>NC_133454.1:121000474-121618252 GCF_048565385.1 Saimiri boliviensis | reverse complement strand
TGAGTTTTTTTTTTTTTTTTTTTTTTTGACACAGAGTCTTGCCCTGTCATCCAGGCTGCAGTGCAATGGTGTGACCTCAGCTCACTGCAACCTCCATCTCCTGGGTTCAAGCGATTCTCCTGCCTCAGCCTCCTGAGTAGCTGGGATTACAGGTGTGTGCCACTGTGCCTAGCCAATTTTTGTATTTTTAGTAGAGACGGGGTTTCACCATGTTGGTCAGGTTGGTGTCGAACTCCTGACCTCGTGATCTGCCTGCTTCAGCCTCCCAAAGTTCTGGGATTACAGGTGTGAGTCACTGTGCCCAGCTAGCCAATGAGTCTTTTTAGGCTTGAGTTACTGTTATTTCACTCACAAGAGAATAATCACCTTCAGATGTCCTGATGGAGGTTAAAGAAAACCCAACATTTTTAGTGTGGGCAACTGCACCTGTCACCTCTGGCCCAAGAGGTGACAGAGCAGGGTCATAAGGACTGTGGCACTAGGCAGAAACCCAATAAGTCTTGGCTAAAAAAAGACAGCACTCATTTCCTGATCAAAGTCCTTAACTTCCCCTGAGAATGAAGGATGCCAGCCATGGTCAACCATTTACACAGGTAAGTACACAACCCTTCTACTTTCTGTCCTCCCACAATTAGGCTTGTTCTTGGCATCACAGGCTCTGGCTGAATGATGACAAATATATGCCACAAATAATCCAGACAGCAAATAATGCATTAATGAGTAGGAAGGGACACATAATTTTGGCTGTCTCATTTATTTCTGTTAAACTTGAGCCAACTTTGTGTTTCTAGTACCTTTTGCCTTTATGTTATTCCTAAATAAATGAGGGTTGATTTCTATCATGTGAAGGCAACTTGTCCCCAGAGGGTACAATGTGCCCTACCTCCCTTGACCTTACCAAGTGCCTTCCACCCTCAGGCCCTGTACTTGCTGTTCCCAACTTGGAACACTCTTCCTCAGATGCGTCTCTGTATATCACTCTCCATTCATTCAACCCTCAGCTGAAATGGCACCTGCTCCCCAGGCTGCCTTGGGCTGCTTACAGGAACCTGCCCTCACCATCCAGTCCATGACAGCATTCTGCCACTATGGATATTCTGCTGTTCTTTGCAGCAGTTCTCACTTTCCAATATCTCTGATTCATTTGCAGGGTTATTTTTGACCTTCTGGGAAAGCAAAGTACATGAAGGCAAGGACTTGATCGAATTTTTGTCTGGAATGAAATTTCCATGGCTCAGCTCATAGGAGAAGCCCACGAGTTATGTCGTCAACAATGGATGTGTATATAGATGAAAACGGACATTTATTCAGAATTATCTTATGTTACACCATGTTCTAAAAACTTGGCATAAAGTATCCATCATCATTACAAATTTTAGCATGGTATCACTTATGCGCATTTCACAAAAGAGAGACAGAAATTCTAGAGAAACCAGCATTGTAACTTGCCCAAAGACACGTCATGACTACACATGGCCTCCAGGATCTAAGCCCACATCTGCATGAGCCTAAATCCCATCACCGCCCACTGCCCGGCACTGCCTGCCCAGGAAGTCAGTTACTCCACTAACTCACAGCATCCTTTCAATCAGTGGGAGGGAAACCTTAAAATGCTACCAAAGTGGCTGGGAAGATGGCCGCCTAAGAACAGCTCAGGACTTCAGCTCCCAGTGAAGGTGCAGAGGGTGAGTGCACGCCGCATTTCCAGACGAACTCTTATTGCCCACAGACCAGGAGATACCCAGGCAGAGGGGTCGCCAGCGTCGCAGTCCCAGCTGGTGCGGCTGTTTTGGCCCCCGCGGGGCTGATTCCGCCCGCGCGGCTGCAGTGACCACTCCCTGTTGCTGCGGTTCTCTGTACAAAAGCCACTGGTCTGGGAGCCCTCTTAGCTGGCGAGCAGAGCCCTGAGACGGCAGAATAGCCCATTCATCTGAAATAGCGAGTCAGGCCAGGAGATTCCTAGGCAAAAAATCCGCCAGGAGCCGGCGCCGCGGTTCGAGCCGACTCCGTGAGTCGCAGCACGGGAGATCCCGGCGCCTTTTCAACAAGCGACCGGAACGCGGGGTCGTTCAACTTAAAAGAAAAGACTCTGAGTCAGGGAGCCAGGTGATCAGGCTCGGTTGGTCCCACCCCTCCACCCCCAACAACAACGAAAACAAAAACAGTAATTGGAAACCCTCTGGGTTGAGCCCTTCAAACCAAACACAGCTGAACCGGGACGGTCTGGCTCCGTGGGGGAGGGGCTTCCGCCATTACTGAGACTCTCCACCACTAAGGAGGCAGGCTGCCGTTGCTGAGGCAACCCGCCGTTGCCGAGGCAACCTGCCACAACAGAGAGAGTCCACCATAACAGAGGCGGGGCCACCATTGCCCAGACAGTTCTAACTACGCCCATATAAAAAGGACTACAGGGAAGAGCTCAGGGCAGCTGGGCGGAGCCCACAGCAGCTCAGCAAAGCCCCTGCGGGCAGGCAGAGGCTAGGCGTGCTGCTAGCTGGGCGGGTCCGACCTGAAAGAAAAATCAAAAAAGGCAGTAGTGCAACGGAAACTCATAAAGCTCCAACTCCCTGGGACAGAGACAGACAACAGGTGGATAAACCCACAAAAATGGGAAGAAACCAGCGTAAAAAGGATGAAAACTCCCGAAACCAGAACACCTCTCCTCCTAAAAGTGATCACAACTCCTCACCAGCAAGGGAACCAGACCGGATGGAGAAGGAGGGTGATGAAATGACAGAATCAGACTTCAGAAGGTGGGTAGTAAGAAACTACAATGAGCTAAAAGAACATGTTCTAACCCATCGCAAAGAAAATAGGAACCTTGAAAAAAGATTGGACGAACTGCTGACGAGAATGGACAGCATAGAAAGGAGTATAAGTGAATTGATGGAGCTGAAAAACGCAACTTGAGAACTTCGTGAAGCATGCACAAGCTTCAACAGCCGAATTGACCAAGCAGAAGAAAGGATATCAGAGGTCGAAGATCAACTCAATGAAATAAAAAGAGAAGGCAAGAACAGAGAAAAAAGCGCAAAAAGGAATGAACAAAATCTTCAAGAAATGTGGGACTATGTGAAAAGACCTAATCTACATTTGATAGGTGTACCTGAATGTGATGAAGAGAATGAATCCAAGCTGGAAAATACTCTTCAGGATATTATCCAGGAAAACTTCCCTAACCTAGCAAGGCAGACCAATATTCAAATCCAGGAAATACAGAGAACACCACAAAGATATTCCTCAAGAAGAGCAACCCCAAGGCACATAATCGTCAGATTCACCAGGGTTGAAATGAAAGAGAAAATGCTAAGGGCAGCCAGAGAGAAAGGTCGGGTTACCCACAAAGGGAAGACCATTAGACTCACAGCAGATCTCTCAGCAGAAACCCTACAAGCCAGAAGAGATTGGGGGCCAATATTCAACATCCTTAAAGAAAAGAACTTTCAACCCAGAATCTGCTATCCAGCCAAACTAAGCTTCATAAGTGAAGGAAAAATAAAATCCTTTGTGAACAAGCAAGCACTCAGAGATTTCATCACCACCAAACCTGCTCTACAAGAACTCCTGAAAGAGGCTCTACACATATAAAGGAACAACCAGTACCAGCCACTCCAAAAACACACCAAATGGTAAAAGAGCATCAACACAATCAAGAATCTGCATCAACTAACCAACAAAACAGCCAGGTAGCATCAAAATGACAGCATCAAATTCACACATAACAATACTATCCCTAAATGTCAATGGACTAAATGCCCCAATCAAAAGACACAGACTGGCAAATTGGATAAAAAGCCAAAACCCATCAGTGTGCTGTATCCAGGAAACCCATGTTACATGCAAGGATACACAAAGGCTCAAAATAAAGGGATGGAGGAAGATCTACCAAGCAAATGGAGAGCAAAAAAAGGCAGGAGTTGCAATTCTGAACTCTGATAAAATAGACTTTAAAGCAACAAAGATCAAAAGAGACAAAGAAGGACATTACATAATGGTAAAAGGATCACTGCAACAAGAAGAGCTAACGATCCTAAATATATATGCACCCAATACAGGAGCACCGAGATACATAAGGCAAGTTCTTAATGACTTACAAAGAGACTTAGACTCCCACACAATAATAGTGGGAGACTTTAACACCCCATTGTCAATATTAGACAGATCAACGAGACAGAAAATCAACAAGGATATCCAGGACCTGAATACAGACCTGGAACAAGCAAACCTAATAGACATTTACAGAACTCTCCACCCCAAATCCACAGAATATACATTCTTCTCAGCACCACATCACACCTACTCTAAAATTGACCACATAATTGGCAATAAATCACTCCTCAGCAAATGCAAAAGAACAGAAATCATAACAAACAGTCTCTCAGACCACAGTGCAATCGAGTTAGAACTCAGAATGCAGAAACTAACTCAGAACCGCACAGCTTCATGGAAACTGAATAACTTGCTCTTGAATGTTGACTGGATAAACAATGAAATGAAGGCAGAAATAAAGATGTTCTTCGAAACCAATGAGAACGAAGACACAACATACCAGAATCTCTGGGACACATTTAAAGCAGTCTCTAGAGGAAAATATATAGCAATGAGTGCCCACATGAGAAGAAAGGAGAGATCTAAAATTGACACCCTATCATCAAAATTGAAAGAGCTAGAGGAGCAAGATCAAAAAAACTCAAAACCTAGCAGAAGACAGGAAATAACTAAGATCAGAGCAGAACTGAAGGAAATAGAGACACAAAAAACTCTTCAAAAAATCAATAAATCCAGGAGCTGGTTTTTTGAAAAGATCAACAAAATAGACAGACCACTAGCCAGATTAATAAAAAAGAAAAGAGAGAATAACCAAATTGATGCAATAAAAAACGATAAAGGGGATATCACCACAGATTCCACAGAAATCCAAACCATCATCAGAGATTATTACAAACAACTCTATGCACATAAACTAGTAAACCTGGAAGAAATGGATAAATTCCTGGACACCTGCAACCTCCCAAGCCTTAATCTGGAAGAAGCCGAAACCCTGAATAGACCAATAACACGGTCTGAAGTCGAGGCAGCAATAAAGAGCCTACCACCCAAAAAAAGCCCAGGTCCAGATGGGTTCACAGCTGAATCCTACCAGGCATACAAGGAGGAGCTGATACCATTCCTTCTGAAACTATTCCAGACAATCCAAAAAGAGGGAATCCTTCCCAAATCATTTTACGAGACAAACATCATCCTGATACCAAAACCCGGCAGAGACTCAACAAGAAAAGAAAATTTCAGGCCAATATCCATGATGAACATAGATGCAAAAATCTTCAATAAAATACTGGCAAACCGATTGCAACAGTATATCAAAAAGCTCATCCACCATGATCAAGTAGGATTCATCCCGGGGATGCAAGGCTGGTTCAACATATGCAAGTCCATAAACGTAATTCACCACATAAACAGAACCAAAGACAAAAACCACATGATTATCTCGATTGATGCAGAGAAGGCTTTTGACAAAATTCAACAGCCCTTTATGCTAAAAACCCTCAATAAACTAGGTATTGACGGAACGTATCTCAAAACAATAAAAGCTATTTACGACAAACCAACAGCCAATATCATACTGAATGGGCAAAAACTGGAAGCATTCCCTTTGAAATCTGGCACTAGACAAGGATGCCCTCTCTCACCACTCCTATTCAATATAGTACTGGAAGTTCTAGCCAGAGCAATCAGGCAAGAAAAAGAAATAAAGGGTATCCAAATTGGAAAGGAGGAAATCAAATTGTCTCTATTTGCAGAAGACATGATTGTATATCTGAAAGACCCCATCATCTCAGCCCAAAATCTCCTGAAACTGATAAACAACTTCAGCAAAGTCTCAGGATACGAAATCAACGTGCAAAAATCACAAGCATTCCTATACACCAGTAATAGACTTCAAGAGAGCCAAATCAAGAACGAACTGCCATTCACAATTGCAACAAAGAGAATAAAGTACCTAGCAATACAACTAACAAGGAACGTAAAGGACCTCTTCAAGGAGAACTACAAGCCATTGCTCAACGAAATAAGAGAGGATACAAACAGATGGAGAAATATTCCATGTTCATGGTTAGGAAGAATCAACATCGTGAAAATGGCCATACTGCCCAAAGTGATTTACAGATTCAACGCTATTCCCATCAAGCTACCAATGACCTTCTTCACAGAACTGGAAAAAAACACCTTAAACTTCATATGGAACCAAAAGAGAGCCCGCATAGCCAAGTCAATTCTAAGCAAAAAGAACAAAGCAGGAGGCATCACACTACCGGACTTCAAACTATACTACAAGGCTACAGTAATCAAAACAGCATGGTACTGGTACCAAAACAGAGATATAGACCAATGGAACAGAACAGAGGCCTCAGAGGAAATACAACATACCCACAACCATCTGATCTTCGACAAACCTGACAAAAACAAGCAATGGGGAAAGGACTCCCTGTTTAATAAATGGTGTTGGGAAAACTGGCTAGCCATGTGCAGAAAGCAGAAACAGGATCCCTTCCTGACACCTTACACCAAAATTAACTCCAGATGGATTAAAGACTTAAACATCAGACCTATTACCATAAAACCCTTAGAAGAAAATCTAGGGAAAACCATTCAGGACATAGGTGTAGGCAAGCACTTCATGACCAAAACGCCAAAAGCAATGGCAACAAAAGCCAAAATAGACAAATGGGACCTAATCAAACTCCACAGCTTCTGCACGGCAAAAGAAACAGTCAGTAGAGTGAATCGGCAACCAACAGAATGGGAAAAAATTTTTGCAGTCTACCCATCTGACAAGGGGCTGATATCCAGAATTTACAAAGAACTAAAGCAGATCTACAAGAAAAAAACAAACAAGTCCATTCAAAAATGGGCGAAGGATATGAACAGATACTTTACAAAAGAAGACATACAGGAGGCCAACAAACATATGAAAAAATGCTCATCATCACTGGTCATCAGAGAAATGCAAATCAAAACCACATTGAGATACCATCTCACACCAGTTAGAATGGCGATCATTAAAAAATCTGGAAACAACAGATGCTGGAGAGGATGTGGAGAAATAGGAACACTTTTACACTGTTGGTGGGAATGTAAATTAATTCAACCATTGTGGAAGACAGTGTGGCGATTCCTCAAGGACCTAAAAATAGAAATCCCATTTGACCCAGCAATCCCATTACTGGGTATATATCCAAAGGATTATAAATCATTCTACTACAAGGTTACGTGCACACGAATGTTCATTGCAGCACTGTTTACAATAGCAAAGACCTGGAACCAACCCAAATGCCCAACGATGATAGACTGGATAGGGAAAATGTGGTACATATACACCATGGAATATTATGCAGCCATCAAAAACGATGAGTTCACGTCCTTTGTAGGGACATGGATGAACCTGGAAACCATCATTCTCAGCAAACTGACACAAGAGCAGAAAATCAAACACCGTATATTCTCGCTAATAGGCGGGTGTTGAACAATGAGAACACATGGACACAGGGAGGGGAGCACTACACACTGGGGTCCGTTGGGGGGAAATGGGGGAGGGGCGGGTGGGTGGGGAGGTGGGAAGAGATAGCATGGGGAGAAATGACAGATACAGGTGAGGGGACGGAAGGCAGCAAAGCACACTGCCATGTGTGTACCTATGCAACAATCTTGCATGTTCATCACATGTACCCCCAAACCTAAAATGCAATAAAAATAAATAAATAAATAAATATTAAAAAAATGCTACCAAAGTGATAAGCAAATATTCATTCACAGGTTTCTACTACAGTGAACTTGTCAACTTGGGTGAATTTTCTTTTCTTTTCTTTTTTTTTTTTTTTGAGACAGAGTTTTCGCTCTTGTTACCCAGGCTGGAGTGCAATGGCGCGATCTCGGCTCACCGCAACCTCTGCCTCCTGGGTTCAGGCAATTCTCCTGCCTCAGCCTCCTGAGTAGCTGGGATTACAGGCACATGCCATCATGCCCAGCTAATTTTTCGTATTTTTAGTAGAGACGGGGTTTCACCATGTTGACCAGGATGGTCTCGATCTCTTGACCTAGTGATCTACCCGCCTTGGCCTCCCAAAGTGCTGGGATTACAGGCTTGAGCCACCGCGCCCGGCTGAATTTCGTATTTTTTAAACACTGAAACTTTCAGTGGCTAACAAATACACGAAAAATAGCTCAACATCACTGATCATTAGAGAAATGCAAATCAAAACCGCAGTGAAATATTATCTCACACCAGTTAGAATGGCGAATATTAAAAAGGTAAGAAACAACGGATACTGGCAAGGTTGCAGGGAAGTTGGAATGCTTTTACGTAGAAATGTAAATTAGTTCAACCATTGTGCAAGACGGAGTGACAAGTTGTCAGAGATCTGGAACTAGAAATATCGTTTGCCCCAGTAAACCCATTGCTAGGTATATACCCAAAGAAATATAAATCATTCTGGCATAAAGATACATGCATGTGTATGTTCATAGCAGCACTATCCACAATAGCAAAGACATGGAATTAAGCCAAATACCCATCAATGATAGACTGGATAAAGAAAACGTGGCATATATACATCATGGAACACTATGCAGTTATAAAACGGAAGGAGAGTATGTCTTTTGCAGGGACAACATTGAAGCTGGAAGACATTATCCTCAGCAATAACACAGGAACAGAAAAGCAAGTATGGCATGTTCTCACTTATCAGTGGGAGGTTAACAATGAGAATGCACGGACACACGGAGGAAAACAACACTCACTGGGGCCTGTTGTGGGAAGGCAGGAAGGGGGAGTTTTAAGGAAAAGAGCTGATGCATGCCTGGTTTTATACCGAGGTGAATGGTTGATAGGTGCAGCAAATGACCACAGCACATGTTGACCTATGCAACAAACTGGCACATATTGCACATGTGCTCTGGAACTTCAGAAAAAATAAAAATAAAAAACCCACAGATTAGATATTAATATATTCCCTTTGCACTTGAAACACCATTAACGAAAAAGGAATGACTATGGGTGAAGAAGGACTGCCTCCCAGGGGAAGATACAGGTATTGGCACCTACTCCAACTAGAATAGTTCCAGGAGAGAAAGACAGGATACGAAGCTGTCTGCACCTTGTAGAATAGGAGGAGAAGAAGAGGTGAAGAGAGGCAGAAGAAGAGGTGAAGAGAGGCAGAAGAAGAGTTGAGGCGGCAGGAAGCACAAAGCAGGTAGGAATAGAGAAGTCATGATCATAATCACCAAAGTGACAAGAGCACAGGTCACATTGCTGGGTTTTGCTTTATATTTTGGAAAACACTGTCACATTCAATTTATCTGGAGCCACCTGTCATTATTGCAGTCCCCAAATTGTCAGGTGTCCAAAAATCACTGCCTTCTCTGTTTCTACAAACAAAGCACAGGCTGGCTGGGTTCCCCTCGGTGCATGCTAATGCGTCCTGGTCTCACGCTAGGTTGACTCATTGCTTCATTCCTGGAAGGGACTAAGGTGCCTCCCTCGGGAATAAATAGAGCAGTGCTAGGTGCTCATCTCACAGCAGCTTCCTTGATCCGTGCCACACACAACTGAACGTTGACAGCACCCACCTCACCATGAAGCTGCTGGTGGTCCTCATACTGGCGGCCCTCCCCCTGTACTGCTATGCAGGTGAGTTCTGGGCAGGGAGGTCAGCCTCAAAGCTAGGGGTTGTGCAGTCACAAAGCTTACCCTGCACACTCTGCCTCATTTGCTGCCAAAGTAGGTGCAAGTGGGTGAATAGCTGACAAGTTCACAGTCAACTTAATAGAAAACAGCAGAGCCCAGAGCACAAGCAGCTCATGCAAATCCATGTCCAGAGCACTTTCCACTCCCCAAAAGTGGGGGCCACCCCAGATCCTATCATAAGTAAGAAGTTCTGTTTTAGGTTCCTTTTTTATCGCAGTTGACTCAACAGAGCTGATGGACAATATCTTAGACCCATTCATCTGAAATCATTGAACCCCTATTTGATGCTGGGAATGATAAAAGGGAAGCACTGCATGATTTTGGACCAAAGAAGTTGAAGCAGTGTTTGCTGCATGTCCCAGGTCAGAGCCCCTCATTTCCCGAGGGTCTTCTTCACCAAGAATGCACAGGGTTGGGCTGATCTGAGCTTTAGAAGTCAGGAGAAGTTGTGCAGACTGAGTTTATGCTCCTAGAATTGAAAACATGAGACCCTGCGCCATAATCTTTCTGAGGCTCAGTCTCTCTTGGGAGGTAGGCAGATGAGTAGCCTCAGAGCTCATCCCCAGAATGGGTTTGAGGGAATGTGCTCTCTTTTGGGGTCCATGAGGGGGCATAGCTTTAAGGGAGAGAATTTCCCAGCGCCATGCCCACCTCCCATCTCTCTCCATCCGGGAGATTCAATGGTTTATGTTTCAATTTCGCGGTCGCGGGAAGAAACTAAAAGTCAGTCACTCCAGCAGAAGCTCTAAGGAACTGCTTTCATTGGCTCAGGGTCTTAGAGAAGGTGGAGGTTTCTCCTAGGATAAAAGCCGGATTTTCGAGCTTTCTGGAATTCCCTCCCACATGGTGGGAACTCCTTCTGGGATTTCCCCTCTGGAATCCCCTTCCACACTCTTCGTGGAAGACTTTCGCTTCTTCTCCTTTCCTTCTCTTTTCTCTGCCTGAATAAAATCACTTTTCTGCGATGCTTTTTGGGTCCGATATTCTTTTTACGAGCATACGGTCCACCTGCAGTGGCCCCACCGCTTATCCCTTGAGAGGTTGGAGGCCAAAAACCCACAACGATCACCGGCATCCAAGAAAAAACCCAGCTACAGGTTCACCCCTCTGGGGATGGCCCATGTTCTTCTGCCTTTTTCTCAGGTTCTGGCTGCCAACCGCTGGAGGATGTGATTAACAAGACCACCGATCCTGAAGTGTCTGTACCAGAATTCCAGCAATATCTGCAAGAGTTCTTAGGCAGTGCTACCAGTGAAGAGGCTGTAGCGGAATTCAAACAGTGTTTCCTCAACCAGTCAAATGAAACTCTAAAGAATTTTGATTTGTTCATGGTAATTTCATTTTTTTTCTTATGTGTCCTTTAAAATCACGGTCCAGAAACAAACAGGCTCCAAACATGGCACGAGGAGTGTTAAGCACTGGTGAACAAGCTTTCTTTATAAATCGGTTAATTTAAGGGTGCTTTGCAACTTTACTTTGAGTGTCTTCAGGGAGTGATAATTGCAAAAAAACAAGGAAGAAAGAAAGAAAGAAAGAAAGGAAAGAAAGAAAAGAAAGCTCCAGAAAAGAAGGCAGGGCTAACCATCAGCTCCCCAGTCCATTCACACACACAGACACACACACGCACACTCTTTCTCACATAGACACACACAGACACAGACACACACACACTTAGAGAAACACACACACACCTGTAGAAACACAGACACACACACAGAATCAGAGACACAGACACACACATGTACATAGAAACACACAGACACATGCACATAGACACAGAAAAATAAACACATAGACATACACACATGGACACAGACAGGGACAGAGATACACCTATATTTTCTTTCTTTCTTTAATTTTTGTGAGACAGGGTCTCACTCTGTCGCTGGGCTGGAGTGCAGTGGTGCAATCTCGGCTCACTGCAACCTCCACCTCCCAACTTCAAGATATTTTCCTGCCTCAGTCTCCCCACTAGCTGCAGTTACACGTGCCTGCCACCATGCCGGGCAAATTTTATATTTTCTGTAGAAATGGGGTTTCACCATGTTGGTGAGGCTGAACATTTTCTGTCAAGAGAAAATATCTGATTCTCAAAGAGCCACTCACTGCTGGGAACAACCAACAATATTTTCCTTTTCATAGTAATGAATAATCAAAATGTTCTCAAAATTATTTTACACAGTGCAGAAAATATTATTTGGGCAAACTCTACAGATTCTAATATAAAGAATTTAAAACCCATGTCCAGATTTTTTGGCACATCTGATGGGAATCATAGACTATTTAATTAAATACCTCTGGAAATGGAAAGTGCAGATCATGGTGTGAAACAGCACAAGTGGCAGAATTCTTCATCAAAATAAAAGTCAACGATTATAACAATAAGTATTTCTGCCCATTAAAGAAAACCATGTTACCTACAGATTCTATTTTTAACATTTATGTAATATTTCAAAACTCCATTGGAATCATTTTATGGTAGAAAATGTAAAGACCTACCAAACATTTGTAGAATAATTTCCTCTTTAAAAATCTATAGTAGACTAGTCATGCCTAGCTCCAATATTTTTAAATTTATTCCAAGGTAAAGGGTGAAGAGCCTCAGACTGTTACAATATTTCTCACTCGTAAGGCAACACAGTAACTCCAAACCATCAATATTCATATATCTGAGCTGAGGTTTTAACAATTCTGTGTTGTAGCCGGGTGCAGTGCTGCATGCTTGTAGTCCCAGCTACTCGGGAGGCTGAGGTGGGAGGACCACTTGAGTCCAGGAGTTCTGGGCTGTAGCGTGCTATGCTGATCGGGTGTCTGCACTAAGTTTGGCATCAATATGGTGACCTCCTGGGATTGGGGATCACCAAGTTGCCTAAAGAGGGGTGAACCGGCCCAGGTCAGAAACAGAGCTGGTCAAAATTCCCGTGCTGATCGGTAGTGGGATCACGACTGTGAATAGCCATTGCACTAGAGCCTGGGCAACATAGGGAGACATGGTCTCTTAAAAACAAAAACAAAAACAATTCTGTGTGGAAAGAGTGGTCTCAGAATCAGTTTCAACTGGCAGGTCTTCATCCAATAGTGCATGTCACGTATGTATTGGATAAATTATTTCAAGGAATAGGATTTTTGGAGAAGAAAATCTTAAGGGGATCCTGGCAGGGAAAAGATCCTAAAACCCTGACCCCTGTTGGATGTCTGTAGGACTAAGTGTCTCCTGGGTCTTGTGCGGTGGCTCACAGCTGTAACCCCAGCACTCTTGGGAAGCTGAGGTGGGTGGATTAACTGAGGTCAAGAGTTCAAGACCAGCCTGGCCAACATGGTGAAAATCTATCTCTAGTAAAAATACAAAAATTAACTGGGCGTGGTGGCAGGCATCTGTAATCCCACCTACTTGGGAGGCTGAGGCAGGAGAATGGCTTGAACCTGGAGGCGGAGATTGCAGTGAGCTGAGATCATGCCACTTGCACTCCAGCCTGGGAGGCAGAGAAACATTGCCTTAAAAAAAAAAAAGTGTCTTCTGGATGACAGAATAAATGAAAAGAGAATTCTTGTTTTGCTTCCAGTACAAATTTTCCTAAGTGTTAGATGTTTGTGAACAAATGCAGAAAAACAGCATGAAGAGAAATGTCTGTATTTTAGTATCGCACTTTCTAAGAGTGATTTGCAAATGTAAGTGGCCTGCTTTTGTTTTCCAGCAAATAATTTATGACAGCATTTCCTGTGCGCCCTACTAACTTTATACGGGACCTTTGACTCAGACACCACTACGACACGGAAGATGGCCGGAAAACTGCTGCCTACTGCTAGAAACCACAACTTTTCTTGTTTTCTTTTTCCTCTGGACCTTTTTTTTGTGGAAACTGCAAGGCAATTGTTGAAACCTCATATTCATTTTCATTTCAATAAACTAACTGCAAATCATCAAGTTCCCTTTGTCGTTACTTGAAAAGGGAGGCTTTCCAGGACTCACAGTCAGGCAGCCCGTGGGAGGCAGACACAGACAGGACTTGCAGGTGTCGGGTGAGAGATGAGGCTTCTGTGGAGCACGTGCTTTCTTAGCACCTCTCGCTCAAGCACTGGGCCTCTCTCTGAAGACTGGTTCCCTACCCTCATCGCACCACCTGCCCACATGCCTCTCTCTGGGTTCCTCAGGCTCTGAGGTCTGAGGTGGGGTCCTGCTCAGAGGCCCTGCTTTCATTCCAGTCCTCCTGTGGGTACTGAGTCCTGCTGTCCACACCAGGCTCCTCTGCACTATCTCTGGGCCTCCCCTAGGTGTGCAGGGTTCAGATCAGAGCCAGCCAGGGATAAGAGAACTGCAAAGCAGGGTGGATCGTGTCTGGCTTTTAAATTACGATTTTTGTTCATCGTGGATATGGGCCTCAGATTTAATTTTTTAAACATTGCATTAAAATATTATTTATAATATTATATTATAGACACATAGAAATATAATTACTGGGTTTCATAGCATCCTCCCTAAATTGTTGAGTTTCCCTGAGTCCTTACTCTGCAGCAGGAATGGGGTCCATCCTCCCCTGTCCTACAGTGAGCTACAAAGGCAATGAGGGTGGACAGGAGTGAGTGTGCTCTGCAGGGACCCAGCACAGCAGCGGATGTTTAAATGGAACCTGGGGTCTCCTTCATGTCCTGTTCCCAGCATACCTGTCACCAGGGGTAGGTTATTGCCACCTCTTCTGCTCTTACCTCAGCCTGTCCCGCTTCTTTCTGGTGCCATCCCCTCACTCAGGAAGACTCTGTCTATTTCTCAGGACAGCTCATCTCTACCAGGGCCAATTCTTTTCTCAGGCAAGGCAGCTGCAGGGATCCAGGCCCATAATATCTACAGGGGTATATGAAAATGTTATAATTTTTAGAAAATCATTTCCTAAAGTGAATATAATGATGATGAATATATATACCAACAAATCTAGCCAGAAATGTACACACCTTTTACCAATGTGGTTGTAAAATACAAAGTTTAATATGTTTTTATAAAGAAGCAGCAGAAAGCAGAAACTGGATCCCTTCCTGACATCTTACACTAAAATGAACTCCAGATGGATTAAAGACTTAAACATAAGACCTAACATCATAAAAGACCTAGAAGAAAACCTAGGCAAAACCATCCAGGCCATAGGCATAGGCAAGGACTTCATGACTGAAACACCAAAAGGAATGGCAACAAAAGCCAAAATAGACAAATGAGATCTAGTTAAAACTCAGAGCTTCTGTACAACAAAAGAAATAATTACTAGAGCAAACCAGCAACCAACAGAATGGGAAAAACCTTTTGCAACCTACGCATCTGACAAAGGACTAATATCCAGAATCACAAAGAACTAAAACAGGTTTACAACAAACAAACAAACAAACAAACAAACAAACCCATCCAAAAGTAGGCGAAGGATATGAACAGACACTTTTCAAAAGAAGACATTTATGCAGCCAAAAAACATATGAAAAAATGTCCATCACCACTGGTCATTAGAGAAATGCAAATCAAAACCACATTGAAATACCGTCTCATGCCAGTTCGAACAGCAATCATTAAAAAATCTGGAGACAACAGATGCTGGAGAGGATGTGGATGTGGAGAAACAGGAACACTTTTACACTATTGGTGGGACTGTAAATTAGTTCAACCATTGTAGAAGACAGTGTGGCAATTCCTTAAAAATCTAGAAATAGAAATTTCATTTGACACAGCAATCCCATTACTGGGTGTATACCCAAAGGATTATAAATCGTTTGATTATAAGGACACATGCATATGCATGTTCATTGCAGCACTGTTTACAAGAGCAGAGACATGGAACCAACCCAAATGCCCATCAATGATAGACTGGACAATGAAAATGGGGCACATATACACGATGGAATACTACGCAGCCATCAAAAATGATGAGTTCGTGTCCTTTGTGGGGACATGGATGAACCTGGAAACCATCATTCTCAGCAAACTGACACAAGAACAGAAGACCAAACACCCCAGTGTGTGATGCTCCCCTCTCTGTGTCCACGTGTTCTCATTGTTCAACACCATCACTCACAGGTGGGTGTTGAACAATGAGAACACGTGTACACACAGAGGGAAGCATCACACACTGGGGTCCGTTGTCGGGGGGCTACAGGAGGGATAGTGGGAGGGAGGGTGGGGAGGGATGATGTGGGGAGAAATGTCAGGTATAGGTGATGTGGGTATGGAAGCAGAAAACCACCTTGCCATGAATGTACCTATGCAACAATGTTGCATGATCTGCACATGTACCCCAGAGCCTAAAGTACAATAAAACAAAAAAGAAAAAAAAAAGTGGCCTATGACCGCAATAAAATACACATCACCTGCAACAGATACAATGAGGCCTTGTCCCCAAGAACTTGCTGAAACCATAGCCCATCCTTGACAGTTTAAGACCCTGAAAGAGAGGAAAAGGGAGAAGAGATTCAGAACTAGAAACTGAAAGATGGACACCTGGGTAGCAGAAAATGTGAATCTGTTCAGAGAAGATCCTGACCCATTTGGTGAGGGGGCCATATACATTCTAGAGAAGAAACAGGTTGTAAGGGAAGGAGCCATTTCCAGATGCCCACACCACAGAGGGAGCATCACACAATCAAAACCAGGTTTGCCCCAGTGGAGGAACCTATGCCTGAGCATGTCAGACCCAGGCAGTGGAAAGGGGACCCTATGCATAGTAGGTGACAGACATAACAGCTTCTGAAATTGCCAATGAAATGAACATTCTTGAGAGAAGGTGTTTTTTTTTTTTTTTTTTTTTTTTTTTTGCATAAGAGATTCCTTTAATCAAAGTGTTATTTGACATGGGAAACTTCAGAAATGAATATCCAAAGAACCAGTGAAAACCAATGAAAAACTGTTAATTTTAAAGCTTAAATTCAATAAAGAGCACACAGCTATGTAGAAATCCGATTGGACAAAAAGCAAATGATCTTATGCTAATAGACTGAGTGGGAAAACCCAGCAAACGCTGTCTGTTTTGATTCTTCTTAACTTATCTGTGTGGCATTCCCAGAGAAGGGGTCTTAAGAAGCCTGAGGATGACAAAGTATAACTTGGAGTCTTTGAGGCAGAAGGTACCCACATCTATCATTTCTTGAAGACCCCTGAGAAATCCATCACTGTTGCCCCCAGAGTCCTGGTCTACTGTGGGACACAGCACTCCCAAGTAGCTACACTGGGAACCAGGTGAGACCCCAAATTGCTTAGAGGAACCATCCTGGGTGACTTATGAGAACCATGGGGAAATCCCATCTTGGACCCAGGCAGGAAAAAAACTGAACATTCAGAACATTGCTTAGAGTCAATAAAATACTGGCAAACTGATTGCAACAGCACAACAAAAAGCTTATCCATCACGATCAAGTAGGTGTCATCCCTGGGATGCAAGGTTGGTTCAACATACGCAAGTCTATAAACATAATTCACCACATAAACAGAACCAAAGACAAAAACTACATGATTATCTCAATAGATGCAGAGAAGGCCTTCGAAAAAATTCAACAGCACTTTCTGCTAAAAACTCTCAATAAGCTAGGTATCGATGGACCATATCTCAAAATAATAAAGGCTATTTATGACAAACCCACAGCCAATATCATACTTACTGGGCAAAAACTGAAGCACTCCCTTTGAAATCTGGCACTAGACAAGGATGCCCTCTCTCACCACTCCTGTTCACTATACTATTGGAAGTTCTAGCCAGAGCAATCAGGCAAGAAAGAGAAATAAAGGGTATTCAATTAGGAAAGGAGGAAGTCAAATTGTCTCTATTTGCAGATGACATGATTGTATATTATAAGACACCATTGTTTCAGCCCCAAATCTCCTGAAACTGATAAGCAACTTCAGCAAAGTCTCAGGATACAAAAATCAATGTGCAAAAATCACAAGCATTCCTATACACCAATAACAGACTCAAAGATAGCCAAATCAAGAACGAACTGCCATTCACAATTGCTACGAAGGGAATAAAATACCTAGAAATACAACTAACAAAGGATGTAAAGGACCTCTTCAAGGAGAACTACAAATCGCTGCTCAAGGAAATAAGAGGACACAAACAGATGGAAAAACATTCCATGTTCATGGTTAGGAAGAATCAATATTGTGAAAATGTCCATACTGCCCAAAGTAATTTATAGATTCAATGCTATCCCCATCAAGCTACCAATGACCTTCTTCACAGAACGAGAAAAAAACCACCTTAAACTTCATACGGAACCAAAAGAGAGCCTGCATAGCCAAGTCAATTCTAAGCAAAAAGAACAAAGCTGGAGGCATCACACTACCTGACTTCAAAGTATACTACAGGGCTACAGTAATCAAAACAGCATGATACTGGTACCAAAACAGAGATATAGACCAATGGAACAAAATAGAGGTCTTGGAGACAATGCCACACATCTACAGCCAGCTGATCTTTGACAAACCTGACAAAAACAAGCAATGGGGAAAGGGTTCCCTGTTTAATAAATGGTGTTGGGAAAACTGGCTAGCTATGTGCAGAAAACAAAAACTAGACCCCTTGCTAACATCTTATACTAAAATTAACTCCAGATGGATTAAAGACTTAAACAGAAGACCTAACACCATGAAAACCCTAGAAGAAAATCTAGGCAAAACCATTCAGGACAGAGGCATAGGCAAGGACTTTGTGACTAAAACACCAAAAGCATTGGCAACAAAAGCCAAAATAGACAAATGGGACCTAATTAAACTCCAGAGCTTCTGCACAGCGAAGGAAAGAAATTAGAGTGAATCAGCAACCAACAGAATGAGAAAAAATTTTTGCAATCTACCCGAAGGACTGATATTAAGAATTTACAAAGAACTAAATCAGATTTACAAGAAAAAAACAAACAAGCCCATTCAAAAGTGGGCAAAGGTTATGAACAGACACTTTACAAAAGAAGACATATATGAGGCCAACAAACATATGAAAAAATGCTGATCATCACTGGTCATTAGAGAAATGCAAATCAAAACTACATTGAGATACCATCTCACACCAGTTAGAAAGGCAATCATAACAGAATCCGGAGACAACAGACGCAGGAGAGGATATGGAGAAATAGGACACTTTTACACTATTGGTGGGAGGGTAAATGGGTTGTGGAAGACAGTGTGGCAATTCCTCGAGGACCTAGAAATAGAAATTCCATTTGACCCAGCAATCCCATTACTGGGTATATATCCAAAGGATTATAAATAGTTCTATCATAAGGACACCTGCACACGAATGTTCATTGCAGCACTGTTTACAATAGCAAAGACTTGGAACCAATCCAAATGCCCATCAATGATAGACTGGACAGGGAAAATGTGGCACATATACACCGCGGAATACTATGCAGCCATCAAAAACGATGAATTCATGTCCTTTGTAGGGACATGGATGAACCTGGAAACCATCATTCTCAGCAAACTGACACATGACCAGAAAATCAAACACTGCATGTTCTCAATCATAGGCGGGTGTTGAACAATGAGAACACATGGACACAGGGAGGAGAGCATCACACACTGAGGTCTGTGGGGGAGAACTATGGGAGGGACAGTGTGGGGTGGGGAGTTGGGGAGGGATAACATGGAGAGAAATGCCAGATGTAGGTGATGGGGAGGAAGGCAGCAAACCACAGTGCAATGTATGTACCTAGGCAACAATCCTGCATGTTCTTCACATGTACCCCAAAACCTAAAATGCAATTTTATACATATATGTGTGTATATATATACACACACACATATGTATACCTGGAACTATTTAATAAGAAGTGTAGAAAACTAATATGAAGTCACCATGAGGAAGAAATTGTTTCAAAGAAAAATCAATAGCTTAATGGTATTTCCTTCTAACTATACATAGTGTTGAGAATTTTATCTAGCATTTATTCACTATGCAAAAATTGTACTTTAATCTTTGTGTAGTAGAAAAGTTAGAAATATACCAAAATATCCCCTAAAGACAAAAGTGACCATTACCTTGGGAAATCTGACACCTCCTACAACATAGTTGAACGCTGAAGACGTTATGCTGAGTGAAACAAGGAGTCACAGAAACACAAATGCTGCATGACCTACACATGTGGGCATCTGGGGAGTCAAACTCGGAGACACTGAAAGGAACACGGTGGTTGTCAGGGCTTGGGTGCCAAGGAGAAAGGGGAGTTGCTTTTAATGGGTACATAATTTCAGGTATGCAGGACAATAAAACCTGAAACTGAAGTTCTGGAGCTGGATTGCACAACAGCATGAAGATACAGAACGCTCCTGAACTGTTAACTTAAAACAGCAAATTTCATGAGATGTACATTTTACCACATTAATAATTTATTTAAAAACTAAATATCAACTGCAATGAAGGATGAGGTGATTTTTTTCTTTAAAAGCCTGCTTAGACTAGTCATAGTCTACAGTGTCAGTCATTAGCAGGGCACAAAGGTAGTGGTGGAGCGTGTCAGACTGCTGCCCATATTTCCACACGGAAGGTCATATGAAAACTCACACCTTCACATTTCCTTGCATGTGAACTAAGATGTTAACAATTCTGTGTGGTGGAGTCATGATCCAGAAACAGTAGCACTTCTTTGGTGTCAATAAGTGTCCCTTGAATGACGGCATTAACAAGTAGATCATTTTCATTTTACTACCAGCAATAACTTTCTTGGATGCTAGATATTTGTAGGCAAACCCAGGAAACCAATGAGAAGTTTCTGTTTTTTAAGATTTTATTTAGTTAGAGGGTGCTGAAAATCTAAGTGACATCTCTGTTTTTGCTTTTTAGGAATCAGTATATGGCAGCAGTTTCTGTGATTTATTTTAACTTTCCATGAGACCTTTGGCTCATAGGACTAGAGCATGGTGAGAAACCAAATACAGATTGCTATAAACTACAACTTTTCTGTCTTACGTCCTTTAAATACGAACTGCAAGATAATTGTTGAAATCTGCTTTTCATTTTTATTTTAAAACATTAACTTAAATGTGGCACATATACACCATGGAATACAATGCAGCCATAAAAAAAACGATGAGTTTGTGTCCTTTGTAGAGACATGGATGAACCTGGAAACCATCATTCTCAGCAAACTGACACAAGAACAGAAAATCAAACATGGCATGTTCTCACTCATAGACACGTGTTGAACAATGAGAACACATGGACACAGGGAGGGGAGCATCACACCCTGGGGTCTGTGGCGGGGGGATCTAGGGGAGGGACAGTGGGAGGTGGGGAGTTGAGGAGGGATAACATGGGGAGAAATGCCAGATATAGGTGATGGGGAGGAAGGCAGCAAACCACACTGCCTATGTGCCTATGCAACAATCTTGAATGCTCTTCACATGTACCCCAAAACTTATAATGCAATAAAATATATACTAAAAAACCTAAAGATTCTCTTTATTCTCCCATAATAAGGATGGATTTAGAGGGTCTCATCACATATCACCTCCTTATGTGCATGTGTGCATGCACGTATACACACACACATGCACACACTTGTTTATGAAAGAACTCATGATTGTGGATTGAAGACTGCAAAGCACTTGCTTCCTTGGCCTGTCCCCCAAGCCTTGGTCCTCTCTCCAAAGACTGTTTCCCTGTCCCCATACACCACCTGCCCACATTACTGTCTCTGGGGCCCTCAAGCTCTGGGGTTTGAGATGGGATTCTGTTCAGTGGCCCTGCTTCCACTCCAGGCCTCCTGTTCCTGCTGAGGCCTGCTGGCCATGTCAGGCTCTTCTGCACGCTCTCTGGGCTTCTCCCAGGTGTGCACGGCTGAGACCAGAGCCTGCCAGAGAGAGGAGGCCTGCAAAACATGGCAGCTCCTGTCTGGATTTTAAATTTTGATTTTTGTTCATCATGAATGTTGGCTTCAATTTTAATTTTTAAAGATATTGCATAAAAATATTATATACAACAGCATTATGCTATTATTTTAATAATAAAGTTATGATTACTGACTTTAGTAGCACCCCCTTAAATTATTCAGCTTCCCCTAGTCCTGTTCATGCAGTGGGAATGGGGCACATCCTCTCTGCCACACAGTGAACTGCAAAGGCAGTGAGGGTTGAGGGGAGTGTGTGTGTTGTGCAGAGACCCAGCACACCAGGGGATTTAAAAATGGTACCTGGGGTATCCTTCATGTTGTGTCCCCAGCCTTTGTGTCAGCAGGGGTAGTTATTGTCACCTGTTCTGCTCTCACCTCAGTCTTTCCTTCCTCTTCTCCAGGCAATCCCCTCACCCAGGAAGACCCTCTCTATGTCTCAGGACAATTCAGCTCCACCAGGGCCGACACTTCCCTAAGGCACGGCAGGTGCAGAGATGCAGGCTCACAACAGGGGCTTATGATACTGTTATAATTTAAAAACTTTTACTAATATACACAACGTATTATGAATGCAGTTGTAAAATACACAGTTTATTTTTATGGAGGAGTGGCCTATGAAAGCCATAATACTTGTGACTTACAAAAGTTATAATGAGATCCTCCCTTAGCACCTTCCCAAACCAAAGCCCACCCTGTTTTGCTTAAGACCGTGAAAGGGAGGAAAAGGGAGAAGAGATTCAGAGCTAGGAACTGGAAGATGTGCATATGGGCCCTCAGTAAATGCGAATCTGTTCAGTGAAGGCCCTGGCCCATTTGATGAGGTGGCCAAATACCTTCTAGAAAGGAAACAGGCTCCAGTGGAAGGGGCTGTTCCAGGATGCCCATGCCACATGGGGAGCATCTCACAAGGAAAAACAGGTTGAGTCTGATGGCCAAGCCTGTGCCTGCACATGCAAGGCCCATGTAACTGACAGAGGAAACAACCAAGTTGGTGTAATAGCTTCTAAATTTGCCCAGGAAAAGAATATTTATGAGAAGCGTCTTAAGGCAGCATGAGGATGATGAGAAAGTATGACTCAGGTCTTTGAGGCATAAGGTGCCCACACCCAGCACTTCCCGAAGATCCCTGGGAAGCTCATCACTGTCCGCTCCAGTGTCCTGGCTCAGTGAGGGATCTAGGTCTCCCAGGTGGCTACAGTGGGGAAACAGATGAGACTCCAAATAGCTTAGACCAACCATCCGTTGTGACTTTGACAATGTCGGGAAAGCCTAATTTAATCAAGACTCAAGCAAGGAAAAACTGCACATTCAGAGCAAGGCTCAGAGTTGTGCCTGATGGAGAAAATCATCTCTGTATTTTATTTCAGGGGAGCACATAACCCATTGAGGAATTCCTCAGTGGGATGGAAATTACCTGCTTCAGGCAAGGGCGGATGCTGCGGTCCCAAGGCAAAACTGGATGAAGAGGCTTGGAGACTGAGAACTAGAGTGGTGCTCATCAGGACGGACACTGCTTGTCAATGGCTCTAGCTCCAGCACTAACTGTGTGGAGAGTTCCATGGGGAGAAGGGACACAGATGTGGTGACCAGCCCAGGATTCGCCCACAGCTTTAGGGGCTGGATGTATTGGTCTAGGTACCATTGAATGAAACTATGAGGGCCCAGCACTGCAACCGGCTGGGGATTCACCACCAACCTTCACAGGTTTACAATCACCGAGATCACAGAAACTATGTTCCGCAGCTGTAATTGAGTGTAATTAAAATTCAGAGCAGAATTATAAGAAATTCCCCAATCACTTGGTAAGAAAACACTCTACTATCAAGCAATCAGTGAGTAATTAAATACCTATTGAAATTGTTGTGAAAGTGTCTCTGTCCAGACCTAGGCTGTGGGGTATGGACATGGACAATGGATATGACTTTCTCTACTCCGACTTTTTGCTGAGATAGTTGGGGGACAACATTCTTTTCTTAATAACATGCCCTCTGATTTGTTGAGAGCATTAGGGTCTTTGAAGCACAACACGAATCTCTTATGTTACAATGCCTGGGATGACACCATCTTCCTCTACGTACATTTTCTTCCCACAGCCAACTATGGATGCATCAGGACACCCATGATCTCTGCTCTCTGTGATCACCTCCATCCCATTTGCAGTGAGCTGTAGTTCCTTTCAAGAGTCTACTTCTATTTCATTCTTATTCCTATGCTTGTCTCCATACAAAGTCAGGGGTTTAGAATTGATCAATCCATAGGTAGACTTTGGACTGCGACCTCAATTGCTCTATCAAAGGAATGTGTTGGCTGTCACTTCTATCCACAGGATTGCAACTGCTATCTGAGGAGAGCAAGCCCAAAATGGGCGGTGAGCTCCCTATGCCCGTGTCCTGGCCAGATCTAGGCTGAGATATTTGTCATGCTCTTGGAAGCTTCCCTACATTTTCTCTAGATACTGTCTCGCCTTTAGCCAGATACTTGTTAATTATTCTAGCATGCAATGAATTGGGGCCCAAGGTTTCACTGGCGATGCTTTTTCCAGGTTTTCTCTGCCTTTCTTTCTTCATTGCATTCACTGAGATGTGTTTAATTTCATTTTGTTTCTCTTTACCAGTCTGAAATTTATATATGCTCTTGATATTTTTATACATAAATTCATTTTTATTTTTTCTTTTAGCAAAACATCTTAAAAACAAGTACTGATTGTGCTAATACTGGTCCACAATGTGTGATCTCTCCTGTAGTTATTGTCTTATGTGAGACTTTTCCATGATATGTATTTATATGTTCCCTTGTATTCCCATTTTCCTTCTACTGTGCAATGGGTTTATAAATGTCTAATAGAGTTGATTATTCCAATGAAGTTTGGTATTAAACTATAAGGAAACGTTACAGACTTGTGAGTACATTCCTGCCACTGATCATTTATCCTCTCATTGTATTCCAAGGTCAAATAAAGGTGAATGGCCAAGAGAGGAACAGATCTCGGCAGCCTGAGTCCACGGTTGCCCTGTTATGTCCTGAGCCACTTAGGCAAACTTCCAGAATCTTGGTTTTCTTTAAATTGATATGCTTGGTTTTCTTTAAATTGAAACTCTGTTTCCCATAAGGGGGACACACAATAATTTATTTTGAAAATCACATGTGCCATTGAGTTGCTGAATCCTGTGCACCTGTATTCCTTGATTTTATCATTCCGCTAACTTACAAAGAACTTTTAGTTCTTTGTAAATTCTGGATACTAGCCCTTTGTCAGATGGGTAGATCGCAAAATTTGTTTCCCATTCTGTTGGTTGCTGGTTCACTCTAGTGATAGTTTCTTTTGCTGTGCAGAAGCTCAAAAGATTTATTAGATCCCATTTGTCTATTTTGGCTTTTATTGCAATTGTTTTTGGTGTTTTAGTCATGAAGTCCTTGTCCATGCTGGTGTCCAGAATGGTATTGCCTAGGTTTTCTTCTAAGGTTTTTATGGTGTTATGTCTAATATTTAAATATTTAATCCATCTGGAGTTAATTTTTGTGTAAGGTGTAAGGAAGGGGTCCAGTTTCAGCTTTCTGTAATGCCTAGCCAGTTTTCCCAACACCATTTATTACATAGGGAAGCCTTTCCCCATTGCTTGTTTTTATCAAGTTTGTCAAAGAACAGATGGTTTTAGATGTGTGGCATTATTTCTGATGCCTCTGTTGCGTTCCACTGGTCTATATCTCTGTTTTGGTACCAGTACCATGCTGTTTTGATTACGGTAGTCTTGTAGTATAGTTAGAAGTCAGGTAATATGAGCTTCCAGCTTTTTTCCCCTTAGGATTGTCTTGGCTACGTGGCTCTTTTTTGTGGTTCCGTATAAAGTTTAAGGTGGTTTTTTCCAATTCTGTGAAGAAAATCAATGGTAGCTTGATGGGGATAGCACTGAATCTGTAAGTTACTTTGGGCAATATGGCCATTTTCACGATACTGAGTCTTCCTAACCATGAGCATGGAATGTTTTTCCATCTGTTTGTGTCCTCTCGTATTTCCCTGAGCAGTGGTTTGTAGTTCTTGAAGAGGTCCTTGACATTCCTCGTTACTTACATGCCTAGGTATTTTAAACTGACCATGAGTGTGAACCACTAGGTGGCACCATTTCCTCTCAAATCTGGGATCTCCTTGAACATTTGCAATATGACACTGGTCACTAGGGGGAGGCCCAAGTTTCCTTTTCCCATGTAAAGCTAAAGGACCAAAATGAAATGATAGTGTCACTGGGTTCTATGAATTGAAAACAGCTGACTAACTTCTCTCTTCTTGGCAAAAGAAGGTTGTTCTGCATTAATCTAGCAGGTTTATGTAAGAGTTGTCTCCTCTGATTTTATACCCAGAGAGCAAGACACAGAAAATGTGGGCAAAAAGGCACAGAAAGGTAAATACCACAAGTTCTCACTCATAATGGGAGCTCAGAAAGTTGATCTCATGAAATTAGAAAGTAGAATGATGGTTATCAGTTACTGGAAAGGGTGGATAAAGAGAATTTGGTTAACACATGCAAAATACAGCTAAGCAGAAGGAATACACTCTAATGTTTGATGGCACAGTAGGATACCTATAGTTAACAAAGATTTATTGTATAGTTCAAAAAAGCCAGAGGAGAAGACTGAAATGTTCCCAACATAAAGAAATAATACATCTTTGAGGAGATGGGCATCCTAAATACATTGATTTGATCATTACCCATCAGATGCGTGTATCAAAATATCACTTGTGCCCCATAAATATGTACTATTATTATGAATGATCAATTTTAAAAAAGAAATTACGTGTAACCTAGGTTGATATTAAGTACGGGACAGAATGTGGGGAGAGCCTAGATGGAGATTTGGCTTTAGCAGATGGAGGAATAAAGGGAGCAGGTCTGTGATCATGGTGGTGATGGTGGTGGTGATGTGTGCAAGAAATAGGAAGTAAGACTTGAAGGATGAAGTTCCAGAAAGTGAAGATGACTCACAGGTGCCTATTTAGAGAGGAATTAGGTTGCCCTGAGTAATGCATTGAAGGGAAAATATGAATGAGGCGCAGCTGTGAGTGCTTAACACACACACTAGTATTTGATCCCTTTGACTTCTGTGTAGCAGAATAAAAGTGTAGTCTTAATTTACTGAGATTAGAAACATTCAATGGCTCTCGCGAGCTGACGTATTTTATTTACCCTGTGTTGGAAAGTAAGTTTCAGACCTCATAGACTGGACGGGACTGTTTTACTTCCCTATCTCCTTCCTGTTGATCATGGGAAGACATTACAAACATCACTTAGTGAGGTCCTACAAATAGACAAATTCTAAACTGGATTATAAGAGCTTGACTTTCTAAAGCAGTACTAGAAGATCTTTCCCTGCTAGGCGACAACTCCTTTCCCTGGACTTTTTTTCCCTCTGTGTCATTACTATAAGTCTATGAAGATGAGCATTTCTAAACGCGAAGCAAACATCAAAAGGAGATTTAGAGGGAGTTACATTTGCCTTTAAGGGAAACTATTTTCTTTACCATGACAAGCCTATGATTATCAGAGTTATCTGTTGGTTAAAGAACACGACCATGATGAAAATCAACAAATAGAACACATTACCTAAGATCGGATCAAGACCACAGATCAAGCATGAGTTGAATCTCTACCCCTCTTTCTTTGAAATTTCAAATATTATGAAATTTACAAAACAACAAAAGAACAAAACATTAAACTCTACAGTGTTGTAAAAGAAGACAGTGACAACATCTGAAAAGAAGTGTTTAAGAACTCCTGGCAGATGAAGAGCAGAAAGGATGAAATCTACAGAGAAATAAGACTAGGGGAAACTGAAGTACAGGCATGCACTGAAGGAAAAACCTTAGATAGAGGAGATTTTTCTGGTAAAGAGAAAAGGAAGTTTAGGATAAGATGTGCATAACTATTGAGACTCCACAAAGAAAAGGATGAGAGTAGAAACCTATAATCAAGTGGGGACAATAAACTCATTCCAGTTTCTTCTATCCTGTCCTTCTTCAACATGGGTTTTTCTCCACAGAAGACAGGTGTAAAACTGGGACACTGGATTTCATTAGGTACATGAAGTCAGAAGGTCAGGTTATCAGGCTGAATGAGACAGCATCACAATCTGTCATGTAGTGCCAAGTATCAAAGGAAATATGTGTTAGCAAAATACCTGAAGTATTGATAAATAGTGATAATTGTGTGCTTTTGAAGATGTTAGGGTATTTATCCAGAGAACTGGGTAACAAGAGCAAAAAACAAAACAAAACAAAACAAAACAAAAACCTTAAGTTCTTTCAGCTTGGTGACTCATTAATTTTTCTCTAACTGACAGTCAGTGTGATACATAGTTCTTCCCATGATGGGACTTCTCTCTTTGCTTTGTTTTTCTGCAAACCACACATTTTCATGTATGTATTTATTTGAGAGAGGAATATATATATATATATATATATATATATATATATATATATATATATGTATGATGTGAGGAATATATGTGTATATATATTATATGTACATATATATATCAAGTGAGAGAGATGTATAATACATAAAGTATATACACATTTCCAGTCCTTATCAGAAAGCGTCCAGTCAGGAAAATAAAGAGTAGAAGTAAATTGAACAGAAAAATGTTTCATGTAGGAATTGTCATTAGTGGGTTTTGAAAGACTGTAGAGGCAAAAAGGGACTATGAAGGATGCCTTTTGATTGAGAATTGCAGGAAGACCATACGAACCCTGGAGCTGGAAGAGAAAAGGTTAAGTGGTGTTGCTTAGATCCCATGACAGCAGGTGAAGGCGAGGCTGCTGCTGGAACTGAGCCACCTCAGCAGGAATAACAGTCATCGCACTGCACTCTGCCCTTCTGGGCTGCCAGATGTTGCAGGATCTGCTGCCACAGTCACTGCAAGAAGCAATGTGAGAAGCAAAGAAACATGACTGCTACCTACTTTCACCTTCCAGTGTCCCAGCAATGCCTTCCATGGGAGAACCCACAAGGAGCCCGCTGCCACAAACTTTAGGGATGGAAAACAAACAGACCTCCATTTTAGCAATAAGGCAATACACAGGAACAAGCAAATCTGGAACTAAGAAAACATGCATCCTACCTGGCATCACATGACTGCAATATAGAGTCTTGGTCTTTCTTTTTCAGCCAGTCGGAGGCCATTTGTCTGACCTTTCCACACGTTAAAGGCTGGTAAGTTTCTTGTCTATACTGTAATAAACAAGGCATAATTAGCTCAATAACTACATAGAATAAGGACCACACTAGACTTTTTGGGCAATAGCTAGTACTAGGTCATCTGGAATAGGAAAATTTTCTGTTAATTTACGCCTTAGAGCCAAAGAGTGGCTGACCTACAGTCACAGAGATTTTAGGGAAGATCATAAGGCTAGATGTACACAAAATATGAGAGCTAATGACATTAAAGGGGGCCAGTAACAGGTGGTACACAGTGTTATTGGCTCTCTCAATGCAACAGCGTGTTGGGAAAGAAAGGTCTTTCTAGTGAGCAAACTGTCACTTTCACCAAAGTAAACTGTCCCTAACAAACCACAGTGAGGATCAGCCTATCAGTTTCCTAGTTTTTCCCACATAACTTGAGGTTATTTGGTTTGCTTCTCCATGCCGTTCTTCCAAAACTTATAAAACATTTCATTAAGCCTGTTTGTAAATACCTCAAGGTAACTGCTTTCCTCTCCAGATCAAGATGCAGAAAGTTCAGTTAATTTCATCATCTTCAGTGGCACGTGTTTTGCAGAAGACTCAAACATCCCGATTTGACATGGTACCTTTGATGTGATTGTGGCTTGCTGTCCTCATGTGTATTGTTCATTATGTGGGGCTGATTTGCCGAGACACACAGGTGGGGCTGATTTGCCGAGACACACAGGTACCTCAAGGGTGGGCCAGCATATTTTGTGGGGATGAACTGTGCGGATGGTCATGAAGAAGTTTGAGGACCTGGCCCAGTTCTCTGGCAGGCAGTTCTCCCTCTGGGATTCCTTAAGCAGTGTGACCACCTGATAAGTGTGTGCTCAAAGTCCTTAAATATTAGGATCTTGATTGAGTCTCTTACTGCTTCCATCTCCCAGGAAGATGTTCACCAGTTTGAAGACCAATCCCTAGAGAATACTTGAGTGGTAAGTTGAGGCAGAAAGACACTGGGACCACACGTTTTTGTGAGGACAGAAGTCCAAGGCCTCTGTGTGTTTTGGGGATTGATAATATTTACCCCACCCATACTCTCCTGTAGACTTAGATCCAAGATTCATTATTAAGGATATTAATAACATCATAACAATAGCACTTTGAGCTAACCATAAAACAATAAATTAGGTTATTGAAAAGTAATTATCTGCACTATGGGAAAACCCAAGGGAATCAGAACCAGATTCTGAAGCACTCCTTGTTAGCACTTAGGGTAAGTACACATTCCTTGTTGGCAGAATCGGTCAGATTCAGTTTGATATTTTATGTTGAGAAAGAGATGAATTATTTCCTTTACCTTATTAGTTATAATTTTCTCCTCTGGTTACATAACTGTAGACATTGACATTTAGTGCTCAGATGCTGTAATATGTATTTTCCTCCATTAATTCATTTATTTTGTATGTGAATCCTGTGAGGTAGACACTGTTTTTACCACCTGAGATTAAAAATGAGAAGACTATGGCTGCAAGGCTAAGCCACTTTCTGAAAAACTCACAAGTAGAAAATGCCAGAACTGAGCTTGAGCCCAGGTAGTAAGTCACCAAATCTTGCCTTCACTTCACTTTTCAATCAGTGGATACATTCTAATTTTGAAAGACCCAAACAGCACTTTAGAATTAAACAAAACATCAAATTTCCCTAGTAAGATTCTGTTAGATGCTAGCCAGGTTGTAGAGAAAAGGGACTGCTTATATACTGTTGGTGGACATGTAAATTAGTTTAGCCATTGTGGAAATCAGAGTGACAATTCCCCAAAGAGCTAGAAACAGAACTACCATTTACCTAGCAACCCCATTACTGGGTATACACCCAAAAGAAAAGAAACGATTTGACCACAAATACACAGGTGTGCATAAGCTCATTGCAGCCCTATTCACAGTAACAAAGACATGGAACCATCCTGTCCATCAATGGCAGATTGGATGAGAAAAATGTGGTGCATATACACCATGATATATTATGAAGCCATAAAAAAGAATAAGATTATGTCTTTTCCAGGAACATGGATAGAGCTGGGGGACATTATTCTTAGCAATCTAATGCAGGAAGAGCAAGTCAGATACTACATATTCTCACTTATACCTGGAAGCTAAATGGTGAGAACACATGGATAGAGGGGAACAACAGACAGTGGGCTCAACTTCATCATGGAGGGTGGATGGAGGGAATCATCTGAAAAAATAATATTGGGTACTAAGCTTAATAGCAGAGTGATAAAAAAGTTGTAACAACAAACCCCCCATGATACCAGCTGATCTATGTAACAAACCTGTAAATGTATCCTGAACTGAAAATAAAAGGTAAAAAAAAATCTGCTAAGTAATGACATTAAATTTGCAGAATATCAGAGCATAGATGACATCTTTAAATTTTCTATATTGCCTCCAGGAACCAGGTGTGTGCCTCCATATATTTCGATTTCCTTTTTATATTGTGACTAAAGTTTTATAATTTTATTCTTAGAGGCTTGCATATCTCTAGTCAGGTAGATTTCAATATATTTTTGTCACTGCTATGTATAATCTTGTCAGTTGTGGCATCTATCCATTATAGAATGTAATCGTGTAGCTAGTTTACTAAAAGCGAGTGATGTTCATATTCTGATCTTGTGTTTAGCTAACTTCATGAATTCTTTTTTTTTTTTTTTGAGACAGAGTCTCGTCTCACTCTTGTCGCCAGGCTGGAGTGCAGTGGCGCAATCTTGGCCCACTGCAACCTCTGACTCCCTGGTTCAAATGATTCTCCTGCCTCAGCCTTCTGAGTAGCTGGGATTACATGCATGCACCATCACATTCAGCTAAGTTTTGTATTATTAGTAGAGATGGGGTTTCACCATGTTGACCAGGATGGTCTCAATCTCCTGACCTCGTGATCCACCTGCCTTGGCCTCCCAAAGAGCTGGGATTATAGGCATGAACCACTGTGTCGGAACTCTTATTTATTTATTTATTTATTTTTATGTATTTTTTTTTTAGAATAAAGAAGAGGAAGAAAGAGAAAGAGGAAGAAGGAGAGAGGATGGGGGTATTGCTTTATTGCCCGGGCTAGAATGCAGTCTAAATATGGGTATGCCTATAATTGTCCTTAATAATGGAGACATGAAAGAAAATGAGGGAAGAAAATAGCAAACAAGGAGCCAACCAAGATTTCTTTTAAGCTTCTAAGTTGATATGATGTGGTACTGATAAGAGTGTATATTTTGTATATTTAAAGTGCAGAGTTCTATAAATGTTAATTACATTTACTTGTTCCAGATCTGAGTTCAAGTCCTGAATATCGTTGTTAATTTTCTGTCTCATTGATCTGTCTAATATTAATGTTGAAGTCTCCCACTATTATTATGTGGGAGTCTAAGTCTCTTTATAAGTCTTGTATGTCTGCGTATTCCTGTATTGGGTGCGTATATATTTAGGATCTTTAGCTCTTCTTGTTGTTGCATTGATCCTTTTATCATTATATAATGTCCTTCTTTGCTTCTTTTGATCTTTGTTGCTTAATTGTAACTTCTGCTTTTTATTTATTTATTTTAGCTCTCTGTTTGGTTGGTAAATCTTTCTCCATCCCTTGTTTGGAGTCTTTGTGTATCCTCGAATGTGAGATGGATCTGGATGCAGCATACTGATGGGTTTTAGTTTTTTATTCAAGTTGCCTGTCTTTGGATTGGGGGATTTAGTCAATTTAAATTTAGAATTAATAATAATATATGTGAGTTTAATACTGCCATTAGCTGGCTATTTTGTCCATTAGTTGATGTAAATTCTTCATTATATTGATGCTCTTTTTGATAATTTTTTTTAGAAGGGCTGATACTGTTTGTTCCTTTCATATGTGTAGTGGTTCTTTCAGAAGCTCTTGTAAAGCAGGCCTGGTGGTGATGAAATCTCTGAGTGCTTGCTTATTCACAAAAAACTTTATTTTTCCTTCACATGTGAAGCTTAGTTTGGCTGGATGTGAAATTCTGGGTTGAAAGTTCTTTTCTTTAAGGATGTTGAATATTGGCCCCCACTCTCTTCTGGCTTGTAGGGTTTCTGCTGAGAGATCTGCTGTAAGTCTGATAGGCTTCCCTTTGTGGGTAACCTGACCTTTCTCTCTGGCTGCCCTTAGTATTTTCTCCTTCATTTCAACCCTGGTGAATCTGACGATTATGTGCCTTGGAGTTGCTCTTCTTGAGGAATATCTCTGTGGTGTTCTCTGTATTACCTGGAGTTGAATATTATCCTGCCTTACTAGGCTGGGAAAATTTTCCTGAATAATGTCCTGAAGCGTATTTTCCAGCTTGGATTCATTCTCTTCGTCACATTCAGGTACACCTATCAAGCGTAGATTAGGTCTTTTCACATAGTCCCATATTTCTTGGAGACTTTGCTCGTTCCTTTGTATCCTTTTTTCTCTAATCTTGTCTTCTTGTTTTATTTCATTGAGTTGGTCTTCGACCTCTGATATCCTTTCTTCTGCTTGATCAATTCGGCTGTTAAAACTTGTGCATACTTCACGAAGTTCTCCTATTGTGTTTTTCAGCTCCATCAATTCACTTATATTCCTCTCTAAATTGTGTATTCTTGTTAACATTTCGTCAAATCTTTTTTCAAAGTTCTTAGTTGCTTTAGATTGGGTTAAAACAAGTTCTTTTAATTCACAGAAGTTTCTCATTATCCACATTTTGAAGCCTGCTTCTGAAATTGGAACATACTCGTTCTCCATCAAGCCTTGTTCCGTTGCTGATGAGGAACTGTGATCCCCTGCTGAGGGAGAGGCGTTCCGATCTTGGGCATTCTCAGCCTTTTTTGGCCGCTTTCCTCCCTTCGTTATAAATTTATCCATCTGTGGTCTTTGAATTCACCGTCTTTGTAATTAGGTTTCTGAGTGGACGTCCAACTTACTGATTCTCAGCGCCGAAATCTGAGCAACCCACTGCGCCGACAAAATCAGCGGCGTTAAGATTGATGGTGCTTTTCCGACTCTGCACCAAGAACCGTCGCTCCAAGGCGCCGGCAAAACTGCCTCGCCGGTCACAAGAGTCGCGCTGGCGACCCGTGGGGCTCCTCCGCTGGGAATCTCCTGGTGCGTGAGCAACAAGAATTCATGTGAAGGTGTGGCGTCCTCTCATTCTTTGCGCTTTCAGTGGGAGCTACAATCCCGAGCTGTTAGTGATCAGCCATCTTGGATCTCTCTCCTCTTATTTATTTTAATATGCTTTTTTCCAGTAGATTGCTTTGATTTTCACCAAAATTGATACACAGTCTATAATAGTGTACAATTCATTGAGTCAATTTTTTCAATTGAGATTTTTCTTCTTGTGAGAAGAGAATACTATTTGCAAATTACATTGTTCCTTTTTTTTTTTTTTTTTTTCTAAAAGACTATTTTCTTTAGGCTTTCAGGCTTAACAAAAAAATTGAGTAGAAAATACAGATTTCTCATCTAACCTGTCCCCCTCAACAGGCACAACCTCCCTTGTGATTCACAGTCTGACTCAGAGTGATATACAGAATTGATGAACTCACCTTGACACATTATTTTCATCCCAAGTGCATAGTTTATGTTAAGGTTCATTCTCACTGTCCTACTCTCTATAAATTCTGAGAAATGTGTGATGATTTGTATATAGCATCACAGGGCACTCTATTCCACAAATGTTGCTAGGATAATTGGCAAGCCACATGTAGGGAAATGACACTGTGTCCTCATCTCTCACCTTATACAAAAATCACCTGAAGATGGATCAAGAACTGAAACCTAAGACTTGAAACTATAAAAATTCTAGAAGACAATGTCAGAAAAACCCTTCCAGAGATTGGCTTAGGCAAAGATTTTATGACCAAGAACCAAAGCAAATGCAATGAAAACAAAGGTAAATAGGTGGGACTTAATTAAACTAAAGAGCTTGTGCACAGCAAAAGAAATGGTCAGAAGAGTAAACAGACAACCCACAAAGTGGGAAAAAAATCTTCACAATTTACACATCTGACAAAAGGCTAATATCCAGAATCTACAAGGAACTCAAACAAATCAGCAAGAAAAGTAAAACAAAGAATCCCATCAAAAAGGAGGCTCAGGACATGAATCAACAATTCTCAATAGAAGGTGTACAAATGGCCAACGAACATATGAGAAAATGCTCAGCATCACTACTGATCAGGGAAATGCAAATCAAAACCGCAATGTGATACCATGTCATTCCCACAATAATGGCCATAATTTAAAACTCAAAAAGTAATAGATGTTGGCATAAGTGTGGTACAAAGGGAACACTTCTACACTGCTGGTGGGAATGTAAATTAATTCAACCACTATGGAAAACAGTGTGGAGATTCTTTAAAGAACTAAAAATAGAACTACCATTTGATCCTGCAATCTTACTACTGACTACCTACCCAGACTAAAAAGAAGTCATTATATGAAAAATATATTCACACACATATGTTTATAGCAACACAATTTGTAATAACATAAATATGGAACCAGCCGAAAGGCCACCAATCAATGAGTAAAGAAATTGCGACATACACACACACACACACACACACACACACACACACACACACACATATATACACCATAGAACACTATGCAGTCATAAAAAGGAACATTTTGATGTCCTGCCCGGAGATTTACATTTTTTTCATTGTGATACACAAATGTAAAGGGCATCATCTTAAGCATTTCTTGGTGTGCACCTAAGTAGGATTAAGTGCATTCACTTTGCTGTACAATAAATCTCCAGAATTTTTTTTCAGGAGGAACTGGAAGCTCTATATTGTTAAACAATAGCTCCGAAAATTTTTTCCCTCTGGCCACTGGAAATCACTGTTTAAATTTCTGTTACTATGAATTTGGCTACTGTAGACACTACATACAAGTGGAATCATATTGTGTTTGTTTTTGTGACTGAGTTATTTCATGTAGGATAACGTACTCTAGTTCATCTACGTTGAATTCTACAGCCTGTTTCTGAACTTCTTTCACTTCTGAGGTCTGAATCAGATTCCATTCCCTGAATACACAGATTTGCTTCATCCATTCATCTGGGGATAAAGGTTGGGTTAGTTTTCCTTCCTGACTGATGTGAATAGTGTTGTTAAGAGCGTGCGCATGCAACATTTCTACAAGATCCTGATTTTAGTTCTGTCTATATCATGAGGGGAGAAATTTCTTGATCCTACAGTATTTTCCATTTTAATTTGAGAGAACCCCCAGTCCACGGCTGCTGCACTATTTTACATTCCCTCCAAGAGTGCACAAGAATTTCTACCTCTGCTCATCCTTGTTACAGTGTTATTTTCAAATGTATTAGTTAACTTGTTTGTCTGTTTTAAAATAGCTATCCTAATAGGTATGAAAATCTATGTTATTTTGACCTGAGATTTGAAAACACCAAAAAACAAACAAACAAACAAACAAAAAACAGTGGGGTACATTACTGGGTATGTACCCAAAAGAAAAGAAATCATTCTATCATAGACGCATGCACACATAATGTTCATTGTGGCACTATTCACATAACAAAGACATGGAACCAACCAAAATGTCCATCAATGGCAGATTGGATAAAGAAAATGTGGTACATATACACCATAGTATATTATGAAATGATAAAAATGAATAAAATCATGTCATTTCTAGGAACATGGATGGCGCTGGAGGCCATTATCCTTGGCAAACTAATGCAGGTCCAGAAAACCAAGTACTGCATGTTCTCACTTACAAGTGGGAGCTAAATGATGAGAACACATGGATAAATAGAGGGGAACAACAGACAGTGGGTCTTACTAAAGCATGGAAGGTGGATAGAGAGAGAGGATCAGAAAAAATAATATTGGGTACTAAGTTTAATAGCAGAGTAATAAAATAAGCTAAACAACAAACTCCCATGATACCGGTTGACCTATGTAACAAACCTGCAAATATACCATCAACATAAAAAGTAAAAAAAAAAATCTGTTAGATGTGGCATTGAATTTGTAGAACAGAGCACAGTTGATATATTTAAGTTTTCTATCTTTCTTTCAGGGACCAGGTGTGTGTCTCCATTTATTTAGATTTCCTTATTATATTGTGACTAACGTTTCATGATTTTATTCTTAGAGGCTTGCATATCTCCACTCAGGTAGATTTCAATATATTTTTCTTGTTGCTATGTATAATCTTGTCAATTGTATCATTTTTCTATTATGGAATGTAATGGTGTAGCTAGCTTACAGGAAGGCAATTGATGTTCATATTTTGATCTTGTATTCAGCTAACTTCATTACTCTTCTTTTAATATGTCTTTTCAGTAGATTTTCTTAGATTTTCATCAAAGTTGATCCACAATCTATAATAGTGTACAATTCACTGATTCAGTTGTTTTCAATAAGGATTTTTCTTCTTGTGTTAGGCAATACTTTTTACAAACTGTATTATTCTTTTTTTCTAAAAGACTATTTTTTAGAGCACATTCGGGTTTACTAAAAAATTGAATAGAAAATACAGAGTTCCCATCTAACCCCTCCTCTCCACCAGGCACAGCTTCTCTAGTTATTCACAGCCTAACCCAGAGTGATATACACAATTGATGGACTCATCTTGACACATTATTTTCATTCAAAGTGTGTAGTTTATGTTAAGGTTCACTCTCACTGTCCTACATTCTATAAATTCTGAGAAATGTGTAATGACCTGTATATATCATCAGAGGACACTCTATTCAACAAATGGTGTTGAGATAATTGTCAAGCCACATGTAGGGAAATGACATTGGGTCCTCATCTCTCACCTTATACAAAAATCAACTCAGGATCAATCAAGGATTTAAACCTAAGCACTGAAAGTATAAAAATTCTAGATGATGTCAGAGAAAATCTTTTAGAGATTGGTTTAGGCAAAGATTTGGCCAAGAACCCCAAAGCAAATGCAATAAAAACAAAGATAAATAGCTGGGACCTAATTACACTGAAGAGTTTTGCATAGCAAAAGGAACAGTCTGCAGAATAAACAGGCAACCCAAAGAGTGGGAGAAAATCTTCATGGTCCTTGCATCTGACAAAAGAGAACATCCAGAATCTACAAGGAACCCAAGCAAATTAGCAAGTAAAAACCCCAAACAATCCCAGCAAAAAGTAGGCTCAGGACATGAATTGGCAATTCTCAAAAGAAGGTATACAAATGGCCAAGAAACAAGTGAAAAATGCTCCAAATCACTACTGATCAGGGAAACACAAATCAAAACCACAATGTGATACCACGTTACTACCACAATAATCGCCATAATCATTAAATCAAAAATAATAGATGTTGGCATAGATGCAATACCAAGGGAACACTTTTACACTCCTGGCGGGAATGTAAACTAGTACAACCACTACAGAAAACAGTGTGGCGATTCTTTAGAGAACTAAAAGTAGAACTAACATTTGATCATGCCGTCTTATTACTGGCTAGTCACTTAGAGTAAAAAAAGTCATTATACGAAAATATACTTGCAATGTATATTTACAGCAGCACAATTTGCATTGCAAAAATATGGAACCAGGCCAAATTCCTATCAATTAATGAGTAGATAAAGAAATTGTGTCATAGATATGCCACTGTGGCATAGATATACTACTCAGCCATAAAAGGGAACAAATTAATGGCATTTGCAGCAATCTGGATGGAACTGGAGACTATTCTTCTGAGTGAAGTCACTCAGGAATGGAAAACCAAACATTGTATATTCTCACTCCTAAGTGAGAGCTAAGCTATGAGGATGCAAAGGCATAAGAATGATACAAAAGACTTTGCGGACTCAGGGAAAAGGATGGAAGGGAATGAGGGATAAAAAAACCCAAATTGAATTCAGTGTACACTACTCTGTTGATGGGTGCACTAAAATCTCAGAAATTACCACTAAAGAACTTATTCAGGTAACCAAAGACCACCTCGTCTTCAAAAACCTATGGAAATAAAAACATTTTTTAAAGGTATTCAGAATCATTTCCCTGCTCTAAAAATCCTTTCCACTCTCCCTTTTCAGGTTTTCCTGCCCAATAGCCTATGTCAATCTCTAATCTTTGTCTCCATATTTGCTTTTCGGAATGTCATAGGGTTGGATACCTATAGAAAGTCACCTTTTCAGATTGGTTTCTTTCACTTAGACATATGCATTTGAGATTCCCCTTTGTCTTTTAATAACACAATTGCTTATTTCTTCTTGGTGGTGAATCATATTCTACTGTCTGTATGGACCAAAGTGTAATAATTCCTGCACCTATTAAGGGACTTCTCAGTTGCTTCCCAGTTTTGACAACAACAAGTTGAATATTTGTGTCTATGAATATCTGTGTCTATATTTTTTTATGGAAATGAAATTTCAACTAATTTAGGTCAACGTCAAGGAGCACACTTACTGGAATTTATAGCGACAATATGCTCACTTTAGTAATAACCTGCCATACTGTCTTCCAAATTGTTGTACATTTTCATTCCCTCCAGTCAGTTAATGAGAGTTCCTGCTGCTCCTCATCTTGCCAGCATTTGGTGTTGTCAGTATAGCACATTTTTTTAAATGAAAAAGAAGGAAGAAAGAAATGAACTAAATGAAGGAGCTAGTATGAGACATCATTGATTAGCAGAATTTATTTAAATCAAAAAGTGAAATGCAAGGAGCAGCAAATATAGCAATTAATCTTCATCCACCTCCAGCCCGCCTCACCTGTCACCACTGCCAGATGTATGGACTGAGAGAAGCACCTTGTTACTTCACAAACTCACACACCATCAATGCCTGAGCCAGACCTTTGCCTTTCAAACTGTGCAACTGCAGACAGCTTTCTTATTTTCCGTGAGTCAGTTGCCTCAACTATAATATTGGAAATATAATAGCTTGTATCTTACATTTGGGTAACAAAGATGTGAATATAATAAATTGCATTTTGCAGGTGTGGATCTACAAACTAAAAACTATTGTTAATCTTTTTATTATCACGATTCTCTTTAGCTACAGAAGTGTTTTTGCAACCCTCAGGACCTGCCTGTTTCCAAATCGAATGAACTCACTGTAATTTTGGTGACTGGATTTTCATGGAACATTTATTCTATGAAACCAAGCCAATGTTTGTGTTCTCAATGATAAAAAATATCTGCTTGCAGAATGAATGTGTCAACAGAATGAAAGGGCTTAGGAAAGAGAATATGCTTAAGGCCCTCTTGGTTTTGAATTTGCAGAAGCAGGAAGTTCTGAATTCAGGTGCTTGGAAGGTGTAATATTGACTTCAAACCCAGGAGATTTAAATTTTTTTCATTGTGATACACAAATGTAAAAGGTATCATCTTAAGTGTTTCTTGGTGTGCACCTAAGTAGTATTAACCATATTCACATTGTTAATCTCCAGAAATTTTGTGTGTGTGTGTGAACCTGAAACTGTATCATTAAACAACAACTCCCACTACCTTTTTCCCTCTAGCCTCTGGAAACCACTATTGTAACTTCTCTTTCTGTGAATTTGTCTGCTGTAGATACCACACATAACTGAATCATAGTATATTTGCTTTTGTGACTGGATTATTTTACATAGCATAATGTACTCTAGTTCATCTATATTAAATTCTATAGTCTGTGTCTGAATTTTCTTTACTTCTAAGTCTGCCTAAGATGCTATTCCATGAATACCTACATTTGTTTTATCCATTCATCTGGGGATAAATACTGGGTTGGTTCCCCACTGACTGATGTGAATAGTGTCCTTAAAGACACACGTATACAGCACCTCTACAAGATGCTGCTTTCAGTTCTTCCAGCTATATCATGAGAGAAGAAATTCCTTGATCCTGTAATATTTTCTATTTTAATTTGCGACAACTCATACTCTTCCACGGTGGCTGCACTATTTTACATTCCCACCAAGAGTGCACAAGAACTGCTACCTCTGCTCATCCTCGTTACAGTGTTATTTTCAAATTTATTAGTTTGCTTGTTTGTCTGGTATACAATACTTATTTCATTGGCTATGAAAATCTATGTTATTTCAACTTGAGATTTGAAAACATAAAAAAAAAAGAAAGAAAAGAAAAAAAAGGAGTGAGATAAAATCTGAAGGCGTCTGACCTCTCTCATCCATTCTGCTGTCATGACCCACAGAGGAAAGTACAAGCTCCCCTCCATTTGGCCCATGCTGTTCTCCAGCCACAAACACTTCCCTGTTCTACCTACCATGTGCACCTGTTGGTTTCAGGTTCACCTGTCTACCTGATGTCCCTCACAAGCCACTTGGTCTATGCTGGGTCAGCTTCTCTCGTGCTTTTGCCTGGGCTTGTTCCACATTTTGATTTTTTTTGTGAATCAAATGCTGTGTGTCCCTGAGCAGGACTTAGATACACTTCTCTATGTTCCCAGCCTCACATCTCAATGCCTTCACCCAGAACATTCCATGCCTCTTCTGTGTTTCTCTGGAGCACTCTGCTTATGGCTTGGGAGAGGCAGAGAAATAGTCCCATGGGCTGCTCTACCACTGGGACCCTGAAGACTCAGAAGCTGCGATACTCCTAATTGGAAGAGAAACTAAAGAGGAGCTCCTGTTAGTGGATGTAGAGCTTAGTGAGCTGATATTAAGTTTCCCTGAAATTGTTTAAGTCTTGGCATGGACTAGAAGATTAGGGGTTGGGTGGTTGGTGCAGCACCATCCTCTTGCCACTGTTCTCTCTAGTGATGTGGAAAACCACTGAGTTTCTTCCACAGTCTCCATCACATTACTCACCTTCAACTGCCCCCAGGGAAGCATAGCACCATGAGCATTCTTTTATACTAAACATGACAATCACCGATTTAGCAGTTTGTTGATTCATAAACTTATCATTTATTTGTTACAAGATGGCTTGCTGATCTTCTCCATGCCAGCCGCTGTGCTAAGCCAGGATAAACAAAACCAGATACTGACCCTGTGATTATGGAGCTAACAGTCAAGAAAAATTTGCATAAATGAAATGATTGCACATTTATAATACAACAGCCTTGAGATTGCTGCAAATGAGAGGTACATGGTTACAGCAGAGTCCATGATGGGGGGCGGGAGTGGAGCATCGACCAATTCATTGGGCTCAGGCAGCAATGCCCATGGATGGAAAGAATAAACTAAAATGTTGAGTCAACTATGTAAAAAGGAGGGAGCCGTGAAAAGTGTCAATGATGAAAACAACAACAACAAAAACAACAACAACAAAACCCTGTGTAGGTGTTAACTGTGGTAGGAATAATAAAATTCAGGCAAGCAATCTTCTTGAGAGATACACATCCTCCCCAATGGACTGTACAGATGGCAAGGTGATGCCAAGCCATAGCGAGGGTAAACTCTCATCCACAGATAGGGTGAATGTCTCACAGGCCTGTCTGCTGCAAAAGAGGCCTGAGTCCTGAAACCCATGTAGACATGGATACCATAGCTGGGTTCTCTCTTCCATTTATGTCAGGGAGAAATGGTGTATCTAGGTGTCCATGTAGTTCTGCAGGTAGGTGATTTTGTGGATTTGGATTGTGCTCTAAATTAGGACCTAGTGGCAAACCACGACATATATGACAAATGGGAAAAATAATGGCAGTTTACATTGATTGAGAACTATGACATGCCTGAACTTGGTATATTTTAAAAATACACACACACCCATGAACAAACACATTTGATCACCTATCAACCCAGTGATGTAGGCACCATTAATAGCCTACCTTGACAAAGAAGAAAACTGGGGTTACATAAACTGAACAATTTTTCTAAGGTCCAGGAGCCCATAAATGAGGATCTGAACCCTCATAGCCATTAGCCTCACCATTAACCCTCCCCCTCCGTGGTGGCCACAGGGCTGATTTAGGGACTCCCTCATCATCCTGTGTGATGAAAGAGATCCACTGTTGCCCTCAGCTTGGACTCAACCAAACCTGGCAATGTGTCTTTCATGACATAACCCACAAACAAGGTCCCCTTCCTTCTTAAAGATTTTCCTGGTTGGTTCTCAGCTGTGCTGACTGTGAGAAACACCAGAGCAGTTTAAACAGTGCAGAAACCAGGGAGTCACCCCAATGTTGCTGAATCAAAATTACCAGAGAGTGAAGCCTGTGGGGTTACCATATTTTAAAAGCTCCAAGTGATTGGATTGTGTAGCTGAGAATGGAAACTCTGGTGTGGGCTGTGACTCTTCTCTAATATACATTCATTTAAGAGAGAAATTTCTGGTGATTACCTACTCAGACCACGTGAAGGCATCGCAGTGGGAGGGCATGGGGGTATATATCACTTTGTCTGGGGGTTTCCTTCACTTTCCATTAAAAATGGGATTGGCCCAGGCAGCACAGCTAGGTTTGAAGTGGAAAACTTGAGCCTAGTGGTTAAGGGGAAGCGAGCAACCACCCTGTACATCTGTCTTTTCCCTTTCATTATCTTCCCAGCCTAGAGTCCCGGAGCAAAGACCTCTCAATAGGTCTCTGATGCATGACTAGCTCTGAACACTCCAAAAGCTCCTTGAAAAAAAGAGTTGGGTTATTTAATCATCAGATCAGCCCTAAGATAAGATGTGGGTGGCTACACATCACAGGAAGCTTGCTGTTTATAGATAGAAAATGTGAATCTGTGAATGTTGCTCATATAGCTAACCTACCCCACAAACAAGACTCAGGTTTGGGAGTGAGGCAGGCTAGGGAACAGGTCCAGCCTGTTTTTCCCCAGGAAATCCTCCAAAGATGGGATGTATTGAACTAGGTTTTAGATACCTATGCTGTGAACATGGTGGTGATGAAAGGGGCTGAGGGGAAGGGTAGTCTCGTTTAGACTTGCTCAGGGTGCAGCTGAAACAAGCCTGGCTGGTTGTCAGACATGCAGGGGGATCAAAGCAGGGTCTCCTTATGTCCGTGCTCTCCCAGCAAAGGAAATTGAAAGGCTCTAGAACAGTCTTCCAGTTTCCTTTGCTTGCTGAAGTCAGAATCCACCTATACTCCCACACTGCTACATAGATAAAAAGAAATAATCAGCAAAAGCTCAGAAGGAAACTGAGAATCCCAGAAACATTTCCAGATGTGCCTGAATACTCACCTGGAGCCCAGAGCAGATTTCCCACAGGGCTGCCATACTTTGCTCCGCCCCACTCAGATGCAGAGATGCCTAAGGAGGTGACATTGATGGATGGCAGCAGCCTTGGCTTGGAAGGGTGGGCTGGGAGCCAGGCCTTCTGGCCTACCAGGTGCCACAGTAGGTAGGACCAGCCAGGCTCCCTAGGTACAAATATCCCTGAGCTCCATGACTACATAGGCTCCTGGAGTCTAATCCAATCACTCATTGTGAAAGCTGAGCTCACAGCAGAATAAGCCACCATGAGGCTGTCGGTGTGTCTCCTGCTGGTCATGCTGAGCCTTTGCTGCTACCAGGGTGAGTACCTCAATCATGAGTCCAGCACCAGCCCCTGGGAAGCACACCCCTCTAAGCACGAGGTCACCTATTTGTGCTGGGGTTGAGATCTGTGCAAAACCAAATAGAATTCCAGATCCTTTTCTGTGCTTGTTGAATAAGCCCCTCATAAATCTTAGAGCTATTTATTCTAATCCCCAGCACCTAGGAAGTTTTATAGAAAAATCAGTGCAGCAAAATGTTCAGAATTCTTCTGCCTGAGCTTTACTTCTGGATGGTATCTGTGTCAGATGATGTAATGTGAGGTCTAGGGTGAATCTGGGATTCACTACTTCCCATCCTTTGATCTTGGGCATAATACTCACCCTCCCCGAGCCTCCTCCTATCAGTGGTGGTTAAAGCTTCTGCCAGGAGCAGCTATGAGAATGAAGTAAGGTTATGACTGTTAAGAGTCAAGCTGTGGGCCAGGCATGGTGGCTCATGCCTGTAATTTTAGCACTTTGGGAGGCCACAGTAGGCAGATCCCTGAGCTTAGGAGTTCTATGCCAGCTTGGGCAATGTGGCAAAACCCCATCTCTACCAAACAAACAATCAAACAAACAAACAAACAAACAAATACAAAAAAAAAAAAAAACAAGAAAATGAGCTGGTCATGGGGACATGGGTCCATAGTCTCAGCTACTTTGGGGGCTGATGGAGGATCGCTGGAGCCCAAGACATTGAGGCTGCAATGAGCTAAGATTGGGCCACTACATTGCAGTCTGGGTGACAAAGTGAGAACCTGTCTCAAAAAAAAAAAAAAAAGTCTAGCTGAGGACGTGAAGCTTTTCCCTTTGTTGTGTGACCTTGAGAAAGTCATACCTGGAGTATCTGGCACTGTTATCAGCACAATCATGGTAGAAGGACATAGAATCCAAGGGATCTTGTCTGGTGTAATATCAGGAAGCCATGAGACAGAAATCGACTTCCCTAACATCAACGATATTTTTTTTTTGTGCTGCAGCCAATGCTATCGTCTGCCCAGCTCTTCTTTCTGATATCACGAGCTTCTTTTTCTTACCGAACGAAATTGTAAAGCTGCAAGTTTCCAGATATAATCCACCTCCAGAAGCTGTAGCAGCCAAGTTGGAAGTAAAGCAATGCACGGATCAGATATCTCTTGCGAAACGAATTCTCATTGAAGGAGTCCTGGTAATTTATTTCTCCTTTATGCAGAGGCAGAAGTCAACTCACCTACACCCTCGAGTGTGCTGAGGACATGGGGAGTGAACCGGAGCCCAGGCAGGGGTGGTGAAGGGCAAAGCATGGCCACATCCTTGCTGGGAGCTTTCCTGAGGCCCACCTGCCCTCAGACAGTGGGCACAGTCACTGGAATATCCTGGGGAGTGTGGGAGCCTTGAACAGGGAGAGAAGGCTGTGGGGGACCTAGGGCTGGGCCTCCCACAGACAGGGTGCTGGTGAACTGAGCTCCTCTGCAGCATCCGCAGAGCCAGGAGCCCCTCCCATCTCCTCAGGGCCCACTATCCACTCCTCATCCACAAGATCTCCTGACCATGGCCAGTGGACCAAGACTTTTTCACTGCTCTACTTCCCACAGTGCCATGGAGTGGGATGTTCTCACTAAGTCTTTCTCAAGAAATCATAGGATTACAGGGCCCTCTGAGCCTGACTGACTCAGGGTTGCTGTCCTGAGGTTTGGCTGCAAATACCCATAAAAGCTTTAGGCTCGGGGCTGAGAAGTGCCTTGGCTCTTGGGCAGAATTATTTCATGGGAAGGGTGGAGTCTCCTGGAAGGTGTATTTCCCAGATGCTCTCCCTGCCCTGCCCTGCCTGGCTTCAGAGCCCTGGGTCCCCCATTAGAAGTATCAGGAGACTCCACAGTCCTGGGACAGCCCAGACAATAACCTAAGGCTGCACTGTCAACCCCTCCCCACCCACTCCATGAAAACCTTGGTCCTAACTCCTGGGTCTTCCGAGGGCTATTGGTCTGGTGGGGAAAAGCTGCTTTCTCACCAGAATGAATGTTGTAAGGCCACCAGGTCTAGGCCTCAGTTTCCCAAACTGAGTTCTTGCCTCTGCCTTTCCAAGGGCCATTGGGGCAAAATCCCATTGGCCTCTTTCATGTTAGCCTGTCATCATCAGCAGCACAATGACTGACCCCACCTCTCTTCCTTTCTTTCTTTTTTTTTTTTTTCTTTTCTTTTTTTTTTTTTTTCTGTTTCAGGCGAAACTAGTGTTAAAATGTAATGCCAAGTAAAAATGCTCAACCTGGTTTCCACGGTCTTTCAACGATACCTTGATCTTCATTAAAAAATGTAAAGGTTTCAACATCTTGCTTTAATAAATCACTTGCCCTGCACATCTCCACTGGTCTTGCTATGATTTTGCAGTCTTGGGCCTTGAGTCGAGGGGGGTTTCAATAGGGGAGCAGGCTTTTTCTGTGGCCAATAATCAACTCTAGAGTGCCAGCATTCCTTTACCAATGGCGTCTGAGTGCAGGCATCCCAGAAGGGAATATTCGGCAGAAATCATTCTGCATTCCTTACAGATTTCCCATCCTGCAGCCGTGAATGAAAACCATGGTAACGAGGAAACAGGAGTTATAACGTTCCTGCTGATCTTGGACTGAGGAGTCCCCGAGCCTGGCTGGGTGCCCAGGCACATGGTTCCCGCCAGCAGCAGCCCTAATGTAATGTCCCCTGAGACCCACAGACAGGCTGCTTGGTGCCATCTCTGCATAGCGGTTTCTCTCCTCTGTCATGTTCAGTATACTTTATTTTACATTTATCACAATTTGAGGACATCTCCAGGTTTCAACCTGGAATTCAGATTGTTTTACTCCCCACACTCAGAGCTCTTCTCAGTGTCTGCATCACTCACCAGCACCTGAGGCAAATGCTTCCTTCCTCAAACTACCAGAGGCTCCGGAGATCAGCACCCCTGTCAACTGGACAGCTCCCAGTGAGCGCTCTACAGTCATTTCAGGAGCAGGATGTAAAACAGCACAGGGTCAGCCGGGTGCGGTGGCTCAAGCCTGTAATCCCAGCACTTTGGGAGACCGAGGCGGGTGGATCACGAGGTCGAGAGATCGAGACCATCCTGGTCAACATGGTGAAACCCCGTCTCTACTAAAAGTGCAAAAAAAAAATTAGCTGGGCATGGTGGCACGTGCCTGTAATCCCAGCTACTCAGGAGGCTGAGGCAGGAGAATTGCCTGAACCCAGGAGGCGGAGGTTGCGGTGAGCCGAGATCGCGCCATTGCACTCCAACCTGGGTAACAAGGGCGAAACTCCGTCTCAAAAAAAAAAAAAAAAAAAAAAAAAAAAAAAAAAAAACAAACAACAAAAAAAAAACAGCACAGGGTCTTCCTCCAGCCTGCTCTCCCTTCCACGCCTCCACCGGGCTAATGCATAAGCCCAGCAAGTCCCCTTGCCAGGACCAAAGGAGACGCGACAGGTTCCTGGCTTGGTGTCCTGTGGCTGCTGGAAGAAACCTTTGAAAGCTAGGTGTCTTAAAACAACTGATTCTCTTGCACCTCTGTGGCCAGAAGCCCACCACTGGTATTACGGTCAGGGGATCAGGAGTCACATGCAGAGGAGAACAACAGACACTGGGGCCTATTGGCGGGTAGAGGGTGAGATGGGAGAGAGGATCAGAAACAATAACCAATTGGTAGTATGCTTAGTACCTGGGTGATAAAATAATCAGCACAACAAACCCTCAACGACACGTTTACTTATGTAACAAACCTGCATATTCTGTACACGTACCTCTGAAACTAAAAGTTAAAAAAAGAATGGATTTCCTTAAAGGATTAATTAGCTAGTCGAATGGACAGGCAAGATGTAGAATTAAAGAAGGACACGATGTATATCACTGCTATGAGATCTTATTAAAGAAAGTTTTAAAGCTTCTGTAATTGAAGGAACTACAAAGGAAGGCTTGTGGAAGAGGTGATGGCTGAGTTGGACCATGAAACGCCTAGAAGATGAGGATGACAGGCAGGGGAAGTAAGGCTCCAGGTGCATGAAGCAGCCTGGGCAAAGGCATGGATGTGAGCCATGCCTGACCCCAGCCGCCTGGAGAACAAAGATGACCACACTCTTGCTGGCATCTTGAATGCGGGCAGATAATTCTGTAGCACAGGATTTCTCAATCTTAGCTATATCAAGACTGAGTAAACCTTCTTTTGGGGTCTAACCTGTGAATTGTAGGATGTTCATCAGCACCCCTGGCCTCTGCCCACTTGTTGCCAATAGTGCCCCCACTGCCATCCAGCCCTGACAATTAAAAGCATCTCCAGACTGACATCTGCAGGGGCCAGGAAAAGAGGGAAGTAGATGTGCCCTAGTTGGAAATCACTGCTCTAGAATGGAAAACTTTATATCAATTCTCCTGTATAACTCTACTAGTGGCCCTAAGGACTAGATATGCACAACTCTGGAGTCACTACAGTTACTAGTAAAATGGGGGCATTGAAAGAAGAGAAATCACAAACTTAAGGAATCTGTTGGTGTAGATATTTGATGAACTAAATCCACAGTCACACGTGTACAGGAGTAAAACTTTAACCACACCTTACAGGGAAATGTCAGGTTGAGTAAAGTTCAGGGATTTGGTGAATGGGCCATGGAGAATTAGCCAGGGGCAGAAACCTATTCCTGGCTCTGCTTCCAAATCCAGCTCCTGATCTGTACTCATCAAGTGGATGCAGGTGAAATGGTCACTTCTGAAGCAAAGGGACACCGAGGTGACCTAGGCCCTGGTTGGCACAGTCTCCAACTACCTCCTCTCCTTATCTATAACCTGAACTCACACCCCTAACCCTGAACTCCTCATCCAGCAAAGGACAACATTGGTATAAATGTTCAGCATGTCAGTCTGGTGTGTGGTTTATTGTCATGTCTGATGTTTCCCTTTACCAACGATTCAAAACAGGTAAGGACCTCTTTCTAAATAGACCTAGTCATAAAACATGTAATATCAGGAAAGTCTTGTAAAACACAAAATTCTGCTCCAGAAAATCAATTGCAAAATGATTTATGGAGCATCTGCTGTACAATGTTGCCACACAAAGACAGAAAATGCAGAGGCCATGCTGCCCAGGGGCATGAGCAGAGAGGGAGGGTCAGCATCATGGTCCTGCAGATGTCAGGATGGAGCTGCCCATGGACAGCCATCCAGTCGTATGAAGAAGGAGATCCAGGAGACACAAGCTGGGAGGGCACAAGATATGGTTCATCTTTGATATGGCTTGGGAATGAATGAAGTGTTTCAACCTAGGGTTGCTGATGCAAGGGAAGTGGTGGAGTGGAGTCTACAGGGAATAAAGGTCTCAAGCAGAAAACTGTGGGGCTGGTGCAGAAATCAACCTGGAATACACATAGGGCAGCAGTGGGAGTCAAGACCACTAGGACCCACCTGAAAGCCATGATGTGCAGGTTTCTCAGGGACCAGCCAAGGAGGGAAACATTGTTGAGAGAATCCAGTGGAGCCAGAATGCCTGCCTTCATATCCTGCATCTGCCACTTCCTAGCTGTGTCCCAAGAAGCTCTATGGACTCTCTGTGTCCATGTCCTTTATGTGGGGTGAAATGATCTACCCACCTCACATGGTGGTGACCACACATTCAGTTTGCTTAGGACAGTCCTGGTTTACTTTGTTGTCCTGGCACCCCACCCATTCAGGGTTCCCTTTCATTCTCCAAAGTGCCCCGCATTTAAAATCAATACTATGATTATCCTGCTCATAGGATTGTGGCTGTGAGATTGAAAGAGGCTTACAACAGTGTCTGTCATTTAAGGACTGGCATAAAATATTATTTCATTCATATTTTATTGAAATTTGTATCAAAAATTGATCAGAAATTAGATTTGAAGTGTACTTATCGCACAAAAAGCAAGTTTTGAGATGATGGTTATGTAAACTACATTAAATTTTTTTCATAATGTAAAAATATATCAAGACACATGTTATACACCATTAATTATACACAATTTGTATTTGTCAACTATACCTTAGTAAAGATAGATAAATTTTTAATGATATTTTTAAATATTGAAAATTAATTATAGATGGGTTCTGAAAGATTAATATGGCAACAGTATGTAGAATATATCTGAGGGAGGAATCTTTTATACATTTTATTTATGTCTTTGACCAAAGATGAACTCAGAAAACGTCATGCAAACATAAATCAACACAGCACTTTAAGTTTATCTGAAGATGGCTACTCTAAGTGCTTTAGAGAAAGTAATGCATGTTCTCAGTTTTCAGTGTCTATAAAGCTTTTTAGAGTTTATCAGAAACACTTTTGATAATTATATAAAAATAAGGACACCAGCTGACATTGAGGTAGCTCCTACTCTGTGCCAAGCACTGTTCTCAGGACCTCACACTTGTTAACTCACTGACAAGTCACAACAATTCTATGACTGTTCCTGTTTCAAAGGGAACATAGAGCATCAAGAATCCTGTCTAATGTGGCACAGTCAGCAAATGGGGAAGGTGGCATGAAAACACAGAGGGTCCAACTCAGAGTCCACACTCACCAGCCATCTGCCATTGGACCGTGAAAGGAAAAAGCAGCAGAACTTGCAGGGACTGGAACGGCAGCACAGCACAGAGGTGCTCAGCAGAGTTGCAGCTTCCCAGATCCTCTGTTCCCAAGGCTTCCCTTCCCACATCTCTTCCCAGGTGCCTTGGGAATGTCCTGCTGGAATAGGACTTCCCCGTGAAATAAGGGATTTAATTTCCTCCTGACCTTTCAATCATCTGATTATTCTGGATTCATCCTGACCTCCCTGATCTTCGGAATTTATTCCCCTTTGACCTACTTGTTCCCTACCAACAGTTTCCCCTGATCCTCTGAGCCAGAGGAAGTTTATCTAACGAAAGGGAAAGTGCCCTCTCCCTCCTCTGGTCTTCCAAAGTCCTTGATCCATCTATCTCTCTCTCTGCACCTCACCTTTCCCACCTGGGCTTACAGTCTCCGTGTGTCTTCTCAGGCATCTGAGAGGTACAGAGGGACACAGGTCTCTTTGGACAATTGAGTATAAATAATACACAACTATCATGCCTGTCTTCCTGTGTTTTTGTGTAAGAGAAGGGGATTCTTCCTTGGTTGCGGTAGACTCCCCATGGAGGCTAGGGCCTCTTCCTACTCAATCCCATTTCAGAAAGGAGAGGCCACAAAGCATTGCTGATGTTTGTGGTCTCCTTAGGGGAATCACATGGTTCCATTCGCTCAATCCCAACCCCATGTCACCACACGCATACACACCCACCCAGGGGCATGTTAGTGTTTACAGGTTTCTTTGGACACATTTTGGGGCACTGAGCTGGAATATGATGGTGGTAGGGTACGGATTAAACTGTGAGAGACACAGGCATGGAATTCTAGTCCCAGATTTGGATTAAGACAAGGAGCCACCGGGTCTGGGAGAAGCCTTGGTGACTTGAACAATTGATGTCTCACTGCCAAGCAAGACAGTTCTAAGGCCAGAGACCTCTCCTAAAGTTTCTGTACTGGGTAAGTAGCTCCTCACTCAACATTTACATTTTGCAAGGTCTCAAAGAGGAGGAGAATAGCTTCACCTCAGAATACCTGTCTCAAGTGCTTTTCCCACCAACCTAGTAGGTGAGAGGCTAAACTAGATGTACAGAATGAATTAGGAAAGTAAATATCTCTTTAAGACTTGCAAAATGTAAATGTTGAGTGAGGAGCTGCTTAGGCAGGACAGAAACTTTAGGAAAGGCCTCTGGCCTTAGAGCTGAACAGCAAGAACACATGGACAAAGGGACGGAAGCAACACTTTCTGGAGCCTGTTGAGGGAGGGAAGAGGGGGAGAATATTAGATAAAAGAGCTGATGCATGCTGGATTTAATACCTAGGTGATGGTTTGATGGATGCAGCAAATGACTGCTGCACGTTTACCTATGTAACAAACTTGCACATACTGCACATGTGCCCTGGAACTTGAAAAAAAATACAACAGAGTTGAGATATTAGTATATTTCCCTTCAAACTTGATACTTTAATGGAAAAAAATGACTATTGGTTAGGAAGGACTGACTCCTAGGGAAAGTATTGCATCTACTCCAACTTTGATGCTTCCAGGACTGACAGATAGGATATGAAACTGTCCGCACCTTAAAGTATAAGGAGGAGAAGAAGCGATGAAGAGGAGTAAAACCAAAAAGAATTACGGAGTGAGGAATCACAAGGCAGGAAGGAATAGAGAAGACACAATCATGATCACAACAGTGATGAGAGCACAAGGTCACACTGCTGGGTTTTGCTTTGTATTTAGGAAAATACTATCACATCCAATTTGCCTGGAGCCATGTGTCATTATTGCAGTCCCCAAATTGTCAGGGGACCCCAAATCATTGCCTTCTCTGTTTCTACAAACAGAGCAGAGGCTGGCTGGGTTCCCCTTGGTGCATGCTAATGTGTCCTGGTCCCACACCAGGTTGACATGTTGCTTCATTCCTGGGAGGGAGTAAGGTGCTTCCCTGGGGGAAAAATAAAGCAGTGCTGGGTGCTCTCCTATTGTGGCAGAGTTCAGAGGGCAAATGGACAATATTCTAGACCCATTAGTCTGAAATCACTGGACCTTAATTGATTCTGGGAATAAGAACAGGGAAGCACTGCATGATTTTGAGCCAAGAAAGTTGAAATCGTGTTGGCTATGTCCCTCTAGTGAGAGCATCTCATTTCCAGAGTGTCCTCTTCAGCAAGGACACACAGAGTTGGGCTTCTCTGGGTGTCAGAGGTCAGGAGAATTTGCACTTTATAACAAGAGGCGTCTTTTTGCTGCGTAAAGTATCAAGTTCAGTAAACTGTCTCTAGAAACCCACAGTGAGGATCAGCCCATCAGTTTCCTGGTCCATCTCACATGTGATCCTCATGTGTAAACAACATGTGTGTTATTTGTTCTGTTTCTTCATGCACTTCTTCCAGGATTCATAACACACTTCATTCAGCCTGCTGTGAATGTTACAGGGCAACTTCTAGAGGGGTAGAAAAAGAGCCAGCAAAAGAAAGATTTTTGATTTTGACTACTTGAGGGTCTTTATTCACATAACAAGGCCACCTTTTTCCTAGCTAGGCCAAATGGAAAGAGCAATGGCTGTCACCCCACACTGCAGTTCCATAGCTAAGGTTCTGCCTTCTTTTTTTCACCACTGCAGCCTGGGTTTGATTCCTAAATCAGGCCCTTTCTAGTTTAATACTTGGTACTTCGGAAATATCAACAGTTTGTTGTAGTTGATTTATGGTAATGAGATTTAAAAAGATTTTTTTCAAAGGAGCTTTATGTTTAAAAGTCAGCATAATTAAAAGCTAACATCCAAGATACGTGTGTGTGTGTGTGTGCGCGCGCATGTGTGTTTATTTAAAAGGCCTTCATGTTTTCGTTTTGCTTTCTCCCCTAGAAGCTTGTCTTTTCTGAGCAAGAAAAGACAAGTCTTTTTTTTCAGTTGACTGAATTCTGTTTTATTCATTGACTTCTGCTGTCTCTCCTTTCTCTTGACAGCCTCTGCTGCCTGAGGACCTACAACTGTTTACAATAGCTTCGGTTTCCATAAAGAAATTGGAGAAGTTCCCAGACTCCATTTTGGGAGAATCTGTTTTTCCTTATGGAATCCCAAGAGTGTTGTTAACGAAGTTTATCTCAGCTTTTAAACTGCTTACTTTTGTATTGTGTTACGTAATTTTTCAATGAAAATAGTTATTGCAACAGAGGCTACTCTTGGATTTTTAAGGAAGAGTGTAGTTTAGACACTTAGAAATGTCTTTGTTTGAATTTTTTTAAAAAGTGCACAGTAAAATCATCATGTGGTCTATTCTCAACAATAATTCTCCCTTTTTCGGAGACCCAGGATTCAGAGTGGGCTCTGCCCAGAGCTCAGAGATTCAGTTAGAAGACAGGTAGCCCTATCCGACTAAAACTGGTTTCCTTATACGATCACATGATAGGTTTCTATAACTTTATATTTAATTTGGCATTCATCTTTAATCTCCTTCTAGCACCACGAGGCTTTTTCTCTCTGTACCTTGGGATGTAAATTTTGCTATCTGATTTTTCACCTAAGGCTTGTTTCTTTCAATATGTGGATTTAGGGCTATTTATCTGACAGCTGCCAAGGTGATGAAACAGGTTATCAAGAGTTTGGAAATCTAATATAGGGGAACAAAAGGTCTTATGAATTCATAAGATGTACTATCAGTAGGCCTAATACGTATATGTATTTATGTATTGTGTACACAGTTTCAATATTAAAAATATATAATGAGCTCTAATTAATTGGCTTAAAAAAAACACCTAAATCAAATACTTTATCAGAAAAAAGGAAAGACTAGTCAAATGCTTATTCAAGTTTATGTGACTTATGTAAACTGTTTACAAGTAAACTAGCTTTAAAATTATTGGTAAAGTAATATTAGAAATGTCTTAAGAATTGCCAGCATGCATTTTTGTTTGCATTATTTTATGAAGCAGTTTCATAGTTATCCCTGACAAATAGTATAGGGTGTGAAAATTTGGCATAGGAGTTAGACAACTATAAACACTATAAACATTCCAAAAGAGAAACTATAAACATTCCAAAAGAGAATGATATTTGCTCCTTTAACTTTGAATAAATAAGACATTGATAGACAAGTGGGACCTAATCAAACTGCACAGCTTCTGCACGGCAAAAGAAACAGTCATTAGAGTAAGTCAGCAACCAACAGAATGGGAAAAATTTTTTGCAGTTTACCCATCTGACAAAGGGCTGATATCCAGAATTTACAAAGAACTAAAACAGATTTACAAGAAAAAAACAAACAAGCCCATTCAAAAGTGGGCAAAGGATATGAACAGACACTTGAGAAAAGAAGACATACATGAGGCCAATGAACATATGAAAAAATGCTCATCATCACTGGTCATTAGAGAAATGCAAATCAAAACTACATTGAGATACCATCTCACGCCAGTTAGAACGGCGATCATTAAAAAATCTGGAGACAGCAGATGCTGGAGAGGATGTGGAGAAATAGGAACACTTTTACACTGTTGGTGGGAGTGTAAATTAGTTCAACCATTGTGGAAGACACTGTGGCGATTCCTCAAGGACCTAGAAATAGAAATTCCATTTGACCCAGCAATCCCGTTATTGGGTATATATCCAAAGGATTATAAATCGTCCTACTATAAAGACACATGCACACGCATGTTAATCACAGCACTGTTTACAAGAGCAAAAACCTGGAACCAACCCAAATGCCCATCGATGATAGAATGGACTGGGAAAATGTAGCACATATACACCATGGAATATTATGCAGCCATCAAAAACGATGAGTTCATGTCCTTTGTAGGGACATGGATGAACCTGGAAATCATCATTTTCAGCAAACTGACACAAGAGCAGAAAATCAAACACCACATATTCTCACTCATAGGTGGGTGTTGAACAATGAAAACACATGGACACAGGGCGGGGAGCACTACACACTGCGGTCTGTTGGGGGGAAATATGGGAGGGACAGCGGGGGATGGGGAGTGGGGGAGAGATAGCAGGGGGAGAAATGCCAGATATAGGTGAAGGGGAGGAAGGCAGCAAATCACACTGCCACATGTATACCTATGCAACAATCTTGCATGTTCTTCACATGTACCCCAAAACCTAAAATGCAATTAAAAAATAAATAAAAAAATAAAAAAAATAAAAATGAATGAGACATTGATATTGGCTTACAAAAATAGTGAAATCTTAAATTATTTAGTAAAATAACCATTACTTTTAATAGTGTGGGCTTAGGCAATTTAGTACCCCAGGCAGGAATGGGGTTTGTTTTGGGAAAGGGGTGTTATCATTTTTCTTTCAAGCTAAACTGTAAACTAAGTTCCTCTCAAACTTAGTTTGGCTTACACACAGGAACAAACAAGAATAGCTTGGCAGTTAGAAGCAAGATGGAATCAGTTAGGTCACATCTTTTTCACTGTCTCAGTTATAATTTTGCAATGGCAATTTCATAACTTTAAATTATAACTATTGCAGTTTTCAAATAATCCAGGTAAGTGATTAAAATAAAATAATTAGGTAAAAGTAATGGCTAAACACTTGTAAACAAATTTGTCATAATTTATAAACAAAAGTTATATTAAATTATAGATATTTCATTATTTAGGTATTTTTCCAATACAATTATATTGTAGAAAACATTCTTTCTTTAAAATGTGTCCTTTTTGAAAAGGTAAATGATTTTTGTCTAATTCAAAACTTACTTAAAGGTTATGATATAGACAAGAGACAGGGAAATACTGGGTAGAAGAGTGCTGTTCCTTGGCAAAGGCCCCACCCTCAAGCCTGGAAACCCATGGCCCTAAATGAGAACAGGCATTCCTGTTTTTGCACTCAAAAGTTGACTTTTGGCTCACCATGCCCCCCTATCTTGTATCCATAAAAACCCCAGACCCCAGGATCCAGAGGCAGAGGAGGAGGTGAACAGAAGAGCAGAAGTACAGCAGAATGGCATGTCAGAGAGAAGAGAAGGAACATCTGAACGCCAAGAGGAATTTGGCAGGGGACATTTAAAGAGGAGATTGGCCACTGGACAGCACAACTCAGGGGAAGATTATCTTCCCAATCTATCCCCTGTCCAGTCCCCCATCCATCCCACTGAGAGCCACCTCCACCACTCAATAAAAACCCCTGCATTCATCTTTCAAGTCAGTGTGTGATCCACGTTTCCTAGATGCTGGACAAGAACTCAGAATACAGAAAGCTGTCACACTGGCCCTCTACCCATGCAAGAAGGCAGAGGGCCCACTGAGCTGTTTAACACTTAAGCTGTCCACAGAAAGCAAAGCTAAAAATGCACACTGTAACACACACCCACTTGGGTTTTCGGAATCGCAGGCACCCAGTCCCAGACACCACTGTGGGGCCAGAGCCCCAAGTTGCTTGCCCTGGCTTCTGCACCTGCTCATCTGCATGCTCCTCCTCATCTGCATGCTCCTCCTCCCATAGGGGATTTGAGAGGGTGCAGCAGTTGAACAGATGAGCCACACCCTTGTCACAGATACTGTGATGGGGGTCAGGGAACTCTCCCATTTCAGTTACGTATAAAACAAGAAAAAAGGAACCAGGAAATCAGAGAGTCGTAAAGAAAGTTATAGAAATAAAGATTTTTTTTTTTTTTTTTTTGTAAGGAAGCTTACAGAGAGAGTTAATCTTGTATGGCAAATTTTGTCCTAGAATAAAATGACTGGTTGTTTAAGAAAGATAGATGTTCAGGACAATCTGGAAAGTCCAAACATGTCATAAATGGTCTGTATCAGTTATAATAAGAGAATTTATTTGAAAAAAACTTCGACATGACCAAGTTGTCTATAATTAAAGGGAAATTATAGCAGTCTTTCTAGAAATTGGCTTTTGATTTTTAAAAAGTGTATACACTAAAGAATTGTTTCAAACTATGAAATTTCCTTAAGGTACTGCTTTACTCTTAATAAATTATAAGACCTTATATTTTTTATGCAAAGTTCAATTTTTATTATGTCTCACTGTGTTTTCAGCTTTCTCTTCCCTTTTAAAAAGCCTGGAATAATAACTCAATCCTTCAGCTTATTTTCACCTTCTGCAAGTATTTCCCCCCTTTGGGTTCTAACTTGTGGCCTGATGCTAAAACAACAACAACAAAACAAACAAAAACTTTTAACTTAAAGGTCCAAAGGAAATGTTTCCTTCCAACAATAATTCTCCCAATAGGGAATAGCAGTAACACCTCAGGTCTTTCCTCTTGCATTGGGTAACTGGCCTGATAAACAGATCTTATGCTTTATTGAAATAATTTTTATATTATTGTTTCTACGTTTGGGTTGCTTAGAAAAAAAGATTTAAAAAGATTTTAAAAATTAAGGATAATACATTCATGTTACTTTCCATATGTATTTTAAAAATCCTTGTGTTATTAAATTATAGGGCTTTGACTGATGGGTGTAAAAATACATCAAGTCCTGATAAAGCATAATACTGGTAGCCACTAAGCCTCATCTTCAGACCCCATAGACGACGCCAATCAATAAATTGTGTTTGTGAGGCACAGGGCCGGAAATTAAAGGTATTTAACTCTTCAAGGCCCAGGGACTATCATGAAAGAGGTGGGCATATGAGACCGTAAGGGCTGATTTGAAGAGAGAAAAGAATTTGCTTCTCTATAAATTAAACATTATTGTCAAAGACACACTGATGCAAGATCAGCATATGAGTCTCTGTGTCAGATTAGGAGAAGGTTTTCTGAAGCCTTAATCAACTCCTTTTAATAAAGATTATAAAAAACTTATGGAAATTTTATCTTATGGCCAAGGTGATTAAAATTTTATAGATTGTTTATAACATTTTGAAAAATAAGTTTAATTGGCTTTGTACTGTTTTCATTAGGGCTTATTGTTTGGAAAATTAAGCCTCTTCTCTTAAAGAGTGGTTATCTTTTTTTTTTTTTGAGATGGAGTTTTGCTCTTGTCACCCAGGTTGGAGTACAATGGTGCTCATTGTAACCTCTGACTCCCAGGTGCAAATGATTCTCTGCCTCAGCCTCCCAGTTATCTGGGACTACAGGTGTGCACCACCATGCCCAGCTAATTTTTGTATTGTAGTAGATACAGGATTTCACCATGTTGATCAGGATGGTCTCAATCTCTTGACCTTGTGATCCACCCACCTCGGCCTTCCAAAGTGCTGGGATTATAGGTGTGAGCCACTGCATTTGGCTGGTTTTCACTTTTTTTGGAAATCCTTGAGTTATTACTTTGGTTAAATGAATGACTTATTTTACAATGACCTGTGATTCTATTTTCTAATGTCAATTGTTTTGAACTTTTGATATTTGACAAACTTTCCAAAATCAAATTATACATTATGTCTTTTTCTGATCGAATTAATCCTTTAAGATATTACATTCTGTAAAGTCCAAAAATGACACATGTGGCTTATTTGATATAAAAATTATACAGGAAGCATTGTTGAATATGAAATTTTGTTTGGCCTTCTTTGCACTGTATTTATTTATTTATTTTCACTCTTATCACCCAGGGCAAAATGCAATTGTGTGATCTCAACTCCCTGCAACCTCCACCTCCCGGAGAATCAAGTGATTCTTCTGTCTCGGCCTTCCAAGTGGCTGGGATTACAGGCACTCACCACCACACCCAGCTAATTTTTGTATTTTTAGTAGAGATGGAGTTTCATCACGTTGGCCAGGCTGGTGTCAAGTTCCTGGCCTCACGTGATCCACCTGGCTCTGCTTCCCAAAGTGCCGGTGTTACAGGCCTGAGCCATCACACCTGGCCTCTTTTAGATCTTTAAGGAAATACTTTTAGCTTTAGGCCACCACAGTGAGAACACAAGGAGAAAAAAAAGACTTATATGAACTGAAAATGGGTTGAAGGAGAGAGTTATTACTTCATGCCTTTTAAAAAGGGAGAAAAAACCAAAAATGGTGAGATGCAATACAAGTTGAACTTTGGGTTGAAAAAGACTCTTGTAATTTATTAAGATTAAATCAATCCCTTAAGAAAATTTTGTTATTTGAACCAGTTCTTTAGTGTGTGTGTTTTTAAGCAAAACCCAAACCCTAGAATTACTATTTAAATAATTTTCCTTTAATTATAGACAATTTGATACAAATCATTTACTACACGCTTGGACTTCCTGTTCTATGCTAGACATTTCTAGGATAAAGATGACTATTTGTATCCTAGAAAATTGTTTATTTTGCCATGGGCTAAGGAGGCACCCATGACACAGCCTCAGGAAGTCCTGAGACATGTGCCCAAGGTGGTTGGGGGTATAGTTTGCTTATATACATTTTAGGGAGACATGACATATCAACCAATATGTATAAAATGTACACTGGCTGAATTCACTAAGGGGGGACAATGAGAAGTGAGGGCTTGAAGTAAACAAGAGACAAAAGGTTGCATTCTTAAATAACCAGTTATTTTATTTTAGGACAAAATGTTACCATACAAGATTCTTTCTTAGATAAGATTATTTTTCTTTTAACCTTTCTTGCCTGAAATACCTCTTTATAACTTTCTTTACATTGTTCTTATTCACTGATTACTTTACCTAATTCATAATTCACTTTTATGTAGCCTATGAATTAGACAAAATTAGTTTTTAAAATGAGAACAAATTTCTTTTTTTTTCAGAAAAATGTTTTGCTATAATTGAAAAAATTTGGAAATGACCTAGACATTTAATGAATATTTATTACTTAGATAATATTAATATAACTGTAGATTATAAATTATAGGACAAATTATTGTTGGGCAAGAAGTGATTGAGTTCTTTGGCTTATTATGTATATTTTTTCTTTTGTTAAATAACTGTAGGAATCCACACTTAGTCTCAGACAGTGTGATGAGGCTTTTTTTGTGTGTGTGTGGTTTTAAGGAGGGGAGAGTTTAATAGGCCAGAAAAAAAGAAAGCAGAAGAAAACAGCTCACCTGCACAGAGACAGAGGGAGTGGGGATTTGAACAAAGAGAAAACCTCCTGTGTGGCAGAAAAGTGGCTGCTTATATGAGGGGGTGGAGGAGGTGGTGTCTGATTTGTGTAGGGCTCAGGGGACTGATTAGTTTGACCAGGCATGTCACTCACATAGCCTCTGAAAAAGCTGGCCCGTATACCCTAGACTTTTAATGTGCAAATCCAGGGTGCCCAGATGTTCCACACAGGTGAGGATGTGTATTGCCAGGCAGGTGTGGGGGCAAAGAAGAAGATGGCAGAAATCACCATGTTTGCGTGGGCCCAATTTCTAATGGCCTGTATTTGCATATCAAAGCTTGCTGGCCAGGCTCTAAAAGCTGGGGCTTTCCTGCTAGACAAGAAATGTTTCTGGAGCTGCTTTGAAAGAAAGGAAAACTGGGCTAGGTGCCTGTAATTCCAGCTCTTTGGGAGGCTGATGCAGGTGGGTCACAAGGTCAGGAGTTCAAGACCAGCCTGGCCAACATGGTGAAACCCCAACTCTACTAAAAATACAAAAATGAGCCAGGTGTGGTGGCGGGCGCCTGCAATCCCAGCTATTCGGGAAGCTGAGGCAGAGAATGGCTTGAACCTGGGAGGTGGGGGTTGCAGTGAGCTGAGATAGTGTCACTGCACTCCAGACTGGGCAACAGAGTGAGACTCCATCTCAGAAAAAAAGGAAAAAAACTTCCCAAGGGCCTCTTTTCCTTTCTCTGCCTAAAATAATTTCTTAATAACTCCTATAACATTCCCCCATGTGGAGATGTGACCCTAACTGTCGTTAGGGGGTTTTGGGCCACAACTCTTTCTGGCTGCTTCCTGCTGAAAAGGGATGTCAAATGGGGAATGGCAGCTGGGGATCCTCCTGGGGTCGACGTAAGTGTCCTCAGAAGTGTGTCCGTGTGTAGTTCAGTTCGTGGCACCATTTTGGTTTGATTGCTTCTAAGTGAAAGGAAACAATTTGAGTTATGGTATTGAGTAAATAGGGTCCAAATTCTAATATAAGGCATAATCTCTATCCAATATTTCAGTTAGAAGGCACTGCTGTGTATAACCCTATTGCAATTAGCAGAGTGAGTATAGTGATACTCACTCGTGTGGTGTAGTAGATCATTTTCGTCTAAAAATTTACTTGCTAAGACATAGCATTTTGGGGGTTTATGAAGTTTCTTGGTTTTATTTCCCAAACAAAGCAACCTTGTTTCTTCCAAGCTTCAGGAGATCACCACTTGATTTACAGGAATAAGCAAGGTTAGTCTAAAATGTGGGCAAAAGCTTAACAATAATTAATGAGACTAGGATTTAATGACAAACATATTATTAGCTTTGGAGCACAATTTCTCTCTCTAGTCCTTATTTTTAATAAAAACAATTATAAGAGTGTGTGTATTGTTTGTAGAATAAACTTTAATCTTATACTTGGCCTGATTATTTGCATAACGTCCAGCAAGAATGGTTATTTCTACATAGGCCTTTTGGATTGGCTTTCAGGAAACTTTGTTCCACAAGGAATTTCAGATAGGAGTGTTAAAGCTGTGCCCAGCCATGGGCTTGTATCCTCAAATACCTATGAGTTGGGTAATCCTCTTGATGTCCCAAGATAAAGCTGGAGCTCCTGGGTCAGTTGGAAAGTGACATTCTTACTGACCACAGGCTAGGAACCCTGTGCAGATGCTATGTAGACAAGGTGTAAGACCAGTTTTCCCCAAGGGGCTTTTATTGGTTCTGCATATCAAGCTTGATTCCTTAAAGGGAAACACACTCTTTCAGTTAAAGCCTTGGTAAAATAATTAGTTTTTCCAATTGTGTCTTGTTGACAAAGAAAAATAGATTCTTACTGCACTGATGAAAACAAGTATATTGCCATAAGTTAAGAGTGCTCAGCCAGCTTCCAAATTCTGTAGGAACCCGGCAGAGAAAAACAAACCTGCTCCAAATTTTGTTCACAGGAGTACACCTTACTCAATTATTAAAGGTTGTAAATAGTTTAAAATAAGTTTCCTTGACTCTCAAAAACAAAACAAGGATCAGCAATATTCCAAGCAAAAGTCAAAAATGTTTCTTTAACTTTCTGAATGCAGTCCATTTAGTTAACTCTTGTTTTGGTTGGTATTTGTGAATGTGTCAGTTCTTTATGAATCTTGTACGTTCTTTCTCTATTCCAATGTTACAGTCTTCAAAGCCAAATTTTATCTTTGCATTAGTTGTTTAATGTTAACCCCAATTTGTTTTAATGAAACCTTATAGATCATTCCATCTAATCTTAACCAATCTGACCATGAGGTGAAATCTTTACGAACCTTTTATAACCCTTTTACTGAAGGGCAAATTAGTGTCTTAAAACCTCCTTGCTGTGCTTTTATTTTAATGCTCAACATATTTAAAAAAAGCATATAATACCCTTTTGAGTTTAATGTTTACACATTTTTTGCAAGATTAATTTTTAGAATCTTTCTTTAACTTGCTTAAGCCTCTAACTCTATCTTATCAAATTTAACATAATCCGTCGCCCCAGTGTGAAATTTACATTTCTATGCTTTCTTATAACCTTTTACAAAAACACCCATTTTACTGTTTTTATATGCCCTGCATATAAAACTGTTTAGTGATATTAAATATAAATACATGTTGCACTGTGTGTGTGTGTGTGTGTGTGTGCGTTTTTTTTGTTGTTGTTGTTTTGTTTTGTTTTTGTTTTTTTTCTGAGACAGTCTCATTTTGTTACCCAGGCTGGAGTGCAGTGGTGTGATCTCATCTCACTGCACTCTCTGCCTCCTGGGTTCAAGCGATTCTTCTGCCTCAGGCTCCTGAGTAGCTGAGATTACAGGTGCGTGCCACCACGCCTGGCTGATTTTTGTATTTTTAGTAGAAACAGTGTTTCACCATGTTGGCCAGGCAGGTCTCAAACTCCTGATCTTGTGATCCACCCACCTTGGTCTTCCAAAGTCCTGGGATTACCGGCATGAGCCTCTGCACCCGGCTTACTACTTGGAAATCTTATCTTTGTTTTGTTGCATTTGATTCGTGTTCTTGGTCATGAAATCTGCCTACGCCAGTGTCTAGAAGAGTTTTTTCAATGTCATTCTTCTAGAATTTTTATAGTGTCAGGTCTTAGATTTAAGTCCTGGAATCATTGTGAGTTGATTTTTCTGTAAGGGGAGATGAGGATCCAGTTTCATTCTCCTACGTGTCACCTGGCAATTATTCCAGCATCATTTGTTGAGTAGAGTGTCCTTTTCCCACTTTATGTTTTTTTTTTGTTATTGTCGTTTGCTTTTTTTTTTTTCTTTGAGGGAGATCAGTTGGCTGTAAGTATTTGGGTTTACTTCTGGGTTCTCTGTTCTGTCCCACTGGTCTATTGTCTATTTTTATAAGAGTGCCTTGCTGTTTTGTGAGTATAGTCTTATAGTACAGTTTGAAATCAGTTAATATGATGCCTCCAGATTTGTTCATTTTGCTTAGTCTTGCTTTGGGTATTCAGGCTCTTTTTGTTCCATGTGAATTTTAGGATTTTTTTTTTTCTAATTCTGTGAAGAATGATGGTGGTATTTTGATGGGAATTACATTGAATTTGTAGATTGCTTTTGGCAGTCTACAAATTCATGACAGCACGAGACTTGCTTTCATTTGCTTGTGCTGTGTATGCTTTCTTTCATGGTGTTTTGTAGTTTTTCTTGCAGAGGTCTTTCCCCTTCTTGGTTAGGTATATTCGTAAATTTTTTTTTTGTAGCTATTGTATAAGGGGTTGAGTTCTTGATTTGATTCTCAGCTTGGTTGCTATTGTTGTATAGCATAGCTACTGTTTGTGTACATTAATTTTGTATCTGGAAACTTTGGTGAATTCATTTATCAGTTCTAGGAGTTTCTGAAGCAGTTTTTAGGGGTTTCTAGGAATATAATTATAACATTAAATAACAGCGACAGTTTGACTTCCTGTGTACTGATTTGGATGCTCATTATTTCTTTCTCTTGTCTGATTTCTCTGGCTGGGACTTCCAGTACTATGTTGAATAGAAGTGGTGAGAGTGGGCATCCTTGTTTTCTTCCCATTCTCAGAGGGAATGCTTTTAACTTTTCTCCATTCAGTATTAAGTTGGCTGTGGCTTTGTCGTAGATGGCTTTATTACATTAAGGTATGTTCCTCGTATGACAATTTTGCTGAGAAAGGGATGGTGGATTTTGTCAAATGCTTTTTCTGCATCTATTGAGATAATCATGTGATTTTTGTTTTTAATTCTGTTTATGTGGTGTATCACATTTTTTGACTTGTGTGTGTTAAAACTTCCCTGGCAGGAAACCCAGTTGATCATGGTGGATTATCTTTTTGATATGCTATTGGTTTTGGTTAGCTAGTACTTTGTTGAGAATTTTTGCATCTAAGTTCATTAGGGATATTGGTCTGTAGTTTTTTGTTTTTTCTTTGTGTCCTCTCCTGGCTTTGGCATTACTGTAGTATTGGCTTCAAATGATGACTTAGGGAAGATTCTCTTTTTCTCTGTTTTATCAAATAGTGTCAATATGATTGGTACCAAGTCCTTGAATGTCTGATAATACTCATCTGTGAATATATCTGGTTCTGGATCTTTTTTTTTTTGTAATTTCTTTTATCACTGTTTCAATAGCACTGTTTTCTCAGTCTACAGATTGAAAGAAAATATTTGTGAAATTTGCATCCAATAAAACTCTAATATCCAGAATCTATGCAGAACTGAAACAACTGAACAAGCCAAAATCAAATAATCCCAAGAAGGCAAAAGACTGGAACAAACACTCCTCAAAAAGAGACATCCAAGTGTCCAAGAAACATGAAAAAGTGCTTGACATCACTAATGATCAGAAAAATACAAACCAAAACCACAGTGAGATACCATCTAACACCAGTCAGAATGGCTACTATTAAAAAGTAAAAAACAACAGATCCTGGCAAGGCTAAGGAGAAAAGGAAACACTTACGTACTTTTGGTGGGAATGTAAATTACTTCAGTCACTGTGGAAAGCAGTTTGTAAATTTCTCAAAGAACTTAAAACAGTACTATCATTCAATCTAGCAATCCCATTACTGGATATATGTTCAAAAGAAAATGAGTAATTCTACCAAAACCACACATATACTTGTATGATCATTGCAACACTATTCACAAAATGACATGGAATTGGATAAAGATATGGACTGGAGTTTTAAAATGTGGTATATGTAAACTATAAAATACTACACAGTCATAAAAAAGAGGATATCCTGTCTTTGCAGCAACATGGATGCAACTGGAGGCCATTATCATAAGCGAATTAACCTATAACATAAAAGTAACTGCTACATATTCTTACTAATATTGGCTACATAGAATGATTTAAGGAGGGTTCTTTCTTTCTATATCTTGTGGAGTAGTGTCAATAGGATTGGTACCAATTCTTCTTTGAATGTCTGGTAGAATTCTGCTGTGAATCCATCTGGTCCTGGACTTTTTTTATTGATAACTTTTAAATTACAATTTCAAACTTGCTGCTTGCTATTGGTCTGTTCAGGGTATCTAGTTCTTCCTGATATAAGCTAGAAGGATTGTCTCTTTCCAGGAATTTATCCATCTGTCCTAGGTTTTTGAGTTTATGTGCATAAAGATGTTCATAGTAGCCTTGAATGTATTTGTACTTCTGGGGTGTCAGTTGTAATATCTCTCATTTTATTTCTTATTGAGCTTATTTGAATTTTCTCTTCTTTTCTTGGTTAATCTTGCTAATGTTCTATCACACAAGTTTTGAGAGAATAGATACTTTAATCATTGAATTAATCCTTTAATAATATTAACATATCAAAATACATGTTATACACCAGAAATATATACAATTTTTTCCATCAATTATACCTTAATAAAGATGGGTACAATTTTAAATGATATTTTAAAATATGGGCAATTAATTAGAGCTGGGTTCTAAAAGATTAATATAGCAGCAGTATATGAACTATACTTGGGAGAGAAATTTTTTTTTTTGAGACAGAGTCTTACTTTGTCACCCAGGCTGGTGTGCAATGGCATGATCTCAGCTCACTGCAACCTCTGCCTCCGAGGTTCAAGTGATTCTTCTGCCTCAGACTCCCAAGTAGCTGGGACTACAGATGCATGCCACCATGACTGACTAACTTTTGTATTTTTAGTAGAGGTATGGTATCACCATGTTGGCTAGGCTGGTCTCGAACTCCTGACCTCATGATCTGCCCACTTCTGCCTCCTGAAGTGCAGGGATTATAGGCATAAGCCACTGCACCCAGCCAAGAAATCTTTTACAGATTATATCTTTAATGTCTCTGAGAAAAGAAGAACTCATAAAACATTACACAAACATAAATCAACACAGTGCTTTCTTTTCAAAGTGAAAACTTTTAGCCTGTATTTGAGTAGGTGGCTCTGTTTTAGAGAAAGTGATGTGCAAACTCAATTTTCAGAGATTATAAAGCTCCTTAGAGTTTATCAGAAACACATTAGATAATTGTATAAAAATAAGGACACCAGTTGATATTGAGGTAGGTTGATATTGAGGTAGGTTGATATTGGCTACTCTGTGCCAAGCACTGTTCTTAGGACCTCACACTTGTTAACTCACTGACGAGTCACAACATTTCTATGACTGTTTCTTTTATAATAGAGACACAGAGGATCAAGACTCCTATCCAATGTGGAAGTCAGCAAATGGGGAAGGTGGCATGAAAACACAGAGGGTCCAGCTTAGGGTCCTCACTCACCAACCATCTGCCATTTGACCATGAAAGGAAAAAGCTGCAGAACTTGCAGGGGCTGAAACAGCAGCACAGTACAGAGGTGCTCAGCAGAGCTGCAGCTTCCCAGATCCTTTGTTCCCAAGGCTTCCCTTCCCACATCTCTTCCCAGGTGCCTTGGGAATGTCCTGCTGGGGTAGGACTGCCCATTGGAATAAGGGTTTTTATTTCTTCCTGACCTGTCAATCATCTGACTCCTCTGGATACATCCTCACCTCCCCTGAGGTCAGATGGTCTCTTTAGGGGAATCACACGGTTCTGTTCACAGAATCCAAACCCTGTGTTGTCATGCACACACATACTTATTCAGGGGAATGTCAGTCTTTGTAGGTTTCTTCGGGCACTTTTGGTGTACTCAGCTGAACTATGGGGGTGGTGGTAGGGTATGGATTAAACACTGAGATACACACGGACATGGAATCCCAGCCTCAGACTTGGACTAAGACAAGGAAGGCATTGGGTCTGGGAGAGGCATTGGTGACTTAATCAACATCTAAATGCGAAACAAGACAGGTCCAAGACAAGAGGCCTTTCCTAAAGTCTCCTGGATAAGCAGCTCCTCACTTAACATCTACATTGTGCAAAGTCTCTTATTCACCTCAAAAGACCTGTCTCAAGGGGTTTCCCACCAACCTAGTAGGGGAGAGGCTAAACTAGATGCAGGGGATGAAGTAAAAACGCACATCTGTGTTATGTTTCCTCAAACACCCTGGAGGAGGTTCATACCCGTAATGTACAATTTAAAATATAAAACTTCGTGATCATTTCGCCTTCAAAAAACATTTTTTATGCTTTTTGTTTAAACACACAAATCACTGACCCCCGTATGGCTCTCAAAAAAGTTGCTACTTAATATTAAGGATGGCAAGGCCTTTCAAATGTCAAAATTATTAATATGTCTTTATCTGAGTCCCCTGGGAACCTGAGGATAACCCTAACATCGCTATTTCTTACCAAGGACTTTTATTCTTTCCAGAGACACCAGCTCACTCCAGATAGAACTTGTAAATAATTTATTTTTGCAGTGTGCTTGTCACAGCAGGTGATGAATAAATGTTAGTGAAACCAAGCACGGCACTGAAGGACACCAGACTTCCCCAGTTCCTGAACTTCATTAAGAGACCCAAGTAAAGATTCTTTGTGAAGTGAAAAAGACAGTAAACTGCACCAGCAACACGAGGGTGCTGAGTTCTGGGGCTCTCCTAGTTCTTTCTGGGAAGGCTGCATTGCCAGTGAGTCTTTTTTTTTTTTTTTTTTTTTTTTTTTTTTTTTTTGAGACAGAGTCTTGCTCTGTCATCCAGGCTGCAGTGCAATGGTGTGATCTCAGCTCACTTCAACCTCCATCTCCTGGGTTCAAGCGATTCTCCTGCATCAGCCTCCTGAGTAGCTGGGATTACAGGTGTGTGCCACCGTGCCTAGCCAATTTTTGTATTTTTAGTAGAGACGGGGTTTCGCCATGTTGGTCAGGTTGATGTCGAACTCCTGACCTTGTGATCTGCCTGCTTCAGCCCCCCAAAGTTCTGGGATTACAGGTGTGAGTCACTGTGCCCAGCTAGCTAATGAGTCTTTTTAGGCTTGAGTTACTGTTATTTCACTCATGAGAGAATAATCACCTTCAGATGTCTTGATGGAGGTTAAAGAAAACACAACATTGTTAGTGTGGGCAACTGCACCTGTCACCTCTGGCCCAAGAGGTGACAGAGCAGGGTCATAAGGACTGTGGCACTAGGCAGAGATCCAGTAAGTCTTGGGTAAAAAGACGCCGCTCATTACCTGATCAAATTCCTTAACTTCCCCTGGGAATGAAGGATGCCAGCCATGGTCAACCTTTACACAGGTAAGTACACAACCCTTGTACTTTCTGCCCTTTCAAAATTAGGTTTGTTCTTGGCATCAGAGGCTCTGGCTGAATGATGGCAAATATATGCCACAAATAATCCAGACAGCAAATAATACATTAATGAGTAGGAAGGGACACATAATTTTGGCTGTCTCATTTATTTCTGTTAAACTTGAGCCAACTTTGTGTTTCTCCTACCTTTTGTCTTTTTGTTATTCCTAAATAAATGAGGGTTCATTTCTACCGTGTGAAGGCAACTTGTCCCCAGAAGGTACATGTGCCCTACCTTCCTTGACCTCACCAAGTGCCCTCCACCCTCAGGCCCTGTACTTGCTGTTCCCAACCTGGAACACTCTTCCTCAGATGTGTCTCTGTATATCACTCTCCATTCATTCAACCCTCAGCTGAAGTGGCACCTGCTCCCCAGGCTGCCTTGGGCTGCTTACAGGACACTGCCCTCACCATCCAGTCCATGACAGCATTCTGCCATTATGGATATTCTGCTGTTCTTTGCAGCAGTTCTCACTTTCCAATATCTCTGATTCATTTGCAGGGTTATTTTTGACCTGGGAAAGAAAAGTACATGAAGGCAAGGACTTGATCGAATTTTTGTCTGCAATGAAATTTCCATGGCTCAGCTCATAGGAGAAGCCCAAGAGTTATGTGGTCAACAATGGATGTGTATATAGATGAAAACTGACATTTATTCAGAATTATCTTATGTTACACCATGTTCTAAAAACTTGGCATAAAGTATCCATCATCATTACAAATTTTCGCATGGTATCACTTATGCCCATTTCACAAAAGAAGACAGAAATCCTAGAGAAACCAGCGTTGTAACTTGCCCAAAGACACGTCATGACTACATACGACCTCCAGGATCTAAGCACACATCTGCATGAGCCTGAATTCCATCACCGCCCACTGCCCAGTACTGCCTGCCCAGTAAGTCAGTTACTCCACTAACTCACAGCATCCTTTCAATCAGTGGGAGGGAAACCTTAAAATGCTACCAAAGTGACAAACAAATATTCATTCATAGGTTTCTACTACAGTGAACTTGTCAACTTGGGTTAGTTTCTTATTTTTTAAACACTGAAACTTTCAGTGGCTAATAAATACACGAAAAATAGCTCAACATCACTGATCATTAGAGAAATGCAAATCAAAACCGCAGTGAAATAATATCTCACACCAGTTAGAATGGTGAATATTAAAAAGGTAAGAAACAACGGATACTGGCAAGGTTGCAGGGAAGTTGGAATGCTATTTTTAATTGCATTTTAGGTTTTGGGGTACATGTGAAGAACATGCAAGATTGTTGCATAGGTACACACATGGCAGTGTGATTTTCTGCCTTCCGTCCCCTCGCCTGTATCTGTCATTTCTCCCCATGCTATCTCTTCCCACCTTCCCACCCCCTCATCCCTCCCCCATTTCCTCCCCCAACGGAACCCAGTGTGTAGTGCTCCCCTCCCTGTGTCCATGTGTTCTCATTGATCAACATGCGCCTATGAGTGAGAACATGCGGTGTTTGATTTTCTGCTCTTGTGTCAGTTTGCTGAGAATGATGGTTTCCAGGTTCATCTATGTCCCTACAAAGGACGTGAACTCATCGTTTTTGATGGCTGTGTAATATTCCATGGTGTATATGTACCACATTTTCCTTAACCAGTCTATCGTTGTTGGGCATTTGGGTTGGTTCCAAATGCTATTGTGAACAGTGCTTCAATGAACATTTGTGTGCATGTGTCCTTATAGTAGAATGATTTATAATCCTTTGGATATATACCCAGTAATGGGATTGCTGGGTCAAATGGGATTTCTATTTTTAGGTCCTTGAGGAATCGCCACACTGTCTTCCACAATGGTTGAATTAATTTACATTCCCTCCAACAGTGTAAAAGTGTTCCTATTTCTCCACATCCTCTCCAGCATCTGTTGTTTCCAGATTTTTTTTTATTGCATTTTAGGTTTGGGAGTACATGTGAATAACATGCAAGATTGTTGCATAGGTACACACAATGATTGCCATTCTAACTGGTGTGAGATGGTAACTCAATGTGGTTTTGATTTGCATTTCTCTAATGACAAATGATGATGAGCATTTTTTCATATGTTTGTTGGCCTCCTGTATGTCTTCTTTTGTAAAGTAACTATTCATATCCTTTGCCCATTTTTGAATGGGCTTGTTTGTTTTTTTCTTGTAGATCTGTTTTAGTTCTTTGTAAATTCTGGATATCAGCGCCTTGTCAGATGGGTAGACTGCAAAAAATTTTTCCCATTCTGTTGGTTGCCGATTCACTCTACTGACTGTTTCTTTTGCCGTGCAGAAGCTGTGGAGTTTGATTAGGTCCCATTTGTCTATTTTGGCTTTTGTTGCCATTGCTTTTGGCGTTTTGGTCATGAAGTCCATGCCTACGCCTATGTCCTGAATGGGTTTGCCTAGATTTTCTTCCAGGGTTTTTATGGTATTAGGTCTGATGTTTAAGTCTTTAATCCATCTGGAGTTAATTTTGGTGTAAGGTGTCAGGAAGGGGTCCTGTTTCTGCTTTCTGCACATGGCTAGCCAGTTTTCCCAACACCATTTATTAAACAGGGAATTCTTTCCCCATTGCTTGTTTCTGTCAGGGTTGTCAAAGATCAGATGGTTGTGGGTATGTTGTATTTCCTCTGAGACCTCTGTTCTGTTCCATTGGTCTATATCTCTGTTTTGGTACCAGTATCATGCTGTTTTGATTACTGTAGCATTGTAGTATAGTTTGAAGTCTGGTAGTGTGATGCCTCCTGCTTTGTTCATTTTGCTTAGAATTGACTTGGCTATGCGGGCTCTCTTTTGGTTCCATATAAAGTTTAAGGTGTTTTTTTCCAGTTCTGTGAAGAAGGTCATTGGTAGCTTGATGGGAATAGCATTGAATTTGTAAATTACTTTGGGCAGTAAGGCCATTTTCATGATGTTGATTCTTCCTAACCATGAACATGGAATGTTTCTCCATCTGTTTGTATCCTCTCTTATTTCATTGAGCAGTGGCTTGTAGTTCTCCTTGAAGAGGTCCTTTACGTTCCTTGTTAGTTGTATTCCTAGGTGTTTTATTCTCTTTGTAGCAATTGTGAATGGCAGTTCGTTCTTGATTTGGCTCTCTTTAAATCTGTTACTGGTGTATAGGAATGCTTGTGATTTTTGCACGTTGATTTTGTATCCTGAGACTTTGCTGAAGTTGTTTATCAGTTTCAGGAGATTTTGGGCTGAGATGATGGGGTCTTCCAGATATACAATCATGTCATCTGCAAATAGAGACAATTTGATTTTCTCCTTTCCAATTTCAATACCCTTTACTTCTTTTTCTTGCCTGATTGCTCTGGCTAGAACTTCCAGTACTATATTGAATAGGAGTGGTGAGAGAGGTCATCCTTGTCTAGTGCCAGATTTCAAAGGGAATGCTTCCAGATTTTGCCCATTCAGTATGATATTGGCTGTTGCTTTGTCGTAAATAGCTTTTATTGTTTTGAGATACGTTCCGTCAATACCTAGTTTATTGAGGGTTTTTAGCATAAAGGGCTGTTGAATTTTGTCAAAGCCCTTCTCTGCATCAATGGAGATAATCATGTGGTTTTTGTCTTTGGTTCTGTTTATGTGGTGAATTACGTTTATGGACTTGCGTATGTTGAACCAGCCTTGCATCCCCGGGATGAATCTTACTTGATCATGGTGGATGAGCTTTTTGATATGCTGTTGCAATTAGTTTGCCAGTATTTTATTGAAGATTTTTGCATCTATGTTCATCATGGATATTGGCCTGGAATTTTCTTTTCTTGTTGAGTCTCTGCCGGGTTTCGGTATCAGGATGATGTTTGTCTCGTAAAATGATTTGGGAAGGATTCCCTCTTTTTGGATTGCCTGGAATAGTTTCAGAAGGAATGGTATCAGCTCCTCTTTGTATGTCTGGTAGAATTCGGCTGTGAACCCATCTGTACCTGGGCTTTTTTTGGGTGGTAGGCTCTTTATTGCTGCCTTGACTTCAGACCTTGTTATTGGTCTATTCAGGGTTTTGGCTTCTTTCGGGTTTAGGCTTGGGAGGATGTAGGTGTCCAGGAATTTATCCATTTCTTCCAGATTTACTAGTTTATGTGCATAGAGTTGTTTGTAATAATCTCTGATGATGGTTTGGATTTCTGTGGAATCTGTGGTGACATCCCCTTTATCGTTTTTTATTGCATCAATTTGGTTATTCTCTCTTTTCTTTTTTATTAATCTGGCTAGTGGTCTGTCTATTTTGTTGATCTTTTCGAAAAACCAGCTCCTGGATATATTGATTTTTTGAAGAGTTTTCTGTGTCTCTATTTCCTTCAGTTCTGCTCTGATCTTAGTTATTTCCTGTCTTCTGCTAGGTTTTGAGTTTTTTTGATCTTGCTCCTCTAGTTCTTTCAATTTTGTTGATAGGGTTTAAATTTTAGATCTCTCCTTTCTCCTCATGTGGGCACTCAATTCTATATATTTTCCTCTAGAGACTGCTTTAAATGTGTCCCAGAGATTCTGGTATGTTGTGTCTTCGTTCTCAATGGTTTCGAAGAACGTCTTTATTTCTGCCTTCATTTCATTGTTTATCCAGTCAACATTCAAGAACAAGTTGTTCTGTTTCCATGAAGCTGTGCAGTTCTGAGTTAGTTTCTGCATTCTGAGTTCTAATTCGATTGCACTGTGGTCTGAGAGACTGTTTGTTATGATTTCTGTTCTTTTGCATTTGCTGAGGAGTGATTTATTGCCAATTATGTGGTCAATTTTAGAGTAGGTGTGATGTGGTGCTGAGAAGAATGTATATTCTGTGGATTTGGGGTGGAGAGTTCTGTAAATGTCTATTAGGTTTGCTTGTTCCAGGTCTGAGTTCAGGTCCTGTATATCCTTGTTGATTTTCTGCCTGGTTGATCTGTCTAATATTGACAATGGGGTGTTAAAGTCTCCCACTATTATTATGTGGGAGTCTAAGTCTCTTTGTAAGTCATTAAGAACTTGCCTTATGTATCTGGGTGCTCCTGTATTGGGTGCGTATATATTTAGGATCGTTAGCTCTTCTTGTTGCAGTGATCCTTTTACCATTATGTAATGCCCTTCTTTGTCACTTTTGATCTTTGTTGCTTTAAAGTCTATTTTATCAGAGGTGAGAATTGCAACTCCTGCGTTTTTCTGCTCTCCATTTGCTTGGTAGATCTTCCTCCATCCCTTTATTTTGAGCCTTTGTGTATCCTTGCATGTAAGATGGGTTTCTGGGATACAGCACACTGATGGGTTTTGGCTTTTTATCCAATTTGCCAGTCTGTGTCTTTTGATTGGGGCATTTAGTTTATTGACATTTAGGGATAGTATTATTATGTGTGAATTTGATACTGTCATTTTGATGCTACCTGGCTGTTTTGTTGGTTAGGTGATGCAGATTCTTGATTGTGTTGATGCTCTTTTACCATTTGGTGTGTTTTTGGAGTGGCTGGCACTGGTTGTTCCTTTATATGTGTAGAGCCTCTTTCAGGAGTTCTTGTAGAGCAGGTTTGGAGGCGATGAAATCTCTGAGTGCTTGCTTGTTCCCAAAGGATTTTATTTTTCCTTCACTTATGAAGCTTAGTTTGGCTGGATAGGAGATTCTGGAATGAAAGTTCTTTTCCTTAAGGATGTTGAATATTGGCCCCCAATCTCTTCTGGCTTGTAGGGTTTCTGCTGAGAGATCTGCTGTGAGTCTAATGGGCTTCCCTTTGTGGGTAATCCGACCTTTCTCTCTGGCTGCCCTTAGCATTTTCTCTTTCATTTCAACCCTGGTGTATCTGACGATTATGTGTCTTGGGGTTGCTCTTCTTGAGGAATATCTTTGTGGTGTTCTCTGTATTTCCTGGATTTGAATATTGGTCTGCCTTGCTAGGTTGGGGAAGTTTTCCTTGATAATATCCTGAAGAGTATTTTCCAGCTTGGATTCATTCTCTTCATCACATGCAGGTACACCTATCAGATGTAGATTGGGTCTTTTCACATAGTCCCACATTTCTTGAAGATTTTGTTCATTCCTTTTTGTGCTTTTTTCTCTGTTCTTGCCTTCTCTTTTTATTTCATTGAGTTGATCTTCGACCTCTGATATCCTTTCTTCTGCTTGGTCAATTCGGCTGTTGAAGCTTGTGCATGCTTCATGAAGTTCTCGTGTTGTGTTTTTCAGCTCCATCAATTCACTTATATTCCTCTCTATGCTGTCCATTCTCGTTAGCATCTCGTCCAATCTTTTTTCAAGGTTCCTAGTTTCTTCGCATTGGGTTAGAATATGTTCTCTTAGCTCTCTGTAGTTTCTTACTACCCACCTTCTGAAGTCTGATTCTGTCATTTCATCACCCTCCTTCTCCATCCGGTCTGGTTCCCTTGCTGGTGAGGAGTTGTGATCCCTTTTAGGAGGAGAGGTGTTCTGGTTTCGGGAGTTTTCATCTGTTTTGCGCTGGTTTCTTCCCATTTTTGTGGGTTTATCCACCTGTTGTCTTTGTAGTTACTGTCTTTCAGATTGGGTCCCTGAGTGAGCTTCTAGTTGGTGAATGCCGAAGTTACTTCTTCTTTTTTTTTTTTTTTTTTTTTTTTTTTAAGCTTTCCTTCTAACAGTCTGGCCCCTCTGCTGTAGGACTGCTGAGGTCCTCTCCGGGCCCTGCTTGCCTGGGAATCACTTGCAGCAGCTGCAGAACAGTAAGGATTGCTACCAGTTTCCTCTTCCGCTATCTTTGTCCCAGAAGGATGCTCGCCAACTGTCAGTCCATTCTCTCCTTTATGAGATGAGTCTTTGGATCTATGGGGGTCAGGGAGCTACTTGAGGAGACAGTCTATCTTTTATTGGGGCTTAAGTCCTGAGCTGTGAGCTCCGTTGTTCGTTCAGAGCTGCTGGGCAGGTGCGTTTAAGTCTGCTGCAGCTGAACTCATAAAGCACTTTTTGTTCCCAGGTGCTTTGTCCCGGGGAGTTGTGGCTTTATGAGTTTCCGTTGAGCTACTGCCTTTTTAAATTTTCTTTCAGGTCTGCCCCACCCAGCTAGCAGTATGCCTAGCCACTGCCTGCCTGCAGAGGCTTTGCTGAGCTGCTGTGGTCTCCGCTCAGCTGCCCTGTGCTCTTCCCTGCAGTCCTGTTTATATGGGCATAGTTAGAACTGTCTCGGCAATGGTGGCCCGGCCTCTGTTATGGCAGACTCTCTCTGTTGTGGCAGGTTGCCTCAGCAATGGCAGGTTGCCTCGGTGACAGCGGCCTGCCTCCGTAGTGGTGGAGAGTCTCAGTAATGGTGGACGCCTCTCCTCCACGGAGCCAGAGGGTCCCGGGTTCAGCTGTGCTTGGTTTGAGGGGCTCAACCCAGAGGGTTTTCAATTACTGTTTTTGTTTTCGTTGGTGTTGGGGGTGGGGTGTGGGACCAACCGAGCCTGATCACCTGGCTCCCTGACTCAGAGTCTTTTCTTTTAAGTTGAACGACCCCGCATTCCAGTCGCTTGTTGAAAAGGCGCGGGGATCTCCCGTGCTCTGACTCACCGAGTTGGCTCAAACAGCGGCGCCGGCTCCTGGCGTATTTTTTGCCTAGGAATCTCCTGGCCTGGCTCGCTATTTCAGATGAATGGGCAACTCTGCCGTCTCAGGGCTCCAATCGCCAGCTAAGAGGGCTCCCATACCAGTGGCTTTTGTACAGAGAACTGCCACAACAGGGCGTGGTCAAAGCAGCCATGTGGGCCAAATCAGTCCCGCGGGGGCCAAAACAGCCACACCGGCCAGGACTGTGGTGCTGGCGACCCCTCTGCCTGGGTATCTCCTGGTCTGTGGGCAATAAAAATTCGTCTGGAAATGCGGCGTCCACTCACCCTCTGCACTTTCACTGGGAGCTGAAGTCCTGAGCTGTTCTTAGGCGGCCATCTTCCCAGCATCACCCGGAATGCTTTTACGTAGAAATGTAACTTAGTTCAACCATTGTGCAAGACGGAGTGACAAGTTGTCAGAGATCTGGAACTGGAAATATCATTTGCCCCAGTAAACCCATTGCTAGGTATACACCCAAAGAAATGTAAATCATTCTGGCATAAAGATACTTGCATGTGTAGGTTCATAGCAGCATTATCCACAATAGCAAAGACATGGAATTAAGCCAAATACCCGTCAACTATAGACTGGATAAAGAAAACGTGGCATATATACATCATGGAACACTATGCAGTTATAAAACGGAAGGAGAGTATGTCTTTTGCAGGGACAACATTGAAGCTGGAAGACATTATCCTCAGCAACTAACACAGGAACAGAAAAGCAAGTATGGCATGTTCTCACTTATCAGTGGGAGGTTAACAATGAGAAGACACGGACACACGGAGGAAAACAACACTCACTGGGGCCTGTTGTGGGAAGGCAGGAAGGGGGAGTTTTAAGGAAAAGAGCTGATGCATGCTTGGTTTTATACCGAGGTGAATGGTTGATAGGTGCAGCAAATGACCACAGCACATGTTGACCTATGCAACAAACTGGCACATATTGCACATGTGCTCTGGAACTTCAGAAAAAATAAAAATAAAAAACCCACAGATTAGATATTAATATATTCCCTTTGCACTTGAAACACCTTTAACGAAAAAGGAATGACTATGGGTGAAGAAGGACTGCCTCCCAGGGGAAGATGCAGGTATTGCACCAACTCCAACTGTAATAGTTCCAGGAGAGAAAGACAGGATACGAAGCTGTCTGCACCTTGTAGAATAGGAGGAGAAGAAGAGGCGAAAAGAGGCAGAAGAAGAGTTGAGGCGGCAGGAAGCACAAGGCAGGAAGGAATAGAGAAGTCATTATCATAATCACCAAAGTGACAAGAGCGCAGGTCACATTGCTGGGTTTTGCTTTATATTTTGGAAAACACTGTCACATTCAATTTATCTGGAGCCACCTGTCATTATTGCAGTCCCCAAATTGTCAGGTGTCCAAAAATCACTGCCTTCTCTGTTTCTACAAACAAAGCACAGGCTGGCTGGGTTCCCCTCGGTGCATGCTAATGCGTCCTGGTCTCACGCCAGGTTGACTCATTGCTTCATTCCTGGAAGGGACTAAGGTGCCTCCCTCGGGAATAAATAGAGCAGTGCTAGGTGCTCATCTCACAGCAGCTTCCTTGATCCGTGCCACACACAACTGAACGTTGACAGCACCCACCTCACCATGAAGCTGCTGGTGGTCCTCATGCTGGCGGCCCTCCCCCTGTACTGCTATGCAGGTGAGTTCTGGGCAGGGAGGTCAGCCTCAAAGCTAGGGGTTGTGCAGTCACAAAGCTTACCCTGCACACTCTGCCTCATTTGCTGCCAAAGTAGGTGCAAGTGGGTGAATAGCTGACAAGTTCACAGTCAACTTAATAGAAAACAGCAGAGCCCAGAGCACAAGCAGCTCATGCAAATCCATGTCCAGAGCACTTTCCACTCCCCAAAAGTGGGGGCTACCCCAGATCCTATCATAAGAAGTTCTGTTTTAGGTTCCTTTTTTATCGCAGTTGACTCAACAGAGCTGATGGACAATATCTTAGACCCATTCATCTGAAATCTTTGAACCCCTACTTGATGCTGGGAATGATAAAAGGGAAGCACTCCATGATTTTGGACCAAAGAAGTTGAAGCAGTGTTTGCTGCATGTCCCAGGTCGGAACCCCTAATTTCCCGAGGGTCCTCTTCACCAAGAATGCACAGGGTTGGGCTGATCTGAGCTTTAGAAGTCAGGAGAAGTTGTGCAGACTGAGTTTATGCTCTTAGAATTGAAAACCTGAGACCCTGCGCCATAATCTTTCTGAAGCTCAGTCTCTCTTGGGAGGTAAGCAGATGACTAGCCTCAGAGCTCATCCCCAGAATGGGTTTGAGGGAATATGTTCTCTTTTGGGGTCCATGAGGGGGCATAGCTTTAAGGGAAAGAATTTCCCAGCACCATACCCACCTCCCATCTCTCTCCATCCGGGAGATTCAATGGTTTATGTTTCAATTTCGCGGTCGCGGGAAGAAACTAAAAGTCAGTCACTCCAGCGGAAGCTCTAAGGAACTCCTTTCATTGGCTCAGGGTCTTAGAGAAGGTGAGGGTTTCTCCCAGCATAAAAGTCCATGGGCCCTCACTTGAGCCGGATTTTCCAGCTTTCTGGAATCCCCTCCCACATGGTGGGAGTTCCTTCTGGGATTTCCCCTCTGGAATCCCCTTCCACACTCTTCGTGGAAGCCTTTCTCTTCTTTCCTTCTCTTTTCTCTACCTAAGTAAAATCACCTTTCTGCCACACTTTTTGGGTCTGATATTATTTTTACGAGCATACCGTCCACCTGCAGTGGCCCCACCGCTTATTCCTTGAGACGTTGGAGGCCAAAAACCCACAACGATCACCGGTATCCAAGAAAAAACCCAGCTACAGGTTCATCCCTCTGGGGATGGCCCATGTTCTTCTGCCTTTTTCTCAGGTTCTGGCTGCCAACTGATGGAGGAATTGACTACCAATATCACTGATCCTGAAATGTCTGTACCAGAATTCCAGCAATATCTGCAAGAGTTCTTAACCAGTGCTGCCAGTGAAGAGGCTGTAGCGGAATTCAAACAGTGTTTCCTCAACCAGTCAAATGAAACTCTGCAGAATTTTAAATTGATGAAGGTAATTTCATTTTTTTTCTGATGTGCCCTTTAAAATCACGGTCCAGAAACAAACAGGCTCCAAACATGGCACGAGGAGTGTTAAACACTGGTGAACAAGTTTTCTTTATACATCGGTTAATTTAAGGGTGCTTTGCAACTTTACTTTGAGTGTCTTCAAAGAGTGATAATTGCAAAAAAAGAAGGAAGAAAGAAAGAAAGAAAGCAAAGGAAGGAAAGAAAAGAAAGCTCCAGAAAAGAAGGCAGAGCTAACCATCAGCTCCCCAGTCCATTCACACACACAGACACACACACAAGCACATTCTTTCTCACATAGACACACACAGACACAGACACACACACACTTAGAGAAACACACACACACCTGTAGAAACACAGACACACACACAGAATCAGAGACACAGACACACACATGTACATAGAAACACACAGACACATGCACATAGACACAGAAAAATAAACACATAGACATACACACATGGACACAGGCAGGGACAGAGATACACCTATATTTTCTTTCTTTCTTTAATTTTTGTGAGACAGGGTCTCCCTCTGTTGCTGGGCTGGAGTGCAGTGGTGCAATCTCGGCTCACTGCAACCTCGACCTCCCAACTTCAAGGTATTTTCCTGCCTCAGTCTCCCCACTAGCTGCAATTACATGTGCCTGCCACCACATTGGGCAAGTTTCATATTTTCTGTAGAAATGGGGTTTCACCATGTTGGTGAGGCTGGACATTTTCTATCAAGAGAAAATATCTGATTCTCAAAGAGCCACTCACTGCTGGGAACAACCAACAATACAATTTTCCTTTTCATAGTAATGAATAATCAAAATGTTCTCAAAATTATTTTACACAGTGCAGAAAATAATATTTGGGCAAACTCTACAGATTCTAATATAAAGAATTTAAAACCCATGCCCAGATTTGTTGGCACATCTGACTGGGAATCGTGGACTATTTAATTAAATACCTCTGGAAATAGGAAGTGCAGATCATAGTGTGAAACAGCACGAGTGCCAGAATTCTTCATCAAAATAAAAGTCAATGATTATAACAATAAGTATTTCTGCCCATTAAAGAAAACCATGTTACCTACAGATTCTATTTTTAACATTTATGTAATATTTCAAAATTCCATTGGAAACATTTTATGGTAGAAAATGTAAAGACCTACCAAACATTTGTAGAATCATTTCTTCTTTAAAAACCTGGAGTAGACTAATCGTACCTAGCTCCAATATTTTTAAATCTATTCCAAGATAAAGGTTGAAGAGCCCCAGACTGTTACAATATTTCTCACTTGTAAGGCAACACAGCAACTCCAAACCATCAATATTCATATATCTGAGCTGAGATTTTAACAATTCTGTGTTGTAGCCGGGCGCAGTGCTGCATGCTTGTAGTCCCAGGTACTCGGGAGGCTGAGGTGGGAGGACTACTTGGGTCCAGGAGTTCTGGGCTGTAGTGTACTATGCTGATCAGGTGTCCGCACTAAGTTTGGCATCAATATGGTTACCTCCTGGGATTGAGGATTACCAAGTTGCCTAAAGAGGGGTGAACCAGCCAAGGTCAGAAACAGAGCTGGTCAAAATTCCCGTGCTGATCGGTAGTGGGATCATGACTGTGAATAGCCACTGCACTCCAGCCTGGGCAACATAGGGAGACATCGTCTCTTAAAAACAAAAACAGGGGAATGCTGGGAAGATGGCCGCCTAAGAACAGCTCAGGACTTCAGCTCCCAGTGAAAGTGCAGAGGGTGAGTGGATGCCGCATTTCCAGACAAACTCTTATTGCCCACAGACCAGGAGATACCCAGGCAGAGGGGTCGCCAGTGTCGCAGTCCCAGCCGGTGCGGCTGTTTTGGCCCTCGCGGGGCTGATTCCGCCTGCGCGGCTGCTGTGACCACTCCCTGTTGCTGGTCTGGGAGCCCTCTTAGCTGGCGAGCAGAGCCCTGAGACGGCAGAGTTGCCCATTCATCTGAAATAGCGAATCAGGCCAGGAGATTCCTAGGCAAAAAATCCGCCAAAAGCCAGCGCCGCAGTTCGAGCCGACTCCGTGAGTCGCAGCACGGGAGATCCCGGTGCCTTTTCAACAAGCGACCGGAACGCGGAGTCCTTCAACTTAAAAGAAAAGACTCTGAGTCAGGGAGCCAGGGGATCAGGCTGGGTTGGTCCCACCCCTCCACCCCCAACAACAAGGAAAACAAAAACAGTAATTGGAAACCCTCTGGGTTGAGCCCTTCAAACCAAGCACAGCTGAACCGGGACAGTCCGGCTCCGTGGGGGAGGGGCTTCCGCCATTACTGAGACTCTCCACGGCTACGGAGGCAGGCTGCCGTTGCCGAGGCAACCCGCCATTGCTGAGGCAACCTGCCACAACAGAGAGAGTCCCCCATAACAGAGGCGGGGCCACCGTTGCCGAGACAGTTCTAACTACGTCCATATAAACAGGACTGCAGGGAAGAGCTCAGGGCAGCTGGGCGGAGCCCACAGCCACTCAGCAAAGCCCCTGCGGGCAGGCAGTGGCTAGGCATGCTGCTAGCTGGATGGGTCAGACCTGAAAGAAAAATAAAAAAAGGCAGTAGTGCAACGGAAACTCATAAAGCTCCAACTCCCTGGGACAGAGACAGACAACAGGTGGATAAACCCACAAAAATGGGAAGAAACCAGTGCAAAAAGGATGAAAACTCCCGAAACCAGAACACCTCTCCTCCTAAAAGTGATCACAACTCCTCACCAGCAAGGGAACCAGACCGGATGGAGAAGGAGGGTGATGAAATGACAGAATCAGACTTCAGAAGGTGGGTAGTAAGAAACTACAGTGAGCTAAAAGAACATGTTCTAACCGAACGCAAAGAAAATAGGAACCTTGAAAAAAGATTGGACGAACTGCTGACGAGAATGGACAGCATAGAGAGGAGTATAAGTGAATTGATGGAGCTGAAAAACGCAACTTGAGAACTTTGTGAAGCATGCACAAGCTTCAACAGCCGAATTGACCAAGCAGAAGAAAGGATATCAGAGGTCGAAGATCAACTCAATGAAATAAAAAGAGAAGGCAAGAACAGAGAAAAAAGCACAAAAAGGAATGAACAAAATCTTCAAGAAATGTGGGACTATGTGAAAAGACCTAATCTACGTCTGATAGGTGTACCTGAATGTGATGAAGAGAATGAATCCAAGCTGGAAAATACTCTTCAGGATATTATCCAGGAAAACTTCCCCAACCTAGCAAGGCAGACCAATATTCAAATCCAGGAAATACAGAGAACACCACAAAGATATTCCTCAAGAAGAGCAACCCCAAGGCACATAATCGTCAGATTCACCAAGGTTGAAATGAAAGAGAAAATGCTAAGGGCAGCCAGAGAGAAAGGTCGGATTACCCACAAAGGGAAGCCCATTAGACTCACAGCAGATCTCTCAGCAGAAACCCTACAAGCCAGAAGAGATTGGGGGCCAATATTCAACATCCTCAAAGAAAAGAACTTTCAACCCAGAATCTCCTATCCAACCAAACTAAGCTTCATAAGTGAAGGAAAAATAAAATCCTTTGTGAACAAGCAAGCACTCAGAGATTTCATCACCACCAAACCTGCTCTACAAGAACTCCTGAAAGAGGCTCTACACATATAAAGGAACAACCAGTACCAGCCACTCCAAAAACACACCACATGGTAAAAGAGCATCAACACAATCAAGAATCTGCATCAACTAACCAACAAAACAGCCAGGTAGCATCAAAATGACAGTATCAAATTCACGCATAACAATACTATCCCTAAATGTCAATGGACTAAATGCCCCAATCAAAAGACACAGACTGGCAAATTGGATAAAAAGCCAAAACCCATCAGTGTGCTGTATCCAGGAAACCCATCTTACATGCAAGGATACACAAAGGCTCAAAATAAAGGGATGGAGGAAGATCTACCAAGCAAATGGAGAGCAAAAAAAGGCAGGAGTTGCAATTCTGATCTCTGATAAAATAGACTTTAAAGCAACAAAGATCAAAAGAGACAAAGAAGGACATTACATAATGGTAAAAGGATCACTGCAACAAGAAGAGCTAACGATCCTAAATATATATGCACCCAATACAGGAGCACCCAGATACGTAAGGCAAGTTCTTAATGACTTACAAAGAGACTTAGACTCCCACACAATAATAGTGGGAGACTTTAACACCCCATTGTCAATATTAGACAGATCAACCAGACAGAAAATCAACAAGGATATCCAGGACCTGAATACAGACCTGGAACAAGCAAACCTAATAGACATTTACAGAACTCTCCACCCCAAAGGCACAGAATATACATTCTTCTCAGAACCACATCACACTTACTCTAAATTTGACCACATAATTGGAAGCAAATCACTTCTCAGCAAATGCAAAAGAACAGAAATCATAACAAACAGTCTCTCAGACCACAGTGCAATCGAGTTAGAACTCAGAATGCAGAAACTAACTCAGAACTGCACAGCTTCATGGAAACTGAACAACTTGATCTTGAATGTTGACTGGATAAACAATGAAATGAAGGCAGAAATAAAGATGTTCTTTGAAACCAATGAGAACGAAGACACAACATACCAGAATCTCTGGGACACATTTAAAGCAATCTCTAGAGGAAAATATATAGCAATGAGTGCCAACATGAGAAGAAAGGAGAGATCTAAAATTGACACCCTATCATCAAAATTGAAAGAGCTAGAGGAGCAAGATCAAAAAAACTCAAAACCTAGCAGAAGACAGGAAATAACTAAGATCAGAGCAGAACTGAAGGAAATAGAGACACAAAAAACTCTTCAAAAAATCAATAAATCCAGAAGCTGGTTTTTTGAAAAGATCAACAAAATAGACAGACCACTAGCCAGATTAATAAAAAAAGAAAAGAGAGAATAACCAAATTGATGCAATAAAAAAACAATAAAGGGGATATCACCACAGATTCCACAGAAATCCAAACCATCATCAGAGATTATTACAAACAACTCTATGCACATAAACTAGTAAACCTGGAAGAAATGGATAAATTCCTGGACACCTGCATCCTCCCAAGCCTAAACCTGGAAGAAGCCGAAACCCTGAATAGACCAATAACATGGTCTGAAGTCGAGGCAGCAATAAAGAGCCTACCACCCAAAAAAGCCCAGGTCCAGATGGGTTCACAGCTGAATTCTACCAGACATACAAAGAGGAGCTGATACCATTCCTTCTGAAACTATTCCAGACAATCCAAAGAGGTAATCCTTCCCAAATCATTTTAAGAGACAAACATCATCCTGATACCAAAACCCGGCAGAGACTCAACAAGAAAAGAAAATTTCAGGCCAATATCCATGATGAACATAGATGCAAAAATCTTCAATAAAATACTGGCAAACCTATTGCAACAGCATATCAAAAAGCTCATCCACCATGATCAAGTAAGATTTATCCCAGGGATGCAAGGCTGGTTCAACATACGCAAGTCCATAAACGTAATTCACCACATAAACAGAACCAAAGACAAAAACCACATGATTATCTCAATTGATGCAGAGAAGGCTTTTGACAAAATTCAACAGTGCTTTATGCTAAAAACCCTCAATAAACTAGGTATTGACGGAACGTATCTCAAAACAATAAAAGCTATTTACGACAAACCAACAGCCAATGTCATACTCAATGGGTAATAACTAGAAGCATTCCCTTTGAAATATGACACTAGACAAGGATGCCCTCTCTCACCACTCCTATTCAATATAGTACTGGAAGTTCTAGCCAGAGCAATCAGGCAAGAAAAAGAAATAAAGGGTATCCAAATTGGAAAGGAGGAAATCAAATTGTCTCTATTTGCAGATGACATGATTGTATATCTGGAAGACTCCATCATCTCAGCCCAAAATCTCCTGAAACTGATAAACAACTTCAGCAAAGTCTCAGGATACAAAATCAACGTGCAAAAATCACAAGCATTCCTTTACACCAGTAATAGACTTCAAGAGAGCCAAATCAAGAACGAACTGCCATTCACAATTGCTACAAAGAGAATAAAGTACCTAGGAATACAACTAACAAGGAACGTAAAGGACCTCTTCAAGGAGAACAAGCCATTGCTCAACGAAATAAGAGAGGATACAAACAGATGGAGAAACATTCCATGTTCATGGTTAGGAAGAATCAACATCGTGAAAATGGCCATACTGCCCAAAGTAATTTACAGATTCAACGCTATTCCCAGCAAGCTACCAATGACCTTCTTCACAGAACTGGAAAAACACACCTTAAACTTCATATGGAACCAAAAGAGAGCCCGCATAGCCAAGTCAATTCTAAGCAAAAAGAACAAAGCAGGAGGCATCACACTACCGGACTTCAAACTATACTACAAGGCTACAGTAATCAAAACAGCATGATACTGGTACCGAAACAGAGATATAGACCAATGGAACAGAACAGAGGCCTCAGAGGAAATACAACATACCCACAACCATCTGATCTTCGACAAACCTGACAAAAACAAGCAATGGGGAAAGGACTTCCTGTTTAATAAATGGTGTTGGGAAAACTGGCTAGCCATGTGCAGAAAGCAGAAACAGGACCCCTTTCTGACACCTTACACCAAAATTAACTCCAGATGGATTAAAGACTTAAACATCAGACCTAATACCATAAAAACTTTAGAAGAAAATCTAGGCAAAACCATTCAGGACATAGGTGTAGGCAAGGACTTCTTGACCGAAACGCCAAAAGCAATGGCAACAAAAGCCAAAATAGACATATGGGACCTAATCAGACTCCACAGCTTCTGCACAGCAAAAGAAACAGTCAGTAGAGTGAATTGGCAACCAACAGAATGGGAAAAAATTTTTGCAGCCTACCCATCTGACAAGGGGCTGATATCCAGAATTTACAAAGAACTAAAACAGATCTACAAGAAAAAAACAAACAAGCCCATTCAAAAATGGGTGAAGGATATGAATAGATACTTTACAAAAGAAGACATACAGGAGGCCAACAAACATATGAAAAAATGCTCATCATCACTGGTCATCAGAGAAATGCAAATCAAAACCACATTGAGATACCATCTCACACCAGTTAGAATGGCGATCATTAAAAAATCGGGAAACAACAGATGCTGGAGAGGATGTGGAGAAATAGGAACACTTTTACACTGTTGGTGGGAATGTAAATTAATGCAACCATTGTGGAAGACGGTGTGGCGATTCCTCAAGGACCTAAAAATAGAAATCCCATTTGACCCAGCAATCCCATTACTGGGTATATATCCAAAGGATTATAAATCATTCTACTACAAGGACACGTGCACACAAATGTTCATTGCAGCACTGTTTACAATAGCAAAGACCTGGAACCAACCCAAATGCCCAACGATGATAGACTGGATAGGGAAAATGTGGTACATATACACCATGGAATATTATGCAGCCATCAAAAACGATGAGTTCACGTCCTTTGTAGGGACATGGATGAACCTGGAAAGCATCATTCTCAGCAAACTGACACAAGAGCAGAAAATCAAACACCGTATATTCTCACTCATAGGCGGGTGTTGAACAATGAGAACACATGGACACAGGGAGGGGAGCACTACACACTGGGGTCCGTTGGGGGGAAATGGGGGAGGGGAGGGGGGTGGGGAAGTGGGAAGAGATAGCATGGGGAGAAATGACAGATACAGGTGAGGGGACGGAAGGCAGCAAACCACACTGCCATGTGTGTACCTATGCAACAATCTTGCATGTTCATCACATGTACCCCAAAACCTAAAATGGAATTAAAAAAAAAAATCTGTGTGGAAAGAGTGGTCTCAGAATCAGTTTCAACTGGCAGGTCTTCATCCAATAGTGCATGTCACGTATGCATTGGATAAATTATTTCAAGGAATAGGATTTTTGGAGAAGAAAATCTTAAGGGGATCCTGGCAGGGAAAAGATCCTAAAACCCTGACCCCTGTTGGATGTCTGTAGGACTAAGTGTCTCCTGGGTCTTGTGCGGTGGCTCGCAGCTGTAACCCCAGCACTCTGGGAAGCTGAGGTGGGTGGACTAACTGAGGTCAAGAGTTCAAGACCAGCCTGGCCAACATGGTGAAAATCTATCTCTACTAAAAATATAAAAATTAACTGGGCGTGGTGGCAGGCATCTGTAATCCCACCTACTTGAGAGGCTGAGGCAGGAGAATGGCTTGAACCTGGAGGCGGAGATTGCAGTGAGCTGAGATCATGCCACTTGCACTCCAGCCTGGGAGGCAGAGAAACATTGCCCTTAAAAAAAAAAAGTGTCTTCTGGATGACAGAATAAATGAAAAGAGAATTCTTGTTTTGCTTCCAGTACAAATTTTCCTAAGTGTTAGATGTTTGTGAACAAATGCAGAAAAACAATATGAAGAGAAATGTCTGTATTTTAGTATCGCACTTTCTAAGAGTGATTTGCAAATGTAAGTGGCCTGCTTTTGTTTTCCAGCAAATAATGTTTGACAGCATTTACTGTGAGCCCTACTAACTATACGGGACCTTTGACTCAGACACCACTACGACACGGAAGATGGCCGGAAAACTGCTGTCTACTGCTAGAAACCACAACTTTTCTTATTTTCTTATTCCTCTGGACCGTTTTTTGTGGAAACTGCAAGGCAATTGTTGAAACCTCAAATTCATTTTCATTTCAATAAACTAACTGCAAATCATCAAGTTCCCTTTGTCGTTTCATGAAAAGGGAGGCTTTCCAGACCTCACAGTCAGGCAGCCTGTGGGAGGCAGACACAGACAGGCCTTGCAGGTGTCGGGTGAGGGATGAGGCTTCTGTGGAGCACTTGCTTTCTTAGCACCTCTCGCCCAAGCACCAGGCCTCTCTCTGAAGACTGGTTCCCTACCCTCATCGCACCACCTGCCCACATGCCTCTCTCTGGGTTCCTCAGGCTCTGAGGTCTGAGGTGGGGTCCTGCTCAGAGGCCCTGCTTTCACTCCAGTCCTCCTGTGTGTGCTGAGTCCTGCTGTCCACACCAGGCTCCTCTGCACTATCCCTGGGCCTCCCCTGGGTGTGCAGGGTTAAGATTAGAGCCAGCCAGGGATAAGAGAACTGCAAAGCAGGGTGGATCATGTCTGGCTTTTAAATTACGATTTTTGTTCATCATGGATATCAGCCTCAGATTTAATTTTTTAAACATTGCATTAAAATATTATTTATAATATATTATTTTAGACACATAAAAATATAATTACTGGGTTTCATAGCATCCTCCCTAAATTGTTGGGTTTCCCTGAGTCCTTTCTCTGCAGCAGGAATGGGGTCCATCCTCCCCTGTCCCACAGTGAGCTGCAAAGGCAATGAGGGTGGACAGGAGTGAGTGTGCTCTGCAGAGACCCAGCACAGTAGGGGAGGTTTAAATGGAATCTGGGGTCTCCTTCATGTCCTGTCCCCAGCATACCTGTCCACAGAGGTAGGTTATCGCCACCTCTTCTGCTCTTACCTCATCCTGTCCCTCTTCTTTCTGGTGCCATCCCCTCACTTAGGAAGACCCTGTCTATTTCTCAGGACAGCTCACCTCTACCAGGGCCAATTCTTTTCTCAGGCAAGGCAGTTGCAGGGATCCAGGCCCATAATATCTATAGGGGTATGTGAAAATGTTATAATTTTTAGAAAATCATTTCCTAAATTGAATATAATAATGATGAATATATATACCAACAAATCTAGCCAGAAGTGTACACACATTTTACCAATGTGGTTGTAAAATACAAAGCTTAATATGTTTTTTTAAAGAAGTGGCAGAACGCAGAAACTGGACCCCTTCCTGACATCTTACACTAAAATGAACTCCAGATGGATTAAAGACTTAAACGTAAGACCTAACAGCATAAAAGCCCTAGAAGAAAACCTAGGCAAAACCATCCAGGCCATAGGCATAGGCAAGGACTTCATGACTGAAACACCAAAAGGAATGGCAACAAAAGCCAAAATAGACAAATGGGATCTAGTTAAACTTCAGAGCTTCTGTACAACAAAAGAAACAATTACTAGAGCACACCAGCAACCAACAGAATGGGAAAAAGCTATTGCAACCTACCCATCTGACAAAGGGCTAATATGCACAATCACAAATTACTAAAACAGGTTTACAACAAACAAACAAACAAACAAACCCATCCCAAAGTAGGCGAAGGATATGAGCAGACACTTTTCAAAAGAAGACATTTACGCAGCAAAAAAATATGAAAAAATGTTCATCACCAGTGGTCATTAGAGAAATGCAAATCAAAACCACATTAAAATACCATCTCACGCCAGTTCAAACGGCAATCATTAAAAAATCTGGAGACAACAGATGCTGGAGAGGATGTGGAGAAACAGGAACACTTTTACACTATTGGTGGGACTGTAAATTAGTTCAACCATTGTGGAAGACAGTGTGGCAATTCCCTAAGGATCTAGAAATTGCAATTTCATTTGACACAGCAATCCCATTACTGGGTGTATACCCAAAGGATTATAAATCGTTTGATTATAAGGACACATGCATATGCATGTTCATTGCAGCACGGTTTACAAGAGTAAAGACCTGGAACCAACCCAAATGCCCATCAATGATAGACTGGACAAAGAAAATGTGGCACATATACACGATGGAATACTACACAGCCATCAAAAATGATGAGTTCGTGTCCTTTGTGGGGACATGGATGAACCTGGAAACCATCATTCTCAGCAAACTGACACAAGAACAGAAGATCAAACACCCCAGTATGCGATGCTCCCCTCTCTGTGTCCACGTGTTCTCATTGTTCAACACCATCACTCACAGGTGGGTATTGAACAATGAGAACACGTGTACACACAGAGGGAAGCATCACACACTGGGGTCCGTTGTGTGTGTGGGGGGGCTACAGGAGAGAGAGTGGGAGGGAGGGTGGGGAGGGATAATGTGGGGAGAAATGTCAGGTATAGGTGATGCGGGTATGGAAGCAGCAAACCACCTTGCCATGAATGTACCTATGTAACAATCTTGCATGATCTGCACATGTACCCCAGAGCCTAAAGTACAATAAAACAAAAAAGAAAAAAAAAAGGGGCCTATGACCACAATAAAATACACATCACCTACAAAAGTTACAGTGAGGCCTTGTCCCCAAGAACTTGCTGAAACCATAGCCCATCCTTGATAGTTTAAGACCCTGAAAGAGAGAAAAAGGGAGAAGAGATTCAGAACTAGAAACTGAAAGATGAACACCTGGGTAGCAGAAAATGTGAATCTGTTCAGAGAAGACCCTGACCCATTTGGTGATGGGGCCATATACAGTCTAGAGAAGAAACAGGCTGTAAGGGAAGGAGCCATTTCCAGATACCCACACCACAGAGGGAGCATCACACAACCAAAACCGGGTTTGCCCTAGTGGAGGAGCCTATGCCTGAGCATGTCAGATCCACACAGTGGAAAGGGGACCCTATGCATAGTAGGTGACAGACATAACAGCTCCTGAAATTGCCAATGAAATGAACATTCTTGAGAGGAGGTCTTTTTTTAAAGCATAATAGACTCATTTAATCAAAGTTTTATTTGACATGAGAAACTTCAGAAATGAATATCCAAAGAACCAATGAAAACCAATGAAAAACTGTTCATTTTAAAGCTTAAATTCAATAAAGAGTACACAGCTATGTAGAAATCTGATTGGACAAAAAGCAAATGATCTCATGCTAATAGACTGAGTGGGAAAACCCAGCAAACCCTGTCTCTTTTGATTCTTCTTAACTTCTCTGTGTGGCATTCCCAGAGAAGGGGTTTTAAGAAGCCTGAGGGTGACGACAAAGTATCACTTTGAGTCTTCGAGGCAGAAGGTACCCACATCTAGCATTTCTTGAAGACCCCCGAGAAATTCATCACTGTTGCCACCAGAGTCCTGGTCTACTATGGGACACAGCACTCCAAGTAGCTACACTGGGAACCAGGTGAGACTCCAAATTGCTTAGAGGAACCATCCTGGGTGACTTATGAGAACCATGGGGAAAGCCCATCTTGGACCCAGGCAGGAAAAAAACTGAACATTCAGAACATTGCTTAGAGTCATGGCTGATGAAGGAAATTATTTCTGAACATTAATTGAGGGAAATACATATCCCTGGAGGAATTCCACAGTGGGATGGAAATTTGCTGCTTTAGGCAGAGATGGAGGCTGAGTCCTTGAGGCAGGACTGAATAAAGAGGGCCTGGAGACTAAGGGCAGGAGCAGTGCCCAGCAAGAGAAACACTGATCATGAGTAGTGCCGGCCCCAGCACTGACTGTGCAGAGAGCTCTAGGGACATCAGGGACATCGACGTGGTCACCAACTCAAGGCCTAACCAGCTTCAGAGGCTGGATGTGGTGACAAGGGACCACTGAATAAGACTGCAGGAGCCCATCAGGGGGATTCATGATGGCCAAGTAAGAACAGCTCTGGATTGTAGCTCCCAGCAAAAATGCAGAGGGTGACTGGAACGCCTGGGAGACAGAGTTGCCCATTCAGCTCAAAAAAAGGGACTGAAACAGGGAGCCAGGCCAGGAGATTCCTGGGCAAAAAAACATCACCAGTCTCCCCATGGCTGTTTCAGCCAGAGCAGTGAGTCTCCGCATAAAAACTCAAAGAAATCCAGGTGCTGTTTTAACTGGCAACTGGAATGATTGGAAGACAGAGTCACCTGTTCAACTGAAAGAAAAGGGGATTGAAACAGGGAACCAGGTGGTCTGACTTGGCTGGCCCAACCCCCACAACGACCAGCCATCTGAAACGCTCTGGATTGAGAGTTTCACAGCAAGCACAACTGAACCTGGGATGGTCCAGGTCTGTGAGGGAAGGGTGTCTGCCATTACTGAGGTAGTCCACCACTACTGGGGTAGTCCGCCATTATTGAGGCAGTCCGTGATTACCATGGCAGCTCGCCACTACCAAGGCAGTTCTAACTATACCCCTATAAACAAAACTGCAAGGAAGTTCACATATCAGCTGGGCAGAGCCCACGGCAGTTCAGCAATGCCTCTGCTGGCAGATTGTGACTAGGCTACCTCCTCGCTGGGCAGTGCATCCCTGAAAAAAGGCAGCAGCATGACAGAAACTTATAAATAAAGCCCTACCTTCCCAGGACAGAGCACCTGGGAAGAAAATGTGGTTATGGGTTCTGCTGCAGCAGACTTAAACGTACCTGCACAGCAGCTCTGAACAGAACAATGGAGATCACAGCTCAGTACTTGAGCTCCTATAAAGGACAGACTGTCTCCTCAAGCAGCTCCCTGACCCCCATATAGCCAAAGCGTCACCTCATAAAGGAGAGCTCAGGCTGACATCTGGTGGGTATCCTTCTGGGATAAAGATAGCAGAAAAAACTGGCAGCAACCCTTACTGTTCTGCAGCTGCTGCAGGTGATCCCTAGGCATGTGGGGTATGGAGTGGACATCCAGCAGTTCTACAGAAAAGGGGCCTGGCTGTTAGAAGGAAAACTATGAAACAGAAAGAAATAACTTTGTCATCAACAAACAGGATGTCCACTCAGAGACCCCATGTGAAAGTCACCAACTACAAAGTCCACAGGTAAATAAATCCAAAAAGATGGGAAGAAGCCAGTGCAAAAAGGATGAAAACACCCAGAACCAGAATGCCTCTCCTCCTCCAAGAGATCACAACTCCTCACCAGCAAGGGAACAAGGCTGGATGGAGAATGAGTCTGATGAATTGATAGAAACAGGCTTCAGAAGCTGGGTAAAAAGAAACTTCTCTGAGCTAAAAGAACATGTTCTAAACAAATGCAAAGAAACTAAGAACGTTGAACAAAGATTTCATGAAATGTTAATGACAATAAACAGCTTAGAGAGGAATATAAATGAATTAATTGATGGAGCTGAAAAACACAACACAAGAACTTCACGAAGCATACACAAGTTTCAATAGCTGAATTGACCAAGCAGAAGAAAGGATATCAGAGATTGAAGATCAACTCAATGAAATAAAATGAGAAGGCAAGATTAGAGAAAAAAACAATAAAAAGAAATGAAGAAAGCCTCCAGGAAATATGGGATTATATGAAAAGACCTAAACTACCTTTGATAGGTGTACCTGAATGTGATGGAGAGAATGAATCCAAGCTGGGAAACACGCTTCAGGACAAAATCCAGGAAAACTTCCTCAACCTAGCAAGGCAGGCCAATATTCAAGTCCAGGAAATACAGAGAATACCACAAAGATATTCCTCAAGAAGAGCAACCCCAAGGCACATAATCGTCAGATTCACCAGGGTTGGAATGAAGGAGAAAATGCTAAGGGCAGCCAGAGAGAAAGATCAGGTTACTCACAAAGGGAAGCCCATCAGACTTACAGTGGATCTCTGCAGAAACCTTACAAGCCAGAAGAGAGTTGGGACCAATATTCAACATCCTTAAGAAAAGAACTTTAAACCTAGAATCTCCTATCCAGCCAAACTAAGCTTCATAAGTGAAAGAGAAATATAATTCTGTATGAACAAGCAATTATTCAGAGATCTCATCACCACCAGACGTGCTTTACAAGAGTTCCTGAAAGAAGCACTAAATGTAGAAAGGAGCAACCAGTACCAGCCACCCCAAAAACATACCAAATGGTAAAGAGCAACAACACAAAGAAGAAATCGCATCAACTAACAGGCAAAACAACCAGCTAGTATCAAAATGGCAGGATCAAATTCAGACATAACAATATTAACCCTAAATGTAAATGGGCTAAATACCCCAATCAAAAGACACAGACTGGCAAATTGGATAAAAAGTCAAAACCCATCAGTGTGTTATTTCCAGGAAACCCATCTCACATGCAAGGATACACATAGGCTCAAAATAAAGGAATGGAGGAAGATTTACCAAGCAAATGGGCAGCAATAAAAAGCAGGAGTTGCAATCCTAGATTCTGATAGAATAGGCTTTAGACCATCAAAGATCAAAAGAGACAAAGAAGGACATTACATAATGGTAAAAGGATCAATGCAACAAGAAGAGCTAACGATCCTAAATATATATACACCCAATACAGGAGCACCCAGATACATAAAGCAAATTCTTAATGACTTACCAAGAGACTTAGACTCACATACATTAATAGTGGGAGACTTTAACACTCCACTGCCAATATTAGACAGATCAACCATACAGAAAATTAACAAGGACATCCAGGACTTGAACTCAGACCTGGACCAAGCAAACCTAACAGACATTTACAGAACTCTCCACCCCAAATCCACAGAATATACATTCTTCTCAGCACCACATCACACCTACTCTAAATTTGACCACATAATTGGAAGTAAATCACTCCTCAACAAATGCAAAAGAACGGAAATCATAACAAACAGTCTCTCAGACCACAGTGCAATTGAGTTAGAACTCAGAATTCAGAAACTAACTCAGAACCACACAGCTTCATGGAAACTGAACAACTGGCTCTTGAATGTTGACTGGATAAACAATGAAGTGAAGGCAGAAATAAAGATGTTCTTCGAAACCATGGAGAACGAAGACACAACATACCAGAATCTCTGGGACACATTTAAAGGAGTCTCTAGAGAAAAATATGTAGCAATAGGTGAGTGCCCACATGAGAAGCAAGGAGAGATCTAAAATTGACAGCCTATCGTCAAAATTGAAAGAGCTAGAGGAGCAAGATTTTAAAAACTCATAACCTAGCAGCAGACAAGAAATAACTAAGATCAGAGCAGAACTGAAGGAGATAGAGACACAAAAAAACCCGTCAAAAAAATCAATAAATCCAGGATCTGGTTTTTTGAAAAGATCTACAAAATAGACAGACCACTAACTAGAACAGGCGTCCCCAAACTTTTTACACAGGGCGCCAGTTCACTGTCCCTCAGACCATTGGAGGGCCACCACGTACTGTGCTCCTCTCACTGACCACCAATGAAAGAGGTGCCCCTTCCTGAAGTGCGGCGGGGGGCCAGATAAATGGCCTCAGGGGGCCGCATGCAGCCCGCGGGCTGTAGTTTGGGGATGCCTGAGCTAGATTAACAAAAAAGAAAAGAGAGAAGAATCAAATAGATGCAATAAAAAACAACAAAGGCTACATCACCACTGATTCCACAGAAATGCGAACTACCACCAGAGATTACTACAAACAACTCTATGCACATAAACCAGGAAACCTGGAAGAAATGGATAATTTCCTGGGCACTTGCACCCTCCCAAGCCTAAACCAAGAAGAAGTCGAAACCCTGAATAGACCAATAACAAGGGCTGAAGTTGAGGCAGCAATTAATAGCCTACCAACGAAAAAAAGCCCAGGTCCAGATGAGTTCACAGCCAAATTATACCAGAAGTACCAAGAGGAGCTGGTACCACTCCTTCTGAAATGATTCCAAACAATCCAAAATGAGGGAATCCTTCCCAAATCATTTTATGAGACCAACATCATCCTGATACCAAAACCCGGCAGAGACTCAACAAGAAAAGAAAACTTCAGACCAATATCCATGATGAACATAGATGCAAAAATCTTCAATAAAATACTGGCAAACTGAGTGCAACAGCACAACAAAAAGCTTACCCATCACGATCAAGTAGGTGTCATCCCTGGAATGCAAGGCTGGTTCAACATATGCAAGTCTATAAACATAATTCACCACATAAACAGAACCAAAGACAAAAACCACATGATTATCTCAATAGATGCAGAGAAGACCTTTGACAAAATTCAACAGCCCTTTCTGCTAAAAACTCTCAATAACCAAATATTGATGGAACATATCTCAAAATAATAAAGGCTATTTAGTTAGAGGGTGCTGAAAATCTAAGTGACATCTCTGTTTTTGCTTTTTAGGAATCAGTATATGGCAGCAGTTTCTGTGATTTATTTTAACTTTCTACAAGACCTTTGGCTCATAGGACTAGAGCATGGTGAGAAACCAAATACAGATTGCTATAAACTACAACTTTTCTCTTACGTCCTTTAAATACAAACTGCAAGATAATTGTTGAAATCTGCTTTTCATTTTTATTTTAAAACATTAACTTAAATGTGGCACATATACCATGGAATACAATGCAGCCAAAAAAAAAACAAAAAAACAAAAAAACAAAAAACGATGAGTTTGTGTCCTTTGTAGGGACATGGATGAACCTGGAAACCATCATTCTCAGCAAACTGACACAAGAACAGAAAATCAAAAACCGCATGTTCTCACTCATAGGCAGGTGTTGAACAATGAGAACACATGAACACAGGGAGGGGAGCATCATACACTGGGGTCTGTGGTGGGGGGATCTAGGGGAGGGACAGTGGGGGGTGGAGAGTTGGGGAGGGATAACATGGGGAGAAATGCCAGAAATAGGTGATGGGGAGGAAGGCAGCAAACCACACTGCCTATGTGCCTATGCAACAATCTTGCATGCTCTTCACATGTACCCCAAAACTTATAATGCTATAAAATATATATTTAAAAACCCAAAGATTTTCTTTATTCTCCCATAATAAGGATGGATTTAGAGGGTCTCATCACATATCACCTCCTTATGTGCATGTGTGCATGCACGTATACACACACACATGCACACACTTGTTTATGAAAGAACTCATGGTTGTGGATTGAAGACCACAAAGCACTTGCTTCCTTAGTCTGTCCCCCAAGCCTTGGTCCTCTCTCCAAAGACTGTTTCCCTGTCCCCATACACCACCTGCCCACGTTACTGTCTCTGGGGCCCTCAAGCTCTGGGGTCTGAGATGGGATTCTGTTCAGTGGCCCTGCTTCCACTCCAGACCTCCTGTTCCTGCTGAGGCCTGCTGGCCATGTCAGGCTCTTCTGCATGCTCTCTGGGCTTCTCCCAGGTGTGCAGGGCTGAGACCAGAGCCTGCCAGAGAGAGGAGGCCTGCAAAACAGGGCAGCTCCTGTCTGGTTTTTAAATTTTGATTTCTATTCATCATGAATGTCGGCTTCAATTTTAATTTTTAAAGATATTGCATAAAAATATTATATATGACAGCATTATGCTGTTATTATAATAATAAAGTTATGATTACTGACTTTAGTAGCACCCCCTTAAATTATTCAGCTTCCCCTAGTACTGTTCCTCCAGTGGGAATGGGGCACAGCCTCTCTGCCACACAGTGAACTGCAAAGGCAGTGAGGGTTGAGGGGAGTGCGTGTATTGTGCAGAGACCCAGCACACCAGGGGATTTAAAAATGGTACCTGGGGTATCCTTCATGTTGTGTCCCCAGCCTTTGTGTCAGCAGGGGTAGTTATTGTCACCTGTTCTGCTCTCACCTCAGTCTTTCCTTCCTCTTCTCCAGGCAATCCCCTCACCCAGGAAGACCCTCTCTATATCTCAGGACAATTCTGCTCCACCAGGGCCGACACTTCCCTGAGGCACGGCAGGTGCAGAGATGCAGGCTCACAACAGGGGCTTATGATACTGTTATAATTTAAACACTTTTACTAATATACACACCATATTATGAATGCAGTTGTAAAATACAAAGTTTATTTTTATGGAGGAGTGGCCTATGAAAGCCATAATACTTGTGACTTACAAAAGTTATAATGAGATCCTCCCTTAGCACCTTCCCAAACCAAAGCCCACCCTGTTTTGCTTAAGACCGTGAAAGGGAGGAAAAGGGAGAAGAGATTCAGAGCTAGGAACTGGAAGATGTGCATATGGGCCCTCAGTAAATGCGAATCTGTTCAGTGAAGGCCCTGGCCCATTTGATGAGGTGGCCAAATACCTTCTAGAAAGGAAACAGGCTCCAGTGGAAGGGGTTGTTCCAGGATGCCCATGCCACATGAGGAGAATCTCACAAGGAAAAACAGGTTGAATCTGATGGCCAAGTCTGTGCCTGCACATGCAAGGCCCATGTAACTGACAGAGGAAAAAACCAAGTTGGTCTAATAGCTTCTAAATTTGCCCAGGAAAAGAATATTTATGAGAAGCATCTTAAGGCAGCATGAGGATGATGAGAAAGTATGACTCAGGTCCTTGAGGCATAAGGTGCCCACACCCAGCACTTCCCGAAGATCCCTGGGAAGCTCATCACTGGCCGCTCCAGTGTCCTGGCTCAGTGAGGGATCTAGGTCTCCCAGGTGGCTACAGTGGGGAAACAGATGAGACTCCAAATAGCTTAGACCAACCATCCATGGTGACTTTGACAATATCGGGAAAGCCTATTTTAATCAAGACTCAAGCAAGGAAAAACTGCACATTCAGAGCAAGGCTCAGAGTTGTGCCTCATGGAGAAAATCACCTCTGTATTTTATTGCAGGGGAGCACATAACCCATTGAGGAATTCCTCAGTGGGATGGAAATTACCTGCTTCAGGCAAGGGCGGATGCTGCAGTCCCAAGGCAAAACTGGATGAAGAGGCTTGGAGACTGAGAACTAGAGTGGTGCTCATCAGGACGGACACTGCTTGTCAATGGCTCTAGCTCCAGCACTAACTGTGTGGAGAGTTCCATGGGGAGAAGGGACACAGATGTGGTGACCAGCCCAGGGTTAGACCACAGCTTTAGGGGCTGGATGTATTGGTCTAGGTACCATTGAATGAGACTATGGGGGCCCAGCACTGCAACCGGCTGGGGATTCACCACCAACCTTCACAGGTTTACAATCACCGAGATCACAGAAGCTATGTTCCGCAGCTGTAATTGAGTCTCATTAAAATTCAGAGCAGAATTATAAGAAATTCCCCAATCACTTGGTAAGAAAACAGTCTACTATCAAGCAATCAGTGAGTGATTAAATACCTATTGAAATTGTTGTGAAAGTGTCTCTGTCCAGACCCAGGCTGTGGGGTATGGACATGGACAATGGATATGACTTTCTCTACTCTGACTTTTTGCTGAGATAGTTGGGGGACAACATTCTTTTCTTAATAACATGCCCTCTGATTTGTTGAGAGCGTTAGGGTCTTTGAAGCACAACACGAATCTCTTATGTTACAATGCCTGGGATGACACCATCTTCCTCTACGTACATTTTCTTCCCACAGCCAACTATGGATGCATCAGGACACCCGTGATCTCTGCTCTCTGTGATCACCTCCATCACATTTGCACTGAGCTGTAGTTCCTTTCAAGAGTCTGCTTCTATTTCATTCTTATTCCTATGTTTGTCTCCATGCAAAGTCAGGGGTTTAGAATTGATCCATCCATAGGTAGACTTTGGACTGTAACCTCAGTTGCTCTATCACAGGAATGCGTTGGCTGTCACTTCTATCCACAGGATTGCAACTGCTATCTGAGGACAGTAAGCCCAAAATGCGTGGTGAGCTCCCTATGCCCGTGTCCTGACCAGATATAGGCTGAGATATTTGTCATGCTCTTGGAAGCTTCCCTATATTTTCTCTAGCTACTGTCTCGCCTTCAGCCAGATGCTTGTCAATTTTTCTAGCCGGCAATGAACTGGGGCCCAAGGTTTCACTGGAGATGCTTTTTCCAGGTTTTCTCTGCCTTTCTTTCTTCATTGCATTCACTGAGATGTGTTTAATTTCATTTCGTTTCTCTTTACCGGTCTGAAATTTATATATGCTCTTGATATTTTAATACATAAATTCATTTTTATTTTTTCTTTTAGCAAAACATCTTAAAAAACAAGTACTGATTGTGCTAATACTGCTCCACAATGTATGATCTCTCCTGTAGTTATTGTCTTATATGAGACTTTTCCATTATATGTATTTATACGTTCCCTTGTATTCCCATTTACCTTCCACTGTGCAATGGGTTTATAAATTTCTAATAGAGTTGATTATTCCAATCAAGTTTGGTATTAAACTATAAGGAAACGTTACAGACTTGTGAGTACGTTCCTGCCACTGATCATTTCTCCTCTCATTGTATTCCAAGGTCAAATACAGGTGAATGGCCAAGAGAGGAACAGATCTCGGCAGCCTGGGTCCACAGTTGCCCTGTTATGTCCTGAGCCACATAGGCAAACTTCCAGAATCTTGGTTTCTTTAAATTGAGATGCCTTTTTGACCCAGCAGAAGGTAAACTCTGTTTCCCATAAGGGGGACACACAATAATTTGTTTTGAAAATCACATGTGCCATTGAGTTGCCGAATCCTGTGCACCTGTATTCCTTGATTTTATCATTCATCTAACTTACAAAGAACTATAAGTTCTTTGTAAATTCTGGATACTAGCCCTTTGTCAGATGGGTAGATCGCAAAAATTGTTTCCCATTCTGTTGGTTGCTGGTTCACTCTAGTGATAGTTTCTTTTGCTGTGCAGAAGCTCAGAAGTTTTATTAGATCCCATTTGTCTATTTTTGCTTTTGTTGCAATTGTTTTTGGTGTTTTAGTCATGAAGTCCTTGTCAATGCCTGTGTCCTGAATGGTATTGCCTAGGTTTTCTTCTAAGGTTTTTATGGTGTTACGTCTAATATTTAAATATTTAATCCATCTGGAGTTAATTTTTGTATAAGGTGTAAGGAAGGGATCCAGTTTCAGCTTTCTGTAATGCCTAGCCAGTTTTCCCAACACCATTTATTACATAGGGAAGCCTTTCCCCATTGCTTGTTTTTGTCAAGTTTGTCAAAGAACAGATGGTTGTAGATGTGTGGCATTATGTCTGATGCCTCTGTTGCATTCCTCTGGTCTATATCTCTGTTTTGGTACCAGTACCATGCTGTTTTGATTACTGTAGCCTTGTAGTATAGTTAGAAGTCAGGTAATATGAGCCTCCAGCTTTTTTTTCCCCTTAGGATTGTCTTGGCTACGTGGCTCTTTTTTTGGTTCCGTATAAAGTTTAAGGTGTTTTTTTCCAATTCTGTGAAGAAAATCAATGGTAACTTGATGGGGATAGCACTGAATCTATAAGTTACTTTGGGCAATATGGCCATTTTCACGATACTGAGTCTTCCTAACGATCAGCATGGAATGTTTTTCCATCTGTTTGTGTCCTCTCGTATTTCCCTGAGCAGTGGTTTGTAGTTCTTGAAGAGGTCCTTGACATTCCTCGTTACTTACATGCCTAGGTAACTGACCATGAGTGTGAACCACTAGGTGGCACCATTTCCTCTCAAATCTGGCATCTCCTTGAACATTTGCAATATGACACTGGTCACTAGGGGGAGGCCCAAGTTTCCTTTTCCCATGTAAAGCTAAAGGACCAAAATGAAATGATAGTGTCACTGGGTTCTATGAATTGAAAACAGCTGACTAACTTCTCTCTTCTTGGCAAAAGAAGGTTGTTCTGCATTAATCTAGCAGGTTTATGTAAGAGTTGTCTCCTCTGATTTTATACCCAGAGAGCAAGACACAAAAAATGTGGGCAAAAAGGCACAGAAAGGCAAATACCACAAGTTCTCACTCATAATGGGAGCTCAGAAAGTTGATCTCATGAAATTAGAAAGTAGAATGATGGTTATCAGTTACTGGAAAGGGTGGATAAAGAGAATTTGGTTAATGCATGCAAAATACAGCTAAATAGAAGGAATACACTCTACTGTTTGATGGCACAGTAGGATACCTATAGTTAACAAAGATTTATTGTATAGTTCAAAAAAGCCAGAGGAGAAGATTGAAATGTTCCCAACATAAAGGAATAATACATCTTTGAGGAGATGGGCATCCTAAATACATTGATTTGATCCTTACCCATCAGATGCGTGTATCAAAATATCACTTGTGCCCCATAAATATGTACTATTATTATGAATCAATTTTTAAAAAGAAATCATGTGTAACCTAGGTTGATGTTAAGTACTGGACAGAATGTGGGGAGAGCCTAGATGGAGAGTTGGCCTTAGCAGATGGAGGAATAAAGGGAGAAGGTCTGTGATCATGGTGGTGATGGTGGTGGTGATGTGTGCAAGAAATAGGAAGTAGACTTGAAGGATGAAGTTCCAGAAAGTGAAGATGACTCACAGGTGCCTATTTAGAGAGGAATTAGGTTGCCCTGAGTTACACATTAAAGGGAAAATCTGAATGAGGCACAGCAGTGAATGCTTAACACACACACTAGTATTTAATCCCAGTGACTTCTGTGTAGCAGAATAAAAGTGTAGTCTTAATTTACTGAGATTAGAAACATTCAATGGCTCTCGCGAGCTGACACATTTCATTTACTCTGAGTTGAAAAATAAGTTTCAGACCTTGTAGACTGGATGGGACTGTTTTACTTCCCTATCTCCTTCCTGTTGATCATGGGAAGACATTACAATCATCACTTCGTGATGTCCTACAAATAGACAAATTCTAAACTGGATTATAAGAGCTTGACTTTCTAAAGCAGTACTAGAAGATCTTTCCCTGCTAGGCGACAACTCCTTTCCCTGGACTTTTTTTTCCCTCTGTGTCATTACTATAAGTCTATGAAGATGAGCATTTCTAAACATGAATCAAACATCAAAAAGAGATTTAGAGGGAGTTACATTTGCCATTAAAAGAAACTATTTACCACCACAAGCCTATGATTATCAGAGTTATCTGTTGGTTAAAGAACACGACCATGATGAAAATCAACAAATAGAACACATTGCCTAAGATTGGATCAAGACCACAGATCAAGCATGAGTTGAATCTCTACCCCTCTTTCTTTGAAATTTCAAATATTATGAAATTTACAAAACAACAAAAGAACAAAACATTAAACTCTACAGTGTTGTGAAAGAAGACAGTGACAGCATTTGAAAAGAAGTGTTTAAGAACTCCTGGCAGATGAAGAGCAGAAAGGATGAAATCTGCAGAGAAATAAGACTAGGGGAAACTGAAGTACAGGCATGCACTGAAGCAAAAACCTTCAGATAGTGGAGATTTTTCTGGTAAAGGGAAAAGGAAGTTTAGGATAAGATGTGGATAACTATTGAGACTCCACAAAGAAAAGGATGAGAGTAGAAACCTATAATCAAGTGGGGACAGTGAACTTATTCCAGTTTCTTCTATCCTGTCCTTCCTCAACATGGGTTTTTCTCCACAGAAGACAGGTGTAAAACTGGGACACTGGATTTCATTAGGTACATGAAGTCAGAAGGTCAGGTTATCAGGCTGAATGAGACAGCATCACAATCTGCTATGTAGTGTCAAGTATCAGAGGAAATACGTGTTAGCAAAATACCTGAAGTATTGGTAAATAGTGATAATTGTGTGTTTTTGAAGATGTTAGGATATTTATCCAGAGAAGGTAAAACCTTAAGTTCTTTCAGTTTGGTGACTCATTAATTTTTCTCTAACTGACAGTCAGTGTGATACATAGTTCTTCCCATGATGGGACTTCTCTCTTTGCTTTGTTTTTCTGCAAACCACACATTTTCATGTATGTATTTATTTGAGAGAGGAATATATATATATATATATATATATATATATATGATATGAGGAATATGTGTATATATATTATATGTACATATATATATAAAGTGAGAGAGATGTATAATATATAAAGTATATACATATTTCCAGTCCTTATCAGAAAGCGTCCAGTCAAGAAAATAAAGAGTAGAAGTACATTGAACAGAAAAATGTATCATGTAGGAATTGTCATTAGTGTGTTTGGAAGGACTATAGAGCCAAAAAGGGATTATGAAGGATGCCTTTTGACTGAGAATTGCAGGAAGACCATACCAACCCTGGAGCTGGAAGAGAAAAGGTTAAGTGGTGTTGCTTAGATCCCATGACAGCAGGTGAAGGCGAGGCTGCTGCTGGAACTGAGACACCTCAGCAGGAATGACAGTCATCGCACTGCACTCTGCCCTTCTGGGCTGCCGGGTGTTGCAGGCTCTGCTGCCACAGTCACTGCAAGAAGCAATGTGAGAAGCAAAGAAACATGACTGCTACCTACTTTCACCTTCCAGTGTCCCAGCAATGCCTTCCATGGGAGAACCCACAAGGAGCCCGCTGCCACAAACTTTAGGGGTGGAAAACAAACAGACCTCCATTTTAGCAATAAGGCAATACACAGGAACAAGCAAATCTGGAATTAAGAAAACATGCATCCTATCTGGCATCACATGATTGCAATATAAAGTCTTGGTCTTTCTTTTTCAGCCAGTTGGAGGCCATTTGTCTGACCTATCCACGCGTCAATAGCTGGTAAGTTTCTTGTCTATACTGTAATAAACAAGGCATGATTAGCTCAGTAACTACATAGAATAAGGACCACATTAGACTTTTTGGGCAATAGCTAGTACCAGGTCTTTCTAGTGAGCAAACTGTCACTTTCACCAAAGTAAACTGTTCCTAACAAACCACAGTGAGGATCAGCCTATCAGTTTCCTGGTTTTTCTCACATAACTTGAGGTTATTTGGTTTGCTTCTCCATGCCGTTCTTCCAAAACTTATAAAACATTTCATTAAGCCTGTATGTAAATACCTCAAGGTAACTGCTTTCTTCTCCAGATCAAGATGTAGAAAATTCAGTTAATTGCATCATCTTCAGTGGCACGTGTTTTGCAGAAGACTCAAACATCCCGATTTGACATGGTACCTTTGATGTGATTGTGGCTTGCTGTCCTCATGTGTATTGTTCACATGTGGGGCTGATTTGCCGAGACACACAGGTACCTCAAGGGTGGGCCAGCATATTTTATGAACTGTGGGGATGGTCATGAAGAAGTTTGAGGACCTGGCCCAGTTCTCTGGCAGGCAGTTCTCCTTCTGGGATTCCTTAAGCAGTGTGACCACCTGATAAGTGTGTGCTCAAAGTACTTAAATATTAGGATCTTGATTGAGTCTCTTACTGCTTCCATCTCCCAGAAAGATGTTCACCAGTTTGAAGACCAATCCCTAGAGAATACTTGAGCAGTAAGTTGAGGCAGAAAGACACTGAGACCAACACGTTTTTGTGAGGACAGAAGTCCAAGGCCTCTGTGTGTTTTGGGGATTGATAATATTTACCCCACCCATACTCTCCTGTAGACTTAGGTCCAAGATTCATTATTAAGGATATTAACAACATCATAACAATAGTACTTTGAGCTAACCATAAAACAATAAATTAGGTTATTGAAAAGTAATTATCTGCACTATGGGAAAACCCATCGGAATCAGAACCAGATTCTGAAGCACTCCTTGTTAGCACTTAGGGTAAGTACACGTTCCTTATTGGCAGAATCGGTCAGATTCAATTTGATATTTTATGTTGAGAAAGAGATGAATTATTTCCTTTGCCTTATTAGTTATAATTTTCTCCTCTGGTTACATAACTGTAGACATTGACATTTAGTGCTCAGATGCTGTAATATGTATTTTCCTCCATTAATTCATTTATTTTGTATGTGAATCCTGTGAGGTAGACATTGTTTTTACTACCTGAGATAAAAAATGAGAAAACTATGACTGCAAGGCTAAGCCACTTTCTGAAAAACTCACAAGTAGAAAATGCCAGAGCTGAGCTTGAGCCCAGGTAGTAAGTCACCAAATCTTGCCTTCACTTCACTTTTCAATCAGTGGATACATTCTAATTTTGAAAGACCCAAACAGCACTTTAGAATTAAACAAAACATCAAATTTCCCTAGTAAGATTCTGTTAGATGCTAGCCAGGTTGTGGAGAAAAGGGACTGCTTATATACTGTTGGTGGACATGTAAATTAGTTTAGCCATTGTGGAAATCAGAGTGACAATTCCCCAAAGAGCTAGAAACAGAACTACCATTTACCTAGCAACCCCATTACTGGGTATACACCCAAAAGAAAAGAAATTATTCGACCACAAATACACAGGTGTGCGTAAGCCCATTACAGCACTATTCACAGTAACAAAGACATGGAACCAACCTAAATGTCCATCAATGGCAGATTGGATGAGAAAAATCTGGTACATATACGCCATGATATATTATGAAGCCATAAAAAAGAATAAGATTATGTCTTTTCCAGGAAAATGGATGGAGCTGGGGGCCATTATTCTTAGCAATCTAATGCAGGAAAAGCAAGTCAAATACTACCTATTCTCACTTATACCTGGAAGCTAGATGATGAGAACACATGGATAGAGGGGAACAGCAGACAGTGGGCTCAACTTCATCATGGAGGGTGGATGGAGGGAATCATCTGAAAAAATAATATTGGATACTAAGCTTAATAGCAGAGTGATAAAAAAATGTTGAACAACAAACCCCCCATGATACCAGCTGACCTATGTAACAAACCTGTAAATGTATCCTAAACTGAAAATAAAAGGTAAAAAAAAAAATCTGCTAAGAACTGACATTAAATTTGTAGAATATCAGAGCATAGACGACATCTTTAAATTTTCTATTTTTCCCCCAGGAACCAGGTGTGTGCCTCCATGTATTTCAATTTCCTTTTTATATTGTGACTAAAGTTTTATAATTTTATTCTTAGAGGCTTGCATATCTCCAGTCAGGTAGATTTCAATATATTTTTGTCACTTCTATGTATAATCTTGTGAATTGTGGCATCTATCCATTATAGAATGTAATGGTGTAGCTAGTTTACTGAAAAGCAACTGATGTTTATATTCTATTCTGATCTTGTATTTAGCTAACTTCACGATTTTTTTTTTTTTTTTATTTGAGACAGAGTCTCGTCTCACTCTTGTCGCCAGGCTGGAGTGCAGTGGCGCAATCTTGGCCCACTGCAACCTCTGACTCCCTGGTTCAAGTGATTCTCCTGCCTCAGCCTTCTGAGTAGCTGGGATTACAGGCATGCACCACCACATTCAGCTAATTTTTGTATTATTAGTAGAGATGGAGTTTCACCATGTTGGCCAGGATGGTCTCAGTCTCCTGACCTTGTGATCCACCTGCCTTGGCCTCCCAAAGTGCTGGGATTATAGGTATGAGCCACTGTGCCCAAACTCTTATTTAATATGTTTTTTCCAGTAGATTGTCTTAGATTTTCACCAAAATTGATACACAGTCTATAATAGTGTACAATTCATTGAGTCAGTTTTTTCAATTGAGATTTTTCTTCTTGTGAGAAGAAAATACTATTTGCAAATTACATTGTTCCTTTTTTTTCTAAAAGACTATTTATTTTAGACTTTCGGGCTTACCAAAAAATTGAGTAGAAAATACAGATTTCTCATCTAACCCGTCCCCCTCAACAGGCACAACCTCCCTTGTGATTCACAGTCTGACTCAGAGTGATATACAGAATTGATGAACTCACCTTGACACATTATTTTCATCCCAAGTGCATAGTTTATGTTAAGGTTCATTCTCACTGTCCTACTCTCTATAAATTCTGAGAAATGTGTGATGATCTGTATATAGCATCACAGGGCACTCTATTCCACAAATGGTGCTAGGATGATTGGCAAGCCACATGTAGGGAAATGACACTGTGTCCTCATCTCTCACTTTATACAAAAATCAACTGAAGATGGATCAAGAACTGAAACCTAAGACTTGAAACTATAAAAATTCTAGAAGACAATGTCAGAAAAACCCTTTCAGAGATTGGTTTAGGCAAAGATTTTATGACCAAGAACCCAAAGCAAATGCAATGAAAACAAAGGTAAATAGGTGGGACTTAATTAAACTAAAGAGCTTGTGCACAGCAAAAGAAATAGTCAGAAGAGTAAACAGACAACCCACAAAGTGGGAAAAAAGTCTTCACAATTTACACATCTGACAAAAGGCTAATATCCAGAATCTACAAGGAATTCAAACAAATCAGCAAGAAAAGTAAAACAAAGAATCCCATCAAAAAGGAGGCTCAGGACATGAATCAACAATTCTCAATAGAAGGTGTACAAATGGCCAACGAACATATGAGAAAATGCTCAGCATCATTACTGATCAGGGAAATGCAAATCAAAACCACAATGTGATACCATGTCATTCCCACAATAATGGCCATAATTTAAAACTCAAAAAATAATAGATGTTGGCATAGGTGTGGTACAAAGGGAACACTTCTACACTGCTGGTGGGAATGTAAATTAGTACAACCACTATGGAAAACAGTGTGGAGATTCTTAAAGAACTAAAAATAGAACTACCATTTGATCCTGCAATCTTACCACTGACTAGGTAGTAAAAAGAAATCATTATACGAAAAATATATTCACACACATATGTTTATAGCAGCACAATTGTGATTACAAAAATACGGAACCAGCCTAAAGGCCACCAATCAATGAGTAAAGAAATTGTGACATACACACACACACACACACACACACACACAGACACACACACCATAGAACACTACTCAGTCATAAAAAGGAACAAATTAATGACATTTGTGGCAACCTAGGTGACACTGGAGACTATTCTTTTGGGTGAAGTCACTCAGGAATGGAAAAGCAAACATTGCATATTCTCACTCGTAAGTGGGAGCTAAGCTACGAGAATGCAAAGTCATAAGAATGATACAAAAGACTTTGGGGACTTGGGGAAGAGGGTGGGAGGATGGTGAGGGATAAAAGACTCCAAAGTGGGTTTAATGTATACTACTCTGCTGATGGGTGCACCAAAATCTCACAAATTACCACTGAAGTACTTACTCCTATAACCAGAGACCCCTTTTCCTCAAAAACCTATGGAAACAAAACATCTTTAGAAAGGAATTCAGAATCATTTTCCTGCCCTAGAAATCCTCTGTCCTCTCCCTTTTCATGTTTCCCTCCCTCATAGCCTATGCTACTCTCTGATCTTTGTCTCCACAGTTGCTTTTCAGAAAGTTGTATGGTTGGGATCCTATAGTAGATCATCTTTTCAGATTGGCTTCTTTCACTTAGTCATATGCATTTGAGAGTCTTCTTTGTTTTTTTCATGGCATAATAGCTCATTTCTCCTTAGTGGTGAATCATATTCCACTACATGGACCAAAGTGGAATTATTTTGGCACCTATTGAAGAACTTCTCAGTTGTTTCCAAGTTTTGACAACTTTCAGTCAAGTTGCTATGAATATCTGTGTCCACATTTTCGTATGGAAATAAAATTTCAACTAATTTAGGTCAATATCAAGAAGCACACTTACAGGAATTTATGGTGACAATACACTCACTTTAGTAATAACCTGCCATACTGTCTTCCAAGTTCTTGTACCATTGACATTTCCCCAAGTCAATGAATGAGAGTTCCTGCTGCTCCTCATCTTTCCAGCATTTGGAGTTGTAATTATAGCATCTTTTTTAAAAGGAAAAGAAAAACAGAAATGAACTAAGTGAAGGAGCAAGTGTGAGACATCATTGATTAGAAGAATTCATTTGAGTCAAAAACTGAAATGCAAGAAGCAGCAAATATAGAAATTAATCTGTATCCACCTCCAGCCCACCACACATGTCACCACTGCCAGATGTATGGACTGAGAGAAGCACTTTGTTACTTCACAACTCACACACCATCAACGCCTGAGCCAGACCTTCTGGCTTTCAAACTGTTCAGCTGTGGGCAGGCTTCCTATTTTCTTAAGTCCAGTTGCCTCAACTATAATATTGGAAATGTAATAGCTTATATCTTATACTTAGGTAACAGAGATGTGAATATGAAAAATTGTGTCTTGCAGGTATGGACACACAAAATAAAAACTGTTGATACTCTTTATTATCACTATTCTCTTAGATGCATAAGTTTTTTGCAACCCACAGGACCTGTATGTTTCCAAATAGAATCAGCTCACTGTTAGTTTAATGACTGGATTTTCATGAAACATTGTATTCTGTGAAGCCAAGCCAATGTTTGTGTGATCAAGGATACAAAATGATTTGTTGGCAGAATGAATGAGTCAACAGAAAGCAAGGGCTTAGAAAAGAGAATGTGCTCAAGGTCATCTTGGTTTTTAAAGTACAGAAACAGGTAAATCAGAATTCAGAAGCTTGGACGGTGTAATTTTGATGTCCTGCCCAGAGATTTAGATTTTTTTCATTGTGATGCACAAATGTAAAGGGCATCATCCTAAGCATTTCTTGGTGTGCACCTAAGTAGGATTAAGTGCATTCACTTTGTTGTACAATAAATCTCCAGAATTTTTTTTCAGGAGGAACTGGAAGCTCTATATTGTTAAACAGTAGCTCCGAATATTTTTTTCCCTCTGGCCTCTGGAAATCACTGTTTAAATTTCTGTTACTATGAATTTGGCTGCTGTAGATACTACATACAAGTGGAATCATATTGTGTTTGTTTTTGTGACTGAGTTATTTCATGTAGGATAACGTACTCTAGTTCATCTACGTTGAATTCTACAGCCTGTTTTTGAACTTCTTTCACTTCTGAGTCTGAATCAGATTCCATTCCTTGAATACACAGATTTGCTTCATCCATTTATCTGGGGATAAAGGTTGGGTTAGTTTTCCTTCCTGACTGATATAAATAGTGTTCTTAAGAGCGTGTGCATGCAACATTTCTACAAGATACTGATTTTAGTTCTGTCTATATCATGAGGGGAGAAATTTCTTGATCCTACAATATTTTCCATTTTAATTTGAGAGGCCCCCCAGTCTATAGCTGCCGCACTATTTTACATTCCCACCAAGAGTGCACAAGAATTGCTACCTCTGTTCATTCTTGTTACAGTGTTATTTTCAAACGTATTAGTTTGCCTGTTCGTCTGTTTTAAAATAGCTATCCTAATAGGTATGAAAATCTATGTTATTTTGACCTGAGATTTGAAAACACCAAAAAAAAAAAAAAAAAAAAAAAGCAATGGGGTAACAAAATCTGAAGATGTCTCACCTCCCCCACCCATTCAACTGTCATGACCCACAGAGGAACCTGCAAGCTCCCCTCCACTTGGCCCATCATGGTCTCCAGGCACAGACCCTTCCTTACTCTACCATGTGCACCTGTCTGTTTCAGGTTCACCTCTCTACCTGATGTCTCTCACAAGCCACTTGGTTTATGCCAAGTCAACTTCTCTTATGTTCTTCCCTGGGATTCTTCCACATTTTATTTTGTTTTGTGAATCAAATGCTATGTGTCCCTGAGCAGGACATAGATACACTTCTCTATATTCCCAGACTCACATCTCAATGCCTTTACTCAGAGCATTCCACGCCTCCCCTGTGTTTTCCTGGAGCACTCTGCTCATGGCTGGGGAGAGGCAGAGGAGTAGTCCCTATGGGCTCCTCCACTGCTTTGACTCTGGAAACTCAGAAGCTGTGATGCTCTTAATTGGAAGAGAAACTAAAGAGGAGCTCCTGTTAGTGGATGTAGAGCTTGGTGAGTTGATATTAAGTTTCCCTGAAATTGTTTAAGTCTTGGGGTGCACTAGAAGATTAGGGGTTGGGTGGTTGGTGCAGCACCATCCTCTTGCCACTGTTCTCTCTAGTGATGTGGAAAACCACTGAGTTTCTTCCACAGTCACCATCATGCTGCACACCCTCAACTGCCCCCAGGGAAGCATGGCACCATGAGCATTCGTTTACACTAAACATGACCATCACTAATTTAGCAGCTTGTTGATTCATAAATTTTTCATTCATTTGTTAAAAGATAGCTTGCTGATCTTCTTCTCCATTCCAGCCACTGTGCGAAGCCAGGATGAACAAACCCAGATACTGACCCTGTGATTGAGGAGCTAACAGTCTAGAAAAATTACATCAATGAACAGATTACACATTTGTAAAACAACAGACTTGAGATTGCTGCAAATAAGAGGTGCATGGTTCTAGCAGATTCTATAAAGGGAGCACTGACCAAGTCATTGGGGTCAGGCAACAATGACCATGGATGAAAGAATAAACTAAAATCTTGAGTCAACTAAAAAAAGGAGGGACCCACAAAAAGCATCAATGATGAAAACCAAAAAACCCTGTGTAGGTGTTAACTGTGGTTGCAATAATAAAAGTACATTAAATAATCCTTTCTCAGAGATACACATCCTCCCCAATGGACTGTACAGATGACAAGGTGAGTGCCAAGCCTGAGTGAGGATAAGCTCTCATCCACAGATAGGGTGATTGTCTCAGAGTCCTGTCTGCTGAAAAGGAGGCCTGAATCCCGAAGTCCATATTCATGGGTCTGTAGGCCCAGAGGCCATAAGCTGGATTTCCTTTTCCATTACATAGAGAAATGGTGTATTTAGGTGTCTGTGTAGTTCTACAAGTAGGCAATTTTGTGGATTTTGACTGCGTTCTAGGAACTAGTGGCAAACCATGACATATTATGACAAATAGGACAAGATAATGGCAATTTACATTGATTGAGAATTAGTATCAATTTACTACTGGTAAATTTTAAACACACACACACACACACACACGAACACACTCATTTGATCATCTATCAATCCAATGATATAGGCATCATTAGTAGCCTGGTTTGACAGTAAGAAAACTGGGGTTACATAAACTGAAAAACTTTTCTAAAGTCTAGGAGCCCATAAATGAGGATCTGACCCCACATAGCCGTGAGACTTACCACTAACCCTCCTCCTTCTTGGTGGTGGTGGCAAGGCTGGCTCAGGGACTTCCTCATCATCTTGTGTGATGAAAGTGATATCCACTGTTGCCCTCATCTCAGACTCAAACAAACCTGATAAGGTGTCTTTCATGACAAAACCCATAAGGTCCCCTTCTCCACAAAGGTTTTCTGACTGGTTCTCAGCTCTGTTGCCTGTGAGAAACACCAGCAGCTTAAACAGTACAGAAATCGGGAACTCACCCCAAAGCTACTGAATCAAAATCACCAGAGAGAGAAGCCTGTAGGGTCAGTATATTTTAAAAGTTCTAAGTGATTTGATTGCATAGCTGAGAATGGAAATTTCTGGTCTGGGCTGTGACTCCTGTCAAATGTAAGTTCATTTAAGAGAGAAATTTCTGATGATTACCTACTCACACCACATGAAGTCACCACAGTGGGAGGGGAGGGGGGTGCATATTGCTTTGTCTGAGGGCTTCCTTCACTTCCATTAAAAACAGGATTGGCTCATGCAGCGCAGCTAGGTTTGAAGTGGAAAACTTATTCCTAGGGGTTAAGGGGAAGTGACCCTTCACCCTGTTTATGTATCTCTTCTTTTCCAATGTCTTCCCACCCTGGAGCCCCAGAAAAAAGAAATCTCAATACATCTCTTATATATGACTGGCTGTGGACCCTCCAAAAGCTCCTTGAATAAAAAAGAATTGGGTTATTTAATCATCAGATCAGCCCTAAGATAAGATGTGGGTGGCTACACATCACAGAAAGCTTGCTCTTTGTAGGTAGAAAATGTGAATGTTGGCCATATATATAAAACTGCTCTCATAAGCAAGACTCAGGTTTGGGAGTGAGGCAGGCTAGAGGACAGGTCCAGCAGTTGTTTTTTCCCAGGAAATCCTCCAAAGATGGGGTGTATTAAACTAGGTTTTAGATACCTATGCTGTGAACATGGTGGTGATGAAAGGGGCTGAGAGGAAGGGTAGGTCTTGTTTAGACTTGCCCAGGGTGCAGCTGAAACAAGCCTGGCTGGTTGTCAGACATACAGAGGGATCAAAGCAGGGTCTCCTACGTCCCTGCTCTCCCATGACCAACACACAGCCATCCAGTTTCCTGAGCCTGCTGAAGTCAGAATCCACCTGTGACTGCACTGATACAAAGAAAAAAATAAATTAACAGTTAAAGCTCATAAGTAGATCTGGATACAAGATGGCCGTTTAGGAACAGCTCAGGATTGCAGCTCCCAGAGAAAGCGCAGAGGGTGAGTGGACGCCGCATTTCCAGACGGATTTTTATTGCCCACAGACCAGGAGATTCCCAAGCAGAGGAGCCCCACGGGTTACCAGTGGGACTGTTTTGGCTGGTGCAGTGGCTTTGCAGTGCCTCGGCATGGCAGTTCCCCGTATAAAATACACTGGTTTGGGTGCCCTTTTAGCTGGTGATTGGAGCCCCAGGAAGGTGCAGTCGCCCATTCATCTGACTAAAAAGGGGTCTGAAACAGGGAGCTAGGCCAGGAGATTTCTGAGCAAAAAAAAAAAAAAAAAAAAAAGCACCAAGAATCTCAGCACCGCTGTTTAAGCCAGCGCAGTGAGTTGCCGCATGGGAAAGCACACAGATCCCGACATCTTTTCAACAGGTGACTAGAACACCTGGGAGAGAGCCGACCAGTTGACTAAAAAACAAAATGCTCTGAGGTAGGGAGCCAGGTGATCAGGCTCAGCTGGTCCCACCCCCACAAAAGAACAGCAATCAGAAACTCTTTGGATGGAGAGTTTCACAGCAAGCACAGCTGAACCTGGGGCGGTCAAGCTCTGTGGGGGAGGGGCGTCCGCATGCCGAGGCACTCCACCACTATGGAGGTAGTCTGCCATTAACGAGGCAGCCCGCCATTGCCAAGGCAACCTGCCATCACAGCGAGAGTCCGCCATTACAGAGGCAGGCCACCAATGCTGAGACAGTTCTAACTACACCCATATAAACAGGACATCAGGGAAGTTCACATGACAGCTGGGCGGAGCCCACAGTAGCTCAGCAAAGCCTCTACAGGCAGATATTGACTAGGCTGCCTCCTTGTTGATCAGGGCAGCCCTGAAAAGAAAGCAGAAGCACAATGGAAACTCACAAAGCCCTAACTCCCTGGAAAAGAGCACCTGGGGAAAAAAAGGTGTTTCTGAGTTCTGCTGCAGCAGACCTAAACGTACCAGCCCAGCAGCCCTGAATGAAAAATGGAGCTCACAACTCAGCACTTGAGCTCATATAAAGGACAGACTGTCTCCTCAAGCAGCTCCCTGATGCCCATATATCCAAAGAGTCACCTCATAAAGGAGAGATTAGACTGACATTTAGCTGGTATCCTTCTGGGACAAAGATAGCAGAAAAAGAAACTGGTAGCAAACACTACTGTTCTGCAGCTGCTGCAGGTGATCCCCAGGCAAGCAGGGCCTGGAGTGGACCTCAGCAGCCCTACAGCAGAGGGGCCAGACTGTTAGAAGGAAAACTAAGAAACAGAAATAACTTCATTATCAACAAATTGGACGTCCACTCAAGACCCGACCTGAAGGCAACTACAAAGATGACAGGTGGATAAATCCACAAAGATGGGAAGAAACCAGTGCAAAAAGGATGAAAACACCTGAAACCAGAACACTTCTTCTCCTACAAGGGATCACAACTTCTCACCAGCAAGGGAACAAGGCTGGATGGAGAATGAGTGTGATGAAATGACAGAATCAGACTTCAGAAGGTGGGTAGTAAGAAACTTCCGTGAGCTAAAAGAACATGTTCTAACCCAATGCAAAGACACTATGAACACTGAAAAAAAGATTTAATGAAATACTAACGAAAATCAACAAACTGGAGAGGAATATAAGTGAATCGATGGATCTGAAAAACACAACACGAGAACTAGGCGAAGCATGCACAAGTTTCAACAGCCAAATTGACCAAGCAGAAGAAAGGATATCAGAGGTTGAAGATCAACTCAATGAAATAAAACGAGAAGGCAAGATTAGAGAAAAAAGGGTAAAAAGGAATGAACAAAGTCTCCAAGAAGTATGGGACTATGTGAAAAGACCTAATCTATGTTTGATAGGTGTACCTGAATGTGACGAAGAGAATGAATCCAAGCTGGAAAATACTCTTCAGGATATTATCCAGGAAAACTTCCCCAACCTAGCAAGGCAGGCCAATATTCAAGTCCAGGAAATACAGAGAAAACCACAAAGATATTCCTCAAGAAGAGCAACCCCAAGGCACATAATTGTCAGATTCACCAGGGTTGGAATAAAGGAGAAAATGCTAAGGGCAGCCAGAAAGAAAGGTTGGGTTACACACAAAGGGAAGCCCATCAGACTCACAGCAGATCTCTCAGCAGAAATACTACAAGCCAGAAGAGAATGGGGGCCAATATTCAACATCCTTAAAGCATGTTCTCACTCATAGGCAGGTGTTGAACAATGAGAACACATGGACACAGGGACGGGAGCACTACATGCTGGGGTCCGTTGGGGGAAAATGGGGGAGGGACAGGGGGGTGGGGAGGTGGGAAGAGATAGCATGGTGAGAAATGACAGATACAGGTGAGGGGAAGGAAGGCAGCAAACCACACTGCCATGTGTGTACCTATGCAACAATCTTGTATGTTCTTCACATGTACCCCAAAACCTAAAATGCAATAAAAGAAAAGAAAAGAAAAGAAAAGAAAAGAAAAGAAAAGAAAATAACTTTCAACCCAGAATTACATATCCAGCCAAACTAAGCTTCATAAGTGAAGGAAAAATAACATCTTTTGTGAACAAGCAAGTACTCAGAGATTTCATCACCACCAGGCATGCTTTAAAGGAGCTTCTGAAAAAGGCTCTACATATAAAAAGGAACAACTAGTACCAGCCACTCCAAAAATAAACCAAATGGTAAGAAGCATCAACACAATGAAGAATCTATATCAACTAATGGGCAAAACAGCCAGCTAGCATCAAAATGGCAGGATCAAATTCACACATAACAATATTAACCCTAAATATAAATAGACTAAATGCCCCAATCTAAAGACACAGACTGTCAAATTGGATAAAAAGCCAAAACCCATCAGTGTGCTGTATCCAGGAAAACCATCTCACATGCAAGGATACACAAAGGCTCAAAGGAAAGGGATGGAGGAAGATCTACCAAGCAAATGGAGAGCAAAAAGAAGCAGGAATTGCAATTCTCATCTCTGGTAAAATAGACTTTAAAGCAACAAAGATCAAAAGAGACAAAGAAGGACATTACATAATGGTAAAAGAATCAATGCAACAAGAAGAGCTAACGATCCTAAATATATACGCACCCAATACAGGAGCACCCAGATACATAAGGCAAGTTCTTAATGACTTACAAAGAGACTTAGACTCCCGCACAATAATAGTGGGAGACTTTAACACCCCATTGTCAATATTAGACAGATCAACCAGACAGAAAATTAACAAGGATATCCAGGACTTGAACTCAGACCAGGACCAAGCAAACCTAATAGACATTTACAGAACTCTCCACCCCAAAGCCACAGAATATGCATTCTTCTCAGCACCACATCACACCTACTCTAAATTTGACCACATAATTGGAAGCAAATCACTCCTCAGCAAATGCAAAAGAACAGAAATCATAACAAACAGTCTCTCAGACCACAGTGCAATCGAGTTAGAACTCAGAATGCAGAAACTAACTCAGAACCGCACAGCTTCATGGAAACTGAACAACTTGATCTTGAATGTTGACTGGATAAACAATGAAATGAAGGCAGAAATAAAGATGTTCTTCGAAACCAATAAGAACGAAGACACAACATACCAGAATCTCTGGGACACATTTAAAGCAATCTCTAGAGGAAAATATATAGCAATGAGTGCCAACATGAGAAGAAAGGAGAGATCTAAAATTGACACCCTATCAACAAAATTGAAAGAGCTAGAGGAGCAAGATAAAAAAAACTCAAAACCTAGCAGAAGACAGGAAATAAGTAAGATTAGAGCAGAACTGAAGGAGATAGAGACACAAAAAAACCTTCAAAAAATCAATAAATCCAGGAGCTGCTTTTTCAAAAAGATCAATAAAATAGACCACTTGCCAGATTAATTAAAAAGAAAAGAGAGAATAACCAAATTGATACAAAAAATAATAATAATAAAGGGGATATCACCACAGATTCCACAGAAATTCAAACCATCATCAGAGAATATTACAAACAACTCTATGCACATAAACTAGTAAACCTGGAAGAAATGGATAAATTCCTGGACACTTGCCTCCTCCCAAGCCTAAACCAGGAAGAAGTCAAAACCCTGAATAGACCAATAATAAGGTCTGAAGTTGAGGCAGCAATTAAGAGCCTACCATCCAAAAAAAGCCCAGGTCCAGACGGATTCACAGCCGAATTCTACCAGTGAAACAAAGACGAGCTGGTTCCATTCCTTCTGAAACTATTCCAAATAATCCAAAAAGAGGGAATCCTTCCCAAATCATTTTATGAAACCAATATCACCCTGATACCAAAACCCGGCAGATACTCAACAAGAAAAGAAAACTTCAGGCCAATATCCATGATGAACATAGATGCAAAAATCTTCAATAAGATACTGGCAAGCCGATTGCAACAGCACATCAAAAAGCTTATCCACCATGATCAAGTAGGATTCATCCCAGGGATGCAAGTTGGTTCAACATATGCAAGTCCATAAATGTAATTCGCCACATAAACAGAACCAAAGACAAAAACCACATGATTATCTCAATTGATGCAGAGAAGTCCTTTGACAAAATTCAACAGCCCTTTATGCTAAAAACCCTCAGTAAACTAGGTATTGACGGAACATATCTCAAAATAATAAAAGCTATTTATGACAAACCAACAGCCAATATCATACTGAATGGGCAAAAACTGGAAGCATTCCCTTTGAAATCTGGCACTAGACAAGGATGCCCTCTCTCACCACTCCTATTCAATAGAGTACTGGAAGTTGTAGCCAGAGCAATCAGGCAAGAAAAAGAAATAAACTTAGGAAAGGAGGAAGTCAAATTGTCTCTATTTCTAGATGACATGATTGTATATCTAGAAGACCCCATCATCTCAGCCCAAAGTCTCCTGAAACTGATAAGCAACTTCAGCAAAGTCTCAGGATACAAAATCAATGTGCAAAAATCACAAGCATTCCTATACACCAATAACAGACTTAAAGAGAGCCAAATCAAGAAAGAACTGCCATTCACAGTTGCTACAAAGAGAATAAAATACCTAGGAATACAACTAACAAGGAACGTAAAGGACCTCTTCAAGGAGAACTACAAACCACTGCTCAATGAAATAAGAGAGGACACAAAAAGATGGAAAAACATTCCATGTTCATGGTTGGGAAGAATAAATATCGTGAAAATTGCCATACTGCCCAAAATAATTTACAGATTCAACGCTATTCCCATCAAGCTACCAATGACCTTCTTCACAGAACTGGAAAAAAACACCTTAAACTTCATATGGAACCAAAAGAGAGCCCATATAGCCAAGTAAATTCTAAGCAAAAACAACAAAGCAGGAGGCATCACACTACCGGACTTCAAACTATACTACAAGGCTACAGTAATCAAAACACCATGGTACTGGTATCAAAACAGAGATATAGACCAATGGAACAGAACAGAGGCCTCGGAGGCAACACAACATATATACAACCATCTGATCTTTGACAAACCTGACAAAAACAAGCAATGGGGAAAGGATTCCCTGTTTAATAAATGGTGTTGGGAAAACTGGCTAGCCATGTGCAGAAAGCTGAAACTGGACCCTTTCCTGACACCTTACACCAAAATTAACTCCAGATGGATTAAAGACTTAAACATAAGACACAACACCATAAAAACCCTAGAAGAAAATCTAGGCAAAACCATTCAGGACATAGGTGTAGGCAAGGACTTCATGACCAAAACACCAAAAGCATTGGCAACAAAAGCCAAAATAGACAAATGGGACCTAATCAAACTCCACAGCTTCTGCATGGCAAAAGAAACAGTCATTAGCATGAAATGGCAACCAACAGAATGGGAAAAAAAATTTTGCAGTCTACCCATCTGATAAGGGGCTGATATCCAGAATTTACAAAGAACTAAAACAGATCTACAAGAAAAAAACAAACAAGCCCATCCAAAAGTGGGCAAAGGATATGAACAGACACTTTACAGAAGAAGACATACAGGAGGCCAACAAACATATGAAAAAATGCTCATCATCACTGGTCATTAGAGAAATGCAAATCAAAACCACATTGAGATACCATCTCATGCCAGTTAGAATGGCAATCATTAAAAAAAATCTGGAGACAACAGATGCTGGAGAGGATGTGGAGAAATAGGAACACTTTTACACTGTTGGTAGGAGTGTAAATTGTTCAACCATTGTGGAAGACAGTGTGGTGATTCCTCAAGGACCTAGAAATAGAAATTCCATTTGACCCAGCAATCCCATTACTGGGTATATATCCAAAGGATTATAAATCGTTCTACTATAAGGACACATGCACATGAATGTTCATTGCAGTACAGTTTATAATAGCAAAGACCTGGAACCAACCCAAATGCCCATCGATGATAGACTGGACAGGGAAAATGTGGCACACATACACTATGGAATATTACACAGCCATTAAAAACGATGAGTTCATGTCCTTTGTGGGGACATGGATGAAACTGGAAGCCATCATTCTCAGCAATCTGACACAGGAGCAGAAAATCAAACACCGCATGTTCTCACTCATAGGCAAGTGTTGAACAACGAGAACACATGGACACAGTGAGGGGAGCCCTACACAATGGGCTCTGTTGGGGGGAATTAGGGGAGGGACAGTGGGGAGTGGGGAGTTAGGGGGATGGCATGGGGAGAAATGTCAGATATTAGTGACGGAGAGGAAGGCAGCAAATCACACTGCCACATGTATACCTATGCAATAATCTTGCATGTATAATCTTCACATGTACCCCAAAACCTAAAATGCAATAATTTAAAAAAAAAAGCTCATAAGTAAACTGAGAATCCCAGGAACATTTCCAGATGTGCCTGAACACTCACCTGGAGCACAGAGCAGAGTTCCCGTGGGGTTGCCACCATGTGCTCCACCCCACTTGATGCAGAGATGCCTAAGCAGGGGACATTGATGGATGGCAGCAGCCTTGGCTTGGAAGGGTGGGCTGGGAGCCAGGCCTCCTGACCTACCAGGTGTCCCAGTGGGTAGGACCAGCCAGGCTCCCTAGGTACAAATAGCCCTGAGCTCCATGGCTACACGGGCTCCTGGAGTCTAATCCAGATCACTCACTCTTTGTGAAAGCTGAGCTCACAGCAGAATAAGCCACCATGAGGCTGTCGGTGTGTCTCCTGCTGGTCACGCTGGCCCTTTGCTGCTACCAGGGTGAGTACATCAGTCTTTCGTCCCAGACCAGCCCCTGGGCAGCACCCTGCTTTGAGCACAAGGGGTTGGGGTCTGCACAAAACCAAATTCAAGACCTTTTTCGGTGCTTGTTGAACCAGCTATTCATAAAGCTCAGAGTATTTCTTCTACTTTCCGGCACCTAGGAAGTTTTCTAGGAAATCAGTGCAAGTGAATGTTCAGAAATCTTCTGCCTGAGCTTTACTTCTGGATGGGATCTGTGTAGGATGATGTCATGTGAGGTCTGGTGTGAATCTGGGATTTGCCACTTCCCACTTTTAGATCTTGGGCACAATACTCATCCTCCCTGAGCCTCCTCTTGTCACTGGTAGTTAGAGCTTTTCACAGGAGTTGATTTGAGAATTAAGTAAGGTTAAGGCTATAAGGAATCAATCTATGAGCCAGGCCTGATGGCTCATACCTGTAATCTTTGCAATTTGGGAGGCCAAAGTGGGTGGATCGCTTGAGCTCAGGAGTTTGACAACAGCCTGGACAACATGAAGAAACTTTATCTCTACAGACAAAAAAACCCCACAAAATTTAGCTGGGCACAGTGGCATGTATCTGTAGTCCCAGCTACTTTGGGGTCTGAGGTGGGAGAATTGCTTGAGCCCAGGAGATGGAGGTCCAGTGAGCCATGCTCACACCATTGCATTCCAGTCTGGGTGACAAGGTGACATCCTGTCTCAAAAAAGAACCCATAAAACAAAAAACAAAAAGGTCTAGCTGTAGATATGAAGCTCTTTTCTTTGTGGTCTCACCTTCAGGAAGTCACATCTGGAGGGTCTGGCACTGTCATCAGCACAATCATAGTATAGGGACATAGAACCCAGGGGATCCTGTCTGGTCTAACATCAGGGAGCTGTGAGAGAAAAATCGACTTTCCTAACATCAACTGTATTTTTATTCTTGTGCCGCAGCCAATGCTGTGATCTGCCAAGATCTTGATTCTCTGATCACAAACTTCTTATTCTCAAATGAAGCTCTGATAAAGTCAGAAGTTGTCAAATTTGGTGCATCTCCGGAAGCTGTTGCAGCTAAGTTGACAGTGAAGAAATGCACGGATCAGATAGCGATTGAAAAACGACTTGTCTTTGAAAACGTCCTGGTAATTTTTCTCCTTTATACGTCGAGGCTTCTGATCAGCTGTATGGTGTAAAGTGAGGTCAGCTTGCTGCTCTGTGGGGGATGCAGGTGGTGGGGCACCTTCCGTGCTGGTTACCTCTTGAGAAGGTCACCTGAGGCCACAGGGTTACCATTTCACCTGCAGAATTCAACTCAGCTGCACACAGCGTCCTGCATGTTTCTCTTCCTTCGGTCTCCTCCCTGGATGCCGTGTCCACAGAGTGTGCTGAGGACATGGGCTCAGGCAGAGAGGGTAAAGGGCCAAGCATGACTGCCTTCCCTACTGGGAGCTCTTCTGAGGCCCACCTGCCCTCACGCAGTAGAAATGTTCACTGTGGAATGTCCTGGAAAGTGTGAAAGCCTTGATCAGGGAGAGAAGTCAGGGAGGGAGCTAGAGCTGGGCCTTGCACAGACGCGGTGTTGGTGGGCTGGGAGGAGCCAGGAGCCCCTCCCAGCTCCTCAGGGCCCACCTATCCCTCTTCACCCACAATGCTCTCCTGACCATGGCCAGTGGGTGAAGACTTTTGCTGCTCTACCTCCTGCAGTGCCATGGAAATGGGATGTTCTCACTCTGTCTATCTCAAGAAATCAGAGGATTCCAGGGTCCTCTCAGCCTGGCTGCCTCTGGGTTACTGTCTTGAGATTTAGCTGCAAATACTCATAGAAGCTGCAGGCTCAGAGCTTAGAAGTGCATGACCCTGATGCAGAAATCCCTCACGGGAAGGCTGAAGTCTCCTAGAAGCCACTCTTCCCAGAGGCCCTCCCTGCCCTGCCTGGCTTCACAGCCCTGGTTCCCCCATTGCAGGAATCAAGAGACTCCACTGTTCTGGAACAGCCTAGACAATAACCTCTGGATTACCCTTCCATGAGAACCCCGGGCCTCACTCCTGGGTCTTGCTAGGGCAATTGGCCCAGTGGAGAAACGCTGCTTTCTCACAAGCATGGGTGGTGTAAGGCTACCAGGTCTAGGCCTCAGTTTCCCAAACTGAGTTGTTGCCTCTGCCTTTCCAGTTGCGTTTGAGGGAAGAATTCCATTGTCCTCTTGGATGTTAGCCTGTCGTCTCCAGCAGCAGCATGACTGACCCAGTTTTCTTTTCTTTTTCTTTTTCAGGGGAGAATTGTGGAAAAATGTGTTGCATGACATGTAAAAACTCTTGTTCTAGTTTCTATGATCTTTCAGTGATACCCTTATCTTAACTAAAAAATGTAAAGGTTTCAATGTCTCACTTTAATAAATCACTTGCCCTGCACATCTCCACTGGTCTTGTTATGATCTTGCAGTCTCAGGCTTTGAGTCAGGGGTGGTTTCCATAGGAAAGTAGCCTTCTGCTGTGGCTAATAATCAACTCCAAAGAACCTGCATCCTGCTACCAATGGAGCCTGAATCCAGGCACTCAAGAGGGAAATATTGGGTAGGAATCATCCCGCATTCCTTACATATTTCCCATCCTGCAGCTGTGAATGAAAACCATGGTAACAAGGAAACAGGAATTACAAGGTTACTGCTGGTCTTGGACTGAGGGATTCCCCCAGCCTGCCTGGGTGCCCAGGCACATGGTTCCCACCAGCAGCACCCCTAATGTGATGTCCCCTGAGACCCACAGCCAGCCTGTTTTGTGCCATTTCTGCAAGCTGGTTTCTCTCCTCTGTCATGTCCAGTATACTTTATTTTACATCTATTACAATTTGAGGGCATCTCCAGGATTCCACCTGGAGTTCACATTGTTTTACTCCCCACACTCAGAGCTCTTCTCAGTGCCTGCATCACTCACCAGCACCGGAGGCAAGTGCTTCCTTCCACAAGCTCTCTCAAGAGCTGGACTCAGGGAGAGGAGCATCACACACTGGGTGCAGTTGAGGGGTTAGGGTAGGGACGGTGGGGGGTGGGGAGGGAGGGGAGGATAACATGGGGAGAAATGCTGGATATAGTATACACCTAAAGTAAAAACAAACAAACAAACAAAAACCTGAGCACAGTGTCTGTTCTCAGGCTACTCTCTCTTTTATGAGCCTAGGCTAATGCGTGAGCCCAGCAAGTCCCCTTACCAGACCTAAGGAGATGCCACAGGTTCCTGGTTTGGTATTCTGTGGCTGCTGGCACAAACCTCTGCAAGCTTGAAGAATTAAAACAACAGGTTCGCTTGTACCTCTGGGGGTCTGAAGTCCAGCATTGGTGTCGCTGTGGGGAGGTCAGCGGGCAGCAGGGCTCTACTTACTCTTGGGCCTCTCAAAAAGAGTTCACTAAGGGCTGCTTCTGGCTTCTGAGCTGCTGACCATCCTGGTCCCGTGGCCACTTCACTCCAACCTCTGCCTCTGTGATACATTCCCATCTCCTTTCCTTTCCATGTCTTATCCGCCTCTGATTTTTAATTACTAAATACAGGGGTTGGGGTTAGGAGGCACCAGATTATTCAGAATAATGTCCTTATCCCAAGGTTATTAGCTGAATCACATCTACATAATGCTTTTTCATCTTGTAATGGAACATTCACAGATTCCAGGGATTTGAATGTGGATATCTTTTGGGAGATGGAGGCATAAATCAGCCAACTACGGCTCCCTCCTTCCTGACTCCTCACTGTACACTAAGTTCTACTTACTCATGGCCACAGCGTCACCTCCATGAGTCCTTTCTTTGCCATCACACGTGTCACTCACAGGACTTCTAGCACCACCAGGACTGCTTTAGCTACTTCCGTAGCCTTTGAAGCCTGGGGGTTGCAAAGTGCTCACTTTTTTCACCATTATGAGCTAATCACATTCATGTCACATATGGTAATGTGTCCTCCCTGGAATGCTGTTAAAATAGTATGAAGTGGGATCCAGCAAAACCACTCAGGCTGGCACAGGGAGAAGAGGGTATTGAGAATCATTGTTTAAAGGGGACAAAGTTTCTGTTTTGAATGAGATTTTCCTAGAAATGTATAGTGTGATAACGCCATGAATGCACTGAAGGCCACATAATTGCACACTTAAAAATGATTGAAATGACAAGTTTCATGAAATGACAATACAATAAAAGAATGTAAGGACTGCTGCTCTCTGAGGGGCAGGAGGAATGTAACTGCAGGGAGCTGGGCCTTTATTTTACCCCAGGAAACACCTTCCTAGACCTGCCTGCATCCTACAGTCAGCAGATCACTGGGTGTTCATGCTCTCATTGATTCACATCCTGCATTTCTTCTTTGCTGATGATATTACTAATTTTGAAGAACATCTAGTTCAAAAACATGGGGTTGAGGTTTACCAAGGATGTAGGATTGACTCATGTAGTATGTCTTGACTTTATCTCTTCAGGTCTCTCCCAAGACCGCTGATCTAAGTAGAGTCTCATAAATTGCCCCCTGGACAAATGCTATGAATGTCTGCCTAGGCACTTCTCCAGTGTTTTCTCTTCATGATCTGTATTTCACTTTGTGAAAAGCTCAATACTCTGAATATAGTTTTGGTTTAGTCATTGCTTTTTAAATATATTCCTCCATGTATTATAAAATTAAACTCAATATCCCTATCCAGAAATTAAAATATTCAAGTTTGCATATTAAACTTCACATTGCTAAAAAAAAATCATTCTTTCTTTTTTTCTTTCCTTTCTATCTCTCTTTCTTTCTCTTTCTCCCTTTCTCTCTACCTTTTTCTCTCCCTTTATCTCTCTCTTTCTCACTGTCTCTCTTTCTCTCTTTCTTTCTCTCTCTCTTTTCTTTCTCTTTCTTTCTTTTTCTCCTTCCTTCCTTCTTCACTCCCTCCCTCCCTTCCTTTCTTCATTCCTTTCCTTCTTTCTTTCTTTCTCTTTTTATACTTCCATCTTTTCTTATATTTCCATCTTTTCTCTTCCAACCATGGTTTCTGACAGAGCTAGGGCTTAGGAGAAGAGGAGAGAGAAGAAAATGTGCAAGTGCTTAATATACTCATAGTACTTTGTGCTCGGTTCCTGTTCTCTGAGCCTCACACATGCTTTGTGTCTCAGGACAGTTTCATGGGCACTTCCTTTGGGGTCTAACCTGTGCATTGCAGTAAGCTCAGCAGCACCCCTGGCTTCTTTTCACTTGATGCCAATAGCACCCCCACTGCCATCCAGCCCTGACAACTAAAAACATCTCCAGACTGACATCTGCAGGGTTCAGGAAAAGAGTGAAGTGGATGTGGCCTAGTCAGAAATCACTGCTCTGGAGTGGGAAATTTTATATCTGTTCTCAATAACTCTACTAATGGCCCATGGGACGGGGCATTCACAACTCTGGGGTTACTACAGTTACTAGTAACACAGAGGCACTGAAAAGAAGAAAAACCACAAACTTAAGGAACCTGTTGCTGTAAATATTTGCTGAACTAAATCCACAGATGCATGTGCACAGGATTAAGGAAACACAAATTATAGGAAAATGTCACGTGGAGTAAGTTTACTAAGTTCACCAGCCCCTTCAGGGATTTGGTGAAGGAACCACAAAGAATTAGCCAGGGGCGGACAAATGTTCCTGGCTCTGCTTCCAAATATGGCTCCTGGTCTGAGCACATTGGGTGGATCCAAGTCAGATGGTGTCATGGAAATGGGCACTTCTTGGAAATAGGAACACTGCAGTTAGCTAGGCCCTGCTTGGCAGAGTCTCTAACTACCTCCTCTCCTTACCTGTGTCTTCATACCCTAACCCTGAACTCCTCATCCAGGAAAGGACAACACTGGTGTAAATGTTCAGCATGTCACTCTGGTGTGTGGTTTATTGTCATGTCTGATGTTTCCCTTTACTAACAATTCAAAATAAATGAGCACTTCTTTCTAAATAGACCTAGTACTGAAACATGTAATATCCTCAGGAAAGTCTTGTAAGACACCAAATTCTGCTACAGAAAATCAATTACAAAACTATTTATTGAGCATCTACTGTACAATGTTGCCACACAAAGACAGAAGATGCAGAGGCCATGCTGCCCAGGGGCATGAGCAGAGAGGGAGGGTCAGCATGAGAGGGATGGTCCTGCAGATGTCAGGATGGAGCTGCCCATGGACAGCCAGGGGCCCTGTGAAGGGGGAGATCCAAGAGATGCAGGGGCTGAGAAAGGAGGACCAGATGTGGGCCATCTTTGATGTGGCTTTGGGAATGAATGAAGCGTTTCAACACAGAAGATCTGAGGCAAGAGCAGTGGAGGAGAGGAGGCCACAAGAAGCAAAAGTCGCAAGCAGAAAATTGTGGGGCTGGTGCAGAAGTTATCACAGGTATCACATAAGGAAGCAGTCTTGGGAGTCAAGGCCACCAGGCCCTATCTAAGCCATGATTCACAGGTCCCTCAGTGTCCAGCAAAAGAGGAAAATAATGTTGAGAGCAGTGTGTGGAGGCAGAATGCCTGGCTTCATATCTGCTTCTGCCACTTTCTAGCTGTGTCCCAGGAAGTTCTGTGGAATCTCTGTGTCCCGTGTCCTTTAGCTGGGGTAAAGTGATCTGCCCACCTCATGGGGTGGTGATCACACATCTAGTTTGCTCAGGACTGTCTTGGTTTGCGTCCTACTCTTTTAGGGTTCCCATTAATTCTCAAAGTGCCCCACATTTACAATAAATATTAGAGCCACCCTGCTCATAGGATGGTTACTGTGAGATTCAAAGAGGACTACAATAGTGCCTGTCATTTAGGAATGGGTATAAGATATTTCATTCATATGTTATTAAACCATTTTATGAAAATTGCTAAGAATTAGATTGTAAGTGTTCTTATCAGACAAACAAATAAGTTTTGAGATGATGGATATGTTACATTGAATTCATCCTTTCATTATGTAAAAACACATCAAATACATTTCATACATGATAAATATATACAATTTCTATTTGCCAATTATATCCTAATAAACATGGGTAAAAATTTGTACATGATATTTTTAAATATGGACAATTAATTGCACCTATGTTCTGAAATATAGCAGCAATAAATAGAATGTATTTTGGGGAGAAATATTTTGTAAATTGTATCTATAATGTCTTTGAGAAAAGAGGAACTCAGAAAATTTCATGTAAACATAAATTAACACAGTGCTTTATCTCCAACCTGAAAAGTGTTAGCTTGTATCTGAGGATGGTTACTCTAAGTGCTTTCGAGAAAGTGATGCACAATTTCAATTTTCAGTGTCTATAAAGCTTTTTAGAGTTTATTAGAAACATATTTGATACTTACATAAGAATAATGCCAACTGACATTTAGGTAGCACCTACTCTGTGTCAAGCACTCAGGACCTCACACTTGTTACTAACTGATGAGTCACAACAATGTTAGGACTGTTCGTGTTTTTTAAAGGGGACACAGAGCACCAAGTTCTCCTGTGCAACGTGGCACAGTCAGCAGATGAGGGAGGTGGGAGGTGAACACAGAGGGTCCCTCTCAGAGTCCTCACTCACAGCCTGTCTGCCGTTGGATTATAAAAGGAAAAGCCTGCAAAACTTGCAGACTGGAATAGCAGCGCAGCACAGAGATGCTCCGTAGAGCTGCAGCTTGCCAGATCCTCCCTTTCCAGATCATCTCTTCTTAGGTTTTCTGTTCCCAGGTGCTCGCTCCCCGTATTCTCCCTTCCCAGGTGCCTTGAGAATGTCCTGCTGTCTTAGGGCTTCCCCATGAAATAAGGAACTTTATTTCCTCCTGACCTTTCAATTGTCTGACTCCTCTGGGCACATCCTGACCTCCCCCATCTTCTGAATGTATCCACCTTTGACCTGCTTGTTCCCAACCCACAGCCTCCCCTGATCCTCTGAGCCAGAGGAAGGTTATCTCACTTAAGGGGTAGCACCCTCTCCCTCCTCTGGTCTTCCAGAGCCCTTGATCCATCTCTCTCTCTCTCTGCACCTCACCTTTCCCACCTGGGCTTACAGTCTCCGTGTGTCTTCTCAGGCCTCTGAGAGGTACAAAGGGACACAGGTCTCTTTGGACAATTGAGTATAAAAAATACAGCACTATCACACCCGTCTTCCTGTGTTTTTGTGTAAGGAGAAGGGGATTCTTCCTTGGTTGCTGTAGACTCCCCATGGAGGCTAGGGCCTCTTCTTTACTCAATCCCATTTCAGAAAGGAGAGGCCACAAAGCGTTGCTGATGTTTGTGGTCTCCTTAGGGGAATCACATGGTTCCATTCACTCAATCCCAACCCCATGTCACCACACGCATACACACCCGCCCAGGGGCATGTTAGTCTTGGCAGGTTTCTTTGGACACATTTTGGGGCACTAAGCTGGAATATGGGAATGGTAGGGTATGGATTAAACTGTGAGAGACACAGGTATGGAATTGTAGCCCCAGATTTGGATTAAGACAAGGAGCCACCGGGTCTGGGAGAAGCCTTGGTGACTTGAACAATGGACTTCTCACTGCCAAGCAAGACAGCTCTAAGGCCAGAGGCCTTTCTGAAGTTTCTGTACTGGGTAAGTAGCTCCTCACTCAACATTTACATTTTGCAAAGTCTCAGAGGAGAAGCGCTTCACCTCAAAAGACCTGTCTCAAGTGCTTTTCTTACTAATCTAGTAGTGGGTGAGAGGCTTAACTAGTTGCACAGAATGAGGTATAAAACTAAACATGTGCTATCCTTCCTCAAGCACACTGGAGGAGGTTCATACCTGCAATGTACAATTTAAAATACGAAACTTCATAATCACCTCATGCTCAAAAATCATTTTTCTATGCTTTTTGTTCAAATGCATAAATCACTAAGCAATATGACTCTCAAAAATGTTGTTATTAACATTAAGGATGGCAAGGCCTTTCAAATGTCAAAAAACATTAATACATCTTCATGTGAGTCTCCTGGAAACCTGAGGACAGATCAAACATAGCAATTTCTTACCAAAGACTTTCATTCTTTCTAGAGACACCAGCTCACTCCAGATAGAACCTCTGAGTAATTTACCTTCACAGTGTGCTTGATACACTGTGTGATGACTGAATATTCGTGAAACTAAGCAGAACACTGAAAAACACTAGACTTTTCCAGGTTCTGAATTTCACTGAGATACCCGAGCAAAGACCCTTTGTGAAGATAAGACACTGCACCTGCCACATGAGTATGTTGATCTCTGGGGCTCTCCCAGTTCTGTCTGGGGAAGACGGTTTTACCAATGAATCTTTTTGGCCTGAGTTACTCATATTTGACTCATGAGTGAATGATTACCTTTATATGCCATGATCAAACATGGAGGTTAAAGAAAACACAACCATTTTAGTGTGGGTACATGCACCTGTCATCTCTGGCCCAAGGGGTGAGAGAAGAGGGCCATAAGGACTGCAGCACTAGGCAGAGACCCAAAAAATCTTGGCTAAAGTGACAGTGCCCCATTTCCCGATAAAAGTCTTTCACTTCCCTTGGGAATGAAGGATGCCAGCCATAGCCAACCGTATGCACAGCTAAGTACACATCCTTCTACTATCTGTCCTCCCAAAATAAGGTTTGTTCTTGGCATTTGAAGCTCTGGCAGAATGATGGCAAATACATGCCACAAGCAATCCAGAGAGCAAATAATACATTCACAAGGTATTAAGAAGGGACACTTCTATCTGGCTATCATATTTATTTTTTTAAATGTTGAGCCAACGTTATGTTTCTTGTACCTTTTGCCTGTATGTTATTCCTAAATAAATGAGGGTGAGTTTCTATCATGTGAGGTCCTCTTGTGTCCAAAAGGAACACTTTCCCTACCTACCTTGACCTCACCAAGTGCCCTCCGCCCTCAGGCCCTGTACTTGCTGTTCCCAACCTGGAACACTCTTCCTCAGATATATCTCTGTATATCAATCTCCATTCATCCAAGTCTCAGCTGAAACGGCACCTGCTCCTCCAGGCTGCCTTGGGCTACTTCCAGGACACTGCCCGCACCATCTAGTCCGTGACAGCATTCTGCCATTATGGATATTCTGCTATTCTTTTCAGCAATTCTCACTTTCCAATATCTTTGATTCATGTGTAGGCTTATGTGTTCCCTTTCTTCTTAGAAAGGAAGTATATAAAAGCAAGGACATGATCGAATTTTTTCTACAATGAAATTTGTAAGGCCCAGTTCATAAGAGATGGCCACGGGTTATGGTTATGTGGTCAACAACAGATGCGTGCATAGATGAAAACTGCCATTTATTCAGAATTCTCTTGTGCTACACCATGTTATAAAAACACGGCATAGAGTGTCTATCATCACTACAAATTGCAGCATAGAATCACTTATACCCATTTTACAAAAGAGGGGAAAAAAATCCTAGAGAAACCAGCATTGTAACTTGCCCAAAGACACGGCATGACTACACATGGCCTCCAGGATCTAAGCCCACATCTGCATGAGCCTAAATCCCATCACCACCCACTGCCCAGCACTGCCTGCCCAGGAAGTCAGTTACTCCACTAACTCACAGCATCCTTTCAATCAGTGGGAGGGAAACCCTAAAATGCTACCAAAGTGACAAACAAATATTCATTCATAGATTTCTACTACAACGAATTTGTAAACTTGGGTTAATTCAGTGAAGAAAAATAAGAATTAATTCTTATTTTAAGAAAAATAAGGATTATTATTTTTAAAAAAATAAAACCATTATTTTTTTAAAAAATAAAACACAATTCTTATTTTTGAAACATTGAAACTTGGAGTGATCAAAAACCACATGAAAAAAAAATCAGCATCACTGGTCATAAGAGAAATGCAAATCAAAACCTCAATGAGATACCATCTCATGCCAGTCAGAATGATTGGTGTTTATTAAAAAGTTAAGAAGGAACAGATGCTGGCTGGGTGCAGTGGCTCACGCCTGTAATCCCATCACTTTGGGAGGCTGAGGCAGGCAGATCATGAGGTCAGGAGACCGAGACCATCCTGGCCAACATGGTGAAACCCTGTCTCTACTAAAAATACAAAAATTAGCTGGATGTGGTGGCGCGTGCCTATAATCCCAGCTACTCGGGAGGCTGAGGCAGGAGAATTGCTTGAAACAGGAAGTCAGAGGTTGCAGTGAGCCGAGATTGCGCCACTGCACTCCAGCCTGGGGACAGAGTGAGACTCCATCTCAAAACAAAAACAAACAAACAAACAAACAAACAAACAAACAAACGACAACAAAACAGATGGTGGCGAGGTTGTGGAGAAATAGGAATGCTTTTACACTGTTGGTGGGAATGTAAATTAATTCAACCACTGTGGAAGACAGTGTGGTGAGTTTTCAGAGATTTACAACCAGAAATATCATTTGATCTAGGAAACCCATTACTGAGTATCTGCCCAAAGGAATACAAATCATTTTATTATAAAGATACATGCACATGTATGTTCATGGCAGCACTATTCTTTTTTTTTTTCCCACTAGAAAAAAACACAGAGTTTTATTGTTCTCAACACCAGCGGCAGCGGTCTCCGTAGGACAGGGGAGTGAGTTCTGTTGACTGACAGGGATAGGTGGGTCCTACTTGCCGGCGATGCGCGGGTTCCGCAGGACCACAATGACTGAGTCTCCTCGCAGGAACATCTTGGAGATGTAACGGTCTTTGTTGACTGGCTTGGACTTCTTCTTGCCCTTGCCACTCTTGGGTACCTCAGTCCACATCTCCTTCACGTTCTCCAGCACCATGTTGCAGTGCCTATCGAAGGCCTTCACGCGGCCCAGGAGTTTCTTATTGTTGCGGCAGTTGATGAGCACTTGGGTGTTGTTCTTGACGGACTGGGTGAGCACGGAGAGTGGCCCCGTGTTAAATTCCTCCTCCTCTCGCTTCTGCAGCTCCTCCGGGGTCATCTCACTCTTAGGCTTGTTGAGGAGGCTCATGTTGGTCACTAAGCTCTCGGTTCACTCCGGCAGCACTATTCTTAATAGCCAAGACATAAAATCAACCAAAATTTCCATCAATGATAGACCAGATAAAGAAAATGTGGTACACATACACCATGAAATACTATGCAATCATAAAAATGAATAAGATCATGTCCTTTGCAGGGACATGGCTGAAGCTGGAATACATTATCCTCAGCCAACTCACGCAAGAACAGAAAAGCAAATACTGCATGTTCTCACTTACAAGTGGTAGCTGAACAACGAGAACACATGGACAAAGAGAGGGAAACAACACTTACTGGGGCCAGTTGGGGAGGATAGGGAAGAGAATATTAGGGAAAAGAGCTGATGAATACTGGGCTTAATATCTAGATGATGGGTTGATAGCTGCAGCAAACAACCATGGCATGTATTTACCTGTGCAACAAACCGGCAATACTACACATGTGCCCTGGAACTTAATAAAACAAAAACCCAGAGATTAGATATTAATATATTTCCCTTCAAACTTGAAATTTTAATGAAAAAAAAAAAAAAAAAAAAAACAAACAAAAAAAACAAACCAAAACGATAACTATGGATGGGGAAGGACTGCCTCTCAGGGGAAGATACAAGTATTGCACCTACTCCAACTGTAATAGTTCCAGGAGAGAAAGACAGACAAGATGTGAAGCTGTCTGTATCCTGAAGTACAAGGAGAAGAAGGAGAAGACGTAAAGAGAAGCAAAAGTGGAAAGGGTTGAGGAGAGAAAAAGCACAAGGCAGGAAGGAATAGAGAAGACGCGAACATAATCACCACAGTGATGAGAGCACAGGTCACGCTGCTGGGTTTTGCTTTGCATTTTGGAAAACACTGTCACATCCAATTTATCTGGAGCCATGTGTCATTATTGTAGTCCCCAAATTGTCAGGGGACCCCAAATCACTGCCTTCTCTGTTTCTACAAACAGAACACAGGCCGGCTGGGTTCCCTTTGGTGCATGCTAATGCGTCTTGGTCCCACGTCAAGTTGACACATTGCTTTATTCCTGGAAGGTACTAAGGTGCCTCCCTGGGGTATAAATAGAGCAGTGCTGGGTGCTCACTTCCACAGCAGCTTCCTTGATCGGTGCCACACACAACTGAACATCGACAGCACCCACCTCACCATGAAGCTGCTGGTGGTCCTCATGCTGGTGACCCTCCCCCTGTACTGCTATGCAGGTGAGCTCTGGGCAGGGAGGTCTGCCTCAAAGCTAGGGGTTGTCTGTCACCTGGGCCCCTGTAAAAGAACTCCCAGACTCCAATTCCCAGGACAGGTCGCCTCAGTACAAAGGGTCCGGGTGTGACAGGCCTTAGGATTCCCTTTAGTTCCTGACAATCAAGCAGGCAGTGCTCTCGTGGGCTGTCCTCTGCATTGGAGCTGCACGCTGTGTGTCATGGCACTCAGGGTCACATTATGAACATAGCAACCACAGAAACCAGGATGAGTCTCAGGACTGAAAATTGGAATTAGCTATTTCAGTGTTGCAAGGGTGAGACATGAATGAAGGACCCATGACATATGCCACCAGCTGATGGTCCTCATGCTGGTGGCCTGCCCCCTGTACTGCTATGCAGGTGAGTTATGAGCAGGAAGGGCTTCCTTAAAGTTAGGGTTCATCACCTGGACCCCCTGTAGAAGAAATCTCAGACCTTACTTTCTCGCACAGGTCAGCCCCATCACGAAGGGTCTGGGTGCATAGGTCTTAAGATTCCCATTAGTTCCTGACAATCAAGCAGGCACTGCTGTCACAGGCTGTCCCCTGCATTGGAGCTGCACGCTGTGTGTCATGGCACTCAGGGTCACATTATGGACATAGCAACCACAGAAACCAGGATGAGGTTTAAGATCAAATATTGGAATTCGCTGTTTCAGTGTTGCAAGGGAGGTACGTAAATAAAGGCCCCCGCAGGCGATGAAGCAATCATGGGTCTCCTTGAATTTGGAAAGAAATAGGAAACCTCTCAGGACAGAAGTTCCAGGCTACAGAGTGTGACCCAGCATCTACCCTGTGGGGCTCGCTCTGTGTTCTCAGAGTTGTTCTGAGTCTTTCCAGGATGATCTTTCCATCCCAGTTCCTTTGGTCTCAAGGCAGATCAGGGAGGAGAACTCACACCCCCTAAAGTCTTCTTCCAGCACTGAAGATCCAGTGGGAGGAAAAAGCCTTGACAGCTGGAATCAGCACTGATAGGTCCCGTCAGTGGCCTGCCTTGTGTAATTCACAAAGCTTCCCTTGCACATTCTGCCTCATTTGTTCGCAAAGTAGTTGCAGATGGGTGAATAGCTGACAAACTCACAGTCAGCTAAACAGAAGACAGCAGAGCCCAGAGCACAAGCAGCTCATGCAAATCCATGTCCTGATCACTTTCCACTCCCCAAATGTGGGGGCCACCTAAGGTCCTATCATGAGCAAAAAGTTCTGTTTCAGGCTCCTTTCTAGTGCAGCAGAGTTAGCGGAGCTAATGGACAGTATCCTAGACCGATTCGTCTGAAATCTTCGAACCCCTACTTGATCCTGGGAATGACAAAAGGGAAACATTGCATGATTTTGAACCAAAGAAGCTCAAGCAGTGTTTGCTGTGTGTCCCCAGTCAGAAGACCTCGTTTCCTGAGGGTCCTCTTCACCAAGGATACACAGGATTGGGCTGATCTGAGCTTTAGAGGTCAGGAGAATTTGCACAGCCTGAGTTGATGTTCCCAGAATTGAGAACTTGACACTGTGCGCCATAATCTTTCTGAATTTTGGTCTCTCCTGGGAGGAAAGCAGATGACTAGCCTCAGAGCTCATCCCCAAAGTGGGTTCATCCCTCTGGGGATGGTCCATGTTCTTATGCCTTTGTCTCAGGTTCTGGCTGCCAACTGCTAGAGGAAATAGTTGTAAAGCTTGCGGATCCAGAAGTGTCTGTACCAGAATTCCAGCAATATCTGCATGAGTTCTTAGATGGTGGTGACAGTGCAGAGGCTGCAGGGGAATTCAAACAGTGTTTCCTCGACCAGTCAAATGAAACTCTGCATGATTTTGGAGTGATGATGGTAATTTCATTTTTTTTTCTTATGTGCCCTTTAAAATCACTGTCCAAAAAGAAACAGGCTCTAAATGTGCCACAAGGAGTGTTAAGAACTTGGTGAAGAAGCTTTCTTTATACATCAGTTAATTTAATTTTGTCCTTAGTGTGCTTTGCCATTGCATTTTGAGAGTCTTCAGGGTGTTATAAATGGAAAAGGCAGGAAAAAAAAGAAAGAAAAGAAAAGTCCGAAAAAGGAAGAGCTAATCATCGGCTCTCCAGTTCATTCTCTCTCTGTCTCTCTCACTCACTCACACACACACACACACACTCGCATAAACACACATGCATATAAACACAAAAAGACACGGCAGACACACACACATACGTAGAAACACACAGACACATGCACATAGACACACAAAAAGAAACATAGACAGAGACTCACAGGTACAGACACACACATATTTTCTTTCTCTTTTTAATTTTGATGAGGCAGGGTCTCACTCCATCACCCAGGCTGGAGTGCAGTGGTGCGATCTTGGCTCACTGCAACATCTGCCTCCCAAATTCAAGGGATTCTCCCGCCTCAGCCTTGGCCTCCCGAGTAGCTGGAATTACAAGTGCCTGCCACGACTCTGGGAAAATTTTGTATTTTTTGGTAGAGATGGGGTTTCACCATGTTGGTAAGGCTGGACATTTTCTAACAGGAGAAAATATCTGATTCTCAAAGAGCCACTCACTGCTAGGAGCAACCAATAACACAATTTTCCCTTTCACAGTAACAAATAATCAAAACGTTCTCAAATATTTTTAGAGTCCAGAAAATACCATTTATGAACATTCTACAGATTCTAATGTAAAGAATTTAAAACCCAAGCCCAGATTTCTTAGCACACATGACTGGGAATCACACACCATTTAATTAAGCACCTCCGGAAATGGGAAGTGTAGATCATGGCGTGAAACAGCACAAGTGCCAGAATTCTTTACCGTAAAACTCAACCGTTATAACAACGAGTATTTCTGCCTATTTAAAAACACACATTACTTACAGATTCCATTTTTAACAGTTATTTAATATTTCAAAATTCCATGTGAAATATTTTATGGTAGAAAATTTGGAGATCTACCAAACAATTGTAGAATATTTTCTCTTAAAAAATCTGGAGTATTCTTGCTGAGAGTGTCTCTTAAAAAAAGTCTGGAGTAGACTAATTGTTCCTAGCTCCAATATTTTTAAAATCTATACCAACGTAGTGTTGGGGAGCCTTAGAGTGTTTCAGTATTTCTCACTTGCAAGGCCACACAGCAGCTCCAAAACATCACGTTCATGTATTTGAGCTGAGACTTCAACAATTCTGTGTTGAATGAGTTGTATCAGAATCAGTTTATTGGCAGATAAATACCACATGTCACACATGTATTGGATAAACTATTGTAAGGAATAGGATTTTTGGAGAAGAAAGTATTAAGGGGATCCCTGCTGGAAAAAAGATCTTAAAAATGACTCCTGTTGGGCATCAGTAAGCATCTCCTGGGCCTGGCACAGTGGCTCACAACTGTAATCCCAGCACTCTGGGAGAATGAGGTGGGCGGATCCCTTGAGGTCAGGAGTTCAAGACCAGTCTGGCCTACATGGTGAAACCACATTTCTACTAAAAATACAAAAATTAGTCAGGCATGGTGGCAGACACCTGTAATGCCCCCTACTGGGGAGGCTGAAGCAGGAGAATGGCTTGAACCTGGAGGCAGAGTTTGCAATAAGCTGAAGTCACACCACTGCACTGCAGCGTAGGAAGCAGAGAAAAACTTTGTCTCAAAAAAAAAAAAAAAAAAAAGTGTCTCCTGGATGACAGAATAAATGAAAAGAGAATTCTTGTTTTGGTTCCAGTTCAAATTTTCCTGGGTGTGAGACGTTTGTGAACGAATGTAGGAAAACAACATGAAGAAAAGTTTCTGTATTTGAAAAGTTCACTTTCTAAGAGTGATTTGCAAATTAAAGTGGCCTGCTTTTGTTTTCCAGCAAGTCATATACAACAGCCCTTTCTGTGATCTCTACTAACTTTATACAAGAACATTGGCTCAGACGCTGTAAGACAGAAGACGGCCAGAAAACTGGTACCTACTGCTACAAACCACAATTTTTTCTTTTTCTTTTTTCTTTAGACCTTGTGCGTAGAAACTGCAAGGCAATGATTGAAACCCCCAAATTTGTTTTGATTTCAATAAACTAACTGCAAATCACAAAGTTTCCTTTGTTGTTTCAGGAAAGGGAGGCTTTCCAGGCTTCATAGTCAGGCCGCCTGTGGGAGGCAGACACAGACAGGCCACAGACAGGTCTTGCGAGTGTCGGGTGAGGGACCAGGCTTCTGCGAAGCACTTGCTTTCTCATTGTTTTTTTGCACAAGCACTGGGCCTCTCTCTGAAGACTGTTTCCCTACCCTCATCCCACCACCTCCCCACGTGACTCTCTCTGGTGTCCTCAGGGTGGGTCCTGCTCAGAGGCCCTGCTTCCACTTTGGTACTCCTGCCCATGCTGAGCACCACTGGCAAGGCCAGCTCCTCTCCACTGTCCCTGGACCTCCCCAAGTTGTGCTGGGCCCAGACCAGAGCCAGCCAGGGAGGGAAGGCCTGCAAAGCAGGGTGGATGCTGTCTGGATTTTCAATTTTAATTTTTGTTATTTGTGGATGCTGGCCTCAGATTTGATTATTTTGAATAGTGCATTAAAATCATCTTTACAATATTTTAGACACATAAATATAATTACTGCATTTCACAGCACCCTCCTGAAATTGTTGTTTCCCTGGGTTTGTTCTTTGCAGTAGGAATGGGGTCCATCCTCCCCTGCCCCACAGTGAGCTGCAAAGGCAATGAGGGTGGAGAGGAGTGAGTGTGCTCTGCAGGGACCCAGCACGGCAGGGGATGTTTAGATGGAACCTGGGGTCTCCTTCATGTCCTGTCCCCAGCATACCTGTCACCGGGGTAGGTTACTGCCACCTCTTCTGCTCTTACCTCAGCCCGTCCCTCTTCTTTCTGGTGCCATCCCCTCACTCAGGAAGACCCTGTCTATTTCTCAGGGTCAGACAGCTCACCTCCACCAGGGCCAACTCTTTTCTCAGGCAAGGCAGCTGCAGGGATCCAGGCCCACAATATCTATAGGGGACCATAAACGTAAAATAATTTTCATGAACCATATCATAAAGTGAATATAACTGTGATGAATATACATCGATGAATCCAGCCAGGAATATATACTCTATCTTACCAATGCAGTTGTAAAATATGCACTTGATATTTAATTTCCGCTTATAAGTGAGAACATTTGATATTTGTTTTTCTGTTTCTGTGTTAGTTCACTTTTGATAATGCCTCCAGCTGCATCCACGGTGCTGCGAATGCCATGATTGTGGTGTTTTTTTATGGCTGCATAGTATTACATGGTGTATATGTACCACATTTTCTTCACACAATCCCTTGTTGCTGGGTACATTGAGTCCATATCTTTGCTATTGTGAATAGCGCTATGATAAACATATGAGTGCAGGTGTCTCTTTGGTAGAATGATTTATTTTTCTTTGGTTATATACCCAGTAGAGGGATTTCTGGGTCTAATGGTAATTCTGCTTTTAATTCTTTGAGAAAGCTCCAAACTGCTTTCCACGGGAAGTTAAGTAATATGCCTTTACACCAACAATGTATATGTGTTCCTTGTCAACAACTGGTATTTTTTTTTACTTTTATGATAGCCATTCTGATTTGTGTGTGATAGTATTTCATTGTGGTTTTGATTTGCATCTCTTTGACAATTAGAGATGATGATGATTTTTTCATGTTTGTTGGCTCCTTCTATCTCTTCTTTTGAGAAGTGTCTGTTCATGGCCTCCACCCACTTTTTAATAGATTAATTATTTTTCTTGTTCTTGTTGATTTGTTCAACTTGCTTATAGATTCTGGACAGATGTCCTTTGTCAGATGAATAGATAATATTTTCTCCCATTCTAAAGGTTGTCTGCTTACTCTGTTGATAGTTTCCTTTGTTGTGCTAAAGCTCTTTGATTTAATTAGGCCTCATTTGTCAATTTTTATTTTTGTTGCATTTGCTTTTGAGGATTTAGTCAAAAATTCCTTGCTTAGGTCATTGTCCAGAAAATTATTTTTACATTTTCTTCCAGGATTTTTACTTTTTATGGTTTTACCTATTTATTACTTGAGGTCTTACTTTATTGTTGAGTCTTTAATTCATCTGGAGTGATTTTTTTTAATGATGAGAGGTAGTGGTCCAGTTTTATTCTTCTTCATATGGTTAGCCAATATTTCTAGCACCATTTATTGAATAGAGTATCCTTTTCCCATTCTTTATTTTTGTCAACTTAGCTAAAGATCAGATGGCTGTAGGTGTGCAGCTTTATTTCTGAGTTCTATATTCTGTTCCATTTGTCTATGTGTATTTCGGTATGAGTACCATGCTGTTTTGGTTACTGTAACCTTATAGTATAGTTTGAAGTCCAGTAATGTGATGGCTCCAACTTTGTTCTTTGTTCATAGAATTGCTTTGTTTATTAGGGCTCTCATTTGGTTCCATATGAATTTTTCAAGTTTTTCTAAATCTGTGAAAAATTATATAGAAAATTTGATAGGATATCCTTGAGTTTGTAGATTGCTTTATGGACATTTGAATAACATTGATTTTCCCAATCCACAAGCCTGGGATGCTTTTCTATGCGCTTGTGTCTTTTATCATTTCTTTCAGCAGTGTATTTTAGTCCTTCTTGTGCTGGTCTTTCACCCCTCAGTTAAATATATCCTTAACACCTCTTCCTGCTATGCAGAATCCTCAATGTTGAACACATACTTCTCCCCTTCTCCTACCACTTCTTTCTACAGCATATCTTTTCTTACTTTTCTGAGAAAAGATCATTGTAGAAAAAGCTTGGACAAATTTACATGTCTAAAAATATCTTAATTCTATCTTCACACTTAAATGACAGTTGGCACATTGTAGAATTATATCCATATAGAGTTATACGTTGAAAATCCCACAAATAATATGTATTTCTCCTTTGCCATTATGTTTCTTATGTCAATGCCATTTTTATGTGAAAATTACTCATTTATTTTTATTTTTTATTATACTTTAAGTTCTGGGGTACATGTGCAGAACATGCAGGTTTGTTACACAGGTATACACGTGCTATGGTGGTTTGCTGCATATGTTGATGCCATTTTTATTCCACAACTTAGATAGGACTATGTGTTATTTCTAGGGGAAAGATTCTGTCTTTAAAATTATGTTCCAAAATTTCACCTGGATAGTTTTTGGAGTGGAGAATGAGGGCCTTCTTAATTTAATCCCATATCCTTCATTTTGGGATGATTTTGTGTGTTACTTCTTTGATATCATGGTTCCAATCATTTTCTCTCTTTCTTATGATGGAATTTTAGAGTTTGACATTGTTAGTTAGTTCCTCAACATTCTTCCCTTTTCATTCATAGTTTTCCTTTCTTTATCTTTTACAAATATATAATTTGTTACCCTGTTTTAATTTTATTCTTAGTTTTTTCATAAATTTTTTATCCAATAACACTTTTCCTTTTCTGAAACTCTGTTGCTTTTTCAGTGATTTTTGAAGCATCAAGGAAATGAAAGACTTTAGCAATGTGGACTTTCTGAGACACATGACTGTGTCCTATGAGATGAGTCATCATAATGTTCATGTCTAGACCAATTACAAAGGCATTTGGATAAATTAAGAGCTTTCAAAAAAAAAAGAGCTTTCATATATTTGTTTTGGCTCTTTCTACTCCCCAACAGTGAAGTTGTCATACACTACGGTTAGATACCCTAAGAAAAGTTAGTGGAAGTTTCAGGAGAGAAGAAAAGCAGCCTTAATTTTGAATCACTGTGAAGTTTTGGTTATTGTACAGGTCTGCATATTCTAATTTCTGAATTGAGACTCTAAGCAGTATTTATAGAAAGGGGAGAGCCAAATAAATAAAAAAAATAAAACAAAAACAAAAAAAAAAGAGGAGAGCCATTAAAGGTTTACTTTAAATAAACTTATGAGAAAGATACAGTTTTGTTTTCACAACACCGATTTTGTCCTAGAGTATTAGGTAGATAATAAGCAAAAGTGATTTCAACAAGAAAGTCTACGCAGACAAAAGTAAAGCTTCTCAAAGAAAAACATATTGTAAGACCCCTGCATAAGTGAACAGGTGTGGGAGAGGCTGCAAGTATTAAAGGGACCTGCGTAAGTAAATCTTTTGTACCTGATAAAGTTCAATTTCCCTTTTATTTTAACTAGAGTTTGTTAAAATTGTGATGTCTTAAACAAGGAAGTTATATAGGATGTGAGTCAAGCAGAAAGTTGACAGAGATGTATTTCCTTCAGGGTGTTAGAGATTCTGGGAAAGTATTTCCAATGATTAAAATACAGGCCTGCTCAGCTTTCCATCACTTTCTTGCCCTTGCTCAGATGGCCCCTGACTGTAGAGTCTGGCTTGATTCCACCTCACACTCTTTACAGCCGCTGCAGAAGAATATCACACGGAGCTTAGGATAACACACAACAATGGCTTGCAATCTCCAGCTTTGGAGGGCTGAAGAGGTACAAAAAGGAAAGGCTTCAAGGTCAAGTTTTGATTATTGTACAGTTTTGATTATTGTACTGCCTTGGTGATGTTTGCAATTCTCAGAGTCCTATACAGAACTCTTGTCTTCCAGATCCTTCATCCACAAATCGCTAGCAGTCTTCATGTAGAAGACTGGGAGTGAGGGAATGGGGATGGCATGGATTTGAGTTGCACAGGTACTGATATGCCTGTCCTGGAATGGGAAATGTCAGCCTCCCAGTTGATTCCATACAGAGACATGGTTGGAGACTATGGGGTAGGGCACTTCTCATCCACACACTCACTGGTGGTAATGTCTCTGTGTTCCTGGGCATTCAAGAGGACTAGGTAAGATAAAACTTGAAAACTTCCAGCCATAGTTCCAAGGCACAACTTTCTGGATAAAGGGTAGTTTTAAGATAATGACTTATAACATTTGTAGAGTGCTTTACATCATTAATTAACTTGGTGAAATTTCACAATAACTCTATGAAATGCATAGTCTATCACAGAAAGGTAAAATGGAGACAACAGAGAAAGGTGTATTCCAGGGTGTGGGTACTTGAGAGGGTTTCACAGGGGAAGCTACTTGAAATGGCCTTACAGATGAGGTGGCTGGCTCTCCCATTCAGGTAAGGAGATAGAGGCAAAGGGAAACCCATACACACTGCTACAACCCTGTGGCTACACATGCTGCATAAGCAAATGGCAAATGAAGAAGTGGGGTCGAGCAGAAAGGACCTGCATAAGCAGGGAAATGAGTTTAAAGGGGCAGAGAAACGAGGTCTTGGAAGTATTTGTGAGCAAGGCCAAGAATAGAGAAATGATCATTCATCAGTGGTTCTAATCTGAGTTTCTCAGAGTGTTGTTGCATGAGCTCCATGAATCCTTGTGTTTATCAAGCATAGAGAATAGGTCATTTATTTCACTCATTTAGGAACTATTTCAAACATACATTTATGTCGATATGATTATACAGGTTTATTGTAAAAGCATTACTGGACTCATATAGCTCTTGTGTACTATTTCCCTAATCAAGACATTGTATAAATATAACTTTTCTCACATGAGGTTGGTTTTAGATTGATAGATCCCCTACTTGAAACATTTGGGAACACATCTCTTTTTTTATGGTTATTGAAGTGAGTGTCAGGATCACAGTTCAATTTGATGAGACTTCCTTTGGTATCAGTATGGGGGATGTATTGCAGAAAGGTTAAATCAAAGGTTAAGATCACTTAAGAGGCGTTGCTCTGAACCAGGAAGGGTATAGACTGGCTGTGATGATGACTGTGGTATGGAAACGAGAGACTCAACCACGTGATGCTGTGGAGGTGGAGGGACCTTAGATGTGAGGAGGGAGCATGACCCGATCAATGGCCCCCAAAAGATGACCACACCTTAATCCTTGCAATCTGGGAAAGGAAGCACTGTCCTAAAGTGCTGGTGAGTGATGTAGACACTGAGGAGCTCTCTGAGTGTGTGGAGTAGAAAATGTTAACTCAGGGTTGAAACCAGGATATGCACCAGAGTTTATGATAAACGAAAAGTATGCTGGGTGTGACAGAAGAGAGAAACCACAGTGGAGAGGTGGCACCGAGCAGTCTGACTGTGGGTCTGAGGTGACATCACACTAGGGCCACTGCTGGGTGGGAACCCAGGGCCAGGATACCCAGGCAAGCTGGGGTTTCCCTCAGTACATGACCAGCAGGAACACTGTAATTTCTGTGACCCTGTTACCATGGTTTCACTCTCAGCCACAGGATGAAAATCTGTAAGAAATGCAGGATGATTCCTACCAGATATTTTCTTCTGAGATGTCTGGACTCAGGCCTCACTGGTAACAGGATGCTGGTTCTCTGAGACTGATTATTACCCACACTATAAGGCCACTCACTATAGGGAACCATGTTCAATTCAAGGCCCAAGACTACAGGATTATAACAAGATCAGTGGAGACATGCAGGGCAAGTGATTTATTAAAGCAAGACGCTGAAACTTTTACATTCTCCAGTGAATATCAGGAAATCGTTGAAAGACTTCGGAAACAAAGATACAAGTCTTTTCACATCTCAGCTATTACACTTCACTAATACTTCCCCCTGAAATAGAAAAAAGGAAAGAAAAGAAAGTAGGGTGAGTCGTACTGCTCCTGGAGACAAGGGGTTAACAACTAAGTGGCAGATGAAAGTCTGCCCCCACAAGGCAATTGGAAGGGCAGAGGGAGAAACCCAATGTATGTGGGAAACCAGGGCTTAGACCTGGTGGCCTTACAACACCCATGCCCATGAAGGAGCAGCTTCTCCTTGCCAGGCCAATAGCAGACCCAGGAGTGTGGCCAAAGGTCCTCATGGAAGGGGGATGAGGGGTAGACAGAGCAGCCAAGAATTATTTTCTTGGGCATTCTAGGACTGTCTCCTGGAACAGTGGAGTCTCCTGTTCTTTGCAATGGGGGACCCATGGCTGAGATGCCCCGCAGGGCTGAGAGGGCCTCTGTGAAGCATGGCTTCCAGAACACTCCAGCCTCCCTGTGCAGGAATTCTGCCTCCTGGCCCAGGCACTTCTCAGGCCTGAGCCTGCAGTTTTCATGGGCATTTGCAGCTGAACCTCATGACCTAACCCAGAGGCACCCAGGCTAAGGAGCCCCTGGAAAACCTCTGATTTCTTTAGAAAGACAGAGCAGGGACACCCAGCTTTCGAGACACTACAGGGAGGGTCTCTGCACACTGGCTGTGATCAGGAGAGCTTCATGAGGAAGGGAGCATAGGGGAAGCCAGGAGGGGATCCTGGCTCTACAGAATCTGCAGAGAAGCCCAGCCCTCCAGCACTGCATCTGTAACTCTTTTGCAAACACCATACATCCAGGAAGTCTTGTACTGGGTTCCAGCGTAACCCCTGACTTGAAAATACGAAGCTATGAAAAGAACTTAGAGAGGGTGGGACCAGAGGCAACACAGGGATAGCAGAAGAGATCCAGAAATGCAAAGGAAAGAGAAAACTCAGAAAGACTGGATTCGTCCTGAGAGAAGACTGAGAGAGGAGACACCCCAAAAATTGTGGCAAGAATGTCTAGAATTCGCCATAGAAAATAGAAGTTGCAATGCTCACAATTATACCAGTTCTACCACCATGACCAGCAGGACCCCTAGAAAACGAGGAGGACCGCTGGACACATGCTGAGTGCTGCTTGTTTTCACAGTCCGTCTCTCGATAATAATTCAGAGCTCCAGCGACCACCGTTTCTTCATGGACTGGGAGCTGTCCAAGGATCCTGCCAGATGTAACATTTTATGGGTCTGAATTTACAACTTAAGAAGCTGTGAACTCAGTTGGCCTCAAAAGGCTTGATAGAGGAGAATGGTAAGTACAGTGATGAGCTGCGCATCCACAGCTAGACTCCCACTCAAGTCATCCCACGCCACTCCCAAAGCCACTCCTGGTGGAAGCTCTAAGCACCAGGGACAGGAGGAAGCTCGGAGAGGGTGAGCATCCTGCCAAAGGTCAAAGAGCTGGGAAGTGGTGGAGCCCAGATTCACTGCAGACCTTGCATTTCATCATCTGACACGGATACCATCCAGGAGTGAAGCTCAGGCAGAAAAATTTCTAACGGTTACCTGTATTGATTTTCTGCAAAACTTCTTAGGTGTTAGGCAGTGGAAGAAATAGCCCTGAACCTTATATGGGGTTCATTCAACAAGCACCGAAAAGGTTTGGATGTTAGTTGTTGAAGACCAGGACTCCAGTCTGAATAGGTGACCTTGTGCTCAGAGGAAGGTGCTTCCTGGGGCTGGTGCTGGACTCATGATGATTACGCTCATCCTCATAACGGCAAAGGGCCAGCGTGACCATCAGGAGACACAGACAGCCTCCGTGGTGTTGTATTCTGCTGTGAGCTCAGCTTTAGCAAACAGTGAGTGATTTGGACTCCACAGCAGGAGCCCGTGGCACTGTGGAGCCCAGGGCTATTTGTACCTAGGGAGCCTGGCTGGTCCTGCCCACAGAGACACTTGGCAGGTCACAGGCCTGGCTCCTGGCCCTCTCTTCCTAGCCCTGCGGGAACTCTGCTCTGTGCTCGAGGTGAGTGTTCAGGTGCCTCTTGAAATGTTCCCAGTATCGTCAGTTGCTTCTGAGCTTTTGATATGTATGTCTTCATTCTTTGTGTCAGTGCAGGGGCTCAGGAAGCTGGAGGGCTGTGCTTTGGTTTCTGGAGAGCAGGCCCATATGGGTCTGGTTTTGACTCCTCTCTGCCTTTCTCACAGCTGGCTACATGTTTCAGTTGCCCATGGATTTTGTTTGACAAAATCAAGGTGACAGTCTTCACTACATAGGTACCTTAAAATACATCTCACCTTGAGTGTAGATTAGTTCAACCATTGTGGAAGACAGTGTTGTAATTCCTCAAGGATCTAGAACTAGAAATTCCATTTGACTCAGCAATCCCATTACTGGGTATATACCCAAGGGATTATAATTATTCTATTATAAAGACACTTGCACATGTATGTTTATTGGGGCACTGTTCACAGTAGCAAAGACTTGGAGCCAACCCAAATGCCCATCAATGATAGACTGGTTAAAGAAAATGTAGCACTTTTCTTTATCCTCAGGATAGACCACAGAATACTATGCAGCCATAAAAAAGGATGAGTTCATGTCCTTTGCAAGGACACAGATGAAGCTGGAAACCATCACTCTCAGCAGACTAACACAAGAACAGAAAACCAAACACCACATGTTCTCACTCATAAATGGGAGTTGAACAATAAGAACACATGGACACAGGGAGGGGAACATCACACACCAGGGCCTGTTGGGGGGTTGGGGAGCTAGGGGAGAGATAGCATTAGGAGAAATCCCTAACGTAGACGATGAGGAGATGGATGCAGACAACCACCTTGGCACATGTATACCTATGTAACAAATCTGCATGTGCTGCACAAAGTACAATTTTTAAAAATGCAGCTCACTTTTGGGGGATTTCCTTGGGATAAGCGACTGCTGTACCTGTTCTCTAGGTTGCCTCACTTTGAGGCCAGAGTCTTTGTTTATGGGGAGTTGTCAACATGAACAAGATTCACATTTTCTCTCTATTAAAAGCAAGCCTCCTGTTACATCTACCCACACACATCTCAGCCTAAGGCTGATGTAATGATTAAACACCTGACTCTTTTTTCCCAGAAAGATCTGGGGGTGTCTAGAGCCTATCACACATCAGATGTGTTGAGAGCTCTTTGTTCTAGGGCTCCAACCAGGGAAGATGATGGAAAGGAGCAGACAGGTGAACAGGGTGGGTGCCCACTTCCCCCTTTTCCCTGGGTTTGAGTTTTCCACTTCAAGCCTAGCTGTGCTGCCTGAGCCATCCCAGTTTGGGGACAGTGAAGGCAGCCCCCAGCCTAAGCAATACACACACATACACACACATCCTCTCCACTGTGATGCCATCATGTGGGTGTGAGCACATCACCGGAAATTTCTTGCTCAATGAAAGTGCATTTGAGAAGTGTCATAGCTCAGGCCAGAAGTTTTCATTCTCAGCTGTACAATCAAACCACTTGGAAGCTTTTTAAATATATGGACCTCCAGACTTTCCTTTCTGAGGATTATGATCCAGTCAATCAGGGCTGAGGCCCAGACTCCTGTGCTATTTAAAGTTCCTCTGGGCCAGGCGAGGTGGCTCACACCTGTAATCCCAGCACTTTGGGAGGTCAAGACCGGTGGATCACTTGATGTCAGGAGTTTGAGACCAGCCTGACCAATATGGTGAAACCCCATCTCTGCTAAAAATATAAAATTAGCTGGACATGGTGATGCATGCCTATAATCCTAGCTACTCAGGAGACTGAGGCAGGAGAAGCACTTGAATCCAAGAGGCAGAGATTTCAGTGAGCCAAGATCGCGCTGTTGCACTCCAGCCTGGGCAAGAAGAACAAAACTCCATGAAACAAACAAACAAAAAACCAAACACTCTTCTGGTGATTCTGATGGGGAGAAGGGTTGAAAACCTTTATGAAGGAAGACCAGTAAGACCTTCATGAAGGAAGGGAGCCTAATGGGTTGTGTCATCAGAAACACCTTAGTGGGTTTGGTTCAGTCTCAGCTGAGGGCAACAGTGGATTTCGATTCCATCACACAGGATGATGAGGGAGTCCCTGAGCCAGCTCTGCCACTACCACCAAGGAGTGGGAGGTTCACTGGTGAGGCTTACGGCTTAGGAGGGTTCAAACCCACATCTAAGGGCTCTTGAACCTTAGGAAAATTGCTCAGTTTATGTAAACCCAATTTTCCTCTTTCTGGAAGTAGGTAAATAACGGTGCCTACAACATTGGGTAAAAGTTACCCATGTCTGACACACAGTAAATTCTCAGTGAATATTAACTACTATTATCTTGTTCCATTTGTCATACATGTCATGGTTTGCCACTAGTTCCTAATTTAAAGCACAGCTAAAATCCATGACATCACCTACTTTCAGAACTACAAGGTTACCTGGATACATTTCTCTCTGAAAAAATGGGGAAGGAAACCCAGCTCGTGGTCTCTGAGTCTACAGACCCATGGACGTGGGCTTCAGGACTGAGACCTCTTTTCAGCAGGTCTGTGAGGCATTCTCCCTATCTGTAGACCGGAGGTTGTCCTGGCGCAGGCTTGAACTTCACCTCATCAGCGTACAGTCCACAGGAAAGATGTGTATGTCTCAGGGAGGATTGAGATCCACCCCTTCTGGCAGGGGTGGATGCTGAGGTCCTGAGGCAGGGATTAATGAAGAGCCCTGGAGACTGAAGACAGGAGTGGCACCTGGCAGGAAGGACACTTGTCATTAATGGCTCTGGCCCCAGCACTGCTGTGTGGAGAGCTGCAGGAGGAGCTGGGGCACCTACGTGGTGACCAGCCCAGGGCCCTACCTCAGGGCCAGGGGCTGGATATGGTGTCTAAAGACCACTGAATGAGACTGTGCAGGTCCAGGACTGCAAGTGGCTGGAGTTGCATCATCTGTGTTAGCAGGTTGAAAATAATTTAGATCACACAAACCTTGTTCTGTGACCATAACTGAGTCCAATTAAAAATCAAGAGCAGAATAATAAGAAATTCTCCAATCACTTGAAAATTAAACTCCCTACTGCTCAATGATCAATGGGTCATTAAATACTTTTTGAAATTGTTGTAAAAGTGTCTGTGTCCGGCCCTGGGCTGTGAGGTGCGGGCAAACAGGGACAGTGGATAAACCCTTCTCTACTCCTGCCTCCTGCTGAGATGGTTGGGGATAATACTCTTTCGCTTCCTGGAGGCCATCTGGTTTGTTGAGAGGATCAGAATCTGTGAAACGCAGCATCAGTCTCTTGCATTACAAGGCCTGGGATGACAGCCTCCTCCTCTCTTTACGTTTTCTTCTTACAGCCAACTATGGACGCATTGGGATGCCTGGAGTCATGCATTCTGTGATCACCTCCGTATCACTGGCACTGAACTAGGGCAAGGGCCTGTCTTCTATTTCACTTTCATTTCTAGGTTTCTCTCCATCCAAGGTGAGAGATTTGAGATGGAATGACCCGTAGACAGAGCTTGGACATCAGCCTCAATTGCCCTATCATCATGAATGTGATGACTGTCATTCCTACCTGCAGGACTGCCAACTGCTACCTGAAGACAACCAGCCCCAAATGTGTAGTCATCCCCCCATGTCCTGCCAGGATCCAAGCCAAGCTGTTCATGCTTTTGGTAGTTCTCCCTGTATTTTCTCCATGTATTCTCTTGTCTTCAGCTAGATACTTGTCCAATTATTCTAGAGTGCAACTCACAGGGGCCCAACGTGGCAACAGTGATGCTTCATTTATTTATTATACTTTAAGTTCTGGGGGTACATGTGCAGATCGTGCAGGATTGTTACACAGGAATAAACATGCCATGGTAGTGGTTTGCTGCATACTGGTGCTTTTTCTGTGTTTCTCTCTGTCCTTCTTCCTTCTTTTGCACTGATTGGAATGTGTTTAATCTCATTTTTTCCTGTAGCAGTCTAAAACTTATATGTGTTCTTGATATTTTGATGCATAAATATGATCTTAATTTTCCTTACCAAAAAAAAAAAATCTTTGATTACAGATACCAGGTGAGTTAATACTAAACTACAATTTATGATCTATCCTAGGCCTCTAGGAAGTGAAAGAGCATTGTCCCCAACCATCCCAGCAGACATCGAGAATTTTCATCCCATTGAGGAATTACCCAGGGGATAGTCCCTCAAATGATACCTTGTCAAATAATGTCCAGCAGTGATTTCCTTTGAGCGGTGCTCTGAACCTTCAGTTTTTCCCTGCTTGGGTCTTGACCAAGACAAGCTTTCATGGTGGCTGTCGAAAGTCACCTGGTATGGTCACTCTAAACAAATTGGAGTCTCATCTGCTGCCAGCATAGCCACCATGGAGTCCTGTGTGCTTCACTGAGCCAGGACACTGGAAGGTCAGTGATGATTCTCTTGGGCTCATTTACCGAAGGAAGTCTGTTTTTGATTACCGGATGCCCCCTCTTCCTGAGCCTGTTGCCTCTCTAGGAAGTGTATGGCCTCCTCAACAAAGGGACCAGGGCCATCTCTAAAGAGATGTATATTTTCTGCTACCCACGTGCCCATCTTCCAGTTCCTAGCTCTGAATCTTTTCCCTTCTCCTTCCTTTCAGGATCTTAAGACAATGAGTGCGGGCTGCGGTTTGGGGAAGGTGTTGTGGGGAGGGCCTTATGATGACTTTATTTATGCATTTATTTGAGACAGAGACTCGCTCTGTCGCCTCGGCTGGAGTGCAATGGCACGATCTCAGCTCACTGCAACCTCCGCCTCCCAGGTTCAAGCAATTCCCCCCGCTCGGCCTCCCGAGTAGCTGGGACCACAGGCTCACGCTGCCACACCCAGCTAATTTTTTGTATTTTAGTAGAGATGGAGTTTCATCATGTTGCCCAGGCTGGTCTTGAACTCCTGAGCTCAGGGAATCCACCTGCCTCGACCTCCCAAAGTGCTAGGATTATGGGCATGAGCCACTGCACCCAGCCTTCATTATGATTTTTGTAGGTCACAGGTATTATTGTCTTCATGGGCCACTTCTCCATAAGAACATGATAAACACTGTATTTTATAACTGCATTGGTCAAATGATGTGTATATCTCTGGCTAGATTCATCGATAAATATTCATCATTATTATTATACTCACTTTAGAAAATGATTTTTAAATTATGACATTTTCATGGATTCTTATAAGGTTCGTGGGCCTTAATCTCCGCACCTGCCTTGCCTGATAGAAGGGTCAGCCCTGGTGGAGGCGAGTTGTCTTGAGAAACAGGGTCTTCCTGGGTGAGGGGATGGCCCTGCAAAGAAGAGGGATAGGCTGAGGTAGGAGCAGAGCAGGTGGCAATAACTACCCCTGGTGACAGGAATCCTGGGGGCACAACGTGAAGGAGACAAGTTCCTTTTAAACATTCCCTGCTGTACTGGGGCCCTGCACAGTGCTCTCGCTCCCCTCCACCCTCGTGGCCATCACAGCTCACTCTGGGGCAGGAGAGGATGGACCCCGTTCCCACTGCAGGGACAGGACTGAGGACATTGAAAATTTTAACATGGGTGTTGTTAAACTTAGTAATCATATTGCATAGGATTCAAATAATAACAATATGGTGAGAAATAATATTTTTATGTAGTATTATTTAATATATTTATTAAATATATTTTTAATATATTTATATATGTTTAACATATAAAATATTTATATATTATATGTATTATATAATATATATTTATATATTATATAATACATATAATATATAAATATATTATATATTTAATATTAAATTATTTTATATATAAATATATAATATATAAATATATTAAATTATAAATATATATATTATAAATATATATATTTATATATATTTTTATTTATATATATTTATATAAATTCATATATATAATATTTATATATAATATTATATAAATATTATATATATATTTATATATTTAATATATAAAAATAATATTTTTATATATTAAAACCAAGGCCAACATCTATCATGAGGAAAAATTTTACAAAATATAAATACTAGTCAGGAGGCACCCTGCTTTGCAGGCCTCCTCTCCTGGGCTGGCTCTGAATGTCTCGGGGAGACCCAGAGACAGTGCAAAGGAGCCTGGCATGGCCAGCAGGGATCAGCGTGGACAGGAGGACTGGAGTGAAAGCAGGGCCTCTGACTGAAACCCCTGCCACACAGCCCAGAGCCTGAGGACCCCAGAGAGGGTCGACTGAGGAGGTTGTGGGATGGGGGCAGGGAAACACTTCAGAGAGAGAGGATCAAGGCTTAGAGGACAGACTGAGGAAGCAAGTGCTTCACTGAGTCTTCAATCCGTGACCACGAGCTCTGTGTGTGTGTGTGCGTGTGTGTGTTTGTGTGTGTGTGTGTGTGTGTGTGTGTGTGTGTGTAATATGTGAGGCCCTCTAAAGCCTCTTTTCTGTGCCAGAACAAATAGAAACTTTAGTATTTGCAGTCGATTTATTAAAATGAACATGTATAGCAGGTTTCAACAATTGTCTTGCCGTTTGTAGTAAAAAGACATAAGAGAGAAAAGGTGTGGTTTATAGCAATCCGTAGCTGGTTTCTCACCATCCTCTGCAGTCCCATGAGCCAAAGGTCTTGTGGAAAGTTAAAAGTTATCACAAAAATGGCTGTCATATATTGCTTGCTAGAAAGCAAAAACAGAGACATCACTTAAATTTTCTGTTCTGCACTCTCCAACAAAACCTTGAAAAACAGAAACTTAACTGTTTTCCAGGGTTTTCCACAAACATCTGGCATCAGAGACAGTGAGGGCTGGAAGGAGAAGAACTGTTGATTCCGGATCATTTCCCCGCCATGGACTTTTAAAATATTTTTTCTCTGTGTTTGTTGTTCTTTGAAATAACGTTTTCAACAAATATGTGACTATATTACCTATTTTCACAGGATTGTTAAAATCTTAACTCAAATGCAAGAAAAAAAAATGTGAGTCTTTGAGTTCTTATATAACCCTCCACTGTGGAAATATTGGCAGCAGTCTGCCGCCCTCTGCCGCTACCACCGTGCTGTACCAGTAATTGGTGCGGTAGACTATGATTAGTCTATAGAAGCTTTTAAAGAAAAATATCCGGTCACCATTTACTGCAGTTGATATTTCGTTTTTAACAAATTATTAATAGTGGCAAAATGGACATCTCATAAAATTTGCCATTTTAAGTGTACGGTTCAAGAGTGTTCTGTATATTCACATGGTTGTGCGACCCAACTCTAGACTGTTTTGCACACCTGAAACTCTGGGCCCATTCAACACGACTCCCCCTTCTCCTCTGCACTCAAGCCCTGACAACCGCCACTTTTTTCACCGTCTCTGAGTTTGACTTGCCAGATGCCCAGGTGCATGTGTCATGCAACAATTGTGTTTCTGTGACTTCTTGCTTCACTCAGTGTAATGTCCTCAAGGTTCATTCATGTTGTAGAGGTGTCAGGATTTCCCAAGGTGTTGCTCACTTTCAATCTTATAGAGGTGTTTGGTATATTTCTAACTTTTCTACTGTGGAAGGATTAAAGAAGAATTTCAGCATAGGGAATAAATATTAGAGAAAACTCTCAATAACATACATGTATAATTAGAAAGAAACAAAACTATTGGTTTTTGTTTGAGACAATTCTTTCCTCCCGGATGGTTTCATACCCATGATCTACACTTGTCTGTTGAATAGTTCTTCAAGGTTTCTCATCATTTATGCTAACAAATTATAATTGCCTGGAAGTATATTTTAAATTCTTTTTATTTAAGATATATTGAATCTTGTTCAAATGTTATTTTCCAAACTCTATCCAAAAGTAGGGCATTTTAAAGAACACTTTTACAATTTTTTTTTTTTTTTTTTTTTTTTGGAAAAAGAAGAGAACTTTTCTCTGCAGATTGGTCTATAGGTGTGGGTCTTCAGGAATTTTTTTTTTCTCTAGAGAATAAACGTGTTTGTTTGTATGTGTGTGTCTGAGTGTGTCTGTGTGTTTCTGTGTTTGTGTCTGGATGTTCATATGTTTGTGTGATTGTGTCTGCGTCTGTGTCTTTGCCCGTTTGTGTTTGTGTATGTCTGACTGTGTGTGTGTTTGTGTGATTGTGTCTGCGTGTTTGCATGTGTCTGGATGTGTGCATATGTGTTTCTGTGTTTGTGTGATTGTGTCTGTGTTTATGAGCATGAACTAGAGAACTCTGGGGATAGGTAAGCCTTTCCCTGACCCTTCTTTTTCTTCTTCTCTTGGCCTACTCATTTATCATCCACTGGGGATTCTCTGAGTGGAGTGACAATCCAGGGGCCCCATATGTTTTTCTTGATGGCAAAGTCATTAGACTAACCATCCAGCTAAATTAACCAATGCAAGAAAAGGCTTGTTCACCAGTTTCTTTAGCATTGTCAGTGAGAAATAAAGAGCCCACTTGTCCCTGGTCAGCAGATTTAAAAAGAAGAAAATGAAATTACCATCAACACGCCAACATTGTCCAGAGTTTCATCAGATTGACTGAGAAAACATTGCTTCAATTCATCTATGGCATTCGCAGTGGCATCATTGTCTATGAACTCTTGAAGAAATTCTTTGTATTCAGTCTTAGATACTTTTGGATCAATTGTCTTGGAAATCACCTCCTTCATTAAGGGGCAGCCAGATCCTAGAGAGGAAGGACAAGGAAACAGGCTTAGTATGGAAGGCATGAGAGGTTTGGGGCAGACCTATTATCTTCCTCATCTTCTGACAGCCCAAGAGAATACAGACTCCAAGATAATGATGCAGAATGTAGAGTTCTCAATTCTAGGAGGAAGTCTCAGGCTCTAACATTTCCTGTAAGCCCTGCAACTTCTACCTCTCCTCTCCCCAGTTCAGAAAAACTAAGCCTCGTGAAGCTCCAGTTAATGAGAAAATTCGAGAAATAAAATACTCGGACTTGGAAGGATTCCTGAAGATTATTTGGTCTTCCTTGGTTCAAACTGAGGCAATGCTTCACTACTACCATTCAGAGCATCACAAAAGATTTCCAAGTATTTTAGGCCAGGTGCAGTGGCTCACACCTATAATCCCAGCACTTTGGGAGGCTGACGTGTGTGAATTGCCTGAGCTCAGGAGTTCAAGACCAGCCTGAGCAACATGGTGAAATCCCGTCTCTAAGAAAACTTAGTTAGGCGTGGTAGGGCGCACCTGTGGTCCCAGCTACTTGGGAAGTTGAGATGGGAGGATGGCTTGAGCCTGAGAGGTGGAAGTTACAGTGAGCTGACATGGTGCCACTGCACTCCAACCTGAGTGACCCAGTTGGAGTGGGTGACCCACTTCAACCTCAGTGATCCAAAAAAAAAAAAAAAAATACAAGCATTTCAGATGAATGGGTCTAGACAGGTGTCCCCAAAGTTTTTACACAGGGGGCCAGTTCACTGTCCCTCAGGCCATTGGAGGGCCGCCACATACTGTGCTCCTCTCACTGACCACCAGTGAAAGAGGTGCCCCTTCCTGAAGTGCGGTGGGGGGACAGATAAATGGCCTCAGGGGGCCCCATGCGGCCCACGGGCTGTAGTTTGGGGATGCCTGCTCTAGAACATTGCTCATTAGTTCTGTTGAATCTAACTGCAATAACAAAGAATGTAAAACAGAACCTCTTGTTTGTGAAGATATTGGAGGTGGCAGCTCCTGTAGAGTGTTCAAGACTTGGGTTCATGTGAGCTGGTTGTGCTCTTGGCTTGGCTGCTTTCTAATTAGCTGACTATGAGCCTGTCACCCTTCTATTCACAAAGCTGGAATCCAAACCCTACCGCACTGCCTGCACCTACCTTGTGCACCAGTGAGGCAGGGTTTGGATTCCAGCTTTGTGAATTGCACAAGGCACACTGCCTATGGGACTTATGGGTATGAGTTCTCCTCCCCGGTCTGCCTTGAGCCTGAAGGAACTGGCATAGAAAGGGCATCCCAGAAATGCTCAGATCAACTCTGAGAACACAGAGTGGGTCCCTCAGGGTGAGAGACACTGTGTCACACTCAGCAGCTGGGGCATTCTGTCCCAGGAAGTTTCCTGGTTCGTTCCGCATTCAGGGAGACTCATGACTGTTTCATTGTCTGTGGGTCCAGATGCCATGGGGCCTTCATTAGTGTGTCACTCTTGCCCCACTGAAATAAATAATTTCAATATTCATTCCTGAGACTTGCCCTGGTGTCCATGGTCACTTTGACCATAGTGGGTCACACTGAATGCAAAGAGACTCTGCGTGTACCTCCAATGCAGGGGAAAGCCCCTGAAAGACTACGAGCTTGATTGCCTGCAATGGGGATCCTAAGACCTGTTATACCTAGAGCCTTTGTACTGGGGCTGATCTCTGCTGAGAACTGGGGAGCAGGAGTTCTTCCATAGAGGCCCAAGTGACAACCCCTGGCGCTGAGGCAGCCCTCTCTGCCCAGAACTCACCTGCATAGCAGTGCAGTGGGAGGGCCGCCAGCATGAGAACCATCAGCAGCTTCATGGTGAGACAGCTGCTGTCCACGTTCCGTCACGAGTAGCAAGGATCTGGGAAGCCGCTGTGGAGGTGAGCACCCAGCCCTGCCCTATTTATCCCCCAGAGAGGCATCTTAATTCCTCCCGGGAATGAGGCGATGAGCCAATCTGGCATGGGACCAGTAAACAGGAGCATGCACCAAGGCAAGCACAGCCAGCCTGTGTGTAGAAGCTTCCAGCTGCTCCTCCTCTTTTTTGTATTCCTTCTCCACCCACTTCCCTTCCCTTTCTTCTCCATCTCTTCCTTCAAGGTGAGAATGACAGGGTCATGTCCTGTGTGTCTGTGCCTGCTTATCCCGGCAGCGGGGTTAGGTGCAGTACCGCGCACCTCCTCTAGGGGACAGGCTTTGCTCATCCACTGACCTCTCGCTTTCAGAAAGGGATGTCTGGGAAAGGTCTAACTTTTGTGGAGAAACGTAAGGCCATCCACCTTCCGCTGAAAGTTATTTTTACAAGGATTATCTCAGTGAATTAGAAATGGATTGATAACTTTATTTCTTTGGTAACTTTTTAGGGTTTTCCTTCCGCGGATTGAAAGGATGCTGTGAATTAGGAGAGTAACTGATGGGCGGGGCAGGCAGTGCTGGGCCATGGGTGGGTGGTGATGGAATGTGGAATCAGGGAGGAGGGTTTGGACTCTGGATGCAACTTGCAGTCCTGCCATGTCCTTGCTGGTCTCTCTGAGCATCCTTCCTTTTCATCACTTGAAGAAGAAAAAGAGGCAGGATGGGATAGCATGCAGAATTTGTATAAGGGCGATATTGCTTCATGGAAAGATTGTTTCACACAGCCCAGTACAAAGCAGTCACACATAAAGAGACGGCTTCATCTACGCATGTATCCATCCATCTTTAAATAACTACTGAGCATCTCCTGTGACCTGTCACTGAGCTACACACCATAAATTCAGTTACAGGCGCAGTTTAGAACAGGTTCTTGCTCTTGTGGAGCTGACTTTCCGATAAGGGAGGCAACAAGCATCCTGCCACATAAGAGAGATATGGGAAAGTAGTAATCACTGCAAAGGACACAAAATATCCACAACAGCAAAATGAAACAGATGGACTGCCGAGGGGAGGAGGCTGTGCCATTTCGGCTGACGCTTGGATGAGTGGATGACAGTGTCCAGTGACAGATTCAGGGAAGAGTGTTCCATGAAGGGGGAATGACAAGGTCAGAGAACAGAGGGAAGATGGTACTTGGCCAGATAAGGCAGGCCAGGAACGTGGCCACATGGAGCCAGGAGGGCGGGACAGCCTCACGTGACAGAAAACCCACCCCTGTTTAATTAGGGGCATGGCGAAGGTCATAGGAACAAGAAGTACAAATGTCTCGGGTGTTTTGTAAAAGAAGATCCGGATGAGAGAGCCAGAGAGATGAGTCTGTTCTTCACTTCCCGTGGATGCATTATTTGCTGTCCTGATTACTCACGACATCTTTCTTTCCATCACTCAGCTGGAGCCTAAGATACTCTCAGTTGAGAACAAAATTGGTCTGGGAAGAGGCTAGAAAAGAAGGGTTCTGCACTTTCAGGTATAGTTTCACCCAGCTGGCCACGGCTGGCATCCTTCTTCCATAAGTGCGGTGAAAAACTTTGATCAAGAAATGAGAGACCTGCCGGGCGCGGTGGCTCAAGCCTGTAATCCCAGCACTTTGGGAGGCCGAGGCGGGTGGATCACGAGGTCAAGAGATTGAGACCATCCTGGTCAACACGGTGAAACCCCGTCTCTACTAAAAATACAAAAAATTAGCTGGGCGTGGTGGCGCGTGCCTGTAATTCCAGCTACTCAGGAGGCTGAGGCAGGAGAATTGCCTGAACCCAGGAGGCGGAGGTTGCGGTGAGCCGAGATCACGCCATTGCACTCCAGCCTGGGTAACGACAGCGAAATTCTATCTCAAAAAAAAAAAAAAGAAAAAAAAAAAAAGAAATGAGAGACCCTCTCCTTGGCCGACTGAACGGGGCTCTGCCTAGTGCCCCAGTCGTTATGGACCTTCCCTGTTTCCTACAGACATAAACGCTCACCCAGTGGTATCTGGCCCATCTAAAATCAACTCCCCACACCACCTACATGGTGCCCCACCAAAGAGATGGTGTTTTCTTTCATCTGATCTGACAGTGATCATTTTCAAATGAGGCAGAAAACATACCTGGCCCAAGAGACTCACTTGCAAGCCAGCATTTGCAGGGAGAGAGGAGAACCAGGAGGTAAAAACGCTGTACTGCTCGTCCGATGTTTTCTCTTCTCCAAAGGGTCTTTTATTCAGGTCCCTAATTCAGTTCAGAAACTGGAGACCAAGGGTCCATCGGTCTTCAGTGTTTCTGTGACAAGTGTTTACTGAGCCTTTACTATGGCAAAGCAACAGGTCATTCACACATTCTCTCCAGAATGAACCTGTGTCTTGGGAGGGGGGAAAGCATGCCTTTAAAAAAAAGGCAGACATCTACTCTGGCTTTGGACTCACAAAAGAGCTGAGACATAGAGACATGTTGGCAAATAGAAGGCATTGCCGTACTTAATATGAAATAGCAACGTTGTTGGAAAGTCATCTTTTCTCAGTGATTTCTGTATTTGCACAGAAAAGCCTGGAATGGCCGACCCTGGAAGCTGCATCTCTGCTGAGTTCTGCAGCCCTTTTCCTTCACAGACCCATGGCTAATGGCTCCTGAGTGAGGACCCCAAGCCAGACCGACTGCCTGTGTTCACATCCAGGCTCTCCTGTTTGCTGAGGGTTCCACAGTGGCAGGAGACTTAACTCTTTGTGCCCCCTTCAAAACGGAATCAGTCATAGAATGGTTGTGACTCACAAGTAAAGTAAAAATGGTAAGGTACTTGAAACAGTGCCTGGTGCAGAGTCAGTGATGTCTAACTGTCAGCTGCTCAGCGTCTTTTCCTATTATTTAGAGCTGTGTTTATGATTCAACTCCTAGGACTACCAGGCTCATCACAGAACACTGGAAAATTAGTCTGCCCTTAATATTCTCCAAAATATATCAAAATAACCATAGTTCAACAAAGCAAAATCCCTTAACTTGGAAAATAAAGCACTGTGTTGTGATCCATGCTTGGGTATCTTTTCTCCCAGTCCATTTAAAAGAGTTTTTTTTTTCTTTTATTTATTGATGATACAATCAGGAAAAAAGCTGAAGACCATATATTGCAATGAGGTAATTTTGTGATTTCTGCCATCATGAGCCAGAGAGATCACTGGGGAACAAACACACAGCAAAGGGGGAAACTTACTGACCCTCACTGATAGAGGACCTCTGTCCATAGTACCGAGGAAGAGGACTGTAACAGTTTTTGCAGACTCCTCTAAATACCATAGGTAATGCCACATAAATGCATGTGATCAGAAGTGAGCCATAAGTTTTTATTACTTTAGCTGAATATCTAAAAGTTGAGTACTGGTAATTGGAAGATTACTTATCCAAATTTCTTAAAGTACTGTATTATAAATTAATGGTTCACAAGGTATGGTCCAGGTACTGCCAGTTATTTCCAAGGACCCCACAGTTATAAGGGTCAGAATTATGTAATTGAAATGTTTTTAACAGATTATTGCTTGTCATGTAGCATAAGTCAATTAGTTTTCCATAATATTTGATAGATGATTTCTATCAAAACATCTTGAGCACCAAAATAAGATCAAAACTTTTGAGAACTAGTGGATTTTTAAAGACAATTAATTAATATCACTTGAGCATCACCTAGTGGAAATTTTAAGAAATAAATGAGATTTTTCCTGTCAGTCTTTCAAACAAAGAAAACAGTTAAGTGAATTGAGTTCATTTTAAAGTCAACTCAAAACTGACACAAGAGCAGAAAATCAAACACCACATGTTCTCACTCATAGGCAGGTGTTGAACAATGAGAACACATGGACACAGGGAGGGGAGCACTACACACTGGGGTCTGCTGGGGGGAAATAGGGGAGGGAGAGTGGGGGGTGGGGAGTTGGGAGGAGACAGCATGGGGAGAAATGCCAGATATAGGTGAGGGGCAGGAAGGCAGCAAATCACACTGCCACGTGTGTACCTCTGCAACAATCTTGCATGTTCTTCACATGTACCCCAAAACCTAAAATGCAATAAAAAAAATTCTCATCAAACAATTCCAATGTCAAATGAATTTGAAGCTGGCATCTACTGATTATCTTTATTCTAGAAAATTAAATTCATTTTCCTGCTTCTTTGTATAGTGAGTACTTTTGGATTTTATCTTGAACATTTAATGTTGTGTTTTATGGATTCTGTGTTCTGTGACATCCATCATGCTGTTTTTGTTTTGGATTTTTTTGTCTTAGCAGGCATTTAGTCCAGTTGGGGAGTTGTGTAGGCTCTGCCTTTCCTTCTGTAGTTGGTGGTTTAAATCCTAATTCAATTATTTAGCTCCTTGTTGTACTGCTTCGAGACAGTCCTGTGCTTATATTGGCTCAGGTATCAGCCTGAACTTGTGTATTTGATCACATAGAAAATTAAGGGACTTCCTTCTCTGTCTCTCTCCTCTCCAGAATTCTCCCTTCACTTCTAGTAACTGCCATTAATCAGACTTCCTTTTTAGATCGGCTGGCCAGAAAGACAGAGAACTATCAAAATTTTACCCACCTACAATATGCCTCCTCTGCTACAAAAAATAAATCCACAAATCAAATCTACAATAAAAATGGAAAACTTTTGCCAGTCACTGCTCCAACTTTCATCTCCCCACTACACCCTGGCAGCTCTTTTACTCTTCGGAATTCTCTGGTAGTCATTTCCTGTATTTTATGTAGCATATAATTGTTACCAGCTAGATGGCTTGTCTGTAAGGAATTTACAATATTATTCCAGAAGTTAATTTCCAGCTTAAGTAATAAATGGACATATTTGTATTCATTGGTCACTAAGGTGTGCATTATTCAGGATGTATCCACATATGTGTATATATGCATTTTATGTACTTGGACTGTAATTGTATTAAATGCTTGTTTATTTTTCATATTCAAACCGTTTTCATGCTTTAAAAATGTTCTTCTGGGCCGGGCACGGTGGCTCAAGCCTGTAATCCCAGCACTTTGGGAGGCCGAGGCGGGTAGATCACGAGGTCAAGAGATTAAGACCATCCTGATCAACATGGTGAAACCCTGTCTCTACTAAAAATACAAAAAAATTAGCTGGGCATGGCGGCACGTGCCTGTAATCCCAGCTACTCAGGAGGCTGAGGCAGGAGAATTGCCTGAACCCAGGAGGCGGAGGTTGTGGTGAGCCGAGATTGCGCCATTGCACTCCAGCCTGGGTAACAAGAGCGAACCTCCGTCTCAAAAAAAAAAAAAAAAAAAAAAAAAGTGTTCTCTAAGACATGAATTCGATAGCTTTGTAATACTGCATTATCTATATGTACTCTAATTTCTCATTCTTCTGGATATTTTTGTCTTTCTACCTTCATAAAAATTTTGGGAGAAAATCTTTTTCTCTCTGGTGACTTCCTCAGAATAAACTTTTATTGGGGAAAGGAGTACAAGGAAAAAAAAAAAAAGTCAGCTCAATGTAAATTGCACTTCTTAAAGTGATCAAGTAAACAAACATGCTCCATTTAAAAACAGGAAGCCCTGTGGTCTCAACTGTTTATGAGGCTGAGGAGGAAGGATCACTTGAGCCCAAGAGTTAAGAGTCCAGCTTGGGTAACATTGTAAAATCCCATTAAAAAAAAGTTGGAAGCAACTTTGTATTTGTAAAACTCTTGGTTTTTTTCCTAGTTATAAATTGAAACTTACTCATCTTATATCTTTTACAAAATAAAAAGTATACTAGGTTACTGAGCTCTAATTGACATGTAAATTCTCTCCTAAACAGACCCCGCATACTGTTGTCTGATGAATCTTCCCAGAACTCAGCTCCAAATGTGCTCCCTCTTGCTTTTTAATGTTCAGTAGAGCAGGGATCACAATTATGTAGCAGTTTGCTGTTTGAAAGGCACTGTTGAACCCTGTGACAACACTCCCAGCAGCAACCCTGGCAGAAAGATGGTCTATAATTTATTACCCAAACTCCAATACTTTGGTGGGTGAAAAGAAACAAAATTAATGGTATGCTAGGACAATAACGCAACATAACCAGGCTGCTCTGGGCAAATCAGCGTGAGTGGTCACCTGCTTATGACATAGGCATGTCATTGCACCCCACCTACCAAAAATGTGACACAGAGAGGTTAAGAAACTTACCTGAGAGAACACAGCTAGGAAGGGGCAGAAGCAGAATAAAAATCCAGATGTTCTGGCTCCACAGGCTGCTCTCGACACTATTTCTCTCCTTGGCTGAATCCTGAGAGACCTGCACATCATGGCTCAGATGGGTCCTGGTGGCTCTGACTCCCACTGCTGGCCTGTGGGAACTCTGGGTTGATTTCTGCACAAGCCCTGGAGAAGAATTTTCTGTTTGAAACCTTTACTCCAAGTGGATTCCCCTCCTCCACTGCCCTTGCCTCAGTTGCTCTGGGTTGAAACACTTCACTCATTCCAAAGGCCCCATCAAAGACGGCTAAGGCCTTGTGTTCTTTGCTGTTCCCTGCATCTCAGAGTACCTCCCTGTTCACAGGATCCCGTATCTCTCCATGGGCAGCCCTGTCTGACATCTCCAGGACCCTCACACTGGCCCTTCTTCCCTGTCGCTGCTCATTGAACTCACGGCTTTGGTACTTCGTGTTTGTATTATAGTGATGGAAACTATTTTCCTTAATTTTTGTGTAACTGTTTTTCAAGAGCAGATTTTGTTGTTTTACACAAAGAGTGTATTGACTGTAGTTTATGTTTTATTGCTAGATCTACTCAGGAAAAGGAGCTCATTTAAAATTAAAGTTTTACTAAACACAGACATCAGACGTAACACTTAAATAACACCACTGTGACTTCCTGGACACAGTGAATACAATATCATTTGTACTTTCCTGAAGGGAAACGTGGGGTTGGGGAGGAAGAAGGCAGTGAAGAAAGAAGATGGTTGGAAACCCTGCCAACCAGACCCTGGGCCACCCTAGAAGTGACAGTTAGCGTGACATCATCTAACCAGGATGTATCTAATGAATTGGGACCTGGAACCAGATATGGAAGCAGAGATAGGATCAGCGTCAACCCCTGGCTAATTATTTCCTGTACCAAAACCCAGAAATTATGCGACTCACCATGTCCCCACAATGTGTGTGGTTAACAACGTTAATGCACATAGACAAGAGGAAGTTTGCCTTGGCTCATCAGATACCTTAACTAGTATGTTTGCCAGTGAATTAGTAATTTTCCCTCGCTTCAATGCCAACATTTATGCAAGAACAGTAGTCAACCTGCTGTCATGAGCCTCTGTTATACTGGGGCCTTAGGAGGAATGTGGAGGAATTTATATAAAGTAATCCTACTAAGAAATAATAGACTTCCTTAAAAAATTAATTACATGTTGGCTGGGTATGGTGGCTCACACCTGTAATCCCAGCACTTTGGGAGGCTGAGGTGGGAGGATCACAAGGTCAGGAGTTCAAGACCAGCCTGGCCAACATGGTGAAAACCCAGCTCTACTAAAGATCTAAAAAATTAGCTGGGCATGTTGGCGCATGCCTGTAATCCCAGCTACTCAGGAGGCTGAGGCAGGAGAATCGCTTGAACCCACGAGGCAGAATTTTTTAGTGAGCCAAGATCTTGCCATTGCACTCCAGCCTGGGAGACAGAGCAAGACTCTGTCTCAAGAGAAATAATAATCATATAATAATTACATGTTGAACAACAGTGTATGAGCAGGAGCAATGGGCCTCAGTGGGGGCACTTCTTCATTTTCCGCACCATGAAGAGCCTTTTCCAATGTCTGGAGTGGGTTTTGCTTGTCCCAACTGAATGGGGTGAGTGTGCTGTTGAGGTCAAGTGACAGAGGCCAGGAATTAAACATCAACTAAATCCTGCTGAACATCTAGCAGTGCTCAGGACAGTCATCCACAAGAATGAGATATTCAACCACAAATACTAATATTGCCAATGCTGAGAAGCCATGTGTGCAGAAATATTGAAGAGCCTTTGCCCTGGTCATGAAAAAACAGCAGTACCAGCCAGCCTCACACCCAGTGCACAGTGGGTGCATCCCCACTTATGGTAAGATGCCAGCAGGTACATGGGCATCTCTGCCCTCCAATGAGCTGGACTCTATGTCAATTCATGCCCTGACCCAGGCTGCTTTGTCCACCAGAAGGGCCTTACTTCCATCCCTATGTCTTCTTCCTCCTCCTCTAGGTCCTTAAGATGCTACTCAACCATCATCTCATCCACAAACTTCTTTCCCAGAGCATGTGAAGCTCAGAACATTGTTATTTGATTTTCCAAAGGCCGTTAATTTCCATGATAAAATTTCATTCTTAGAGATACGCCACACGCCCTTCTTCAGTCTTCTGTCTCATATCCTGTTGTTCAACATGTAATTAATTTTTTAAGGAAGTCTATTATTTCTTTTAATAAAATATCTCAAATTCCTCCTGGATATTTCATGGTGTTTTCTGAATGGACCTGAGATAATTTGTAGCATCTTGACTGCTTTCTAGGAAATTATCCCCCCACCCACTTTTTTCCAGTATTTCCTCTATACCAACTTCTTTTCACTGTTTTCCAACCTACATTTCTTTAAAATTTTAATTTTTTAGTGTCATATAGGTACACTGTGAATAAGAGAATAGAGTAAAATAGGTTGTAATTTAAAAAATCAGTTCCCTGCCTCTTCTGATCCCCACAATATTGTCTTGTGTCACCTTCAGCTTGTTTCAGTGTTCCTGAACCCTTTCTGAGATCCTTGAGGGTGTCCCATGAGAGGAAGCAGGTGTAAGGCCCAGAAAACCCAGACCATCTTAGCCCTTGTTTTTTCTCTTTTCTATCCCCGAACACTGAAGAGGTCAGAAACCATAACTAATTACTCTGGGGAGAATTTGTGGAAACATCGAGAGAGAGAGAGAGAAAGAGAGAGAGAGAGAGAGAGAGAGAGAAACAACAGAAGCCCTAACTTTAAGTCCACGTGAAGTTTTGATTATTACACACAGCTGCATATTCTCCTTTCTAAATTGGCACCTTGAGCCGTCTTGTGTGGAAAGAGTAGATACATTGAGATTCACCATCAGTGACCCTCTGGCAAAATCATGCCTTTGTTTTCAGTGTGACCTTGTTTTGCCTAAGCGGTAGACAGTAAGGAGAAGAGATTTTGAGGGAAAGATCATAGGCACAGATTAGTAAGTCTTGTCAAAGAAAACAGTTAAGATGCCCAATGGGAGAGGCAACAAGGGTTCCATAAAAGGAGCCAGCATAAGTAAATTCTTTGCACTTGGTATAGCAAAATGTACTTTCATTTTTTACAGTTTGTTGACAGCTAGAGACGTGTGGTCTTGGGAGATGTCAATGGTTCTAGAAGAGGATGTCCAATGGGGATAAACACGCAGTGCTCACTCCCTTTTGTGGTTCCTACCTATTGCCATCAGATGCCCTCAGCCTACCAAGTCTTACCTGATCCCACCTCACATTCTTCAGCAGTAGCTCCTGGAGGGATCAGACAGCATATGAATCTAATGTGATTATTTTTATAACAAGGAAACCAGTGAAAAATCTGCAATCTCCAGCTTTGAAGGGAGAATATTAGAAGGGAACGGTCTCAAAGTGACAGCTCTGGGGAATCATGCAATTCTCTGATTCTCATTCAGAACTCTCTTACCCTACACCCTGCTTCCAGAATTTACTGAATTTTTTTTCCTATAGGAATGTGAGATTTGAAAATGAGGACTGGATAGGTTCATCTTGCTCAGATACTGATATTTTTGTCCTGGCTTTTGAAAGCGTCTCAGCTGACCCTGAAACAAAGGACCACTGGGAAGGGCATTTCTTACCCTCTGTAAGTGGTGGTGACACTCTCTATAGCCCTGGGCTAAAGGAAGTAATATAAGAAACACACATGTAAACTTTCCAGCATCATGTCCAGCACATAAGAATTCACCATAAATAGAAACTCTTAGTAGTGCATAAAATAATGATAATGATTGCTAATGTTTCTTGAGTACTTTATATTGTTAATTTAATTTCACGTCAACTTTATAATATACTTATAGTGTCACAGACAGCTATAGTGATGATGAAAAAAAGATGTGTAGGCACTCATGCTTGTGTTTGTGTGTACAAAATATTTATTTTAAGAAGTGGTGGCCACAGAGGGCTTTACAGAGAAGAAGACATGACAGTAAGCTTACAGATGAAGTTGTCTTAGGCTGGGAAGGTTAGACAGGCAGAAAGTACACCAAGTCCCCCAATGCGGGAGTGAGACATATAGACAGCAGTGCCTGCGGGGACATGAGATTAGTGTGGCATGCAGGTGCAGGGGCCTGAAGGTTGTTCTGTCCAATGCCATGAGGATAAACATGATCCTCCAGCAGACGTTCCCCAGTGGGTTCTCAGAATTTTGTGAGAACTTCTTGAATCCTCGTGTCTATGAAACCCAGCATAGAGATTCAAGATGTAATGTGATTAACACATTTAGGGACTTTTTCAAATAAACATATTTCCTGATGTGATTAGAAATAGACACATTTAATCAATAAAGTGAAGAGACAATGCACAGAGCAGGAGAACATATTTGCAAACTATTCCGCTGGCAAGGAATTAATAGCTAGAATACATGAGGAGCTCAATAAGAGAGAATGTAAGAATCTCATTTAAGAATAGGCAAAAGATCTGAATAAACCTACAAATGGCAAACAAGTATGTGAAAAAGTGCTCAACATCATAAATCGTCCCAGAAATGTGATACACTAAGGTATCTTCTCACCGCAGTTAAAATGGATCTTATACCAAAGACAGGCAATAACAAATGCTAGCAAAAAATATGGAGAAAGGGAAATCATCATACACTGTTGGTGGGAATATAAATCAGGACAGTCACTATGAAGAACGCTATGGCGATTTTTCAAAAAACTAAAAATAGAACTAGCATATGATGCAGCAATCCCACTGTTAGGTATGTACCCAGAAGAAAGGACATTGATATATTGAACATATCCCATGTTTCTTGTAGCACAATCACAACAGCCTAAGATCTGGAATCAACCTAAGCTTCTATCTACACATAAATGGACAAAGAAACTGTAACGCATATACACGATGGAGCCATATTCAGTCATAAAAATGAATGAGATTCCGTCATTTGCAACATAAATAAATAGAACCTGCGAACATTGTGTTAAATGAAATAAGTTGGGCACAGAAAGACGGACTTGGCATGTTTTCACATTTATGGGACCTAAAAATTAAAACAACTGAATTACGATGATAGAGAGTAGAATGGTACCTACCAGAGGTGGGGAAAATTTTTTTAAAATAACTTTAAAAAGCATAATACTTCTTGGCCATTTGTATGTCCTCATTTGAGAAATGCTAATTCAGATATTTTGGGGCAGAGTAGGGATGGTCAATGACAACAAAAATATAATTACATGGAATGAATTGGATCTAGTATTTGACAGCACAGCCACACAGTGACTGCAGCCAACATGATACATTGTTAAGTTTTAAAATAACTAAAAAAGTATACTTGGAAGATTTGTAACACAAAGAAATGATAAATGCTTGAGGTGATACATACCACATTTACTGACATTGGTAAATATGATTATTACACATTGTCTACCTGTGTCAAAATGTCTCATGTACCCCATGAATATATACACCTATTATGCACCCATAAAAAATTAAGAGTTTTAAAAAAGAAAGAAATGAAAATTTATTTAAAGGGCATTATTAAATACACAGTCATTGGTATACACTCTTTCTTCGATCAAGAGATTATATAGTTAAAGGAGCTCTCTCCTGACATCCCCAGAATCCTGACACATGCCCATTCCTCTTTGTATGTGCTTCTTGAGAATGCTGTGGTTTCCTTGTCTTTGTGTAACAGTCATACAGCCGAGGTGTTTAATTACTAACGTGAAATTGACTTTCAAGAGCAGATTTTGACTTTTTTACGTTTACTGATTGAATTACATGCTTTATGACAAAGTCTATTTAGACAAAAAGGATTAATTTAAAGTCTTACTGAAAACAGGCGTCAGACTTAATACTAAAATCAGACATCACTGTGACTTCCTGGGCAATGTACCAGTATTTGCACTTTCCCGGAGGGAAATTTGGAGTAAGAGAGAAAGAACACAAGTGAAGAGAGGAGGTGACCAGAGACCTTGCCAAACAGGGCCTGGGTCACCTCAGTGTCCCTTTTCTTTAGAAGTGACTGTTACCATGACACCATGTGACCAGGATCTACCTAATGAGTTGAGATCAGGATCCAGATCTGGAAGTAGAGCCAGAATCAGCTGTCAGCCTCTGGCAGATTCTTTTGGCTTCTTCATCATAACCCAGAAATTACACAACTTCCCATGTCCCCATAATGAATATGATTTCAAATGTTAATGCACAAAAACATGAGAAAGTTTGCCTTGGTTCATTAGATATCTTCACCAGTGAGTGCTTTTGCCAGTGAGTTATTAATTTATCCCTTGCTTCAAAGCCAGCACTTTCCTGGACACAGCTGTCATCCCACTGTCATAAGCCTCTGCTTCAATGGGGGCCTTCCCTGGGGTATACAGGGACTTATATAAAGCATCTCCACTGCTAGAGCAGTGGGTCACAATAGGAGCATTTTGCCCTTTTCCTCAGCTCTGGAGAACCCTTTGTCAGTGTCTGCAGTGAGTTTTTGTTGTTCCTACTACATGGGGTGATTGCACTATTGAGATCAAGTGACAGAGGTTAGGAATTAAACATCCTACTAAATTCCGCTAAACATCCTGAAATGCCCAAGACAGCTGTCCACAGTCACAAATACGAATATTGCCAATATTGAGAAGCCTTATGTACAGAAATATCAAAGAGACTTTGTCCTGGTAATGAAACATCAGAATGCTAGCTAGCCTCACACTTGGTGCAAAATTATCGCAGTCCCAACTATGGTAAGATGCCAGTAGATGTATGGGCATCTCTGTCCTCCAACGAGCTGTACTCCATCTCACCTGCATGCCCTTTCCCAGGCTGCTTTGCCCGCCAGGAGGACCTTAATTCCTCCTCTGTCTTCTTCATCTTCTAAGTCCTTCTGTTACTGGAAAAGAGATCTCAACCCAGACCCCAAGAGAGGGCTTCTGGCTCTCACTCAGGACAGAACTCAAGGTGAGTCACAGAGCACAATAAAAGAAGTGAGTTTCTTAGAAACTAATCCATTACAGAGTAAGGCATCCTCAGAAAGCAGCTGGAGAAATGCACCATCTTAGTTTTCACTTTTTCTTGTACAGGGGTCTTGTCTATGTGAAGACTAAACTAAGCTGTGACTACATGAGGGTGAGCAGACAGCATGATAAAATGTATGGATTTGAAGGAAACTGTCCTTGACATTTTCTTGTGTGAGTACATCCAAGCATAACCATAATTATCTTGAAGGCATATATTGTTATGGGTATTGGAACATCTGGACTTTCTGTTGTTGGCGTTTGTCTTTGCAGGCATGACCAAGCTGCTTCCTTAGCTGTAAACATTTTGGGACCATGGGTGGTAACTGGAAGGGAATGTGTCTCTCTGGTTTTCAGATGGAGTTGATTTTAAAATGGTGTCACTCTGGCTCTCCTAGACTCCTGTTTCCCTAACACTTCCAGTGCTTTCTCCAAGAAGGCTTTCTTTTTTTTTTTTTTTTTTTTTTTGAGACGGAGTTTCGCTCTTGTTACCCAGGCTGGAGTGCAATGGCGCGATCTCGGCTCACCGCAACCTCCGCCTCCTGGGTTCAGGCAATTCTCCTGCCTCAGCCTCCTGAGTAGCTGGGATTACAGGCACACGCCACCATGCCCAGCTAATGTTTTTTTTTTTTGTATTTTTAGTAGAGACGGGGTTTCACCAAGTTGACCAGGATGGTCTCGATCTCTTGACCTCGTGATCCACCCGCCTCGGCCTCCCAAAGTGCTGGGATTACAGGCTTGAGCCACCGCGCCCGGCCAAGAAGCCTTTCTTATTGAAGCATGCACAGCTCAGAAAGACACTGTTTTTCTTTGAATTTCTGCAGGCCTTTAATTTTCATGAGGAAATCTTATTCTTAGTGATATACTTCATGCCTTTCATGAGTCCTCGGTCTGCGTCTTGTTGTTCACCATGTCATTAATTCTATTTCTTTTGATAAAATATGTACCTCCTAAGCCTTTGGTAGGGTTGTGGGTTGAACTGAGATAATATTCAGCATCATAGCCTCTTTCCACTAAATTTTTTCACCACCCACTTTTTCCCAGTATTCCTTCTGTATCTCCTCACCTTTCATTTGTCTTCCAACTTATTTTTTAATACTTCTAATTTTTAAATGATATAGGTGCATTGAGTAAAAAATATAATCTCATTAAATAGATTCTAATCAAAAATACTAGTTCTTTGTTCCTTTCCATTCTCACAATATAGTCCATACTTACCTTGAACTTGGTTCAGTGTTTCTCCTGGTAATTATTTTCATAGATAAAATTAATTTTCTTTTTTTTTTTTGAGACAGAGTCTTGCTCTGTCACCCAGGCTAGAGTGCAGTGGTGAAATCTCAGTTCACTGCAACCTCTGCCTCCTGGGTTCAAGCAATTCTCCTGCCTCAGCCTCCCGTGTAGCTGGGACTACAGGCACATGCCACCATGCCTGCTAATTTTTTTGTATTTTAAGTTGAGATGGTATTTCGCCATATTGGCCAGCCTGGTCTCAAACTCCTGACCTCAAGTAATCTGCCAGCCTCAGCCTCCCAAAGTGGTGAGATTACAGGTGTGAGCCACTGCGCCTTGCACATCTAATGAATTTTTAATACAGTTGTCTGTTCATTATCACATGCAGGCACCTTGTACTTTTTTTTAGATTCAAAGAGAACATGTGCAGCATTGTTGCATGAGTATATTTTCTGATGCTGACGTTTGAGCTTCCAATGATCTTGTCACCCAAATTGTGGGCACAGTACCTGATAGGTAGTCTTTCAAAGTCTTTATATGGCAGTATCATAGGGTAGGTGCCTAATGAACAATTTTTTTATTGATTTTTCAGAGCAGAACTTGCTGTTTTCACAAGTTCACTGATGATACTACATGTTTTGCTATAAGGTGTATTTAGAAATAGATGCTCATCTACATCTGAATCTTTAGCAAAGGCAGGGATCAAATGCAACACCGACCACACATCACAGTCACATTCTGGACACAAACACCAATGATGTGCTGTCTTGGGTGAGGACTTTGGGATCAGGGTGGGAGGAAATCAGCTAAAAGAAGAGGTAGGTAGAGACTGACCCACCAGTGCCTAAGCCACCTGTGTCCTTTTCCCCAAAAGTGACTGTTAACAGTAACAGCATATGACTTGGATTTATCTATGGAGTTCAGACTAGAGGTGAATTTGAAAGCAGAGCCAGAATCAGGTGTCAGCCCTGACTAATTCTCCCTTGGCTCCCTCACCAAACCCTGAACTTTACTCAACCTGACATTTCCCTGTAATACGTGATTAAACGTTAATCCTGTACATGTGTGACTGCTGATTTTGTTCCTCAAATATCTCAACATTTATATCATCAAGTTGGTATTTGTTTTATTTTCAGTGCCCCTATTTTTCTTGTACCTGTATTAATTCCACTGTTGTGAATGTCTAATCATTAGAAGTATTGGTAGAGTTGTACAGCAGAACTGATGAAGTTTCCCACTCCAAAGCAGTGACTTTCAACCAGGACGTATCTACTCCACACCTTCCCCATCCCTGCAGACATGAGTCTGGAGGTGTTTTTGGTTGTCACAGCTGTATGGCAGCCCAAGTACTATTGGCATTGAGTGGGCAGAGGCCAGGGGTGCTGCTGAACCTCCCATAATGCACAGGGCATATCCCACAAGAAAGGATTACTTGCCCTTTATATCACTACTGCCAAGACTGAGAAATCCTGCGCTAGGGAAATAACTATGAGCCTTCAAGATGCCGAAAGGAGTGTGGGCATCTTTGTCCTCCAGGGGACTGGGTCGGCCTCTGGTCCGTGCCTTTGCTTCCCCTGCCGGCCATCCTCATCTTCTCTGTGCTTCATGGTTCCACTCAGCCATCACCTCTTCCACAAGCCTTACTCGACATTTCCTCGAATGTCTGGAGGCTTTTAATTTGTGTAATAAGATCTCATCTCAGCGATATACATGTGTCTCTCTTGAGTTCTACATCTTGTCTTCCCATTCAACTTGCTAATTAATTCTTTAAGGAAATTCATTAATTCTTTCAACAAAATACACTACAGATATATACATATATATCTGTATAGATGATGATATAGATATATATCTCTATAGATAATGTTCAGTGTGGTATAGATTCTGCTTTAACCTGCAGCCATTTGCAGCTTCTTAGCTTCTTTTTGCCCAGTTATCTCCTCTCTGCCCACTTGTTTGCCCTTTTTCTTCTGTGCTCTCTTTCCCTCTTATTTGTTTTCCAACATCCTCTTTTTTAACTATTTTAATTTTTTAAAAGTTGGCATAGATGCATGTTTTGAAAAGGAATATAGTGCATGCAAAAAAAGCATTTTATTAAAAGTAATCATTCCTTGCTTTTCCTCTGCAGACTTCCCAGTCCCATCCTCATTTTCAGCTTGTTTTCATGTGGAGGTATTTCCATGTTCTCAATAGTCTTTTCTTGCTGTTCTGTTGATGAATCCAATAATTACTAATTACTATTATAATCCCTGCTTATCAAACCCCACGTGTTTGTCTTTCTTGTTGTACTTCTTTTTGGTGGAGCATATCCTCCGATACCTTTCTGAAAAGAAGTTCATTGGTGACAAAATGTTTGAAGATTTGCATGCCTGAAAATAGCTTTATGCTGTCTTCATACTTGAGTAATGGTGGACTGGATGTAGATTCATATCTGTATTACAGGTTGGACTACTCTGAATTCTGAGTGTTACTCCTCTGCCTTCCTGTTCTTGTATTGGTTCCAGTATTATTCCCCATTGTAGTATGTATTTCACTCTTTCTTGAAAAAGTGGGTGGGTGGGGGCCTTTATTTAAGATGATGTTCCAAAATATAATCAAAAAATTTTTGGCATGGGAAACCAGTGTATTTCTACAGATTTTTCAATATTTTCATTCTGGAAAATTATCTTTTACTACTTTATTGGTGGCTTTCTACCCACCATGACTTCTCTCATTCTAGAATTATTTTAGTTGCCACATAACGAATTCATTTTCTAACCTTCTTATCTTTTAATTTTTCTGTAGATTTTCAAGTACGTATGTACTACTTTTTGTTACACTATTTAGACTTTTCTTTCCAGTTCTTTTATTAATTTTTCTAACTATAATATTTTTAATTCCCCTAGAGTTCTTTATTGTTATCTGAATACTTATTCAATCATCAAAGGAAGGAGGGACTTAGGTAATGTGGGCTTTCAGAAGCATCCATGAAACTGCCCAGGACGCAAAGCATCTGACAGACCCAGAGAGCCTGAACCAATCACAAAACAACCAATTCAGAACTTCCTGATTTTCTTCTCTCTCCTCTTCTCCTGGTTTCTAACTCTGTCAGAAACCATGGTTAGTTCACTGGAAGAGAAAAGATGGAAGCATAGGAGAGAAAGAAAGAAAACAACATACATTCTTAAACAATATGAGGTTGTGATTATTACACAAACTTGAATATTCTAATTTATTAATTGAGATATTGAGTTTTGTTTTATTAAGAGAAAATTGAGATCCACTGATGATGTACTTTAAAAATGCCTATAATAAACTCTAAACTTCGTTATCAGAATATTGGACTTATCAGGCCGGGTACAGTGGCTCACTCCTATAACCCGAGTACTTTGCGAGGCCGAAGCAGGTGAATTACCTGAGGTTGGGAGTTCGACACCAGCCTGACCAACATGGAGAAAACCTGGCTCTACTAAATATACAAAATTAGCCAGGCATGGTGGTGCATGCCTGTAATCTCAGCTACTCAGGGAGCTGAGAAAGGAGATTCGCTTAAACCCGGGAGACAGAGGTTGCAATGAGCCGAGATCGCATCATTGCACTCCAGCCTGAGCAACAAGAAACTTGTTGCTTTTTTGAAACTTCGTCTCAAAAAAAAAAAAAAAAAAGAAAAAGAAAAGAAAAAGAATATTGGGTTTATCGTAAAGTGCCAGATGGATCATAGGGACAAGATATTGGAGAAAAAGAGCCTAGGCAGAGATTGATAATATTTGTCCAGGGGGGAGATTATGAGACTCGACTTAGTTCAGTGGTCATTGGAGGGACCTTAAGGGATAAAAGCCAGGAGACCCTGCATGAATGAATCCTATGTCTTTGGTAAACCTTAATCTCAGATTTTTGGACCAGATTTTCATAGAAATTAGTGATAACCTCATCAAAGAAGAAATCTAGGAGGTGAATTAGAGAACACGGACATCGAGAGATGTGCTGACTGTGAGATGCCAATAGGTCTGAGAGAGCGTGTCCAGGGGTAAAATATAGGCCCAGCTCTGCTTCCCAGGTATCTTCCTGGGCCTCCCAGACAGCAGCAGCCCTTAGAGTCTTTTTTTTTTTCTTGGATTGTGGTTTATAAAAAAACCATAAAATTTGTCACTTCAATCATTTTTAAATGCATAATTCAGTGGCCTTAAAGACATTCACAATGTTGTCACAGTATTTATTTCCAGGAAATTATCATCATCCCAATCAGAAACTCAACAGCCCTTAAAGAATGGCTTTTAATGCCCCCCTCCCTGCCCCAGCCTATTCAGTCTTGCTGGATTTCATGTCACATTCTTTTAATAGCAGCTCAGGAAGGAAGACCTTTCCACAGGTGGCCCCAATGTGATTAGCTGAATTATGGTGAAAGAGTGAGCACCTTGCAACTCCTAGTCTTTAAAGGCTATGAAAGTAGCTAAGGAAAAGTCCTCGAGGTAACAGCCCTGGTGATGCTGGGAGTCCTGTGAGTATCACAAGGGACTCTTGTCCCAGCTACTGCCTTCCCAAGTCACTGGATGACTTCACCCATAGGAGCTGAAGGTACAAGAATGGGGATGGCAGGGGCTCTACTTACAGATAGACACATATGCCCCAGATGGAGGCTGAGCATCACTTGATTTCGACAGCTTCCCAGTGGATTCCAAAACAGAGCCAGGGTTGAGGATCACTGGGTAGGGCATTAGTCATTCTCATGTTTATTAGCAGGAATAATCTTGGACCTCCTTAGGTACTAGGGAGGATGAAGTGAGAGAGAACTTGGAAGCCTTCCAACAAAATGCATATCAGGCTGGGCATGGTGGCTCACGCCTGTAATCCCAGCACTTTGGGAGGCCAAGGCGGGCAGATCACCTGAGGTCAGGAGTTCAAGACCAGCCTGACCAACATAGAGAAATCCTGTCTCTACTAAAAATACAAAATTAGCTGGGCGTGGTGGCACACGCCTGTAATCCCAGCTACTCGGGAGGCTGAGGCAGGAAATTCGCTTGAACCCAGCAGGCAGAGGTTGCAGTGAGCAAAGATTGGGCCATTGCACTCCAGCCTGGGTAATGAGAGCAAATCTCATCTCAAAAAAAAAAAAAAAAATGCATATCAGGATGATCAATGAATAGAAACTTTTATTCGTTGTAAGCATTATAATAATGATTGCTATAATTTGTTGTGTGCTTTAAAGTATTAATTTATTTAATATGTTCTCACAACAATACTATGATATGCATCCCATATCACGGAAAGATAAACTGATAATAAAAGAGGGATGTCTATGTATCTGGGCACATATGTGTATAAAGATATAAGGTATGGGAATCCTAGAGCACTTCACAGAGGAGGAGACATGTGAAGTGGATTCTATAAATGAGGTTGTCAGATACCATAGTGAGAGAAGGCTATACAGGGACAGGGAGACCCATACGCACTTATGCAGGAGTGTGAAAAACATGAGGCCTAAGAAATGAGATATAACCAAGTATGACTGAGCACAGAGTGCCTGAGGGAAGAGGAGAGGAGGAGACAAAGGATCCCAGAAGCAGGGTCTTGGAAGTCCTTGTGTGCAACACAAGGGTGTGGACTTGCTTCTCCAGCAGAAAACCTCTCTGGTTTTCTCTCAGTGTTTTGAGAGCTCCATAAATTCTTGTATCTGCCGCACACAGCAGCACATGTTATGCCTGCTGATAGTAAGTTTCATATATTTAGGTTCTATGTTTAAGTGTACATAATTTCTGGTATGATTAAAATACACATTTCTTTTAAAAGCAATGTTTAATTAATAATAACTTATCTACTCTTCTGCCAATTGTATAATGATGCACTGTTATCATATAAAGATAGATTTGGGGTAAAAAATAATTTCCCTTACTTAAAACCCTTGAGAACCAGTGCCCTCTGGTCATTTAGAGTTGTTGACAGGAGAACAGGATCACGTTTTAAATGTAGGAGACTCGCTGTGGCATGAATGAGACAAATGTATTGTAGGAAGCCTTCACAGAGGCTGCAAGACAATTTAGGAGAATTTGGTCTGAGCTGGGAAGGACATAGACCACACTGTGATGTGATGGTGTGATGGGAAAGAAGCAAGTTGCGAAGGTGATTCTTGGGCAATGGAGGGAACAGAACATAGTGCACTGTTAGGAGTCAGGAGGGAGGGGAGCTGCCGTTGGCGGCCTCCTGCCCACCCTGAAGAAACCCACGTCCTAATCCCTGAAATCTGTGAATGTTCCATTACGTGACAAAATCTGTGAATGTTCCATTACGTGTGAATGTTCCATTACGTGACAAAAACAAAATCTGTGAATGTTCCATTACGTGACTTAGCAGACATGATTAAGTTAAGGACGATGACACGGGGTGTTATTCTGAATAATCCGTGGGGTCCCAAAACCCAACCTGTGTAGTTTGTGATTAAAAGTCAGAGTGGGTGGGGCTTGATATAGAAAGAAAAGGGGAAGGGAACCTAACATGGAGGCAGAGGTTGAAACGATGTGGTCACGGGACCAGGACGATTATCAGCCCAGAAGCCAGAAGAAGCCCTTAGTGAATTCTCCCCAAGAGCCCCCAAAGGGAGCAGGGCCCTGCTACCCACTGACCTCTTCACAGTGATACTAATGTTGGGCTTCTGACCCCGGAGATGCCTGACAATCAGTTGTTTTAAGCCACAAAGTTTGCAGAGTTTTGTCCCAGTAGCCACAGGACACTTGTGGCATCTCCCTGGGTCCTGGTCAGGGGACTTGCTGGGTGGGTGCATTAGCCTGGATGGGTTCATGGAAAGGAGAGCAGGCTGGGGGCAGACCCTGTGCTCCGTTTCACATCCTGCTCCTGAAATGACTGCGTCGGAGGGTGCACTGGGAGCTGTCCAATTGGCAGGGGTGCTGGTCTCTGGAGCTCTTGGGAGAACCTGAGGAAGGAAACGTTTGCCTCAGGTGCTGGTGAGTAATGCAGACACTGATGAGTGCTCTGAGTGTGGGGAGTGACACAATGTGAACTCCGGGCTGAAAACTGAAGAGGCCCCCAAATTGTGATAAATGGAAAATAAAGAATACTGGACGTGACGGGAGAGAAACCATAGTGCAGAGGTGGCACCAAGCAAGCTGACTGTGGGTCTGAGGGGACATCACAGTAGTCTCTACTGGGTGGTAACCCTGGGCCTGGACACCCATTCAGGCTGGGGGTTCCCTCAGTACAAGACCAGCAGGAACGTTTCAATTCCTGTGTCCTCATTACCACGGTTTTTATTCATGGCCGCAGGATGGAAAATCTGTAAGGAATGCAGGATAATTCCTATCACATATTTCCCTCGGTGACACCTGGACTCAGGCTCCATTGGTAACAGGACCCTGGTTCTCTGGAGTTAACTATCCCCACAGCAAAAGACCACTCCTCTATGGAGACCAACCTCTACCCAAGGCTTGAGACTGCAGGATTAAAACAAGACCAGTGGAGATGTGCAGGGCAAGTGATTTATTAAGGCAAGACGTTGAAACTTTTACATTCTGCATTGAAGAGCAGAGTATCATTGAAAGATGGTGGAAACCAGGATGAAAGTTTTTACATGTCACTTGTTACATTTCTCCACGATTTTCAACTGAAATAGAAAAAGAAAAAAGAAAGGAAGGTGGGGTCAGTCATTCTGCTGCTGGAGATGACAGGCTAACATCCAAGAGGCCAGTGGAATTCTGCCCCCGAAGGCGATTGGAAGGCCAGAAGCAACAACTCAGTTCGGGAAACTGAGGCCTAGATCTCGTGGCCTCACAGCACCCATGCCAGTGAGGGTGCAGCCTTTCCTCACCAGGGCAATAGCCCTGGAAGAATCCGAGAGGGAGGCCTGGGATCTTCATAGAAGGAAGAGAGGAGGTGTGGACAGAGCAGCCAGAGGTCATTGTCTGAGCTGTCCCAGGTCTTGGAGTCTCCTGTTTCCTGCAATGGGGGACCCAGGGCTGAGAGGCTGGTCAGGGCTGGGATGGCCTCTGGGAAGCCTGGCTTCCAGTAACCTCCAGCCTCCCCTTGTGGGAATTCTGCCTCAGGGCCCAGTCACTTCTCAGTCCTGAGCCTGTGGTTTCCATAGACATTTGCAGCTAAACCTCAGGACAGCAACCCAAAGGCAGCCAGGTTGAGAGGCCCCTGGAAAGCCTCTGATTTCTTGAGAAAGACAGAGTGAGAACATCCTGCTTCCATGGCACTACAGGAGGTAGAGCAGTGAGGGTCTTGGCCCACTGTGGTCAGGAGAGCCTCTTGGTGAGGAGGGGAGTATGTGGTCTGAGGAGCTAGAAGGGGCTCCTTCCTGGCTCTGCAGAAGCTGCAGAGAAGTCCAGCCTGCCAGCGCTGCATCTGTGGGACCCCCTGCTCTAGGTCTCTCTCTGCTTTCCTCTGCATGTTCAAAGCTCCCATCTCCTCAGGCCATTCCAGAGTGACTGTGTCCACTGCACGAGGGTAGCTTGGTCTCAGAAAAGCTCCCAGCAGGGAGGCACCCATGCTTGGTCCGTCACCATCCCTGCCTGGGCCCAGGCACACTCCCTGTGTCCTCAGCACACTCTAGGGACACGGCATCCAGGAAGGTGACCTGAGAAGGAGAAACGTGCAGGATGCTGTGTGCAGCTGAGTTTAATTCTGCAGGTGAAATGGTAGCACCCACTCTGTGGCCCCGAGTGACCTTCTCAAAAGGTGACCAGCTAGACAGGTACCCTATCACCTGCATCCCCCCCAGAGCAGCAAGCTGACCTCACTTCACACCGTGCAGCTGACCAGAAGCCTAGACACATAAAGGAGAAAGAAATTACCAGGGCTACTTCAAGTGGGCCTCGTTTCTCAAGGGACATCTGATCTATGCATTTCTTCACTTCCAACTTGGCTGCAACAGCTTCTGGAGGAGCATTAAATTTGGCAAGCTGTAACTTGAACGCAGGTTCGTCAATGAATAAGAAGCCCAATATCTCAGAAAAAAGAGCTGGGCAGACCACGGCGTTGGCTGCAGCACAAGAATAAAAATATAGTTGATGTTAGGAAAGTCGATTCTTCTCTCACGGCTCCCTGATGTTAGGCCAGACAGGATCCCCTGGGTTCTGTGTTCTCATGCCTTTGTTGTGCTGATGACAATCCCAGACCTCTAGGGGTGACTTACTTCCTCAAGGTCACACAATAAAGGGAGAACTTCGTATCAACAGCTAAACTCTTTCTCTCTCTCTCTCTCTCTTTTTTTTTTTTTTTTTTTTTTGCGACAGTGTCTCCCTTTGCCATCCAGGCTGGAGTGCAGTGCACTCAATCCCGGCTCACTGCAGCCTCCACCTCCTGAGCTCACGTGATCTTCCCACCTCAGCTCCGCAAGTAGCTAAAACTACTAGTGCATGCCACCATGCCTGGATGATTTTTTGTTTTTTTCTTTTGTTTGTTTTGTTTTGTTTTGTTTTGTTTTGTTTTGTAAAGCTAGGGTTTCACCATGTTGCCCAAGCTGGTCTCACCAGCAATCCGCTTACCTTGACCTTCCGAACTGCTAGGATTACAGACGTCAGCCACCATGCCCTGTCCACAGCTAGACTCTTTCGACAGAATTAATCTTTCTTGTTCCATTCCCATAGCCACTCTTGGCAGAAGCAGAAGCGCTAACCACCAGTGATAGGATGAGGCTCAGGGAGGGGGACCACTACGCCCAAGGTTAAAGGGCTGGGAAGTAGTGAGCCCAGATTCACCCCAGACCTCACATGATGTCATCTGACACAGATTCCATCCAGGAGTGAAGCTCAGGCAGAAGAACATTTGCCAGCACGGATTTTCTATAAAACTTCCTAGGTGCTGGGGAGTACCAGAAATAGCTCTGAACTTTATGAGGGGCTTGTTCAACAAGCACAGAAAAAGGTTCGGAATTTTGGTTTTGTACAGATCCCAACCCCAGCCTGAATAGGTGACCCCACGCTCAGAGCAGGGTGCTTCCCAGAGGTTGGTGCTGGACTTATGACTGATGATGTACTCACCCTGGTAGCAGCAAATGGCCAGCGTGACCAGCAGGAGACACACCGACAGCCTCATAGTGGCTTATTCTGCTGTGAGCTCAGCTTTCACAATGAGTGATTTGGACTCCACCCCAGGAGCCTATGGAGCTGCGGAGTCCAGGGCTATTTGTACCTAGGGAGCCTAGCTGGCACTGGCCACGGGGCCTGGCTCCCAGCCTGCCCCTTCTACCCACAGCTGCTGCCATCCATCAGGGTCACCTCCCAATGCCTCCCTGCATCCTGAGTGGGGCGGAGCACAGGAGGGCGGCCCTGTGGGAACTCTGCTCTGTGCTCCAGGTGAGTTCAGACACCTCCGGAAATATTCCCGGGATTCTCAGTTTCCTTCTGAGCTTTTGCTGATTATTTCTTTTTTTCTTTATATCAGTGCAGGGACACAGGTGAACTCTGACTTTGGCAGGCATAGGAAGCTGGAAGGCTGCGTTTTGGTTATGGGAGAGCAGGGATATAACGAGATCCTGCTTTGATCCCCCTGCATGTCTGGCAGCCAGCCACTTGTTTCAAGCACAATTGAGCAAGTCTAAACAAGACCTACCCTTCCCCTCAGCCTCATCCATCACTACCATGTTCACTGCATAGGTACCTAAAACATAGGTGAATGTTTGCCTAAAACATGCAAAACGGTACAACCATTTGGAAGACAATATGGCAGTTTCTTACTAAAGTGAGCATATCCTCACCATAAATTCCAGTAAGTGTGCTCCTTGATATTGACGTAAATTAGTTGCAATTTTATCTGTATACAAAAATGTGGACACAGATATTCATAGTGGTTTGACTGAAAATTGTTAAAACTGGAAAGCAACTGAGAAGTCCTTTAATAAGTACAGAGATTATTGACTTTTGGGACATACAGACAGTAAAAAATGATTCACCACCAAGAAGAAATGACAGACAGTGGAAGATGATTCACCACTACCAAGAAATGAACTATTATGCCATGAAAAGACAAAGAGGCATCTCAAATGCATAAGACTACGTGAAAGAAGCCAATCTGAAAAGGTGACCTACTGTAGGATTCCAATCATATGACATTCTGAAAAGCACATATGGAGACAAAGATTGGTGATTGGCAGAGGTTAGTGACGCGGGGGCACAAAAAGGGAGTGCACAGAAGATTTTAGGGCAGGGAAATGATTCTGAATTTTTTAAAAAATTTTACTTCCATAGATTTTAGAGGAACACGTGGTATTTGGATACACAAGTAAGTTCTTCAGTGGTGATTTGTGAGATCTTGGTGCACCCATCATCTGAGCAGTATACACTGAATCAAATTTGTAGTTTTTTTTTTTTTATCCCTCACTCCCTCCCACCATTTCCCTCAAGTATCCCATGTCCACTGTATCATTCTTATGCCTTTGCATTCTCACAGCTTAGCTTCCACATACAATGTTTCGTTTTCCATTCCTGAGTGACTTAACTTAGAATAATAGTCTCCAGTTCCATCCAGGTTGCTGCAAATGCCATTAATTCATTCCTTTTTACGGCCATTGAATATATATACCACAACTTCTTTATCCATTCATTGACTTATAAGCATTTGGGGTGGTTCCATATTTTTGCAATAACAAATTGTACTGCTATAAACATGCAGTACACGCATGTTTTTTGTATAAGACTTCTTTTCCTCTGGGCAGAGACCCAGGAGTGGGATTGCTGGAAGTTTTACTCTTAGTTATTTAAGGACTCACCACACTGTTTTCTATAGTGGTTGTACTATTTACATTTCCACCAGCAGTGTAGGTGCTTTTTTTTTTTTTCACCACATCCACCCCAATATCTATTATTTTTTTATTATGGCCATTCTTGCAGGAGTAAGGTGGTATTGTATTGCGGTTTTGATTTGTGTTTCCCTGATCATTAGTGATGTTGAGCACTTTTATATGTTTGTTGGCCATTTGTGTATCTTCTTTTGAGAATTGTCTATGCATGTCCTTAGCCCACTTTTTGATGAGGTCGTTTGTTTTTTTTCTTGTTAATTTGTTTGAGTTTCTTGAAGATTCTGTATAATTGTCCTTTGTTGGATGTATAGATTGTGGAGATTTTCTCCTATTTTTGGGTTGTCTGTTTACTCTGCTGACTGTTTCTTTTGCTGTACAGAAGCATATTCATTTAATTAAGTCTCATCTATTTATGTTTGTTTTTGTTGCATTTGCTGTTGGGTTACTGGTTATGAAGTCTTTGCCTAAGCTAATGTCTAGAAGAGTTTTTCCAATGTTATCTTTCAGAATTTTTATAGTTTCAGGTCTTAGATTTAAGTCCTTGATCCACCTTGAGTTGATTTTTGTATAAGATGAGAGATGAGGATCCAGTTTCATTCTCCTGCAAGTGGCTTGCCAATTATTCCAGCACCATTTGTTGCATAGGGTGCCTGCCCTATGTTGGTGTGTACAGGTCATTACACATTTCTCAGAACTTACAGAATGTAGCACAGCAAGAGTGAACCTTAACATAAACTATGCTCTTTGGATGAAAATAATTTGTCAAGGTGAGTTTATTAATTATTTATATTACTCTGGGTTAGGGTATGACTAACAAGGAAGGCTGTGCCTATGTGGGGGAAGGGGTTAGATGTGAACCCTGTATTTTATCCTCAATTATTCTGTAAACCTGAAAGTGTTCTAAAAAATTATGCTTTAGAAAAATAAGAAAGAAGCAAATTGTATAGAAATATTCTCTTCTCACAAGAAAAATATCCTATTGAAAAAAGCTGAATCAATGAATTGTACACTATTATAGATAGCTGATCAACTTTGATGAAAATCTAAGACAATCTACTAGAAAACTTTCAAAAGAATATGAGTACATAAAGTTAGCTGAATGTATGATCAGAATACAGAAATCAATTGCTTTCTTGCAAACTAGCTACACCATTACATACCATAATGGAAAATGGTTCTTTGACAAGAATATAAGCAACAACAACAAAAATATGTTGAAATCTATCTGAGTAGAGATATGCAAGCCACTAATAATAAAGTCATGAAATATTATTCACAACATAAAAAGGAAATGTAAATAAATAAAGACACACACCTGGTTCCTGGAAGAAACAGTAAAAAATTCAAAGATGTCAGCTATGCTTTATTATTCTACAAATTCAATGTCACCTCTTACAGAATTCTTTCTTGCTTCTTATTTTAGGTTTGGGGTACATGTGCAGGTTTGTTACATAGGTCAACTGGTATCATGGGGGTGTTGTACAGATTATTTCATCACTCAGGTATTAAGCACATTTTTTCTCTCTCCTTTCACTCTCCACACTCAAGTTGGCCCCACTGTCTATTCACCTCTATGTGTCCACGTGTTCTCATCATTCAGCTCCCACTTTTAAGTGCGAACATGCAGTATTTGGTTTTCTTTTCCTGCATTAGTTTGCTATGGACAGTGGCCTCCAGCTCCATCCATGTTCCTGGAAATGACATGATCTCATTCTTTTTTTATGGCTTTATGGTATAACATGGTACATATGAACCATGTTTTCTTTATCCACTCTGCCACTGATGGACATTTAGATTGGTTTCATGTCTTTGCTATTGTGAATAGAGCTGCAATGAATCTATGCCTGCATGTGTCTTTATGGTAGAATGTTTTATATTCCTTTGGGTGTACACCTAGTAATGGGATTGCTGGGTCAAATGGTAGTTCTGTTGTTAGCTCTTTGAGGAATTGCCGCACTGATTTCCACAAGGGACAAACTAATTTATACTCCCACCAACACTGTATAAGCATTCTCTTTTCTCTACAACCTTGCTAGCCTCTAACAGAATCTTACTAGGGCAGTTTGATTTTTTGGTTTAATTCTGAAATGCTGTTTGGATCTTTCAAAATTAGAATGTATCCATGATTGAGGAGTGAGGAGATGCCCAATTTTGGGACCAGACTCTCTGGGTTGAAGCTCTGCCCTGGCATTTTCCACTTGTGAGTTCTTCAGCAAGTGGCTTAGCCTTGAAGCCATAGTTTCTTCATTTTTAATCTCAGGTGGTGAAAACAGTATCTGTTTCACAGGATTTACATAAGAAATGAATTAATGGAGGAAAATACACATCACAGTGTCTCAGCACCAAATGTCAATTTCTACACTTACGTAACTACAGGAAAAGTCAAAGAAAATCAATCACCTCTTTCTCAACAAAATATCAAACTGAAGCTAACTGATTCCTCCAACAAGGAATGTTTATTTACCGTAAGTGCTAACAAAGAGTGCTTCAGAATTTGGTTCTGGTTTCCTTAGGATTCTCCACAGTTAAGATCATTACTTTTTAATAACCTAATTTATTGTTTTATGGTTAGGTGAAAGTGACTATTATTATGATGTTGTTAATATGCCTTAAAAATGAGTCTTGGACCTAGGTCTACAGGATGGTGGGGGTGGGGTTACTGATCCCCAAAACACACAGAGTACTTGGACTCCTGTCCTCACCAGGATGTGTTGGTGCCGGTGTCCTTCTGCCTGAAGCTACTACCCAGGGATTTTCTAGGGATTGGCCTTCAAACAGGTGGACATCTTCCAGGAAAATGGAAACCTTAAGAGGATCAGTCGAGATTCTAATGTCCAAATACTTTGACTGTTGTAACCTGTGTGTTAGAGAAAGCACCACACTCTAAGTTCGAATCACGAGTCCTTTACTGCCAGCGACCGAGAGCTCACACTCAAAAATCTCTCGGCCCCGAGGAAGGGGCTGGATTCCTTTTTATACCATGCTTAAGAGAGGGGAGGGGGAGTCTAGCTGAAGCAGAATTTTACAGAAGCAGAGCAAGCAAGTTAGATAAGGAAGCTGGTAACTAGGAGGCAGGAGGCTCCCATGATTGTTGATTAACTAAGGAGGGTACACACAAGCGGTCCCCATGATTGCTCGTTACCAAGGGAGGTATTCAGTACTTGCTATACAATCAATCAAGGGGAGTATTCACAATAGCAAGTGGGCTTGTCGAGCAAGATATGGTTACAAAGCTTATATGCTTCTATAGTAGCATGACCCAACACAGTAGCATGACTCTGGCATGTACTCAAGAGAGAAATGGCGGGAGGGCTGAGGTGGAGGTTAAGTTGGAGTCTGTCTGGCTCTCAGCAAGATGGAGTCTGTCAGGCTAACACAGGTTAGGCTATCACAGATCACACACTTATTGGGTGGTCACCATGGTTCTCTTTTCTACCACCTCTTCCACATAAAGGAATCTCGGAGGGAGAACTGCCTGCCAGAGAACTGAGCCAGGTCCTCATCACACCTCTTCTTGATCTTCCCCACAGTCCGTAAGGTGTGCTTGAGGTACCTGCATGTCTTTGTAAGTCAGCCCCATGTGTGAGCAACACACATAAGCACGCAAACCATAACCATATCAGAGGTACAATGTCAAGCGGGGATATTTGAGTCCCCTGCAAGCACCGGTGCCGCTTGGAATGATGAAATTACGTAGATTTTCTTCATCTTGTTCTGGAGAAGCAAGCAGTTACCCTATGGCACCCACAACAGGCTTAATGACGTGCTTTGTACATTTTGGGAAAATTTCATGGAGAAGCAGAACAAATCACCTCAGGATATGTGAGATAAAGCAGGAATCTGACCGGCTGACACTCACTGTGCGTTCCTAGGGACTGTTTACTTTGAAGAACTTGACAGTTTACTCAGGAGAAAAGCCTTTCTTCCCCAACAGTCTGCTGCACTGAAAGAGACAATAAAAACCTTTTGTTTTACATGTTACTGGCTCCCCTAACATCCTTACATCTGGTACTTATACACAACAAACTTTCCAGCTATTAACTCTTCAATAAATCAGACAAATGGCCACCAATCAGCTAAAAAATCAAAACCAAGACTCCAGATTACAGTCATGGGATGCATGAGAGGGCTCATATTTTGTAGCTCCAGATTTGCTTTTTTTCTACTAATGTGTCTCATCATTGCTAAAACACAAGGTCTGTGTATTTCACATCGAAGAAACTTGTGGTAGACGGCTTCTGTGGGTTCTCCAGTGGAAGGCACTGCTGGGAGACTAGAAGACTGGAGGAGGCAGAAGTCTCTGCTGCTGACATTGCCTTTTGCAGAGATTATGGCAGCAGTGCCTGTAGCACCCAACAGCCCAGCAGGGAAGAGTCCATAGCGATGGCTTCCATTCCTGCTGAGGTGGCTCAATTTCATCAAGAGCAGCCTCCCCTTCGCCCGCCGTCTTGTGATCTAGGCAGCACCATTTTTCTTCTTCTCTTCCAGGCCTAGGGGTGGTATGATCTTCCTGCCATTATCAATCAGTGGGCACCGTTCACAACCCCTTTTTTGCTTCTGCAACTCATCAAACCCACTAATTCCAGCTCCTGTATGAAATTTTCTTGGTTCAGTTTACCTATAATGTTTTATATTTCTTGACTGGACACTGGCTGGTAAACACTGGAAAAGAATGTCTTAAATGAGTGTAGACTTGGAGATGTGTGGCTTGCAGAATGACAAAGGGAAGAGAGAAGTCCTGTCATGGGCAAGGCTATATGTCACACTGCCCGCCAACTAGAGAGAGAATTAATGGGTGGCCAACTGTATGACTCTGAGGTTTCAGGTTTTCTGGATAAATATCCTCACATCTTCAAAAATATGTGACCAGCAGCTTTGACCAATGGTATTTTGCTAACATATTTTTCCTTGATAGTTGACACTACATAATCTTTTGTGATCCTGGCTTCTTTCAGCTTGATCACCTGATCTCCGGACTTAATGTAGTTATGGAAAATCAGTTGTCCAAATTATACTCCTGTCTTCTGTTAAGAAAAAACACTTACCAAGAAAGGACAGAGGGAACTGGGATGAAATAGCGGTCCCTATCCGATTGTATGTTTCTGCTCTCATCCTTTCCTGCGTTCAGCTTCAGTAATTACCCAAGTTGTGCCCTAAACATCGTTCCCTCTTTTCCATGAAAAGCTCCTCTATCTAAAGTTCTTTTTTTTTCTGCAGCATATTTTGTACCTCAGTTTTCTCCAGTCTTATTTCCCTGTGGAGCTCATGCTATCTGCTCTCTGTCAGAGAATCTTAAACATTCTCACCAAGGGTTGTCACTGTTTTGTTTCCATCACACTGTAGAGTTTACCACCTTCCTCTTTTGTTGTTGTTCTAATTGATTAACTTTTGAGATTTCATAGGAGGATGGTAAAAGATTCAACACATGCTCAGGCTGCGGTCTTGGTCCGTCCTAAAGAGATGTGTTTTCTTTGTTGATTTCCATTGTAGTCATGCGCTTTGACTGACAGATAATTGTGACAATCATGGCAAAAGGATGTTGTTTCCCTTTGTTCTTGTTTTTGTTTTCATTTTATTTTTTAAGTGACAGTGTCTTTCTTTGTTGCCCAGATTTTATCAAACTCCTGGCTTTAGACACTGCCCCTGCTCAGCCTCCAGCTGAGCTGGAATTACAGGCAAAAACCACCTGGTTTGTTTTCTTTTTTTTTTTTTTTTTTTTTTTTTTTAGACAGGTCTCACTCTGTCACCCAGGCTGGAGTGCAGTGGTGCCATCTCAGCTCACTACAACCTCCATATGCCAGGCTCAAGAGATTCTCCAGCCTCAATGTCCCAAGTAGCTGGGACTACAGGCATGAGCCTCCAACAGCCAGCTAATGTGTTTTGTTTTGTGGAGATAGAGTTTTTCCATGTTGCCTAGGCTGATCTCAAACTCTTAAGCTTAAAGCAATCCACCCACCTCAGCCTTCCAAAGTGCTGGGATTACAGACACGAGCCACTATGCTGGGCCTACTAGAGCCACTTACGTTTAAAAGCAAAAGTAACTCCCTCCAAATCTTTTTTTGAACTTTGCTCCTGTAGTGAGAAATGTTCACCTTTCTAAACTTATAGTAGTGACAAGGAGGAAGACAATTTCAAAAAGAGGAGTTGTAACAACAGTAGGGAAAGGTCCTCTAGTATTGTTTATTGTTTCAGTTCTTAAAATCCAGGTTAGAAATTGTCTATTTGTAGGACAGCAAGAATTGAGCATCCTAATATATTCCTATGATAAACAGGAAAGAGAAAGAGAGGCAAATTGGTCAAATCAAGGCTGTGAGGTCTGAAACTAGTTTCCAACTATGGATTATGTAGTATGGACTACATCAGCTTGGGAGAGCCATAGAATCTTTCTATTCTCAGTAAATTAAGACTACACTTTTTTTTTTTTTTTTGAGACAGGGTCTCACTCTGTCACTTACGCTAGGGTTCAATGGCATGATCTCAGCTCACTTCAACCTTCACCTCCTGGGTTCAAGCGATTCTCTTGCCTCAGCCTTTCAAATAGCTGGGATTACAGGTACCCACCACAACGCCTGGTTAATTTTTGTATTCTTCAGTGGAGACGAGGTTTTGCCATGTTAGCTAGGCTGGTCTCAAACTCCTGACCTCAAGTGATCCACATGCCTCGGCCTCCCAAAGTGCTGGAATTACAGGTGTGAGCCACTGTGCCTGACCAAGACTACACTTTTTTAAGATAACAGTCATACAAACTAAATAATAGTATTTTGATACATGCATACAATGTATAATGATCAAATCAGTATAATTAAGGTATCCGTCACCTCAAAGATTTAACATTTTTTATGTTGGGAACATTTCAATCTTCAAGCTATTTTGAAATATAAATCAATTATCGTTAACTATAGTCACCTTACTGTGCTGCCGAACATTAGAATATATTCCTTCTATCAAACTATGGCTTGTACCCATTAACCATCCTCTCTTTATTCCCCACACTTTCTCCGGCTCCTGGTAACTTTTCATTCAAATTTCTGCCTCCATGAAATCAACTTTTTCATGTCCCATGTATGAGTGAGAATATGCAAAATTTGTCTTCCTGTGCCTTTTTGTCCACATTCTCTTATTCCTTTCTCCATGGGTGTGAAATCCAATGAGACAGTCCTTAGATACACCTGCCAGGATGATGCAAAACCCTCTTTTGACAAAAAAAAAAAAAGAAAAAGAAAAAAGAAACGCCAGTCAGTTGTCTTGATCTCATAGAACCCAGTGAAACTATCATTTCATTTTAGACACTTTGAGCTTTGCATCTGGTTATGAAAGTGAAGGCCTCCCCCTACTGACTGGAGGCATATTGCAAATATTCAAGGAGATTCCAAATTTTACACAAATAGCGCCACCTTGAGGTTCACAGTTCACAGTCATGGTCAATCTAAGGAAACCTCATTATTCCAGTCCTGGTGCTAGACTTGGTGATTTGAAGATTAAAAAGACACATTTATGTATTCAAAGGTTCCAATCTTCTGGGAGAAGCAGACCCAAAAAGATATCCCTTAGTCACCATTGTACTGAATGCAACTGAACGCCCCCAAAGATCTTCTATTTAGATGAGCTCAGTGCTTGTATGGAGCTGTGATCCAAAAATGACGAGAACTTGGAAAATGATTATCTAAACCAAAGGGGGCACTCAGAGGTGGGTCTTTGGAGCGTATGTTATGAAATGAAATAAAGAAGGGATCTAGGCTGGAATAACAGTCAACCTTCAGCAACTTTGCATACAATGAAAACAGGAAGACCTGATCGCAGTGCATTCTCAGTACTGAGCAACACGGACTTCTGGGATAGGAGAGAGACTATAGGTTGGTGCAAAAGTCATTGCGGTTTTTGCCACTAAAAGTAATTGCAAAACTGCGATTACTTTTGCACCAACCTAATATAAGTGGTTAAAACTAAGGTTGGTGAAACTGCCATTACCTTTATCTAGGGAGTGGGATGCAGCCTTTGTGTGTGTGGCGTAGGTAGGTGTGGTGAGGGGGTTGACAATAACCAGGCATGAGGTAAATACTCTGCAGATCCTAAGTGCCAGGGTGCAAGGTCCAGCCCTGCAGGGTCTAGTGGGTGTTCATTTGTGTGCGGAGATGATAGATCGCAGGAAAGAAAGACACAAGACAAGAAGATGAGAGAGGAATTCAGCTGGGCTCCAGGTCTTACCTAGCTGGAAAGCAGACAAGTTAAACATATTTCAAAATCCAAAGAAATAGTTTATGACCTTAAAGCATTTAGCAACCTAATATTTGAACACAATTTAGGCCACATGTTGACATTTTGAAGACATTTGTATTCTAACCATAATCTTGAAAACTGGCTGGGTGGGGTGGCTCATGCCTGTAATTCCAGCACTTTGGGAGGCCAAGATGGGCAGATCACGAGGTCAGGAGTTTGACACCGGCCTGGCCAACATGGTGAAACCCCATCTCTACTCAAATACAAAAAGTAGCTGGGTGCGGTGGCACACGCCTGTAGTCCCAGCTACTTGGTAGGCTGAGGCAGGAGAATCGCTTGAACCTGGGAGGCGGAGGTTGCACTGAGCTGACATCACACTATTGCACTCCAGCCTGGGCAACAGGGCAAGACTCCGTCTCAAAAAACAACAACAACAGCCACAACAAGAAAACCATCTTTATTTCCCAAAGATTGCTAAAGTCACATGAACTAAAAGGCATTACACTTTCTACTTTTCTGACAAAATCTTTGATTTAAGCTTTTATTATTATTAAGCCAATTAATCTAAAACTTCACAGAGCAGATTAACCAGTTTGCACAGAGAGAAAGAGGCCAGAGACTGACTGGTAAGAAATTCTTATCCTTTTGCCGGCATGCTGGGTTTCTGGGTTCTCTCTCCCTGAGCAACCCTGGCGACCCTGCTCGACTATAGACAAATACATTGCCATGAATTAAGAATATTCATAGATAGTTTGCAGATTTTGGAGAAACTAAGCAGAGAGAGAAATATGACTTAAATTCTATTTGTAAGTATATATTCAACACACTTAAAGTATCAAGAAGCCTAAAATCCAAAACATTAGTTGAAGGATAAACAGCTGGTGTGCTCCATTAATTCCTACAGCCCAACAAAGCTTGCTTAGGAATTCCAGATAAATTGAATGATGAATTGCTAGAAATACATAGGAAATGAAATAACTATTCGCAGAACCAAATAAAAGCCTTCCACTTGAAAGTTAAAAAATCATGGTTTTATATATATGCATACACAAGCAAAACCAGAGGATAAACAGAAAATGATTGAAACTAGAAGCAAACACAAACAAACAAGAAACCAACTCTAAAGTTTCATACTTAATTTACCCTCAGGGCTACAGGGTTACCTAGGGCCCCCAAAAACCAACATAATGAATATTTTACTTCTGATACGCAATTCAATATCCTTAAGTTCACCAGTATTTTCATACATTCTAAGCAATCAAGGAATCCACTTTAGGCACGTGACCAATAAGTACTCTAACACTATCCGTGCAAAACAGTAAATACAAGGTGAAGCAATGCAAGCATGTGTGCGAAATTTGGCTCCACACTAAATCCAGCTTCATGTTTAACTATATTAAAAAGAGAATTGACCAACCCAAATGCCCATCGATGATAGACTGGACAGGTAAAATGTGGCACATATACACCATGGAATACTATGCAGCCATAAAAAATGATGAGTTCGTGTCCTTTGTAGGGACATGGATGAACCTGGAAACCACCATACTCAGCAAACTGACACAAGAACAGAAAATCAAACACCGCATGTTCTCACTCATAGGTGGGTGTTGAAAAATGAGAACACATGGACACAGGGAGGGGAGCATCTCACACTGGGGTCTGTCAGGGGGAAATAGGGGAGGGACAGCTTCCTTGATTGCTTAGAATGTATGAAAATGCTGGGGGGTAAAGCATGGGGAGAAATGCCAGATATAGGTGAAGGGGAGGAAGGCAGCAAATCACACTGTCATGTGTGTACCTATGCAATAAAAAAGAGAGAATTGCTAAAATGCTGATGCATTTTTACAATACTTCTTATTTTACCTTAATTAAGACTAAGAGCTTTAACTATGAAAATGTTAATCAGCCAAATGTCTCCAATTCTCAATCAGGATTTAAAGAATATTTTGTTATTTAAACTTTTTTCACATCTTTCCTTCCTACTTAATGATTCCTCATTACATTGTTTTACAAATAACATTTACAAATCTGTAATTTGCACTAACTTTTAGATAACTTCTGAATTAGGCAAAATTATTCTTTTTTTTTTTTTTTTTTTTTTTTTTGAGACAGAATTTCGCTCTTATTACCCAGGCTGGAGTGCAATGGCGCGATCTCGGCTCACTACAACCTCCACCTCCTGGGTTCAGGCAATTCTCCTGCCTCAGCCTCCTGAGTAGCTGGGATTACAGGCATGCGCCACCATGCCCAGCTAATTTTTTGTATGTTTAGTAGAGACGGGGGTTTCACCATGATGACCAGGATGGTCTCGATCTCTTGACCTCGTGATCCACCCGCCTCAGCCTCCCAAAGTGCTGGGATTACAGGCTTCAGCCACCGCGCCCAGCCTATTCTTTTTTCCAGTAATAAAGTAACCCTTTCTGGGCCATTTGCTATACAGAATTACGTGTTAACTAAAATGTTTATCCTTAGTAACCTAAAAGCAAGAAATCCTGAACCGTCTGATATGGGCATTTACTGAAAAGAACAATTCCACAATTTTAGAAACATATTTTCCCTATCACAACCCTTTCTTAATTGGAAATGACCCATATATTAAATGAGCATCAATAATAACTTTACGATTTTAATTTACATAAAAAGTTTACTTTAAAATTTTATCTCATTTATTGTACTTAAATTTTACTTTTAAAAAGGGAGACGTGAGACATCAATCAACATAGGTAAAATAAACAACATTGATTTGGTCAGGAAAAGCGGGAGGGGAGCAGGCAGAGGGATTGGGGGCTTTCAGATCACAGGTATGAGACAAATGGTTGCATTCTTTAGAGTTTCTGATGATCCTTTCCGAAGGAAGCATTCACATATGCGTGTATCTCAGTGAGACTTTGAACAGAATAGGAGACAGGCTTGTCCCAAGCAGCTCCTAGCTTAAATTAACATTGACATTTAAAAATACCTAGCAAAGAATAGTGGATCATGAGGTCAGGAAATCGAGGCCAAAGTGAGTGGATCACAAGGTCAAGAGATCGAGACCATCCTGGCTAACATGGTGAAACCCCATCTCTACTAAAAATACAAAAAATTAGCTGAGTGTGGTGTTGGGCACCTGTAGTCCCAGCTACTCGGGAGGCTGAGGCAGGAGAATCGCTTGAACCTGGGAGGCAGAGGTTGCCTTGAGCCAAGATCATGCCACTGCACTCCAGCCTGGGTGACAGAGGGAGACTCTGTCTTGAAAAAAAAAAAAAAAAAAAAAAAAATCTAGGAAAGACAAACATAAAATTCAGACAAAAATGTATGCTGATAATTTTGAAGGCATTTCTATCTTTATTTTATCGATAATTTTAATGCCAGTTTATTTAGTAAAGCTATGCTTGGGTCACATGTACTTGAAAATTGCTTGTGTTAGGAATAATGAGTTCCTTCAAAAGGTTTAATTGTGTAATGTTCTTATCCTTTATCCAAAAGCCCAACCTCCTTGTGCTTTCTTGTTTCTAGCCTGCAAACCACCCTCCTGCTCTGGTTGTGCCCTGGCATACACAAACATGTCCAGACATGTCCCGTACTGTAACAAACAAACCACTCCCACCCCCTTCTTCCCTTACAAATTGTGTGCTTATCAACCCAAATGCCCACCAATGATAGACTGGACAGGGGAAATGTGGTACATATACACCATGGAATATTATGCAGCCATCAAAAACAATGAGTTCGTGTCCTTTGTAGGGACATGGATGAACCTGGAAACCATCATTCTTAGCAAACTGACACAAGAACAGAAAATCAAACACCGCATGTTCTCACTCATAGGTGGGTGTTGAACAATGAGAACACATGGACATGGGGAGGGGAGCACTACACACTGGGGTCGGTTGGGGGGAAATGGGGGAGGGACGGGGGGATGGGGAGGTGGGGAGAGATAGCATGGGAGAAATGACAGATGTAGCTGAGGGGAAGGAAGGCAGCAAATCACACTGCCATGTGTGTACCTATGCAACAATCTTGCATGTTCTTCACATGTACCCCAAAACCTAATAAAAAAAATTGTGTGCTTATCATATTCAGAAAAGTTTAAGTCTTAGGCAAGCAGGATCAGCTTAGATTGTACAGTTCAACCTTAACCAATAGGGGAAGGACACAGGGACAGGAACTGCATTAGAGATAAAAACCGCTTCTCTCCTTTGTTTGGCATGCTCTTGCAATCGTGACTGATGTGGGCAGCACCCTTCTACAGAAGTTAATAGCCTTGTTGAGAAAATTTTTTGCCTGAGTGCTAGTTCTTCTTTGTGGCACCAAGCATTTGTTTCCAACACTTAGACTTATTTACTTAACTTGTGACGTCCTTTTACTTATAAGCCAGTTTGGTAGATAAAACATATAACAATAAGTGTACATACAAATAAACACATCTGGACATGGATACACACACACACATAAAGATTCAATGGCTTGGAACCTTAGCCATCAGATAGCAATACAAGCTTGCTGGTTTTACTTTGCCCCAGTGATAATCCAAGGAAGGCTGTGAACCAAAATCTGAGATAAAGCAGCTCCATGACAGTTTGATTTTTAAAGACTAAATGTCCCCAGACTCCAGGGAGCACTGGGGCCAAACAGTACCGAAGGAGGAAGTCACACATTAACCAGGCCCCATGCTTAGAACAGCAGCACAAAAGCCTGGTTACATCAATGCCATTTCACTTTCCCATTAGACAGTAAACTAGATTTGAAACAATTTTGGGGCCAAGCAGCATTGCAATCATGAGAAAAAAATTCTAAGGAGGGTTTATTACTAGACCTTGGAGCCTCTATGGAGAGCATTCTCTTTGGAGAGTTTAAGATCTGGAGGTTCCCCTGGAGAATCCTTCTGTGGGGTCCAATCTTAGAGTTCCAGACATCTCTGGCCTTAGGTGGGCACCAATGCCACTTTGAATGTGTTCCCTCCAGAGCCTACTATGAACTTTCCCTCACCTGGGTGTAAGCTCCAACTTTTAGCCTCTTTATAGTTTGATAAGGCCATGCTTTTCCATGCTTCCTGTTCCATGGACTACCTTGAAGTCTTGTGTCATCCACTGAGCCAGGACACTGGAGGGGATGGTGCTAAGTTCCCCAGAGGTCTTCAGGAAATGCTGAGTGTGGGGATCTTATGCCCCAAGGCCCCAAGTCAGAATTTCCCACCACTTTTGTGCTTGCTTAAGACCTCTTCTCAGGAATGTTCATTTCATCAGAACTTTCAGAAGCTCTTTGTTCTGTCTCCTCCCCTGTGTAGGGTCCCCTTTCAACTGCATGAATCTGACATGCTTGGGTATAGGCTCCCAGGGGAACGAAGTATTTCTGGTTGTGGGATGCTCCCCACATGACATAGGCACCCTGGAGTGACCCCTAACTTTGGAGCCTGTTCCTTTTCTACAATGTGTTTGGCCTCCTCACCAAATGGTCCAGGGCCTTCACTGAACGGATTTGCATATTCTGGGCACCCATGTGTTCATTTTGCAGTTTTTAGCTCTGAATCTCTTTTCCATTTTCCTCCCTTTCAGGATCATAAGGCAAAGACCATGGGCTGTGGCTTGGGAAAGGTGTTGTGGGCAGGGGCTCATTATGAGTTTTGTAGGCCACAGGTATTTTATCGCCTTTATAGGCCACTTTTTCATAATGTTAGAAACAAGAGCTCAGGGTCGCAAGGAAAACGAGCACTCAAACAAAAGATTTCTCAGCAAGGCGAATTTATTTCTGCAGAAGGGTGCCACTGGCACTCCTTATTATGGAAAGAGCACACCGGACAAGAGAAGGAAGGGGTTTTTATCCCTAATGCAGTCAGTTCCTGCTTCTGTGTTCTGTCCCCATTGGCTGGAGTCAGATGGTACAATATAAGCTGATCCAATTGGCTACTGTTTAAAATTGAGTATGGCTAATTAAACGGAAAGGGAGAGGCTGTCCATTATGGTACAAGGCATTTCCAGGCATGTCAGGGCCCAGCAAAGGTGGGAAAGGTAGTTTCAGTGGGAAGAACAGTTACAGAGTATGTAGCCAAGGGTGATTAAGGTAGGCAGGAGAAGTTGTTTACTAAGCAGGTAACTAGGAGTGGGGTTGTACAAGAAGGTTGACCTTAAGAACAAAGGACAAGGAAGTTAATCAAGCCGAACCTTTGAAGAGTTACTTACTGTATCTAACAATAAGATACTAAACATACTTTACAACCATGTTGGTAAGATGAAGTATAGAATCCAGGCTAGATTCATTGGTATATGTTCATTAATATTATAATCACTTCAGGAAATTATTTTTTAAATTATAACATTTTCAGACACCCCTCTATATATTGCAGACCTGGATGGAAGAGTCAGCCCTGGTGAAGCTGAGTGGTCCAGAGACATAGACAGGGTCTTCCTGGGTGAGGGGATGGCCCCCAAAAGAAGAGGGACAGGCTGAGGTGAGAGCAGAAGAGGTGGCAATAACCTAACCCTGGTGATAAGAGTGCTGGGGACAGGACATGATGGAGACCCCAGTTTCCATTTAAACATCCCCTGCTGTGCTGGGTCCCTGCACAGCACACTAACTCCCCTCCACCCTCACTGCCTTCACAGCTCACTGTGGGGCAGGGAAGAATGAACTGCCTGGCAGAGACTGGACCAGGGGACATTGTATGATTTAAAGTGTTGCTATGCTAGAAAACTCAGTAATCAGGGCAAGTCATATTTTCATGCAAAGATTCACCTTGCTTTGCAGGCTGGCTCTGGTCTGGGCCCTGCATGCGTGAGAGAGGCCCAAAGACAGCCCAGAGGAGCCTGGCATAACCAGAAGGGCTCAGCATGGATAGGACCGGGGTAAAATCAGGGCCTCTGAGCACAGCCCAAGAGCGTGAGGTCCCCAGAGAAAGTGGCTTAGGGAGGTAGTGGGATGTAGAGAGTGGAAAACTTCAGAGAGAGAAGACCAACTCTTGGGCTAGAGATGATGAGAAATAAAGTGTTTCCCAGAAGCCTTGGACGCTCTCCTTTGAGTTTTGTCTCTGTCTGCCATTTACAGCCTGACTGTGCACCCTGGAAGCCTGGAAGCCTGGAAAACCTCTCTCTCTCTCTCTCTCTCTCTCTCTCTCTCTCTCTCTCTCTCTCTTTTTGAGATGGAGTCTTGCTCTGTGGCCAGGCCAGAGTGCACTGTGCAATCTTGGCTCACTATAACCTCCACCTCCTGGGTTCAAGCGATTCTCCTGCCTCAGCCTCCCAAGTAGCTGGAACTACAGGTGCATGCCACCATGCCCGGCTAACTTTTTGTATTTTAGTAGTGATGGGGTTTCACCATGTTGGCCCAGATGGTCTCAATCTCCTGATCTCGTGATCCGCCCACCTTGGCCTCCCAAAGTGCTGGGATTACAGGTGTGAGCCACCACGCCCAGCCAAGCCTCTCTTTTTATAGAAGAACAAGGAGGAACTTTAATGATTTGCAGTTAGTTTATTGAAATGAAAATGAATTTGAGGTTTCAACAATTGTCTAGCAGTTTCCACACAAAAAGACATAACAAGAAGGAAAAGTTGTGGTTTCTAGCAATCACCAGATGAGTTCTGGCCGTAGTCCGTAGTCCTCTGAGCCAAACGTCTTGTGCAAAGTTAATTACTCTTAATGTTACACCAAATGCTGTCGTACATTGTATGCTAGAAAACAAAAACAGACAGATCACTCAGGTTTGCAAGTTAGTCAAATATTAAAACTTGTCCTCTTGTGTCCACGAACAGCTAACTCCCAGAAAAATTTACAGGGGAAGCAAAACCGGCATCCCCTCTCCATTCATTCTGTCATCGAGGAGACACCTCATAACGCCAAATAGGGGTCAGGGTTTTAAGACCTCTTCCCTACCAGGGATCCATGTAATACTTTTTTCTTCAAAAATTCTATTCCTTGAAATAACTTATCCAATAAATACACTGCAGATACGATTTGTTGAAGACCTGATCATTTGGACTCTTTCTGATACCACTTTTACAACACAGAATTGTTAAAAATCTCAGCTTAAATACAAGAATGGGATGGTTTTGAGTTGCTGCACAGGCATCAAAGGTAGAAATGTTGTAACAGTCCAAGACGCTTCACCATTACCTTGGAGGCCTATGAAATACTGGAGCTGGGCTGGGTGTGACGGCTCACGCCTATAATCCAGGCACTTTGGGAAGCTAAGGTAAGCAGATTGCTTGACCCCAGGAGTTTAAACCAGCCTGGGCAACGCTCAGGAGTCTGAGGCAGGAGGATCACTGGAGCCCGGGAGATGGAGCCTGCAGTGAGCCGTGATGGCACCACTGCACTCTAGCCTGGGCAAAAGAGCAAGACCCTTCCCAAACAAAACAAAACCAAACAAAAACAAGAAAGGTTGGAATTTTACAGTATTTTTTTTTTTTTTTTTTTAGATGCAGTCTCACTCTGTTGCCCAGGCTGGAGTGCAGTAGCACTATCTCGGTTCACTGCACCCTCTGCCTCCTGGATTCAAGCAATTCTCCTGCCTCAGCCTCCTGAGTAGCTGGAATTACAGGTGTGTGCCACTACACCTGGCTAATTTTTGTATTTTTAGTAGAGACAGAGTTTCACCGTTTTGGTCAGGCTGTACTCAAACTCCTGACCTCAAGTGATCCACCCACCTTGGCCTCCCAAAGTGCTGGGATTACAGACCTGAGCAACCATGCCCTACTAATTGGAGTTTTTAAAGAAAAAAATAATTCAACCATCCCAAATTGCAGTGAATATTTGCTATTTTCCTTGAGCATTTGATATATCTCTAGATTTTCTATTATGAAATGTTTTAAATAAAATTTTGAGATATTAAAAAATTCTTTGAAAAACTCGTAACATACTCCCAGCACTTTGGGAGGCTGAAGCAGGCAATACCTGAGTTTCAGGAGTTCGAGACCAGCCTGGCCAACATGGTGAAACCCTGTCTCTACTAAAAATACAAAAAATTAGCTGGGCATGGTGGCTTACATCTGTAATCCCAGCTACTCAGGAGGCTGAGGCAGGAGGATCGCTTGAACCCAGGAGGCAGAGGTTGCAGTGAGCCAAGATCATGCCATTGCACTCCAGCCTGGGCAATGGAGTGAAACTTCGTCTCAAAAAAAAATTTTTTTCTTTATTTTTGAAACTGTAGAATTTACACAAATTGTATTTTCTGAGCTAGATAAAAATATTAAGAACGTCTTGAATATTTGTTTTTGTGAAAGGGAATTTCTTAGCAGGTTGTTCCTACAAGTGAGTGACTCTTTGAGAATCAGATATTTTCTCTTGATAAAAATGTGCAGGTGTCTATCTGGGCACCATGGCTCACACCTGTAATCCCAGAACTTTGGGAGGCCAAGGGAGGCAGATCACTTGAGATCAAGAGTTCAAGACCAGCCTGGCCAACATGGCAAAACCTAGTCTCTAGTAAAAATACAAAAATTAGTCGGGCATGGTGGCGCACACCTGTAATCCCAACTACTAGGGAAGCAGAGGCAGGAGAATCACTTGAACCTGGGAGGGGGAGGTTGCAGTGAGCCGAGATCGCACCACTGCACTCCAGCGTGGGTGACAGAGCGAGACTCTGTCTCAAAAAAAAAAAAAAAAAGTGCAGGTGCCTGTCCCTCTGTGTCTGTGTGTGTCTATGTCTGTGTGAGGATGGACTGGTGGGGTCAGAGGTAGATCGGCAATCTCTAAAACTTCCTTTTCTCCCTTTTGCTTTTTCCCTGTATCGCTCCCTAAGGATTCTCAGTGTGAAGTGGCAAAGCAGCCTGGAAACAAAGTTTAATGAACTGATACAGGAAGTTTGTTTACCAGTTGCTTGGCATTCTTGGTGCCGAATTTAGAGTCTGCTGCTTCTGATCAGTGATTTTCAAAAGGTACATAAGAAGAAACTAAAATTACCATCATGAGTCCAAAGTTTTTGAGAGTTCTATGTGACTGGCTGAGGAAACACTCCTTGAATTTCCCCATAGCCTCTGCAGCGGCATCACTGTCTATGAAGTCTTGAAGAAGTTCTTTGTACTGAGGTATAGATATGTCAGAACTGATGGTCTTTTCAACCACATCCTCCAGGAGTTTGCAGCCAGAATCTGAAAAAGCAAAGACACGAGAACATGGGCCATTACCAGAGGGGTGAACCCATTTTACAGATGAATTGGGAAAGCTGGTTATCTTCGTACCTTCCAGGACAGACCGAAGTTCAGAAAGATGTTGCTGCAGAATGCAAAGTTCTCAACTCTGGGAGCATAAACTCAGGGTCTGCAAATTCTCGCCAACCTCCCAAACCCAAAGAAGCCCAAGCCCGTGTAGCCTTGGTGAAGAGAACCCTCAAGGTATGAGGTGCTCTGACTGGGAGGACATGGCAGACACTGCTTGGGCTTTCTTGGTTCAAAGACATACAATGCTTCCGTGCTATCATGCCCAGCATCAGGGAGGGTTTCCAAGGATTTCAGATGAATGGGTCTAGGGCATTGTCCATTAGTTCTGTTGACTCTACTGCAATAAAAGGGAACGTCCAGGCATGGTGGCTCATGCCTGTAATCCCAGAACTTAGGGAGGCCAAGGCAGGTGAATTGCTTGAGCTCAGGAGTTCAAGACCAGCCTGGACAACATAGGAAGACCTCATTTCTACAAAAAATTTAAAACTTAGCCAGACATGATGGTGTGCACCTGTAGTCCCAGCTATCTGGGAGGCTGAGACAGGAGCATTACTTGAGACTGGGAGGAAGAAGTTGCAGTGAGCTGAGATTGCACCACTACACTCCATTCCCAGCCTGGGTGATAGAGCAAGACCCTGTCACACACACACACACACACACACACACACACACACACACACACACACGAATGTGAAATAGAACTTGTTCATAAAGGCATCTAAGGTGCCCCCCCCAACCCCACTGTAAGGAAGGAGAAATTGCTGAGGACTTGGGTTCATGTGAGCTGGTTGTGCTCTGGACTTTGTGATTTTCTAGTTAGTTGACTATGAGCTTGTCACCCTTCTACCCGTCTGCACCTACTCTGGGCACCAATAAGGTAGGGTTGGAATCCGCCTTTATGAATTGCACAAGGCAGGCTACCTATGGAACCTATCAGTGCTGATTTCAGCGGCCAGGGCTTTTTCCTCCCACCGGATCTTGTGAGTTCTCCTCCCCGGTCTGCCTTGAGCCTGAAGGAATTGGGAGGGAAAGGACATCCCGGAAGGTCTCAGATAAACTCTGAGAGCGCAGAGTGAACCCCACAGGGTGAGAGACACTGGGCCACACTCTGCAGCCTGGGCCTTCTGTCCTGGGAGGTTTTGTATTTCTTTCCACATTGAAGGCCACCCGTGATTATATTGTGGTTTCTAGGTGTAGATGCCATCTCGCCCTTGCCCCACTGAAATCGTTAATTTCAATATCTAATCCTGAGAATCATCCTGGTTTCTATGGTCGCCGTGACCATGGCGAGACCCTGAGTGCCATGGCATGCCGCGTGCAGCTCCAATGCAGGGGACAGTCCATGTGGTCACTGCCTGCTTGATTGTCAGGAGCTCATGGAGATCGTAAGGCCTGTCACACCAAGACCCTTCACACTGGGGCTGATCTGTTCTGGGGATTAGGGACTGGGAGTTTTTCTACAGGGGGCCCGGTGACAAGTCCCAGCCCAGAGGCAGCCAGCCCTCTCTGCCCAGAACTCACCCGCATAGCAGTGCAGCGGAAGGGCCACCAGCATGAGGACCGTCAGCAGCTTCATGGTGAGACAGCTGCTGCAGGCGTTCAGTCGTGTGTGGCAGGGATCAAGGAAGCCACCGTGGAGGTGAGCACCCAGCCCTCCTCTATTTATCCCCCAGGGAGGCACCTTAGTCCCTCCCAGGAATGAGGCAATGTCTCAACCTGGCATGGGACCAGGACACGACAGCCTGACCAAGGGGAACCCAGCCAGCCTGTGCTCTGTTTGTAGAAACCAAGAAGGCAGTAATATTTGGACCCCTGACAATTTGGGGACTGCAGTAATCACACGTGGCTTTCAGTAGAATGAATGTGGCAGTGTTTTCCAAAATATAAAGCAAAACCCAAGGGTGTGATCTGGTGTTCGCAACACTGTTGTTATTCTTGTACTTTTCTTCTAGTCCTTCCCTTCTTCTTCCTCCTCCTCCTATTATTTTTCTTCTACTCCTCTTTGTCTCTTCCTCTTCTCCTTATTCTTCAAGGTACAGACAGTTTCATAACTTGTCTATATGCCGGTCCTGGAATCATCAAATATTTGGGCTACATGCAATACCTGAATCTTCCTCTGGGAGGCAGACCTTCCTAATCCATAAACATTTCTTTTTCAGAAAAGTATTTGGTGGGGGTTTTTTTTTGAGACGGAGTCTTGCTGTGTCACCTAGGCTGGAGTGCAGTGGTGCCATCTCAGCACACTGAAGCCTCTGCCTCCCAGGTTCCAGTGATTCTCCTGCCTTAGCTCCACGGGTAGCTGGGATTACAGGCATGCACCAGGACACCCAACTAATTTTTGTATTTTTGGCAGAGACGGGATTTCACCATGTTAGCCAGGTGGGTCTTGAACTCCTGACCTCAGGTGAGGTGATACGCCTACCTCAGCCTCCTAAAGTGCTGGGATTACAGGTGTGAGCCACCGTGCCTGGCTCAAAAAAGTGCTTTAAGTTTTGGGGAAAACATTAATATCTAACCTCTACTGAAAGCTTTTTGTTGTTGTTAAGAATTACGACCCTAAGTTAATTCAACTTTTTTTTTTTTTTTTGAGACAAAATTTTGCTCTTGTTGCCCAGGCTGGAGTGCAATGGGGTGATCTCAGCTCACCACAACCTCTACCTCCCGGGTTCAAGTGATGCTCCTGCCTCACCCTCCTGAGTAGCTGGGATCACAGGCATGCACCACCACACCTGGCTAATTTTTTGTATTTTTAGTAGAGACGGGGCTTCTCCATGTTGTTCAGGCTGCTCTTGAACCCCCGACCTCAGGCAATCTGCCCTCCGTGGCCTCCCAAAGTGTGGGGATTACAGGCTCGAGCCACCCCACCCGGCAAATTAATTCAACTTTACACATTTACTTTACAATATATTTGTAACTTGATTTGTGCTTCGTTCTTTTTTAGCCTCTATGGTTTTCCTTCCACTGACTGCGAGGGTGCTGTGAATGAGTGGAGTGACTGACTGCTTGGGCAGGCAGTGCTGGGCAGTGGGGGGCAATGGGGTTTGGGTGACGATGGGATTTAGGTGATGATATCTGGGCAGCTGCGGGTGTGGATGCTGGAGGCCACATGTAGTCATGCTGTGTCTTTGGGAGAGTTACAGTGCTGGTCCCTCTGGGCTTCCTTTCTTTTTTGTGTGAAATGGGTATAAGTGATGCTGAATTTTTGTAATGATGACAGACATTCTGTAAATGTTTCATCACACGGCCAAGCATGAGATAATTCTGAGTAAACGGCAGTTGCGTCCACGCGTGGATCTTTCATTGTACACATCACTGTTGTGCTTTTCCTGTGAGCTGGGCCCTGTGCGAGATTCGGCTGTAGAGACAGGTTAGACCAGGTGCTTGCTCCTGTGGACCTTATTTTCTAATGAAAGACACAAAGAACAAGGCTAAAGAGACATCAGAGGTATGAAAAAGTGGTCGTTGCTGCAAAAAACAGCAAAATATTCCCAACAGCTGAACACTGTCATAGATGGCCTGTCGCAGCGGCCTGTAAGCCCCCTAAGGTAGCCTGTAGGAGCAGGTGCTGTTTCAGCTGAGACTTGGAGGAGTGGATGGTGATGTCCAGGGATGCATCTGGGGAAGAGCATTCCAGGGAGAGGGAACTGTAAGTACAGAAGCTTGAGGACAGATGGCATGTGGCAAGCAAGATAAGGAAGGGAAGGAATGGGGCCACAGAGAATCAGAAGGATGGGACAGCCTCACATGATTTTTAAAAACCCACCCCTATTTAATTAGGAGCACTGTGAAGGTCATAGGAACAAGAAAAACAAAGTTGGCTCAGGTAAAAAAAAAAAAAAAGAAAGAAAGAAAGAAATCGATGAAGCAGCCAGAGGGATGAATCCATTGTTAATTCCCCGTGAATGCATTATTTGCTCTCTGGATTACCTGTGACATCTTTCCTTCCACCATTTAGCGGGAGCCTCAGTTGCCAAAAACAAACCACTTCTGGGGAGGACAGGGAGGAGAAGTGTTGTCTACTTACCACTGTACACAGCTGATCTGGTTGCTGGTCTTGTTTCCCAAGAGGAGTGAAGGACCTTGATCAAGAAATGTAAGACTGTCTCCTTGGCCAGTAGGTACTGGGGCTCTGCCTGGTACCCCAGTCCTTACGGCCCTGCCCTGTCAGCCACCTGCTGACCTGCTGGTCCAGAGGCCTCTCCAAAGGTATTTTTTATGCATGTAAATAATACCCCATATCAGGGACAGTTGCCCACACTAAAGAGGTTGAATTTTCTTTAACCTGCACGTTTGATCAGGACATTTCAAGGTGATTATTCTCTGGCGAATCAGATAACAATAAATCGGCCCAAAATAGACACATTGGCAAAGCAGCCTTCCCAGGGGAGAGGGACAGCCCCAGAGCTCGGCATACCCGTGTTGCCGGTGCAATTTTTTTCTCTTCACACAGGGGACTTTGCCTCAGGTCCCTCAGTGAAGCTCAGAAGCCTGAGAAGTCTAGTGTCCTTGGATGTTTCACATTGGCGTGACTAATACTGATTGAGCTAGTGTGACAAGCACGCTGAGAAGAGGGATCATTCCCGGGTTCTCTCCAGGGTGACCTCACTGGTGTCTCTGTGGTGAGAAAGAGTTAGGTGGGACCTGCCCTCAGTCTCCCAGAAGAATCGGATGTGGACACATTAATGTATTTTGGCATTTGAAAGGCCTTGCCATACATAATATTAAGGACAAATTTTTTTGAGAGTCATATTTATCAGCAATGTGTACATTTGCACAAAAAGCATAGGAGAAAACCTTTTGTTGTTGTTATTGTTGTTGTTTTTGAGATGGAGTTTTACTCTTGTCACCCAGGCTGGAGTGCAATGGCACAATCTTGGCTCACTGTAACCTCCACCTCCGGGGTTCAAGCTATTCTCCTGTCTCAGCCTCCCAAGTAGCTGGGATTACAGGTGTGCACCACCTAATTTTTGTATTTTTAATAGAGATGGAGTTTCACCATGCTGGTCAGGCTAGTCTCAAACTCCTGACCTCAGGTGATTTGCCTGCCTCAGCCTCCCAAAGTGCAGGGATTATAGGTGTGAGCCATCACGCCCAGCCGGAAAAAAACCCTTTTTGAGAATTAGATACTCATGAGGTGTTTTATAAAATTGTAAGTTGCAGCTAACAATCTGCGCACTGACTTTGGGGCAGCATACCCTACATGTCTCTTTTTAACCTTATCCTCTACATCCAGCTCTGCGGGTCACCTACCTGGTTGGTGAGAAACCCACTTCAGACATATCTTTCAAGGTGAACCTCCTCCTCTTTGAGACTTTACAAAGTGTAGATGTGGAGTGGGGAGCTGCTTACCCAGGACAGAACTTCAGGAAAGGCCTCTGGTCTTAAAGCCATCTTGTTTTGCAGCGAGATGCCTGTTGTTCAAGTCACCGAGGTCTCGTGTAGACCCGCTGGCTCCCTCACCTTGACCCAAGCCTCATCCTAGGATTCCACGTCTGAGATGCTCAGTGTTCATCCGCCCCAGCACCCCACTATTCCAGCTCAGTGTCCCAAAATGTTTCAGAAGCTTGCAAAGCTTGACCTTCCCCTGCGTGGAGGTGAATACATCTAGTGACACGGGGTTGGGATTGAGTGGAGAGAACGGTGTGAATCCTCTAAAGAGACCACAAACGGCCGGGCGAGGTGGCTCACACCTGTAATCCCAGCACTTTGGGAGGCTGAGGCAGGTGGATCACAAGGTCAGGAGTTCAAGACCAGCCTGGCCAACATGGTGAAAACCCATTTAAAAAATAAAATAAAAGAGACCACAAACATCAGAAACACTTCCTGGCCTCTCCTTTCCAAAATGGGGCTGAGGAAAGGAGAGGCTGTAGCTTCTATGGGGAGGAGGAAGAACCCCCTTCCCAGTACACACACCTAAGAAGATGGACATGATAGTGGTGTATTTTTTGTATTCACTTAATTGTCTGAAGAAACCTGTGACCCTTTGTACCTCTGAGAGGCCTGAGGAGACACACACAGGAGACTATAAGCCCGGATGGGAAAGGAGAGATACAGAGAGAGAGATGGCTGAAGGGATCTGGGAGGCCAGAGGAGGGAGAGGGTGCTTTCCCTTAGGCTGTGGGTAGGGAGCAGGTAGGTTAAAAGTGGATAAAGTCAGAAGATGGAAGACGTGACCCCCAGAGGACTCAGATGATTGAAAGGTCAGGAAAGGATAAAATCCCTTATTCCATGAGGCAATCCCATCCCAGCTGGACATTCGCAAGACTCCCCGGAAGGACCCGGGAAGGGAGGACCCGGGAAGCCGCCGCACCTTGGGCGCCGCTGTGCCGCACCGCTGGGTCCCGTCTCTGCAGATTCTGCAGCCCTTTCTCGTAAAGGTTGGACAGCAGATGGGTAGTGAGTGAGGGCTTGGAGCCTGACCGCAGCTTGTGTTCACATCCCAGCTCCTCCGTTTGCTGACTGCAACAATGGTCAGGAGACTTACTGCTCTGTGTTCCCTTTAAAATGGGAACAGCCATAGAACTGCTGCGAGTCACAAGTGAGGTAAAAGTGGAAAGTCCTGAGAACAGCGCTTGGCACAGAGCAGATGCTATCCAAACATCAACTGGGAGCCATGGTTTTTGAATGATAAAAAATGTATGTATGATAAACTCCAAGCCACTAGGATGGTTAGACACCATTGAATCCTAGACTTCCACACGACATTCTCTAAAATATTCAATTAACTATATTCAGAAACAAGCTAAAACTTTGAAGTTTGAAAACAAACTTCGGTTATGTATTTTGATCCATGTATATTTGATTTTTTCTGTGTTCCTCTTTCCTCAGAGTTTCTTTTTTTTTTTTTTTTAAGATGGGATTTCACCATGATGGCCAGGCTGGTCTTGAACTCCTGACCTCAGGTGATCCACCCTCCTCGGCCTCCCAAAGTGCTAGGATCTTCAGAGTTTCTGTTTGTTTGTTTGTTGGTTGGTTGGTTGGTTTTTCTGTTGTTTGTTTTGGATTTTTTTTGAGACAGGGTCTTGCTCTGTCACCCAGGCTGGAGTTCAGTGATATGATCTTGGCTCACTGCAACCTCTGCCTCCTGGGTTCAAGTAATGAACCTGCCTCAGCCTCCTGAGTAGCTGGGGTTACAGGCACACACCACCACACCAGGCTAATTTTTGTATTTTTGGTAGAGTCAGAGTTTTGCCATGTTGCTCAGGCTGGTCTCAAACTCCTGGGCTCAAGTGATCCTCCCACCTCGGCCTCCCAAACTGCCGGGATTACAGGCATGAGCCACCATGCCTGGCTTCAGAGCTTTATGGAAAGAATTTACAAATAACTTCTCACTCAAGCATATTCTATTTAGTATTACCATATTAATCTTCCCAGAAACCAGTTCCAATTTAACATGTTTAGATACATTTTTAAACTTTTTACCCAGCCTTACTAAGGCATCATTGACAAATAAAAATTGTATATATTTACAGTTAATATGTTTTGATGTATATATACATTCTGAAATGATTAATTCAAGCATACATCACCTCACATACTTGTTTGTGTGTGTGTGTGTTAAGAACACTTAGGATCTAATTGCTTAGCAACTTTCAGGAAATGTTCAATAAAATATGACTGAAAAACAACTCTCCGCCAGCTCCTAAATGACAGGGACTGTTGTAGGCCTCTGAATCTCACAGTCATGATCCTATGAACAGGGTGATCACACTATTGATTGTAAATGGGGGACACTTTGGATAATGAAAGGGAACCCTAAATGGGTGGGGTGCCAGAACAACAATGCAAACCAGGACCGTCCTGAGCAAACCGGATGTGTGGTCACCACCCTGTGAAGCGGGCAGATCGTTTCACCCCCGCTACAGGAGACAGGACACAGAGATTCCCTAGAACTTCTCGGGACATGGCAGAAAGTGGCAGAAGCAGGACATGAAGCCAGGCATTCTGGCTCCACAGGCTGCTCTCAACACTATTTCTGTCCTCGGCTGGACCCTGAGAAACCTGCACATCATGGCTCAGGTGGGTCCCGGTGGCCTTGACTCCCACTGCTGCCCTATGGGAACTCCAGGTGGATTTCCGCACAAGCCCCACAGTTTTCCACTTGAGAAATTATTGAAATAATTTACATTTGTTTTGCAGTTTTACTTTACAGTAATTTAGCAATTTTACTTTGCTCCCTGTGGACTCCACTGCCCTTGCCTCGGTCACTCTGGATTGGACCACTTCGTTCATTCTGGAAGCCACATCAAAGCAGCTCAGGCCTTGTGTTCTTTGCTGGCTCCCCGGACTCCCTGGATCTCCCCTTTCCCAGGGACCTGTGGCTGGCAGCTCTGTTCTGACATTCCCAGGACCCTGGTGCTGACCCACCCTCTCTGTTCATGCTCCTGGAGAACGCGGCCTCTGCAAGTCCTGCCTCCATATGACAATGTCATACAATAAGTGCTTAATCAATAGTTTTGTAATTTATTTTCTGGGTCAAAATTTGGTGCTTTGCAAGAGTCCACTGATGATGCCTCTCAGTACCAGGTCTATTTACATTTTAATCTTCAGTAATGGCAGGACAACACTAACAACACATCTGGGTGATAGCCTGGCCACTAACACTAATGTCGCACTTTCCTGGATGAGGGCTTTGGGGTCAGGGTGGGAGGAGACAGGAAAGGGGAGGAGGTAGTTGGAGACTGTGCTAACTCAGCGGTACCTCGGTGCTCAGCGTTCCTTTTTTTTTTTGAGACAGAATCTCACTCTCACCCATGCTGGAGTTCAGTGGCTTGATCTCAGCTCACTGCAGCCTCCGCCTCTGGGTTCAAATTTTCATGCTTCAACCGAGTAGCTGGGATTACAGGCGCACACCACCACTCCTGGCTAATTTTTGAATTTTTAGTAGAGGGGGTTTCGCCATGTTGTCCAGGCTGGTCTCAAACTCCTGACCTCAGGTGATCCGCCCCCCTTGGCATTCCAAAATGCTGGGATTACAGGCATGAGCCATCACACCTGGCCCAATGTTCCTTTTCTCCAAAAGTGACCATGACCATGATATGATCTGAGCTGGGTTCACCTAATGAGTTGGGAGATGAGCAGATTAGGAAGCAGAGCTGAGGACAGGTGTCAGCCCCTGGCTAATTCTCCTTGGCTCCTTAACCAAAACTCTGAACTTTGTTTAACTTGACATTTCCCTATAATGTGTGGTCAAAAGCTTAATCCTGTACCCATGTAACCACTGATTAGGTTCATTAGATAGTTACACTAACATCTTCTCCATTCAGTTGGTGATTTTTTTTTCCAGTGCCCCATTCTTTTTGCTGTAACTGTAGTGATCCCGAAGTTGTCATACTTACCTTAGGGCCACTGCAAGAGTTACATAGAAGAATCAACATAAAGTTTTCCACTGTAGAGCCGTGATTGTCAACTAGCGCACATCTGCTCCCATCTCCTCCCTACTCCCAAAAACATAAGTCTGGATGTTTTTGGTTGTCACAGCTGGATGGTGGTGGGGATACTATCAGCACCCAGGGGGCAGAGGCCAGGGGTTCTACAATGCAAAGGGCAGATCCCACAAAAAAGTGTTACTTACCGTTGATGTCAATGCCGCCACGTGCTAGAGAAATACCTGCACACATTTGCTCGTGTGATGAATGACCAGCAGCACTCAAGAGCCTCTTACTCAGCAAGCATAGTTCAATAGCCTGGCAAGGTACCAGCAGAAGTGTGGACATCTTTGTCCTCCAGGGGGCTGGATCAGCCTCCCATCCATGCCTTTGCCCCGGCTGCTCCAAGCACCTGGAGGCCCTGCTTCCCCTGCCTGTCATTCTCATCTTGCAGGTGTTTCATGGTCCAACTCAGCCATCACCTACCTCTTCCACAAGGCTTCCTTTGCGTATCCTTGGATTTCTACAGACTTTTAATTTGCATAATAAGATCTCGTCTCAGAAAGATACATTGTATCTTTCTTCAGTTCTATATCTTGTCTTCCCATTCAACTTGCTAACTAATTGCTTGAGGAAATTGATTAATCTTTTCAACAAAATGTGTCACCCTCCCCCACTGGGTGTGGTGTCTGCATTGAAGAAGGATTTCCACATTTCAAATAATATTTTTTTGCTGTTCTCTTGATTCATCCACTAACTCCTATTTTCATCGCTGTTTACTGAGTCCCATGTCTTTCTCTTTCTTGTTCTACTTCTTTTTGCTGGGCTCTGTCCTCCAGTACCTTTCTGAGAAAAAGTTTATTGGTGACAAAAATGTTGGAGGATCTTTGTTTTATCTTTATGTTTAAATGAGGAGGCCGATTACAGATTCATATTTGTATAGAATGAGAGGTTGACAATCCTCTGATATTTTTAGTATCTCTCCCTCATCCACCAGTTCTTGTGTTGGTTCCATTATCATTCCCCGTCACTGTATGTGTCTCACTGTTTCTTTCTGGAAAAAAAAATCTTTTCTTAAAGACAATGTTCCAAAATATTAGCAAAATATTTTGAGGTATAGGAAACAGATGTCTGTGAATTTTTCAGTACCATGTTTTTTTTTCTGGGAAATTTTTTTGTATTATTTCTTTGGTGACTTTTTTTTTTCCTGAGATAGTCTTGCTCTGTCACCCTGACTAGCATGCAGTGGCATGATCTCTGCCTTTTGGGCTCAAGTGATCCTCCCACTTCAGCTTCCCCAGTAGCTGGGACTACAGACACACGCCACCATACCCAGGTAATTTTTGTATATTTTTTGTAGAGATGGGCTTTCACTATGTTGCTCAGGCTGGTCTTAAACTCCTGGGCTCAAGTGATCTGCCTGCTTCAGCCTTCCACAGTGCTGGGAGTACAATCATGAGCCACCCCACTTGACCTCTTTGGTGACTTTCTTCCCACCATAATCTCCATCATTCTGGAATTCTTTCAGTTAGACATAATGGATTCATCCTCCAGCCTTCTTTCCTTTTCTCTCATATTTTTTATTTATCTTTTCTACTACATACATACTGCTTTTTGTTACACTATTTTAATTTTTCCTTTCAATTCTTTTATTAATTATTCCAGCTATCATGTTTTAATTTCTCTAAAGTTCATTGTTGTTATCTGAATACTTGTTAAACCATAAAAGGAAGGAGAGACCTTAGTAATCTGCACTTTATGAAGCACTCGTGAAACTGACCCCAGACACAAAACATGTGTCAGACCCAGAGAAACTGAATGAATCAAAAAATACTGTGCCAATTATGAACTTTTATTTCCTTTTCTCTTCTCTTTTCTTAGTCCCTAATCTATTAGAAACCAGTTAGTTGAGAGAGAAAACGTGGAAGAATAAGGATAGAAAGAAAAACATGTTTTTTAAATTTTTTTGGCAGGGCGTGGTGACTCACGTCTGCAATCCCAGCACTCTAATAGGCCAAGACAGGCAGATCATCTGAGGTCAGGAGTTCAAAACCAGTCTGATCAACATAGTGAAACCCCATCTCTACTAAAAATACAAAATTAGCTGGATGTGGTGGTGCATGCCAGTAATCCCAGCTACTCGGGAAGCTGAGGCAGTAGAATCGCTTGAACCCAGGAGGTGGAGGCTGCAGTGAGCCAAGATCATGCCATTGCACTCCAGCCTGGGAAACAAGAGTGAAATTCTAAAAAAAAGAAAGAAAAAGGGAGAGAGAAAGAAAGAATGAAAGAACAAATGAACAAAAAGAAAAACAAAGAAAGAAGGACATGTATTTTTAAACAATGTGAAGCTTAAATTATTATACAAACTTGAATATTCTGATTTCTGAATTGAAATATTGAGGTATTTCATTTAAAAATGGAGATTCATTGAAGGTTCACTTTAAAGAAGCTTATCACAAAAAGAGCTTTGTATTCAGAATATTGCGCTTGTCGTAAAGTGTCAGATGGATCCTAGGGAGAAGATGTTTGAGGAAAAGAGCCTAGGTAGAGATCAATAATGTTTGTGCAGGAGGCAAATTATGAGGCTCCACTTAGCTCAGAGGTCATGGGAGAGGCTTTAAGGGATAAAGTCAACAGACCCTGCATGAGTGAATTCTGTCCTTGGTAAGCCTCAATCTCAGATTTTGGAATGAGAGTTTCTTAAAAATTAGCAATATCTTCAACAAGGAAGACATCCGGCCGACGAATCAATGAAAGCATGGAACCTAGAGACATGCTGACTTTGGAATGCTGACAGGTCCAGGGGGTGAGACACAGGCCTAGCTCCTTTCTGCAGTTATCTTCCTTCTGCCCTCAGACCACAGCAGCCCTTGAAGTAATGTTTTATTTCAACCTTTTTTTTTAAGATGGAGTCTTGCTCTGTCACCCAGGCTGGAGTGCAGTGGCTTGATCTTGGCTCACTGCAACCTCTGCCTCCTGGGTCCAGGCGATTCTCCTGTGTCAAAGGGACTACAGGTGTGCACCACCATGCCTGGCTTTTTTCTTTTTTTTTTTTTTTAATTAGAAACGGGGTTTTACCATGTTGGCAAGGATGATCTCGATCTCCTGACCTTGTGATCTGCCCACCTCAGCCTCCCAAAGTGCTGGGATTACAGGCTTGAGCCACCATGCCCTATCCATTTCAACCATTTTTAAGTGTATAATTCAGCAGCGTTAAGGGCATTTATGATGTCTTTGCAATATTCATTTCCAGATACTCTTTTAACAGCAGCTCAGGAAGGAAAACTTTACCTTATGTGACCCTCATGTGATTAACTGTATAATGGAGAAAAGAGTGAGCACCTTGAAATCCCCAGGCTTTAGAGGCTATGGAAGCAGCTAAGGGAAAAGCCTCAAGGTAACAGCTGGGTGATGTCGGGACTCTTGTGAGTATCATGGGGGACTCCTGCACCAGCTACTGCCTACCCAGGTCACTGGATGCCTGCAGCTACAGGAGCGGGAGGTCCAAGGCCAGGGACTGCATGGACTCTATTTGCACACAGACATGTGAGCCCCCGATGGAGCCTGCCCATTGATTGATTTGACAGCTTCCAGTAAATTCTAAAACTGAGCCAGGGTTGAGGTGCACTGGGTAGAGCATTTCTCATTCTCAGGTTCACTAGTAGGAGCAATCTCAGACCTTTCTGGGTACTAGAGAGGACTAAGTCAGACAGAACTTGGAAGTCAGCAAAACGCATATTAGGGTGCTCAACAAACAGAAACCTGTTAATTGTAAGCATTCTAGTAAAGATTGCTAAGATTTGTCGAATGCTTTCTAGTATTTATGTCATCTGCTCTTATCACAATGCTACAATATGTATCCTGTATCATAGGAGGGAAAAGCAATGATAAAGCAGGGATATCTATGCATGTGAGTGCACGTGTGTGTAAAGATTTGACATAATGTGTGAGTATCCAAGAAAGCTTCGCAGAGGAGAAGTGGATTCTAAAGATGGGGTTGTCAGATGTCATAGGCAGAAAAGGCTATAGAGGGAAAGGGAAACACATATACCCTGGGGCAAGGGTGTGACCCACCTGAGGCCTGAGAAATGAGGTATAAACAACTATGGCTGAGCATGGAGCACCTGGGAGAAGAGTAGAGGAAGGGACCGGGGCTGGCTGGAGCAGGGTCTTGGAAGTCCTTGCAACACAAGGGTGTGGACTTGCTCCCCTGGCAGTGGTTCCTTCCAGGCGTCTTAAGTGCTGGAAGACTCCACAAATCCTTGTTTCCAGCACACATAGTGTATAGTAGGCTGAACTGGTCATGAACTTCACCCATTAGTTTCTGCTTCTAAGTGTACATATTTCCTGATGTGATTTAAAATATGAATTTCCCTTAAGAGGAATGCTTACTCAGTAATAACTGTTATCTACTATTTTCTCCATCATATAAAAATAACCACTGTTTTATGAAGGTAGGTTTTCAGTATTTTGTTCCCTTACTTGAAACTCTTGAGAACAAGTGGCTTCTGGTCATATAGAGCTGTTGAAGAGGATAGGATGATGTTTCCATTTTAAGGGGCTCACTTTGGTGTGAATGAAGGGGATGTATTACAGGAAGTGTTCACAGAGGTTGCAAGACAATTCAGGGACTTCGTCTGAGCTGGGAAGGACGTGGACCAGGCTGTGATGTGACTGTGTGATGTGGCTGTGTGATGTGACCATGTGATGTGGCCGTGTGATGTGACAGTGTGATGTGACTGTGTGATAGATGTGACCATGTGATGTGACCGTGATGTGACTGTGATGTGACTGTGATGTGACCGTGCGATGTGACTGTGTGATGTGACTGTGTGATATGACTGTGATGTGACTGTGATGTGTCTGTGCAATGTGACTGTGATGTGACTGTGATGTGACTATGCGATGTGACTGTGATGTGACCGTGCAATGTGACCATGTGATGTGACTGTGTGATGTGACTGTGTGATATAACTGTGATGTGACTGTGATGTGTCTGTGCAATGTGACTGTGGTGTGACTGTGATGTGACTGTGCGATGTGACTGTGTGACGTGACTGTGCAATATGACTGTGTGATGTGACCGTGATGTGACTGGGTGATGTGACCGTGTGATGTGACTGTGTGATGTGACTGTGATGTGACCGTGTGATGTGACTTTGTGATGTGACTCTGATGTGACTGTGTGATGTGACTGTGTGATGTGACCATATGATGTGACTGTGTGACGTGACTGTGTGATGTGACTGTGTGATGTGACCATGTGGTGTGACCGTGATGTGACTTTGTGATGTGACTCTGACTCTGATGTGACCGTGTGATGTGACCATGTGATGTGACTGTGTGATGTGACTGTGATGTGCCTGTGTGATGTGACCGAGATGTGACCGTGTGATGTCTGTGTGACGTGACCGTGTGATGTGACCATGTGATGTGAACCATGATGTGACTTTGTGATGTGACTCTGACTCTGATGTGACCATGTGATATGACTGTGTGATATGACTGTGTGATGTGACTGTGACGTGACCGTGTGATGTGACTGTGTGATATGACTGTGTGATGTGACTCTGTAATGCGACTGTGTGATATGACTGTGTGATGTGACTCTGTGATGGGACTCACATAGGTGATGCTGTGACAGTGGAGGGAGTAGCATGTAGTGCACTCTTGGGGGACAGGAAGGAGGGGAGCTGTGGTTGGCTAATTCATGCCCCATTCCCCCAAAGATATCCACTTCCTAATTCCTGGAATCTGAATGTTCATTACACAACCCCCAAAAAAGCACTTTGCGGATGTGATTAAGTTAAGGATCATGAGATGGGGAGATTGTTTTGAATATTCTGGTAGTGCCAAAACCCAAACCCTATGGTTTGTAATTAAAAGTCAGAGGGGGTTTAACCTGGAAGAAAAAGGAGACAGGAATGTATCATGGAGGCAGAAGGTGGAGTGATGTGTCCACACGATCAGGGTGGTCAGCAGCTCAGAAGCCGGAAGCAGCCCTTGGTGAGCTCCCCGAGAGCCACCAGTGCAAGTGGAGCACTCCTGCTTCCGACCTCCTGAAGTGATACTAACGTTGGGCTTCTGACCCCCAGACGTGCGAGGGAATCAATTGTTTTAAGCCACCAAGTTTGTGGAGGTTTATTGCAGCAGCCACAAGACACCAAGCAGGGAACCTGTGGCATCTCCTTGAGTCCTGGTCAAGGGACTTGCTGGGTGAGTGCATTAGCCTGGATAGGCTTGTGGGAGAGCAGGCTGGGGGCGGACCCTGGGCTCAATTTTACATCCTGCTTCTGAAATGACTGTGGAGTGCGCGCTTGGAGCTGTCCAGTCGTTAGGGGGTGCTGATCTCTGGAGCTCTTGGGAGAGAGAGCTTGAGGGAGGAGGGAAGCATTCGCCCCAGGTACTGGTGAGTTATGCAGACACCGAGGAGAGCTCTGAGTGTGGGGAGTAAACAAACGTGAACTCCAGGGTGGAACCTGGAGATGGCCTCAAATTATGGTAAATGGAAAAGAAAGTATTTGGGGCATAACAGAGGAGAGAAACCACAGGGCAGAGGGGCCACCAAGCAGACTGACTGTGGGTCTGAGGGGCCTGCTAAGAGAAAATTCTGGGCCTGGACAGGTAGGCTGGGGGATCCCTCCCTACAAGACCAGCAGGAACACTGTAATTCCTGTGTCCTCGTTACCATGGTTTTCATTCACGGCTGCAGGATGGGAAATCCGTAAGGAATGCAAGATGATTCCTACCAAATATCTCCCTCTGAGATGCCTGGACTCAAGCCCCATTGGTAACAGGACGCTGGTTCTCTGGAGTTGATTGTCAGCCACACCCAAAGGCCACTACCCTATGGAAACCACCCTCGACTCAAGGCCTGAGGCTGCAGGATCATAAGACCAGTGGAGATGTTCTGGGCAAGTGATTTATTAGAGCAAGACGTTGAAACCTTTACATTCTGCAGTGAAGATTAGGATATCATTGAAAGATGGTAGAAACCAGCATGAAAAAGTTTTTACATCTCAGCGATCACATTTCTCTGCTATTTTCCCCTGAAATTGAAAAGGAAAGAAAGAAAGGTGAGGTTGGTCTTGCAGCTCCTGAAGACAACAGGTTAACATCCAAGTGGCCGATGGAATTCTGCTCCTGAAAACAACTGGAAGGGCAGAGGCAGGAACCTAGTGTGTGTGGGAAACTGGGGCCTAGACCTGGTGGCCTCACAGCACCCATGCCGATGAGGGAGCAGCCTTTCCTCACCAGGCCAATAGCCCTGGGGGGACCCAAGAGTGAAGCCCAGGGTCCTCATGTTGGGGACAGGAGGTGTGGACAAAGCAGCCAGAGGTTATTGTCTGGGCTGTCCTGGGACTGTGGAGTTTTCTGTTGCCTGCAATGAGGGAACCAGGGCTGAGAGGCTGGTCAGGCCTGGGAGGGCCCCTGGAAAGTTTGGCTTCCAGGAGCCTCCAGCCTCCCCATGTGAGAATTCTGCCTCAGGGTCTGGGCATTTCTCAGCCCTGAACCTGCAACTTCCGTAAGCATTTGCAGCCAAACTTCAGGACAGCAACCCAGAGGCAGCCAGGTTGAGAGACCCCTGGAAAGCCTCTGATTTCTTGAGAAAGATGGAGTGAGAACATCCTGCTTCCATGGCACGGCAGGAGGTAGAGTCGGGAGGGTCCTAGCCCACTGGCCATGGTCAGGAGAGCCTCGTGAGAGAGAAGGGGAGCATGGAGTCTGAGGAGCTGGGAGGGGCTTCTTGCTGGCTCCGCAGAAGCTGCAGAGAAGACTGGCCTGGCAGTGTGGCACCTGCAGGAGGCATGGCTCTAGGTCCCTCCCTGCCTTCCTCTCCCTATTCAAGGCTCCCATGCTCCACAGGACACTCCGCAGTGACTGTGAGGGCAGCATGGCCTCCAGAAAGCCTCTAGGTGGAAGGCAGCTGTGCTTGGCCTTTCACCATCCCTGCCTGGGCCCTGGCTCACTCCCCATGTCCTCAGCACAGTCTTAGGACACGGCATCCAGTCAGGTGATCTGAGGAGGAGGAACATGCAGGGTGCTGTGTGCAGCTGAGTTGAATTCTGAAGGTGAAAGGATAGCACCCACCCTGTGGCCCCATGTGACCTTCTCAAGTGGTGACCAGCAAGGCAGGTGCCCCACCACCTGTGTCCCCACAGAGCAGCAAGCTGACCTCACTTCACCCTGTGCAGCTGACCAGAAGCCTTGACACATAGACGAGAAAGAAATTACCAATGTCTTTGTAATTAGCACTCTGTTCTCATAGGCCATCAGATCCACGCATTTCTTCACTTCCATCTTTGCTGTAACAGCTTCCAGAGGTGCCTTAAATTTGGCAAGTTGGATCTTGAACACAGGTTTTCCAGCTAATAAGAAGCCTGCGATTTCAGAACCAAGAGCTTGGCAGACCACTGCATTTGCTGGAGCCAAAGAATAAAAATGTTATTTACTTAAGGAAATCAGTGTTTCTCCATGCCTCCCAGATGAAAATCCCGGGGTTTTAGACTTCTATTCAGTAATGACGGCAGTGACAATGTCAGACCCAGGAGCTTGTGACTTCCTTGAGGTCACTCAGCAAAGGGCAGAGCTAGAACTGGAAAACCAACTTCCTGATCATTCATTCAGTCTTTGTTTTTTTTAAGCACGCCCATTATTTTGCAAAGCTTCTCTGGTTGGATGGCAGACATTCTCTTTTCTGGATTTGAAAATAGTTTTCTCTGCCAAGTAAGTGGCACTTTGTTAGTCTCAGACATTGGTGAAGAGGAGGTTTTGGGTAATCAAATTTTGAAGTGAATGGTAGAGTCAGAATCTTATCGGAAATTAGAGAAATGAGAGTAGATTTGGAGACGAAGAAGTCAAAATTATTAGAATGTTGAAGGTGATGTTTTGAGAATAAGTTGGAGGATTTAGGCTTATGTGATTTAATACAGACAGAGCTAAAATGCAAACAAATTAAAACGAAATAAAATAATGTTAATCAATTTAACACACATTAGAAGCTTATGCAGAAAATTGTACTTGGCCCATATTCTACAGCAACATCTAGAATACTTGGAGAGGATGGTAGGAGGGAACTGGGGCTCATTCCTGCTCCCACTGGGAGTTTTGGAAAGACATGGAGTAATCACTTTGCTTGGTCTGGATTCTCCATTTCCCCAGTTCTTTTGCAAATACCATTTATCCAGGAAGTGCCTCACCAGGCTCAGCACAACCCCTGACTACACAACTTCAAACTGTGGGGAGAATTTGGAGAGGGGAGGATCAGGGGTGTCACGGGGAAACAGGGAGAGGTTCAGAAAGGAAGAGGAAAGAGGAAACTCAGAGTCTGGATCGGTCCTGGCAGGGGAAATAAAAGCACCCAAAAGAACTATGGAAAAAATAGCCAGAATTAATTTTAGAAAATAAAAGTTTTAATGCTAACCATTGTAGTAATTCTACCACCATTACTCATAGAACCCCTAGAAAATATATTGAGTGCTGCTTATTCTAAGAGTTCATTTGCAGGCTTTTTTTTTTTTTTTCGAGACAGAGTTTTGCTCTTGTTACCCAGGCTGGAGTACAATGGCACAATCTCAGCTCACTGCAACCTCCACCTCCCAGGTTCAAGCAATTCTCCTACCTCAGCCTCCCCAGTAGCTGAGATTACAGGCATGCACCACCACGCCCAGCTAATTTCTTGTATTTTTAGTGGAGACCATGTTGATCAGGCTGGTCTCGAAGTCCCAGTCTCAGGTGATCTGCCTGCCTCGGCCTCCCAAGCGCTGGGATTACAGGCGTGAGCCACCGTGCCCCACCCATTTGCAGGCTTCTTATTGAGAGAATCAGAGATCACTATCTCTTCTTAGACTGGGAGCTCTCCAAGGATCCTTCCAGATGTAGCATTTTATGAGGATGAATTTACAATTTAAGAAGCTGTGAGCTCAACTGGCACCTAAAGGTCAGGGGACGAGAATGACACTACAGTGATCGGCTTCACCTCCACAGCTAGACTCTTGACAATAATCCCACTCCACTCCCACTGCCACTCCTGGCAGAAGCTCTAAGTACCAGTGATAGGAGGAGGCTCAGGGAGGGTGAGCATCCTGCCCAAGGTAAACGCTGAGAAGTGGCGGAGCCCAGAGTCACCCCAGACCTTGCATTACATCATCTGACACAGATCCCATCCAGAAGTAAAGCTCAGGCAGAATTCCTAACATTTTACCTGTATTGATTTTCTGCAAAACTTCCTAGGTGCTGGGGAGTTGATGAAATGAGCCCTGAGCTTTATGAGGGGCTCCTTCAACAAGCACAGGATAAGGTTTGGAATTTTGGTTTGTTCCAGACACCAAACTTAACTCAAAGAGGTGACCTTGTGCTCAGAGAAGAGGGCATCCCAGGGGCTGGTGCTGGACTCATGACTGATGTACTCACCCCGGTAGCAGCAAAGGGCCAGCATGACCAGCAGGAGACACACCGACAGCCTCATGGCGGCTTATTCTGCTGTGAGCTCAGCTTTCACAAATGATGAATAATTTAGACTCAACCCCAGGCGCCTGTGGAGCCGTAGATCCTGGCGCTATTTGTACCTAGGGAGCCTGGCTTGTCCTGCCCACATGGGCATCTGGCAGGTAATGAGGCCTGGCTCCCAGCCTGCCCTTCCTAGCCAGGGCTGCTGCCATCCATCAGTTCATGCCCCATGCCTCCCTGCATCCCGAGTGGGGCGGAGCACAGAAGGGCAGCCCTGTGGGAACTCTGTTCTGTGTCCCAGGTGAGTATCCAGGCACCTCTGGCAATGTTCCCTGGAACTCCAGTTTGCTTTAGGGCTTTTGATGATTATCTCTCTGTTCGTTATGTCAGCACAAGGGCACAGGTGAGTTCCCATTTCAGGAGGACAGAAACTGGCAGTGCAGGAAGCTAGGGAATGTGGTTTGGTTATACAAGAGCAGGCACAGAAGAGACCCCACTTTGACCTCCACTGCATGTCTGACAATCAGCCACACGTGTTTCAGCTGCACATAGATCAAGTCTGAACCAAACCTTTCCTCCTGCTCAGCCCCTTCCATCACCACCATCTTCACCACATAGGTACCTAGAACATAGCTGAATACACCCCACCTGTGGAGGATTTCCTTGGGAAAAACAACTGCTCTCTGTGTCCTCTACCCTGTCTCACTCCAAGATCTGTCTTTGTTTATGGATGGAGTTGTTGACATAGCCCAGGTTCAAATTTTATGTCTACTAAAAGCAAGCCTCCTGTGACCTCTAGCTAGCCATATCTCCTCACAGGGCTGATGTGATGATTGAATTACCCAACTCTTTTTACCCAAGGAGCTTCTGGGGTGTCTGTAGGCAAACAGGCATCGGAGATACTGCTCTTGGCTTCTAGGCAGGGAAAGATGAATGGGGTGGGTGCTTACTTCCCCCTAACCCCTGGGCTCAAGTTTCCCACTTCTAACCCAGCTCTGCTGCCTGGGTCATCTCAATGCTGATGGAAAGCAAAGGCCGCTCCCAGCCAAAGCAATACATCCTCCTGCCCTTCCACTGCAGTGCCATCATTTGGTGAGTAGGAAATCACCAGACATTTGTCTCTTAAGTGAATACACATTTGAGAAGAGTCACAGCCGAGCCCAGAGCTTTTCATTCTCAGCTGTGCAATCAATCACTTGAGGCTTTTAAAATATATGCTGAACCCCCCCGCCTAAGGCTTCCCTCTCTGGGGACTTCGATTCAGTACCTCTAGGGCAAAGCCCCAATTCCTATACCGTTTAAACTACTCTGGTGGGTCTGATGGGCAGCAGGGCTGAGAACCAGCCAGAAAGACCTTTATGAAGGAAGAGGACCTTGTGGTCTGTGTCATCAGAGACTCCTTGGCAGGTCTGGCTGAGTCCCAGCTGAGGGGAACAGTGGCTGTCACTTCCATCACCCCAAAGGGTGGGGAAGTCCCTGATGCCAGCTCTGCCTCTAACACCAAGGAGTGGAAGGTCCAGTGGTGAAGTCCATGACTAGGAGCATTCAGGTTCATATCTACAGGCTAGTGAACACTCTGAAAATTACTCCGTTTATGTAAACTCTGTTTTCTCATTTGTAAAAGTAGGTTAAAAATGGTGCCTACATCATTGGATTGATAGACATTCAAATGAGTGTGTGTGTGTGTGTGTGTGTGTGTGTGTGTGTGTGTGTGTGGTGTTTGTAAAATTTACAAGGTCTGACATGTAGTAAACTCTCAATAAATGTTGACTGCTATTATCTGGTCCCACCTGTCATACATTTCATAGATTGTCACCAGTTCCTAGTTTAAAGCACAGCCAACCTTCCCCCCAAAATCACTGATTTTCAGAACTACAAGTCATGGGCCACATAAGGACATATTAGTTAACATCAGACCCCACATACAACGGGGGTCCCCTAAAATTGTAACACTGTATTTTCGCTGCACCTTCACTGTTTTGATATGTTTAGATACACAGATCCTGCCTCTGTACTGAAACCGCCTGCAGTGTTCAGAACAGTAATAACATGCTGTACAGGTTTGTGGCCCAGGAGCAATAGGCTTTCCTCTTAACAGCCTAGGTATGTAGTAGGCAATGCCGTCTAGGTTTGTGTAATGGCACTCTATGATGTTCACATAATGGCAATTGCCTGTGCATTTCTCAGAATGTGTCCCCATCACTAAGTGACACACAACTGTATAAGGAAACCTAGATACACCCCCACCGCCTGAAATAAATGGAGGAAAGCCAGCTCATGGTCTCATAGACCCAGGGACATGAATTTAAATTATTACAGATGACAGATGGGTGAGAAATTTCCCAGTATCTGTTGAACAGAGCTTGTCCTAATGTGGGCTTGGCCTTCATCTGTATATTCCTTTAGGAATGATGTGTATATCTGGAAGAGGATTGTTTTCACATACTTTTATCATTCCCACAGCTCTTAACATCTGCTCAGGGTTTTTTTTTAGTTTTTATAGGTGGTACTTTTTATGACTGCTCTACTCCTTCCCTGGTTGGCTTAAAATCTTCCCATCTCAGGGGATTCGTACCTGACCCCCATAACTCAGTCAGTGTTTCTATTTGTAGGCTTTGCTGGCTGGATGTTGTGGCTCATGCCTGTAATCCCAGCAGTTTGGGAGGCCAAGGTAGGAAGACTGCTTGAGGCCAAGAGTTCAAAACCAGCCTGGGAAATACAGCAAGACCTCCTTTCTACAAAAAATAATGGGGGTGCATACCTATAGTCCCAACTACTCTGGAGGCTGAGGCAGGAGGATCACTTGAGTCCAGGAGTTTGAGGCTGCCATCAGCTATGATTACACCACTGCATTCCAGCATTCCAGCCTGGGCAACAGAGTGAGACACTGTATCTAATAAATAAGTAAATACACATACACACACATATACAAGTAACTGATTAAACTTTTGTAAAAAATAACAATTTTGGGAATTTCTACAAAGGTGAGATCTATGGTTCCAGTAAACTCTATGGATAGATAGATAGATAATGTTTAATCAGTTACTTATATGTATATATATATATTTTTTTATTAGATACAGGGTCTCACTCTGTTGCCCAGGCTGGAATGCTAGAATGCAATGATGTGATCACAGCTCATTGCAGCCTCAAACTCCTGGACTCAAGTGATTCTCCTGCCTGTATATATATGTGTATATATATAGAGAGAGTGTGTGTATGTGTGTGTGTGTATATACATATATATATAGTGTGTGTGTGTATATACAAATACATATATATATATATATAGTGTGTGTGTACATATATAGTGTGTGTATGGAGTGTGTATGTATAAATATATATACACATGTATATGTATATATGTATATACATACACACATGTATATGTATATATGTATATATATACATACACACTATATATGTACACACACTATATATATACACACACAGTGTGATTTTGTATATATGTATATATATATATACACGTATATATATACACATAGATATGTGTATGTGTATATATATGTATATATACATGTATATGTGTGTGTATATATGTGTATATATATACACGTATATATACATGTTTATATATATACATATATATAAGGATACATATATACATGTATATATGTATACACATATACATATATACATATATACATGTATATATACATGTATATATACACACATATATACACACACATATATATGTGAGTGTGTATATATACATGTATATATACATCTATATATGTACACACATGCACATATATTTGTATATATATACACACACACACACATATATATATCTCACCTTTGTAGCAATTCCCAAAATTGTTATTTTTTACAAAAGTTTAATCAGTTACTTGATGCAAGCTTTCCCATGACTGTGAGCTCCATAATTGCAGGGCGTGCTTGGTTTTGCTCATCCTGGCTTAGCACAGTGCCCGGCACAGAGAGGAGAATGAGCAGGCAATCCTTAAATAAATAAATGAGAAATGTATGAATTAGCCAACCACTAAACAGGTTAAGTTTATCTCTGGTGTAAAAGGATGTCCACTGACAGGCTTCCCTTTGGATAGTTAAGAAAGAAAAGTTAGTAGCATGGTGATGACTGTGAAAGAAATTCAGTGGTTTTCTGTATTCCTGGAGAGAACAGTGGCAAGAGCATGACTCCCCACCTGCCACCCCAATTTCTAATTTCCTTTTATAATCCAAGGTGTCCCTAGAAAATGAAATGAGATTTCAAATGGAATCAGCAGGTTCTAAATATACAAAATAAGCCTTTTTTTTTTTTTTTTTTTTTTTTTTTTTTTTTTTTTTGAGATGGAGTCTTGCTCTGTTGCCCAGGCTGGAGTGCAATGGTGCGAGTTTGGCTCACCACAACTTTCGCCTCCCGGGTTCAAGTGATTCTCCTGCCTCAGCCTCCCGAGTAGCTGGGATTAGAGGCATGCAACACCATGCCCAGCTAATTTTGTATTTTTAGTAGAGACGGGATTTCTCCATGTTGATCAGTCCAGTCTCGAACTCCAGACCTCAGGTGATCCCCTGCCTCGGCCTCTTAAAGTGCTGGGATTATGGGAAAATAAGCCCTTCTTAAGTCTTACCTGTCAATTGGCAGGATCACAGCTTCTGGGACGTCAGGATCCCAGCAGTAGAACAGCCCATGGGGATTCCTCTGCCTCTCCACAGCCATGAGCATACTGCTCTGGGTGAATACAGGAGAGGCATGAAAAGTTCTGGGTGAAGGCACTGGGATGTGAGTTTGGGAATATAGGAAAGCGTATCTGAGCACTACTGCTCAAGGACATGCAGAATTTTGACATGCAGAAAAGTTGGGTGAAAGGAACCCAAATGTAGAGCATGAGGGAAATTGAAACAGCAGAAATCAGGTGGCTCATTGGGGGGCATCAGGCAGCAAGGTGAACCTGAAACAGACAGGTGCACATAGTGGAATAGGTAAGGCCTTGTGGCTGGAGAACTGAATGTACCCAATGGAGGGAAATGTTCACTTTCCTCAGCAGGTCATGATGACAGAATGGGTAGACGTGAACACATCTTGATTTTTGTTCCAGTGCTTTCTTGCTGGGTTTCAGATCCTAAGATGTGATCTCAAAATCACACGTGCTGGTCAGATGCAGTGGCTCATGTCTGCAATCCCAGTTCTTTGGGAGGCCAAGGTAGGTGGATCACTTGAGGTCAGGAGTTTAAGACCAGCCTGGGTAATATGGTAAAACCCTGTCTCTACTAAAAATACAAAAAATCAGTTGTGCATCATGGTGCATGCCTGTAATCTCAGCTACTTGAGAGGCTGAGGAAGGAGAATTGCTTGAACCGGGGAGATAGAGGTTACAGTGAGCTAAGATGGCGCCACTGCACTTCAGCCTGGGAAACAGAGTAAGACTCTGTCTCAAAAGAAAAAAATCACATGAGCTTTTCACAGCCATTAGCATGACTACCACCCAAAAGCAAAATAGGTTGGGCACAGTGGCTCACACCTGTAATTCTAGAACTTTGGGAGACCAAAGTAGTAGTATCACTTGAGACAAGGAGTTCAAGACAAGCCTGGGCAACATACAAGACCCCGTCTCTACAAACAATTTTTAAAAATTAGCCAGGCATGGTGGTGGGTGCCTGTATTCACAGCTACTCAAGAGGCTGAAGTGGGAGAATTGCATGAGCCCAGAAGTTTTAGGGTTCAGTGAGCCCTAATTATACCACTACACTCCAACCTGGGGAACAGAGCACGAACTTGTCTCTAAATACGTGAAATACAATACAATACAATACAATACAATACAATACAATACAATAAAAGTTTTTTTCCACAAAATAATAAGTATGTGAAGTGATGGATTTGTTAATATGATTTAATCATTCTGCATTGGAAACCTACATCAAAACATCATATTGTATGCCGTAAAAATATACAATTATAGATTGTGTGCAGTGGCTCATGCCTATAATCCCAGCACTTTGGGAGACTGAGGCGGGCAGAACCTGAGGTCAGGAGTTTGAGACCAGCCTGACCAACATGCAGAACCTTGTCTCTACTAAAAATACAAAAATTAGCCAGGTTTGGTGGTGGGTGTCTATAATCCCAGCTGCTCAGGAGGCTGAGGCAGGAGAATGGCTTCAACCAGGGAGGCAGAGATTGCAGTGAGCCAAGATTGCACCATGGCACTCCAGCCTGCATGGCAGAGTGAGATTCTGTCTCAAAAAAAAAATTTATATATATATATATACACAATTATTATTTGTCAATTTAAAATTTAAAAACTGTACGGTAAGAAACATGATGTTAACAATATTCTCTTCAAAGGATAAAATCCATATTGAAAGATGAATCTATGAACATGATTTGGTCATTACTTATAGTTATTCAACTATCAGGGAAATCTAAGACAATCCATTAGAAAAACTATCAATATTGCTGTGCCACCACAGCTGCCGGCATGAATGCACATGAGCAAAGACCCTGCTGCCACTGCCCTGATGAACGGCTTTACTGGTCACTTTCCATCAGAGTGTTGTTGCCAGCAGACTAAAATCACCTCCACCTCACTAACACAGCAAGTGCTTGACCTCAAAAGGCTGGAGAACAAAGCTGTGGGCCCGGTACACAAGGTTAGAGCAAGCAGCCCAGGAGTGCTGAACTGAGTCTTAGCCTTCTGAAATCTTCCAGAAACAAAGCCAGTCAACTGAACCCACCTGATACCATAGTCAAACCCTCAAGGGCATCAAAGAATATAAAACAAACAAATAAACAAACAAACATCCAAGGGACAGAAACTTGAAAGATTAAAAGAGCATCACTCTACACAGATGAGAAAGCACAAAAACTCTGGCAACTCAAAAAGCCAGAGTGCCATCTTACCTCCAAATGACCACACTAGTTCTCCAGCAACAGTTCTTAATCAGCTGAAATGGCTGAAACAACAGACACATAATTCAGAATCTGGATAGGAATCAAGACCAGTGACATTCAGGAGAAGGCCAAAACCCAATTTAAGGAATCTAATAAAATACTACAAGAACTGAAAGACTAAATAGTCATTTTAAGAAAGAACCAAACTGATCCTATAGAGCTGAAAAACTCACTACAAGAATTGCATACTATAATTGGAAGTATTAACAATAGAATACATCAAGCTGAGGAAAGAATCTCAGAGCTCAAAGAACAATTCTTCAAATCAACTCAGTCAGACAAAAATAAAGAAAAAGGATAAAAAAGAGTGAACAAAACCTCTAAGAAATATAAGATCACAGTATATAAAGAGACCAATGTACAACTCATTGGTATCCCTGAATGAAAGCAGGAGAGAGCAAGCAACTTGGAAAACATTTTTTTTTTTTTGAGATGGAGTCTTACTCTGTTGCCCAGGCTGGAGTGCAATGGCACAATCTCAGCTCACTGCAACCTCCCCCTTCTGGATTCCAGAGATTCTCCTGCCTCAGCCTTCTGAGTTGCTGGGATTACAGGCACCTGCCACCACTCCTGGCTAATTTTTTAGTATCTTTAATAGAGACAGGGTTTTACCATGTTGGCCAGTCTGGTCTTGAACTCCTGACCTCAGGTGATTCACCCACCTTGGCCTCCCAAAGTGCAGGGATTACAGGCATGAGCCGCCATGCCTGGTCAGAAAACATATTTGAGGATATTGTCCACAAAAATTTCCCCAACCTTGCTAAAGAGGTCAACATTGAAATTCAGGAAATGCAGGGAACATTTGTTAGATGATAGTATACAAGGTGACCATCCCCAAGACACATAATCATCAGATTAACCAAGATTAACATGGAAGAAAAAAAGGCAGCTAGAGAGAAGGGTCAGGTCATCAACAAAGGGAACTCTATCAAATTAACAGTGGACCTTTCAGCAAAAACTCTACAACCCAGAAAAGATTGGAGACCTATATTCAGCATTCTTAGAGAAAATAAGTTCCAAACAAGAATTTCAAACCCAGCCAAAGTAAGCTTCATATGTGATGGAGAAATAAGATACTTTTCAGACAAGCAACTGCTAAGGAAATTTATTACCATGAGATCTGCCTTACAAGAGGTCCTTAACAGAATGCTAAACATGGAAATAAAAAACCACTACTGGTTACCACAAAGACACACTTAAGTCCTGACCACTGACACTATAAAACAACTACACAATCAAGTCTGCATGACAACCAGCTAAAAACACAATGACAATAAAATCTGCACATATCAATATTAATTTTGAACATAAACTGGTGAAACACTCCAATTGAAAGGCAAAGACTGGCAAATTGGATAAACAAGAAAGATCCAACTGTATGCTGTCTTGTTCAAGAGACCCATCTCACAGGAATGACACCCATAGGCTTAAAGGGATGAGAAAATTCTACCAAGCAAACAGAAAACATAAAAGAGCAGGTGTTACTATTCTAATTTTAGACAAAACAGACTTTAAACCAACAATGATCATTAAAAGACAAAGAAAGCCAGGAACAGTGGCTCATACCTGTAATCCCAGCACTTTGGGAAGCTGAGGCGAGCAAATCACCTGATGTCACGAGTTTGAGACCAACCTGGCCAACATGATGAGACCCCATCTCTACTAAAAATAGAACAAATTAGCCACGTGCGGTGTTGCACACCTGTAATCCCAGCTACTCAGGAGGCCGAAGCATGAGAATCACCTGAACCCTGGAAGTGGTGGTTGCAGTGAGCCAAGATCGCTCCACTGCACTCCAGCCTGGGTGATAGAGTGGGATTCTGTCAAAAAAAAGGGGGGCATTACATAATGATAAAGGGTTCAATTCAACAACACTTAACTGTCCTAAATATGTATGTACCCAACACTGGAGCACCTAGACGCAGCAAGCTTTCAGAGACCCACAAAAAGACTTAGATAACGACACTATAGTAGTGGGAGATTTCAACACCTTTCTACACCCCACTATTAGTTTTCTACTTCAAGGACAGTATTAGACAGGTCATCGAAGTAGAAAATTAACAATGATATTCAGGACAAGAACTCAACATATGACATCTACAGAACACTCCACCAAAAACAGCAGAATATACACATGACACATATTCTAAAACTGACCACGTGATTGGCCATAAAACAATTCCCAGCAAATTCAAAAAACTGAAATCATACTAGCCACACTCTGCACCACAGTGCAATAAAAATAGAAATCAGCACTAAGATCTCTGAACACCACACAATTACCTGGAAAGTAAACACCATGCTCCTGAATGACTTTTGGGTAAACAATTAAATTAAGGCAGAAATCAAGAAATTCTTTGAAACTAGTGAAAACAAAGATAAAACATACCAGAATCTCTGGGACACAGCTAAAGAAGTGTTAAGAGAAAAGCTTATAGTGCTAAATGCCCACATTGAAAAGTTAGAAAGATCCCAAATTAACAACCTAACATGAGACCCAGAAGAACTATAAAAAAAATAGCAAACCAACCCCAAATCTGGCAGAAGACAAGAAATAACCAAATTCAGAGCTGAACCGAATAAAACTGAGATGTGAAAAACCATACAAAATCTCAATGAAATCAAAATTTGGTTATTTGAAAGAATAAATAAGATGAATCGACTGCTAGCTAGACTAATAAAGAAAAAAGAGAGAGGGTCCAAATAAATACAATCAGAAATGGCAAAGAGGACATTATCACCTACCCACCTCCCCAAAATACAAAAACCCTCAGAGTGTATTACACACCTCTATGCACACAAACTAGAAAACCAAGAAGAAATGGATACATTCCTGGAAACACAGAATCTCTCAAGATTGAACCAGGAAGGAATTGAAACCCTGGACAGACCAATAACAAGTTCCAAAAGAATTTGTAATAAAAAGCCTACCAACCAGAGAAAGCCCTGGAAAAGATAGATTCACAGCATAATTCTATCACACATATGCAGAACAGTTGTACCAATCCTACAGAAACTATTCCAAAAAATTGAGGCAAGGGACTCCTCCCCAACTCTTCTATGAGGCCAGAATCATTCTGATATCAAAATCTTGCAGAGACGCAACAACAAAAAAAAAAACTTCAGGTCAATATTCCTGATGAACATAGATACAAAATCCTCCACAAAGTAATAGCAAACCAAATCCAACAGCACATCAAAAAACTAACCCACCATGATGAAGTAGGCATTTCCAGGATGCAAGTTTGGTTGAACATAGGTAAATCAATGCATGTGATTCATCACATAAACAGAACTAAAAACAAAAACTACATAATGACCTCAATAGAAGCAGAAAAAGCTTTTGATGAAAATTCTCGACAAACTAGGCATTAAAGGAGCGTGCCTCAAAATAATAACAGCCATCTAAGGCAAACCCACAGCCAACATGCTGAATGGGTAAACACTGTAAGCATTCCCCTTGAGAACCAGAACAAGACAAGGAAGCCCACTCTCACCACTCCTATCCAACATAGTACTGGAAGTCCTAGCCAAGGCAAAGGAAAGAAATTGCATCCAAATAGGAAAAGAGGAAATCAAACTACCGCTCTTTGCAGATGAGATATGATTCTGTACCTATAAAACCCCATAGTCCTTGCCCAAAAGCTACAGTTGCTAATAAACAACTTTAGCAAGGTTTCAGGATACAAAATCAGTGTACAAAAATCAGTAGCATTTCTATACACCAATATTGTCCAAGATGAGAGCTAACTCAAAAACACAATCTCATTCACAATAGCCATTCACAAAAATAAAATACCTAGGAATACAGCGTCCCAGGGAAGTGAAATATCTCTGCAATGAGAATTATAAAACACTACTAAAGGAAATCAGAGATGACACAAACATATGGAAAAACATTTCATATTCCATATTCATGGATGGGAAGACTCAATATTGTTAAAGTGGCCATATGCCTACAGCAATTTACAGATTCAATGCTATTCCTAGCAAACTACTAATAACATTTTTCACAGAATTGGAAAAAGTTATTCTAAAATTCACATGGAACCAAAAAAGAAGCTTGACTAGCCGAAGCAATCCTAAGCAAAAAGAACAAAGCTGGAGACAAAACATTATCTACTTCAAACAAGGCTACAGTGACCAAAACAGTCCGGTACTGGTACAAAAACAGACACATAGACCAGTGGAACAGAATGGAGAATCCAGAAATAAAGCCACACGCCTACAACCATCTGATCTTAGACAAGGCTGACAAAAACAAGCAATGAAAAAAGGACTCGTTATTCAATTAATCATGCTGAGAAAACCGGTTAGCTATATGCAGAAGATTGAAATGAGATCCTTTTCCCATATGCAAAAGTCAACTCAAGATAGATTAAAGACATAATTGTAAAACCTTAAAACTATAAAAGCCCTAAAAGAAAATCTAGGAAATAACATTCTATACATAGGCCCTACCAAAGATTTCATGATGAAGATGGCAAAAGTAATTGCAAGAAAAACCAAAAATTGACAAATGGGACCTAGTTAAACTAAAGAGCTCTGCACAACAACAACAACAACAAAAACTGTCAATAGAGTAAACAGACAATCTACAGAGTGGGAGAAAATACTTACACACTATGCATCCAACAAAAGTCTATCTAAGGAACTTAAACAAATTAACAAGCAAATACCAAGCAATCCCACTGCAAAGTTGGCAAAGGCCAGGCACAGTGGCTCATGCCTATAATTCTAGCACTTTGAGAGGCTGAGGTGGAAGGATCGCTTGAGCCTGGGAGGCTGAGGTTGCAGTGAGCTGTGACTGTGTCATTGCACTCCAGCCTGGGCAACAGGGTGAGATCCTAACTAAAAAACAACAACAACAACAACAAAACTGGCAAAAGACATGAACTTTTCAAAAGAAGGCATACTCATATCCAACAAGCATATGAAAAATGCTCAACATCACTAATTATTAGAGAAATGCAAATCAAAGCCACAATGTGATACCATCTTAGACCAGTCAGAATGGCTATTACCAACAGATGCTAACAAAGTTGCAGAGAAACAAGAATGCTTGTAAGCTGCTGGTAGAAATGTAAATTAGTTCAGCGATTGTGGAAAGCAGGTTGGAAATTTCTCAAAGAACTTAAAACAGAACTACCATTCGACCCAGCAATCCCATTACTGGATATATACTCAAAGAAATAGAAATCATTCTGCCATAAAGACACATGCATGCATATGTTCATTGCCACACTGTTCATAATAGTAAAGACCTGGAATTAACCTAGATGCCCATCAACAGTGGACCAGGTAAAGAAAACATGGTACATATAGACTATGGAATACAGCCATAAAAAAAATTAGATTATGTTTTTTGCTGCGATGAAGTTAGAGGTCATTATCCTAAACAAATTAACATTGAAATAGAAAATGAAATATTGCATGTTCTCACTTATAAGTGGGAGCTTAACATTGAGTACACATGGACACAAAGAATGGAGAAGAGACACCAGGGCCTACCTGAGGGTAGAGCGTGAGGGAGGGTAAAAATTGAAAAACTACCTATTGGTTAGTATGCTTATTACCTGATGATGAAATAATCTGTACACCAAACCCCCACGCCATACAATTTACCCATATAGCAAACCTGAACATGTACCCCAAAACCTAAAAAACAAAGTTGGAAAGAAAAAAAAAGCCATCTATCATGGCTTTTAAATATTTCAACTGGAAACTCAGGGAGCACAGTAATAGATGCTGAATGAATTCCATTATGATTCTGGTCTCTAATAATTTTGTATTTTATTTTCTTTAAGAAAAAAATTATATAATATTAATTAGAAAATAAATAAACAATGAAACTGATGAGTTTGTCAAGTTAGCTAAATAAAGATTGCCATTTGGAAATCAATCGATTTCCTGTAACCCACTATTGCATTATATAACTGGAAAAAAATTATACCATTGACAATAGTAACAACAGCAGCAACAAAAATATAATGAAACATATGTATTAGAAATAGACAAACCTTCAATGATAAAATCATGAAATCTTACATGAAACTGACACAAAGATAAAAGAGAATCTAAATAAATGGAGACATACACCTTGTTCCGAAGCAAATTTTGGAAAATTTTAAGATGTCAACTACTCTCAATTTATTCTACAAATTCTGGCAGCCCCCATCGGAATCTGAATAGGGTAGTTGTATGCTTTGTTTTGAATTCTGAAGTGATGTTTGGATCTTTCGAAGTTAGATGTATATATTGATTGAGGAGTAAGGAGAAGTCTAATTTTGGGGCCAGACTACCTGGCTTCAAACTCAGCTCTGGGTACCCAAAGGAATATAAATCGTTCTCTGGATATATAACCAACTTGTGAGTTTTTCAGCTAGTTGCTTAGCCTTGCAGCCAGTTTGCTCATCTGTAAAATAAGGTGATAAAAAATAGTGTCTACCTCAGAGGATTTGTACAAAGAATAAACAAATTAATAAGGAAAAGTACTTAGTACAGTGCCTGGCAGTAAAAGCCAATGATTACAATTATGTAACAACAAGGGGAGAGAAAGTCAAATAAAATAAATCACCTCAATCCCAAAGTAAAATATCAAACTAAATCTGAGTCTATTAATAAGGAATGTGTATTGTTTATTTATCCTATGCTACCAAAGTGTGCTTCAGAATCTGGCTTTGGTTTCATTGACATTTCTCAGAGTTAAGATAATTACTCACATATGGTCAAGTCCAAGTGAATATCATTGTGCTGTTAATATCCTTAATAATGAATCTTGGACCTAAGGATAGAGGAGGGTGGGAAGTTGGGTAAATATTATTGAGCCCTAAGACACACAGAGTCTCTGAACTCCTGTCCTCAGCAAGATGTGCTGGGCACAAGCTTCCTTTTGGCTGAGGTTATCATCCAAGGATTTTCTAGGGAGTTGATGTTCAAATTGGTGAACACATACTTGGTGGATGGAGACTTTTAAGGGATCACTTTGAGATTTTGACATCCACGTAGGCTTTTACTATTTACGTACCATGTGGTCACACTGGTTCTCCTTCCCACCTCCCTCCTGTAATCACTCTCATTCCACTTTCCAAAGACAGAAGTTATATGCATCCTTCATCAGAATCTTAACACAGCGCATGGACTCTGCAGGTAGAAATCTCTAGACTTCAAAGAAACTATTTAAAGTATTGTTTTGTGATTACAACATTTTGTCCATATCAAGTGATATCTAATATATTGTGTTTGATCAACTCAAAGAAGGTCTTAATTTAGCAGTGGCTGGTAAATCATTAAAAATAATTTTGAAGCCGGGCACAGTGGCTGAAACCTGTAATCCAGCACTTTGGGAGGCCGAGGCGGGTGGATCACGAGGTCAAGAGATCGAGACCATCCTGGTCAACATGGTGAAACCCCGTCTCTACTAAAATACAAAAAATCAGCTGGGCATGGTGGTGCGTGCCTGTAATCCCAGCTACTCAGGAGGCTGAGGCAGGAGAATTGCCTGAACCCAGGAGGCGGAGGTTGCAGTGAGCTGAGATCACGCCACTGCACTCCAGCCAGAGCGAAACTCTGTCTCAAAATAATAATAATAATAATAATAATAATAATAATTTTGAAAATGGACAAAAGACCCTAATAGACCTAAGACTTAATATACCTTATTAGAGTGGTCATCAGAGAAGTGCAAATCAAAACCACGATTAGGTCACACCTGTTAGAATGGCTATTACAAGTATTGTCAAGGATGTGGAGAAAAGGAAATCTTTTACTCACTATTGGTGGGAATTTAAATTAGTACAGTCATTATGAAAAACAGTATGGAGGTTCCTCAAAAAATTAAAAATAAAACAACCATATGATCCAGCAATCCTACCACTGAGTATACAATCATCCCTCTCTATACTCAGGGGATTGGTTCCAGGCACTTCCCCTTTACATATACCAAAAACTGCACAAACTCACGTCCTGCATTCGGCCTGGTGGAACCTCTATATTCAAAAGGTCAGCCCTCCATATACACAAGTTTTGCATGCCTCAAACACTGCATTTTCAACTCACATTTGGGTGAAAAAATCTATGTGTAAGTGGACCTGCACAGTTCAAACTCATGTTGTTCAAGGGTCAACCTTGTACCCAAAGGAAACAAAGTCAGTATGTCCAAGAGACATCTGCAATCCCATGCTTACTTCAGCACTATGCACAATAGCTAAGACATAGAATCAACCTAAGCGTAGAAAAGCAAATATGGTCTTTTTTTAAAATGTGGTCTATGTACACAATGAAATACTATTGGGTCATAAAGAAAGAATTAAATACTGTCATTTGTAGCAACATGGATGACCCTGGAGAATATTATGTAAAGTGAAATAAGCCAGATGCAGTTGATGAATAACGCATGCTTGCACTCATAATTGGCATCTAAAAATGTTGATCTGGCCAGGACGGTGGCTCACGCCTGCAATCCCAGCACTTTGGGAAGTCAAGGCAGGAGGATGGCTTAAGGTCAGGAGATCGAGACCAGCCTGGCTAACATGGTGAAATCCTGTCCCTACTAAAAATGCAAAAATTAGCCCAGCATGGTGGTGCATGCCTGTAATCCCAGCTACTAGAGAGGCTGAGGCAGGAGAATCGCTTGAACCTGGGAGGCGAAGGTTGCAGTGAGCCCAGATTGCACCACGGCACCCCAGCCTGGGCAACAGAGCAAGACGTCATTTCAAACAAAATTTTTTTGATTAAAAAAATTAAATAAAAACATTGATCTCATAGAAGTAGAGAGTACAACAATGGTTACCAGATACTGGGCAGGGTACAGAATCGAGGAGGGAGGATGGAGAGAGGTCGGTCAACAGGTACAAAGTTATAATTAGGAAAAATGAGTTCAGATGTCTTATGATTCAGTGGACAACAGCAGTTAATAATAGCATATTGTATATCTTAAAATAGCTAGAGAAGAGTCAGTGTTCTCACCACAAAGAAATGATAAATGGATATATTAATTACCCTGATTTGATCATTACACAATGTATATATTTATTAAAACATCACATTTCATACCATAGATATATATCATTATTAGGTGTTGATAAAAAATTAAAAATACAGCCAGGTGCGGTGGCTCATGCCTGTAAATCCCAGCACCTTGGGAGGCTGAGGTGGGCGGATCACAAGGTCAGGGGTTTGAGACCAGCCTGACTAACATGGAGAAACCCTGTCTCTGCTAAAGCTAAAAAATAAAAAATTAGCCAGGTATGGTGGCACACACCTGTAATCCCAGTTACTCAAGAGGCTGAGGCAGGAGAATTGCTTGAACCCAGGAGGTGGAGGTTGCAGTGAGCCAAGATTGCATCACTGTACTCCAACATGGGCTACAGAGCGAGACTCTGTCTCAAAAAAAAAAAATTAAAAATATTGATTGTGAGTGATAGATCACTATGTCATCTTTAGCCTACAGCTCAGAGGAGTTCAGAGAACCAAGTGGCATCACTACCACAAGAGTCATTCTTTTCCCATCTGCCCATTTATGTAACAAGTATTTACAAAGTTTACATCTACAATAAATGATTATATTCAATAAATGATTATATCATTTGAATAAAATTGATCCTTTTAAGGAGAAGACAATTTTATTCATGTTTTCAAAGTATCAATTTTATTCAAATGATATAATCATTTATTGAATATAATCATTTATTGAATAAATAATATAATCCATGGATATATAAAATCAAAAAGGGCTTCACAGCCAGGTGCAGTGGCTCACACTTGTAACCCCAGCACTTTGGAAGGCAGAGGCAGGCAGATGACTAGAAGTCAGGAGTTCAAGATCAGCCTGGCCAACATGGCGAAACCCCGTCTCTACTAAAAACACAAAATTAGCTGGGCACAGTGGTATGACTCTGTAATCCTATCTACTCAGGAGGCTGAGGCAGATGAGATGCTTGAACCCAGAAGGCAGAGGTTGCAGTGAGCCAAGATTGCGCCGCTGCACTCCAGCCTGGGCTACAGAGCAAGACTCCGTCTCAAAAAAAAAAAAAAAAAAAAAAAAAAAAGCTTCATTAGGCCCTCATCTCATTAAGAGATATATTAACATCTTGCTCCATTTATTTAATGATTATCAAAAATTGGAATACATATATCAGGTCATTAGTCAAAGTTTCAAGAATCTCTGCTGGTACCCAAGTCACCAGTGTTTCATATGTCACAAACTCCTTGCAGACCTCATACACACTCAGAATCCTTGCCAAGTTCTGAGTTGTAAGTCCCACAATATGGAAAAGGACATCTGAGATCGTTTTCTTCACTTTATTCACCAAATGTTGCCATGATCAAATGGTCCTGTGCTGTCTAAATCCCTTACCTGTGTCATACCCTAGGAAAAAGAATGAAGGAAAGGAATCAGAAATTCTTAATTGGACCAGGCACAGTAGTTCACACTTGTAATCCCAATTCTTTGGGAGGCTGAAGAGGGCAGATCGCTTAAGCCCAGGAGTTTGAGACCAACCTGGGAAACATGACAACATGGCAAGACACTGTCTCTGCAAAAAAAAAAAAAAAAAAAAAAAAAAATTTAACTCAGACGGGTGTGGCGGTACATGCCTGTAGACCCACCCAGGAGGCTGAGGTGGGAGAGTAGCTTGAACCTGGTCAGTGATCTGTGATCACACTGCTGCACCCCAGCCCAGGCAACAGAGCCAGACTCTGTCTCAAAAAAAAAAAAAAAGAAAAGAAAAACATTCTTAGTTTGTTCCTGAATTTTCTAAAATAATAGTTTCTCACTGTGTGCACCACCCTACTTGTTTTGTTTGTTTGTTTTTGAGATGGAGCCTCACTCTGTTGTCCAGGCTGGAGTGCAGTGGTGCAATCTCAATCGTGGCTCACAGTAACCTCCACCTCCCAGGTTCAAGTGATTCTCACGCCTCAGCCTACCAAGTAGCCAAGATCACAGGCACGTACCACCTCACCCAGTTAATTTTTGCATTTTTAGTAGTGATGGGGTTTTACCATATTGGCCAGGCTGGTCTCGAACTCTTGACTTCAAGGGATCCACCTGCCTCAGCTTCCTAAAGTGCTGGGATTACAGGCATGAGCCACCACACCTGGCTGCACTACCCTACTTGTGCTGTCATAATGCTGGAAGCCAGTGCAGATACCGTTTGGGACACCACCTAGAGTTTGGGGACCCTTCCTCATCCACCTTTAAATTGACTTCATACATCATCCCCCATTAGTGGAGTACACCCATAACCCAGATATAAATTGTACACTCTCTGGATGGCCTGAAGCTTCTGGAAAGCAGGTACTTTTCCATCATGGTACATCTTACCCCAGTAACACCACTCATAACTTTGTATTTGGAATGAATTTCAAACCCTAAGCAATGTTGCAATGATACATCTCTATGGCTTTACCCAATTCTGCTTATTGAGGAAGTTTGATTCCATTTGCTTTAGTCGTACAGTCTCCTTGGGGCAATTCTACTCAACAAAGACTCAGAACAAGGGTCTCATTTTATGGAATTTTCCAACAGGTATGCAAACATCAAATTACAACCATGTATCCCACACCATCCCCAGATCCCTGGCAAGGCTATACACAAATTTGGTGGCAAAACAGAGGAGACATAAACTACAGTGAACAGACTATATGTGGCCTAAAGTCCTCCTGATGTCATGAAGGACATGTAGGCTGTGTTCAGATGAGCTGCAGGGCTCTGCCCCTGTGAAATCATCATGGCTCCAGAAGAGGTCCCATGTTCCAGCAGTTTTCCTCTGCAATGGAGCAGATCCTTGGAGGTCAAGGAGTCACCTTCCTTCCTAAGTTCCTGTCAAGGCTGACACCAACGTGAGGCTCTGTTCCAATACATCTGTTCTACCTGGGGAACTGATTTTTTTTTTTTTTTGAGACAGGGTGTCACTCTTGTTGCCCAGGCTGGAGTGCAATGGTGTGATCTCAGATCACTGCAACCTCTGCCTTCTGGGTTCAAGCAATTCTCCTGCCTCAGCCTCCTGAGTAGCTGAGACGACAGGTAATTACCACCATGCTCGGCTAAATTTTTAATATTTAATAGAGACAGAATTTCACCATGTTGGTCAGACAGGTCTTGAACTCCTGACCTCCGGTGATTCACCCACCTTGGCCTCCGAAAGTGCTGGGATTACAGATGTGCACCATCATGCCAGCCAGGAATTGATCTTACCTAAAGAAATTTCAGAGAAAGAACTGCCTGGCAGCGATGTAAGCCAGGTCCTAGCACCCCATCTTAACCATCCCCACAGTCAGTAAGTTGTGCTGGACCTTGCTTGAGGTACCTGCATCTCAGTGTAAGTCAGTCCCACCTTGCAAACCAAGACTTGAGAACATCAAGCACAACCACATCAAAGGTACCACCCAAAGAAGGGGAATTTGAGATCACCCAAAAGAGGGAGTTTGTGTTCTCTGCAAAAACAGGTGCCACTTACGATGATGATGATCAGATTTTTTTTTTAATGTTTGACCTAGAGGGAAAAGGGATTACCCCTTTGGCACCCACGATGAGTTGAAGGCATTTAAAAAAAAGAATTCAGCCGGGCGCGGTGGCTCAAGCCTGTAATCCCAGCACTTTGGGAGGCCGAGGCGGGTGGATCACAAGGTCAAGAGATCAAGACCATCCTGGTCAACAAGGTGAAACCCCATCTCTACTAAAAATACAAAAAATCAGCTGGGCATTGTGGTGCATGCCTGTAATCCCAGCTACTCAGGAGGCTGAGGCAGGAGAATTGCCTGAACCCAGGAGGCGGAGGTTACGGTGAGCCGAGATCGCGCCATTGCACTCCAGCCTGGGTAACAAGAACGAAACTCCGTCTCAAAAAAAAAAAAAAAGAATTCTAGAAGAACTGCACAGAGAAGCAGACTGAATAACCCCAAGACTTATGATGGACCAGGGAACTTCTGAACTGATACTCACCTAGGATCCTTGATAGCAATTATTTTTGCTTAATCTCATGGTTTTCTGCTGCCCACTGGGAAGACTTTTCTTCCCCAATAGTCCTTTGCACTGAAGGGAACAATAAAAGCATTATGTGAAAAAAGCATATACTGACGGAGGACAGAGGGAAGTGGTGTGAGGTCGCTGTCCACATCTCATTGTGTATTTTGACTCTCATTCTGTCTGTGTTCAGTTTCAATCATTATCCAAGACCTATCTTAAACCTAATTTCCTCTTTCTTTCAAAAAGCTCCTCTGAAGGTTTTTTTCTCCAGCATGTGTTTTAACTTCAGTTTCCTCTTACTTCTCTGTAGATTTCATCTTATCTGCTCTCCATCCATCAGAAAATCTTAAATACTTTTCATCAAATATTGTCCCTTGCTTTCTTTCCACCACACTATAGAGTCCTCCACTTTGTTCGTTGGTTGTTATTTTAAGTTGTTATTTTTTCAGATTTCTGAAGAGGATGGAGAAGGATTAAACTCATGCTCATTCTGTGTTCTTTAGCCAATCTCAAGTGATGCGTTTTATTTGTTGACTTCCATTACAGTCAGGTGCTTGACTGACAGATAACTGTGATGATCATGGGCTTGTGATGGCAAAGGGCAGGGTTAAAAAAAAAAAAAAAAGCAGCTGTAACCCCCTCTAAATCTCCTTTTGACATTTGCTTCTGTTATGAGAAATGCTAATCTTTCTAGATTTGTGGTAGTGACAAGGAGGAAGATAATCAGGGAAGGGAACTAGAGCAGCAGCAGGGAAAGAAGTTCCAGCATTGTTTAAGTAAGAAACCAGTCCAGCTTTTCACAATCCAGTTTCGAATTTGTCTATCTGTATGCCACTAACTGGGTGCCTGATGCCTCCCCAATTTCAACAAGGAAGAGGTAGGCAGGCAGAGAAGTAAAATCAAGGATTTGAGGTTCAGATATAGTTTCCCATCTCTGGGTTATATGGAGTGTGAGCTTGGAAAAGCCATCGAATGTTTTTAAGTCTCAGTAAATGAAGACTGCACTTTCTAATGACGTGAAGGTCATTAGAATTAAATAATAGTATGTGTGCAAAACACTCAGCAGTGCTGAGATGATCCCTTTAACACGAACCATCCCGTCAGCCTCATTCATCTTCAAATAAGGCACTTTGGAGTCATTTTCATTTCCCTTCTGGTTTTATCCTTCGAATCTTCCTTTTCATCCCACACATCACCACACAGTCATAGCTGCCCCTTCTTCCCCTCTGCCCGTGATAGACAGCCCCTAATCTCATTTCTTCTCGGCTTCTGTCTCCTTGGTAAGAAATCAGAGGAGATAAATATTATATACACCTTCCAGGATAATGCACAGTCCTCCCTTCTCAGAAAGAGAAGACCCTGTCAGTTGTTTCGAAATCTCATTTCGTCTCGGCTTCTTTCTCCTTGGTAAGAAATCAGAGGAGATAAATATTATATACACCTTCCAGGATAATGCACAGTCCTCCCTTCTCAGAAAGAGAAGACGCTGTCAGTTGTTTTGACCTTACGCAAACATGAGTGAAACTTTTATTTCACTTTGTTCACTTTGAGAACGGCAGCCAGGAATGGAACTTAAGTGTTCCTGCAGTGACCAATGATGATTCCAAGTGTTCAGAGATTTCAGACTCTACGTGACATGGCGCCACCTTGAGGTGCAAACCTTATTGTTGCATTCAATTTAAGAAAAACTCATCAGACATCTACTACAGGCTAGGCTTGGGTTGTTAAAAGAATAAAACAGGTCAGGCCGCGGTGGCTCACACCTGTAATCTCAACACTTTGGGAGGCCGAGGCAGGTGGATCACCTGAGGTCAGGAGTTTGAGATCAGCCTGACCAACATTGTGAAACCCCATTTCTGCTAAAGATAGGAAACTTAGCCGGGCCTGGTGGTGTGTGCCTGAAATCCCAGCTACTCCGTAGACTGAGGCAGGAGAATCGCTTGAACCTAAGAGGCAGAGGGTGCAGTGAGCCAAGATTGTCATTGCACTCCAGACGGGGTGACAGAGCCAGACTCCACCTCGAAAAGGAAGGAAGGAAGGAAGGAAGGAAGGAAGGAAGGAAGGAAGGAAGGAGGGAGGGAGGGAGGGAGGGAGGGAGGGAGGAAAGGAGGGAGGGAGGGAGGGAGGGAGGAAAAGAGGGAGGGTCGGAGGATCAGAGGAAGGGAGGGGGAGGGGGAGGGGGGGAGGGAGGGAGGCAGGAAGGAAGAAGGGAGGGAGGGAGGGAGGGAAGGAAGGAGGGAGGGAGGGTAGGCAGGCCTAAGCATTCACAGGAGGCTTTTTGGAGGACATGATGAAGAGAGAAATAAAGAAAGTATCTAGGCTGAAGGAGCAGTCCAACCTGCAGCTACCTGGCATAGAGTCAGTGCAGAGGAAGACCTGAGGGGAACTCAGCAGAGTGGATTCCTAGGAAGAAGTTGAGAGCTGCAACCAGGTGAACCGAGACTAGGGAAACTGCTTCCGATTTTGCACAGGGGATAAGATCCAGCCCCTGGGGTTGGTGAATGACAACAATGACACATGATATAAGTGCTCCGGGCACCCCTTAGTGCGGAAGGAGCTATAATCCTAGCAGAACACTCTGGATTTGTACATATGTCCACGCAAGACCATCCTTGTGGATTAAGACAGTATAGCAGCAATTTGAGAAAGAAGGCAGCTCAGGGGACACTATCGAACACAGTGTAGACCGGAAATCCTCAGCGGTTTGTCATTTGATCAGTAAGACATCATCAGAAAGTCACAAAAGTCTAGAATCAGTGGCTTGCTCATCAGCTGTAAAGGAGACCATCATGGGTTATGGATCAATAATTGGTAATTATCAGAGATCAATAATTAGTAATTTGACAGAGATTTATCAGGGAAGAATCAAAATTCCCCGCCTCTGAAGGGTGGGGTGGGGGGAATATTTTTACTGTGTCTAAAGATCCTGCTGTCTCCTTTTAACCACATTTGACATATTAATCATCTTCCCACATACAGGCATACACTTGAATGATCCCTCTAGAGTCATTTAAGGGCAGGCCAGGGTCATTTTAACATGCTAAAGAACACAGCACATTCCCAGGCTTAGGGACTGTGCATGGTCCTGAAGACTCCAGTGGTCCAGGAAGCGGAATTTCCTCACCCATGACACTTACTTTCCTCCCAGGATTAAAGGGCAAAAGAGGAAAGCAAGAAAAATATGGAGAAAATATGAAGAAAAAATAAAAGAGTGTGACAATTCTTGTTCCCAATTTTGGAGCAACTTCATATATTCCTTGAAACAAAGAAGACAACATAAAAACATAAAAAGGTATCAAAAACCCTGCAATAAGGCTTTTTTAATTACTCGGGGAAATGACAGCTTTAACCAATGTCAGAAATTCCACTGAAAATGAAAGGGATATTGCTGTGGTTTGGATATGGTTTGTCCCCACCAAAACTCATGTTGAAATTCGGTCCCCATGTGGTCATGTTGGTCCCAGTGGGAGGTGTTTAGATCATGGGAGTAGATCTCTCATGAAAGGCTTGGTACCATTCTTATAGTAGGTGGACAGAATTAAATCTCTCAGGAATGGATTAGTTCCTGCAAGAACAGGTTGTTATAAAGCGAGATCTTCTTCCTGTATGCCCCTGTTTACATGCACCTGCTTCCCCTTTCACCTTCTCCATCGCATTTTGATACAGCCCAAAAGTCCTCACAGAAGCCAAGCAGATGCCGGTGCCATGTTTCTGGTACAGCCTGCAGAACAATGAGCCAAAGAAACCTCTTGTCTTTATAAACTACCCAGTCTCAAGTATTCCTTTATAGCAACACAAAATGGACTAAGATATTCGATTGGCCCAAAACTAAGTGGTATCTCAATATAGATCCTCTTTCAACCTGAGATAGAAACCAAAAAGCTTTGTATCTGCTGTGAATGAAAACCTCTTTTATTTTATTTATTTATTTATTTATTTATTTATTTATTTATTGAGACAGAGTTTTGCTCTTTTCGCCCAAGCTGGAGTGCAATGGCACGATCTTGGCTCACCAAAACCTCCCGGGATCAAGCGATTCTCCTGCCTCTGCCTCCTGTGTAGCTGGGATCACAGGTGCGTACCACCAGGCCCAGCGAATTTTGTATTTTTAGTAGAGATGGGTTTTCACCATGTTGGTCAGGCTGGTCTTGAACTTCCTGACCTCAGGCGATCTGCCTATCTCGGCCTCCCAAATTACTGAGATTACAGGCATGAGCAACTGCGCCAGGCCCCAAAAACCTCTTTTAAAGGGATGGATTTTATCATTGACTCAACTCTGCAGCCAACAAAGAACCCAACATCTTGCTTTGTCCATGATAGTTACTCATTATATATTTGATAAACAAATTCATGTCACTGAAGTTCATTTCAATCTCTTTGCCTGGAATCTAGATTCTTGATTCTAAACTTCACTGTGCTCCTAAGTTAGCTTCCTTAAACTGAAGAGAACGAGCAGTTCCAAGGACATGAATGTTCTGACTGTCTTGGCCTTCTCATTTCTCCCTGGAAGTTAAAGTGGGAATACTGGTTTACAAATCATTTCATCTTGGAGGCTCCATTATTGTAACACAACCCAACCAAGTGGTCACTGCCACAGTTCTGAGTGAGTCTGGTTGAGAAGAAAATCAAGGGTAGAGGCATATACAGAATCAAGCAAAAGTAATTCAGATGGAATGTTTAAAAATACAATGGAATAAGGCCGGGAGCAGTGGCTCACGCCTGTAATCCCAGCACTTTGGGAGGTCGAGGCAGGTGGATCACGAGATCAAGAGATCGAGACCATCCTGGTCAACATGGTGAAACCCCGTCCCTACTAAAAATACAAAAAATCAGCTGGGCATGATGGTGCATGCCTGTAATCCCACCCAGCTACTCAGGAGGCTGAGGCAGAAGAATTGCCTGAACTCAGGAGACGGAGGTTGCGGTGAGCCGAGATCGCACCATTGTACTCCAGCCTGGGTAACAAGAATGAAATTCCATCTCAAAACAAAACAAAACAAAAAAAACAATGGAATATGGAAATTCCGGAATAAATTATTGTGGTGTTAGGGAAAGGAAGGCAGAGTGAACTTTCCATTGAGGGTACACATACCACCAAGGAGGAATCTTAATCTAAAGGAATCAAGATAATAGGAGGTCACCTACATGGCCACAAAACTGACATGGATATTGTGACCCCAGGCTGCAGAGGTATGTTACCCTCATGGCTCACTGACCTTCATTTCACCTTGGAATAAAATGAAAACAGAAATGATTCGTTGCAAGAGTGGATCCACACACAATCCTTTGCCACTTATGGAATCAGCAATACAGTTATCCATTAATAACCTTGTCGAAAGTGGAAGGAAAATGGGAAAACAAAGGAATACATGCATCAGCGAATTCGGAGCAGCCTTAGATGAGATCATAATGACAGCTAATCATAAGCAAGGGAGTGGTGTTAATTCTGGAAACCGGAGTCAAAGAATAAAAAATAAAGAAAAACAACAAGGATATCTCTGCATGAAAATACCAAGAACATGTATGAATTTCAGTCTGGTGGAGGAAAAATGGACCAAAAACATCCAGTCAGTGCAAAAGAAGGAAGACAATCAGAAAGAAAACAGAACAAGCATGACAGATGCTGAAGAGTTTCCCCATATATTTTTTTCCACTGCACTCACAATAAGTAAGTGTTAGTGTGGCCAAGAGACTTGCCCAGCCTCACAGCGCATCGTCAGGATTCTGACCCAGTGTGTCTGATTTCAAGCCTAGAGTTCATTCCTCTAAGTTTGGCTAGTAAACATTCTTGCCTCCTGACAACAATTGTCAAGCTTCTGACCCTGAGGTGAGGGAAGGACAGGTTTCACACTCAGCCTAGCCCAGGTTTGAGGGTATGAGACAGGATGAGCATGTGCTGAGACTCAGGCTTTCTAAAGACTGAAACTTGTTGGCCCTTTAACAATCCTCTCTGATGTTTTGCTAGAACAGACAAAAATGGAAATATGGCAGTAAACTCCTACCATGTCAGGATCAAGGACACAGGGACATTCATGCAGTTTCATCTAACCTCTTCCTGATGACATCCGTGTTTATAGAGCCCCTCCAAGGGCATTGGAAGGCATATTAGGTTTCTCTGGACATCAGCCAAAATCAATGGCCGCTGCCTCCCGTAAGGTGAGGTACAGGTCTGTCACAGTAAACTGAGTTACTGAGTTCTTTCTGTTCTTTGTATAGGTCACAAAGAAAGAACATCCCATTGTGGGTGGGGAGAAAGGCCCGGCGTGATGGCTTACGCCTGTAAACTCAGCATTTTGGGAGGAGGGCAGATCATGAGGTCAGGAGATTGACCATCCTGGCCAACATGGTGAAACCCCGTCTCTACTAAAATACAAAAAACTAGCCAGGTGTAGTGGCACATGCTTGTAGTCCCAGCTAGTCAGGAGGCTGAGGAAGGGGAATCACTGGAACTTGGGAGGCAGTGAGCCGAGATCACACCACTGCATTCCAGCCACGTAAACTAATGGAATAAAATAGAAAGCCTAGAAATAAAGTAAAAATAGAGTTACCATATGATCCAGCAATTCCCCTTCATGGTATATGTAGGAAACAGATGCTCGGTGTCACAAAGAAAAATCAGCATTTGGACAACAGATTGCTCAGCATTGCAATTTTTCCTTTTTTACTTCCTGTATTGCAGGAAGGGTACCCTCGTAAGCCATCTTGCCACGAGAGTACAACGAACAAAGGAAAAACAATTTATCCCTTATGCATTTGGGGTTGTCCTTACTGCTTTTTTGGTCTCCCTTGGCTGAAGCCAGACCTCACAATCTAAACTAAAACTCAATTGGCTAAGAACTTAAAACTTTTCTAAACAGGTAAGGGTCATAGGCTACGAGCTGGGACATGCCTGTGAGCAGGTCCAGCACAGATATCTTGGATGAAGTACACGGACATAGAATATACTATATGCCTGTAAGCCTGGCATGTCTGACAGCTACATAGGATAGGGCTTAACAAAGAGTTATTAGCAAATTTATTCTTTAACAGGAAAGGAAACTTTGAAGAGGAACTCTTACTTCCCACAGTATACCCAAAATAATTGAAAGCAGAGTCTCAAAAAAATTTGTACACCCCTGTTCATATCAGCATTATTCACAATAAAACATAGAAGCAACCCAAGTCTCCATCAACAGACAAATGAATAAGCAAAATATAGTACATATATACAATGGACTATTATTTAGCCTTAAAAGGAAGGAAAACTGCATGTTACAACATGAATAAATCTTGAAGACATGTTAAGTGCAATAAGTCAGTTACATTAAAGAAGACAAATGATGGATGATTCCACTTACAGGAAGCAGGTAAAATAGTCAAAATCATAGAAACAGAAAGTAGAATGGTGGTTGCAAGGAGGTGGGAGAGGGAGGAATAGGGAATTATTGTTTAATGGGTACAACGTTTCAGTTTTGCAAGCTGAAAATCACTCTAGATGGCAGTAATGGTTGCACAAAATCACAAAATGTATTTAATACCACTGATGTAGACATTTTAAAATTATTTTTAAAGCTATTAAGATGGTAATTTTCATGTTTTGTATATTTTACTGCAATAAAAGAATTGAACAAAGTAATGGGAATTTTTTTATCACGTTAACAGCTTTTCCCTTACTGGGCAGGGCCTTTCAGAACAAAGTTATTAGGCAAGGCTGTGTGTCTTGGAGAGTTTATTCTTTTGTTGTTTTAATAAATACAGACAGGGTCTTATTATGTCACTCTGGCTGGTCTCCAATTGTGCCTGCCATTTTCTTTTTTTTTTTTAATTTATTTAACTTTAGATGCATACTATATCTGGCATTTCTCCTCATGTTATCCCTCCCTAACCTCCCCACTCCCTGCTCTCTCCCCTACCCCCTCCTCCCACAACTGCCCCCAGTATGTGACGCTCCTCTCCCTGAGTCCACGTGTTCTCATTGTTCAAGCCTGCCATTCTTTAGAAATTTGGGGAAATACAGGGTTGGGCGTGATTGCTCACACCTATAATCCCAGCACTTTGGGAAGCTGAGGCAGGAGGTTCACTTGATCCCAGGAGTTACAGACCAGTCTAAGAGACATAGAAAGGCCTCATCTCAATAAAAAAATCAAAAAATGAGGCAGGAGGATCGCTTGAGCCTGAGAGACTGAGGCCACAATGAGCCACGATCGTGCCACTGCATTCCCACTTGGGCAACTGGAGTGAGACCCTGTCTCAAAAATAAATAAATAAATGTGGAAAAATAAAAGCCCATGGAAGTCACCCACATACAACCAGTGTTAACTTGCTGGGCTCATGGGGTCAAGTCTTTTCCCATCCATCCAGATACCTGTATATCAGCATCTTGCTGACAGGTGGGCTCATGCTCTGTGTGCCTTATTCCCTTGACAAGGCATGATGGCCATTTCTCCATCATGATAAATATGCCTCTTTTCCTCCCACCTCCACATGCAAAAAGATATCTTGAGTCAAGCAAAGCTTCTCTGAGGGCTCCAGTGCTGGCTTCCCAGCTGCTGCTTGTCCTTTTGGGTCCTCTGTCAGTGTTGAGAATCCTGATTTCAAGGACCCTGATTTCAAGGGTGCTGATTTTGAGGGTCCTGAAGAAGTTCAAAGAGGAGGTGGATATCCAACCAGCTGAGCAGAAAGCAGCAACAGTCCATGGTAGTGAGCCCCTCTCTGCCCCTCTCTCTCACAATGACATCTTGAGTCAGGGCTCAGTCCTAGGCAGGACAACCCAGAGAGGAACTGGCCTGGAGCCCCAAAGGGCGGGATATCCACTTCACTGTGCCTTATCAGTATGCAGCTCAGGTGTGAGAATCTGACCATTCACTCCTGACCAGTAGAAATCCCAGTATCCGCAGGGCATGGTGGCTCTGCCTGTAATCCCAGCACTTTGGAAGGATGAGACGGGTGGATCACAAGGTTAGGAGTTCAAGACCAACCTGGCCAAGATGGTGAAACCCCATCTCTACCAAAAATGCAAGAAAATTAGGGCACAGTGGCAGGTGCCTGTAATCTCAGCTACTCAGGAGGCTGAGGCAGAGAACTGCTTGAACCCTGGAGGCAGAGGTTGCAGTGAGTCGAGATTGTGCCACTGCACTCCAGCCGAGGAATGAGAGAGGATTCCCTCCTTTGCAGTTTGCATGTTGACTAACGCGCCTTAGTCTGTCGGAGGGAGGCAGAGAACACACGCTCTGCCTGAATCACTCTCAGTCTGCTTCAGTAGAACGTGAGACACGACTGCACGACCGTTAGGCCGGCGACACCTGGTCCTGAGCACGTTGGTGCAACAGCAGATGCTCTCCCACCCGAGCCCCCGGACTGGGCCTCACTGGCTCGTGTTCCCACAATCGTCACCATCTCAATCTAGATAGCGGTGCTCATAGGAGTAGGACCTCATTGCCGCCTTATCTTGGCCCCTTTCATTAAAAACACCGCAGTTGCCTTCATGGTGAGGCTCCTTGCTGCAGAGGTCTCCTACAGAGGTAGGCGAGGACTGGGTGCTGGGGTGGAAGAGAGTGGCATGGTAGCTGAGGATAATAAGGGATACTGGGGTAAGAGAGGTTTGGGGGCCACACAAATTGTCCATCTACGGAACGTAGTGGTCACCTACATCAAGCCAGCATTGTCCAAGTAGCAAAAAAAAAAAAAAAAAAAAAGTCTGGTCTTTTTTGGCCCAGGAGTGTCTCTGATGAAATGCTGACCAGATGAAGTCACCATCACTGCCCTGGACTTATAGATTGCGGCATACCCCAAATCAATCACTCTCTCTTCTCTCTTTATCTAAGCCATAGAGCCTGTTCTCAATCTGTTTAGTCTAGGGCCGTCACAAACATGCAAACAATGACACCATAAGATAGCTCGGGCCGGGCGTGGTAGCTCACACCTGTAATCCCAGCACTTTGGGAGGCTGAGGCGGGCAGATCACCGGAGGTCACGAGTTTCAGACCAGCCTAGCCAACCAACATGGTGAAACCCCGTCTCTACTAAAAATACAAACTTAGGCAGGCAGGGTGGTGGGCGCCTGTAATCCTAGCTACTCAGGAGGCTGAAGCAGGAGAATCTCTTGAACCTGGTAGGCAGAGGTTGCAGTGAGCTGAGATCGCACCACTGCACTTTAGTCTGGGCGAAAGAGCAAGACTCCCTCTCAAAATAAATAAATAATGGGGGCAGGAGGCTTCTAGCCGATTTCCTTACCATTCCTGTAGTAGTGGCTGCACCCATCCAGTCATTTCTGCTGCACCCCCAGCAACCCTGGGGCACTTTCCAAGTTCAAGCAGTTATAGGAGTCCTCACTGGGGATAATCCATACTTATCTTGTTACAGTGTCCCAGAGGCAAGCAGGACAGGATCCCTGCAGAGGGCTCCTGCCTCTGTTATTCTCAAATCATAGCCCAAAAACACTAAACACATTCCTCAAGATCCCTTACTCCAATTCTTAGGGACCAATTCCCCACCCAAACCAATCCTGCCAGACCACAGGCAGAGCTGGCAGGAAGAAAAGAGATTTAAAAAAAAAAAAAATGTCATAGCACTCATGGGTTATTGCCTCCTCTTCTTTTATAGGTAACTCCCGAACAGTTCACCTGAAATTAACCTGATACTATCAACTTTCCTATATCTTAATAGCAGAGGAATAGGCATATTTAAAGTACAAAGTAATATAGGTAGGTGTGTGTGTGTGTGTGTATCTGTGGGCAAATAAGATAAAACTGAGTCAAAGTATCCATATTCATGTCAGCTCTTTCAGGCTTAATAAACTGCAATAAAAGCAAATACCCTCACAAAGTCATGACTATTTAAAAGGCACTTTAAAAGTTCACTTCTTCCTTCCAGCAGGCAGGGTTGATCTCCTTGGCTGAAAACATTCAAAATTAGTGGATAGGAGTGGGGATGTGGTTGGGGTTGGCCGTGTAAGTTACTTTTTGCTTTGCTGGTTCAGAGCAGTGAGCACTGTAAGGAATAGAAAGCAGGTGCTTTAGGTGTCAGGTAACTCAGCTTAGCTCTGAGTGATGCTACCCAGGTTTCTATAGATGTCCAAGGAAGCCTCAGAATCAAGCTCAAGAGACTCAGATAGGACAATAACCTGCAATCTGCATTGTTTGCAATTCCTTGGAATGCAGGTTACAGCCTGCTTTCCTTCTCATGCTTGTTTTTCCTTCTTTCCAAACCTGTAGGAATGTTTGCACCATGGAAGCCCAGAGGGACGAGAGGCTGCTATGGGTCTTGCCCCAGCAGGACTCAGCCAGCATCCACGGTTGCTCAGCAGCAAGTGGAGTCCACGGCTCATCGCCCCAGATCCCACTGCAGCACGTGGACTAGGCGTGTGCTGTGAAAATCCCAGATGGAGCCAGAAAGAAGCTGTGGCTTAGTCTACCTCAGGGAGACAGGCAAGGCTTCACAAAGCAGGTGGCTTGCTGGTACTTGACAAGAGAAGTGTGCCAGGCTGGTAAGGGGATGGGCTACAGTGAGGGGTGGGGTTAGCATTCATAAATGGGTCCTGCTGAAGCAAGAGCCTGGATAGATCCTAAGTTTCCCCGCCTTCATCCTAACCAAGTGGTGAGAATCGATCCCCATTCTATTCCTAAGAATATGGCAAGATGGGCTATTTATACCATCCCTCCCAGGGGCAGAATGAAAGATGCTGAGTAACAGTAACTTTTAAAGAGCCAAAGTTTCTAATTTTGGTGAAGTCCAATTGACTTTTGCTTTTAAAGTTCACACGGTCGGTGTTGTATATAAGAAACCTGTGACAAACACAAAGACACTAGAATTTTCTCCTGTTTTCTTCTAGGAGTGTTGTATTTTTAGTTCTTACATTTACGCCTATGACCCATTAGGAATTAAACCTGATATATGGTGTGAAGAAGGGCTGGAGCTTTTAAAGAACATATCCAATTGTTCCAGGACTATTTGTTGAAAAAATGCTTCCCACATTGAATTGCCTTTCTACCTTTGCCAAAAACCAAGTGACCATATATGTGTAGTTCCATTTCCGAATTCCATAAAAGTCCATGTATCAATGACTACTTTTACACCAATCTCATACTATCCCGATTCCTGTAGCTTTGAGAACCAGGCAGCCACTTGAGCTGCCTTCCAGATCCATCGCTGAAGGGGGTTCACTGAACCACGGACATGCAGCCACAAAGGCAGTCCCAGATAAGCCCCCAAATTTGTGACCGCCCAAGGGGTTTGCCTTGACCACTGCCTAGACAGAGCCCATTCAAGACAGGGGAATTGCAATAGAAAGTAATTCACACAGAGCCAGCTGTGTGGGAGACTGGAGTTTTATTACTCAAATCAGTCTCCTCCTGTAGTTTTGAAATAAGCCTTGTGTGTAGTGTGACCTCTCCAAATTTGTTATTTTTAAGTTGTTTTAGCTATTGCAGGTCCTGTGCTGTTAAAGACAATTTTTGAGACAGGGTCTTACTGTGTCACCCAGGCTGGAGTGCAGTGACACAATCACTGCTTACTGCAGTCTTGACTTCCCGGCTCAAGTGATCCTCCCGCCTCGGCCTCCTGAGTAGCTGGGACTACAGACACATACCATCATGCCCAGCTAATTTTTCTATTTTTTTGTGAAGACAGGGATTTACCATGTTGCCCAGGCTGGCCTCAGACTCCTGGGCTCAAGTCATCCACCCACCTCAGCCTCCTAAAGTCCTGGGATTATAAGTGTGAGCCACTGCACCCAGCATACATTTTAAAACCAGATTTTTTTCATAAACTCCTACTCCCTAAAACAGGCCATTTGGGGCTGGGCGCTGTGGTTGACACCTGCAATTCCAGCATTTTGGGAGGCCAAGGCAAGCATATCACTAGAGGCCAGGCGTTTTGAGACCAGCCTGGCCAACACAGCAAACCGTCTCTACTAAAAATACAAAAATTAGCCAGGCATGGTGGCTTATGCCTGTAATCCCAGCACTTTGGGAGACCAAGGCGGGTGGATCACTTGAGGCCAGGAGTTTGAGACCAGCCTGGCCAAGATGGCAAAACCCCATCTCTACTAAAAATACAAAAATTAGCTGGGCTGGTGGTACATGCCCGTAATCCCAGCTATTCAGGAGGCCAAGGCACAAGGGTTGCTTGAACCCAGGAGGCAGAGGTTGCAGCAAGCCACGATCCTGCCACTGCATTCCAGCCTGGGCAAGAGTGAGACCCTGTCTCGAAAAAAAGAAAAGAAAAGAAAGTACAATCCTTTTTATGTAACTTGTTGGACTTGACAAAACTGAGTATTCTTTCCTCTTGTATTTCCTGTGAGTGTGCGCAGAATTAGGATTATTTCCCTAAGTATGTGGCAACATTTACCACTAAAGCTACCTATGCCTAGTTTTCTTTGTGAGAACACATCTTTCATAGAGCTACGTAGGTTTTCTATTTCTTCCTGAGTAAACTAATTTGTATCTTTCAAGGAATCTACATTCATTACATCTAAAAATTATCAAATTACTAGAAGTTGTTCATAATAGTCTCATTGTTTTAGTATCTGTAGAATCTGCAGTGAAGCTACCTAATTCCTGACATTGGTAATTTATCTTTTCTCCTGATCAATCTAAATAGGACTTTTCTTGAGCTTCTCAAAGAATCAGCTTTTGATTAATTAATTATCTTTATTTTCTCTTGTCTGATTTCTGCTCTATTTGTATGATTTCCCCTTTTCTGTGTACACTTTTGATTTGCTCTTCTTTTTCTAGCTTTTTAAAGTTGAAGTGTCTTAAAGTGGTCATTGATTTGAAACATTTTTTTCTAACACAGGCATTGAGCCCCATAAATTCCCCTCAGTACTGCGGTTACTTGCATCACGGGATACAAAGTCGACAGAAACGTCAACTGTATTTCTATACACCAGCAACGGACAAGAAGAAACCAAAAATCAGAAAAACATTAGCATTTACAACAGCTCCAAGAAGATAAATAGTTGTAAATCTAAGAAAATATGTATAGGATCTGTATGCTGAAACTATAAACTGCTGAAGAAACTAAACGGGCAAATAAATGGACACATCATGTTCATGGATTAAAACATGATCACTAATATGTGAATTCTCCCCAAACTTATCTATAGATTTAATGCAATCGTAATCGAACTCCCAGCAGGACTTTGTTTTTTTTGAGATGGACTTATGCTCTTGTTGCCCAGGCTGGAGTGCAATGGCGCAATCTTGGCTCACTCCAACCTCAGCCTCCTGGGTTCAAGTAATTCTCCTGCCTCAGCCTCCTGAGTAGCTGGGATTACAGGCATATGCCACCACGCCTGGCTAATTTTGTATTTTTAGTAGAGATGGGATTTCTCCATGTTGGTCACGCTGGTCTTGAACTCCCGACCTCCGGTGATCTGCCCACCCTGGCCTCCCAAAGTGCTGGAATTATAGGTGTAAGCCACCACGCCCAGCCCTCGCAGGATTTTTGTACCTAAGCTGATCACAAAATTTAAATGGAAAGGTATTTATATAATAGTCAAAATAATTTTAAGAGGAAAAATAAAATTGGAAGAATTGTATTACCAGATTTTAATACTTACTACAAAGCTATAGTCATCTTGACTTCTGTGATATTGACAATAAGGAGAGATGCACAGCTCAGTGGGAGAAAATGAAACAACCTCGGATAGACCCACCCCAATATGGCTGACTCGTGACAAAACACAAAAGAAATTCAGCAGAGAAAGCACAGTCTTTCCAACAAATGGTGCTGGAACAACTAGACATTCATCCATATGCTCCTAAACACAAACCTCATACTTTTAAAAAAGTTAACTCAAAATAGATCACAAATCTAAATGTAACATGTAAAATAAAACATTTAGAAGAAAACAGGAGAATTAGGACTTAGGACTAGACAATGGTTTCTTAGACAGGACAAAAAAAAAACACTGTTTTTCAAAATTTCATTAATTGGACTTCATCAAATTAAAATTTTTGTTCTGTGAAAAGCACTGGTAACTAAACAAAAAGACAAGCTGGGCCAGGCATGGCAGCTCATGCCTACGATCTCAGCACTCTGGGAGGCCGAGGCAGAAGGATCACTTCAGGCCAGGATTTCGAGACCAGCCTGGCCAATGTAGCAAGACCCCATCTCTATTAAAAAAAAAGTTTAAAGACAAGCTGCAGACTGGGAGAAAATACTGCAAAGCACTCATCGGACAACATACTTGTATTCATAATATGTAAAGATCCTTAAACCCAACAGTAATATAGCAATCCACTTTTAAGATAAAAGACTTGAAGACTCTTCACCAAAGATATACAGATGACAGAAATGCACATGAAAAGATGTTCACCATCAGCCATCAGGGAAATGCAAATTAAAGCCATGATGAGATATCAGTACACACCTATTAGACTGGCTAAAATAAGAAACAGACAATACCAAGTGAGAGTAAAGATGCAGACCAACTGAAAGTACCCTTCTGCTGAATAACAACTTTTTCTTAAACACACTATATAAAGATGCTTTAAGTGATGTTTTGATATTGTAGTTTTGCACAGACACACTTGCCAATTTACTCAATACAAGTGTCTAGTCAGAGAACATGGGGAAGAAACTTGAATTGCACAAGATATCTAAATGAACCATACGATACTTTCCTCGGCATGGATAGAAGCTTCTTGACTTCCATCTATTGTGTCCACTGTTTCCTCGTTTTTAAAAGTACTCTTGGATTTAGGCTTTATTTTTGTCCTTAAGCAGAAGTTGGCAAATTTCTGTAAAATTTCAAATAGCAAACATTTTCAGCTTTATAGGGACATGGGCCTCTGCTGTACAACTTAGCTGCCCTTGAAACAGAGCAACTGGAGACAAGATAGGAAATGGGCATTTCCATTGCATGCATTCCAATAAATCTTTAAAGAACACACCGTGGCTCGATTTGGCCAGAGTCTGGCAACCCAGGGCTAGAGTAGCAGATGTACGCATTCAGGAGGCAGCAGGCCGCTCACAGGTGGAACCACAGCCAGCTTTCATTGGCGCTAAGCATTTAATTCGCAGCTGCCTGGCTTTGCTGGGGAAATATATCACAGTTGGCAAGCACTGTCCCAAGGTGGTCCCAAGGGATACCCCTTCACTCCTTAGACCTCATGCTTCACCAGCACATAGATTTTGTCAAGTCCATTTGCCACCTGTGCAGCAAGGGTGGAGCCTGAGGAATAGACAGGGTAAGGGACTAAGTGGCAGGGCTGTGCCCAGACCCAGGTCTTTCCCAATGAACAAGCTCCCCTTTACAAACAAGGAGCACCCCAAAAAACAGGAAGGCACTCCACCTGCCCCATCGTGACAGTAACCGAAGTGTTCCTTGGCTTATCCAGGCGGCGGAACCACCCACTGCAGTAGCATCTCCGAGGGTGGGAGCCTGCACCCAGTGACCCTGAGGCGCCGCAGGTGACGAAACAGAACCTCGCTCCTCCAGCCCACTGGTGGCCCAAGACACACAGCTACAGGGCCAGGGCTGAGGCTCCCAGTCTTCACGGTACCAACAGCAGGCTTGAAGGAATATACTTTATTAATCTACCTCCCAAACAGTAAAATGCCAGAGACTAAAATGCTAACATTCAGCTAAATTATAACAACTATTTACAGAGCACTGCCTGTGAGCCACGTGGGGCTGGGCCCGGTTCTCCCCTAACCACCCACCCAGCCCATCCTCCAAACAGGCCTGGGGCCACCTGCCACCTGCAGCAGAAACACCCAGCAGAGAGGACATTTATATACACCCGGCCAAGCCCTCCATGATGACATGCCAAGGAGGGCACCAGACCAAGACAGAGACAGACAGAGAGACACAGACAGGAGGTGAGGTTGCCAAGAAGGACACAGGACAGACTCAGTACTTCTTCAGGCTGTAGGCCAGGCTGCTGGGGACCCTGGCACCCTGCAGGGGTGGTGAGTTCCAGACGGCGGAGCTGGTGCGCTTATGATAGCGGGGCTTGCTCTTCTTGAAGATATCCTCCAAGTCCAGCGGGAGAATGGCTCCAAAGAGCTCCAGAAGGTTCGGCGGGTGGTAGTACTGGTTAATGATGGCCTGGCTGAGCGGGGTGCCTGCAGGATACCACAGACCAATTACTGCCTTGAGGCTCCCCATGAACCTCCTTATCCCCTGCCCCCCACAGAGCCATGTCACCCTCTCCAACCTCCCTACAGAGCTCTCTCACCCTCTTCAGCCCTGCCCCTGCCTGTACCACCATCAAACCCAGAGAAGGCTCGTTTCACATCCTTACTACCGTCCTCTGGCAGCTTAACCTGCACAAAGTCCTCGAGAGCTCACGTGAGCCAGGCACCCCTTGAACCTGGCCCGCCCACCACCTGGGAGGCAGGTTCTTTATTCTTCCATTCAGCAGATCTGCCCAAACGCATACAGCCAATCATGGCGAAGCCTGTGTTTGAAGACAAACCCAGCCCCAGAGCTTCAGCACAGATTGCCATCCTCGACCACCTTGGCCAGCTGCTTCTCATCGACCCTACAGGCCCCGGTACAGTGCTGAGGGGGCCTCCGGGCAGTGGATGTGGGAGGGCACAGTCCTGGCAACAGGGCTGAGGAAGACCCAGGGGATCAGGAGGCCAGACACGCACCCAGCACTTGCTCAGCACTGCATGCGGCTCTAAGGGCTCACCGTGAGCTCACTCAGGTCACCCTACATAGAACTCCTCAGCCGGGTCTCGTCATCGCCCTCCTTTCACAGACGAGGAAACTGTTTAAGTAAGCTGTTCAAAGTCAGCTCTCATTAGGTGGCTTTGTAAGCAATCTGGCTCCTGCTTGCTGCCATCTCCCACATGACTTAACACCAGGGGTTAAGAGGCTTAAGGTACATGCCAGTTACTGCAGGGTTCAGATGAGATGAAACTCACAAAAACAAGTTTCTGTAGAGGGTCTACCAGCTATGGGACTCCAGGCCCTTCGCTCTGGAGCATCTGCGTCCCTCCCTGACTTCCAGCTCAACAAACGCTGCAAGACACTTATGGTACCCACTGGCCGCATCCACTCCAGCAGCACCAAGTTCTAGCACCGACCCTGCTCACTCAAGCTGGCCTTGCACTCAGGCCTGAGGCATTGCAGTCACACTCATCACCTTCTTGTTTCATGCTGGGACCTGTAAACTCCGGGTCAAATCCTGCTCAAGTGCCTCGCACCCTCCTCAGGGCCTTTCCTGCCTGCCCAGCTGGCTGGAAACCCAAGGCTCCAGCTTGGTGCTCTTCCCCATTCTAGCTCTGCCTCTGCCCCAGGAGGCTTACTTGGGTCCAAGCCTCTTCAGCCTTGCTGGATGGGACTCTAAGGAGGGGCCCAGTACAAGTCAAAACACCCAGTAGCATGCCCAAAGCCAGTGCAATTTCATATATTTGTTGACAACAAAGGAACCCAACCTCATAGGTCTGGTCCTTGGATAAGCACAATGAACACGAGGTGCTCCATTCTCCCCCAGGCACATGCATGCCCAAAGCTAGAGCCTTGAGCCGCCAGCTCAGGCACACAGCAGCCTCCCAACACCGAAGCAGCCAACCCACTACTTCCAGGGCCCTCAAGGTGAAGACCGGTGAGGGCCTGAGTCTCCCAGGGAGCTCTGGGCTTTGCTCACCTCGGGCCCAGGTGGGGATGGGTTTCCGGGGATGGGCCTCATCATCGGTGGAGTCGTCGCTATTCAGATCCATCCCGTAGTTATCTGGGTTGATCTTGGGGGGGGCCCTGTGCCCTTGCGGAGTCATCTGATATGAGGTACAAGCTGGAGACTGGAAAAACAAAGGCGGCCGTCAGCTCCCTCCACTGCACTCCTGCCTCTCACCCCCAAGGAGCTCTGGGGCCCTGCTCACCTCCTCCCATGTCACAGGAGAAATAAAAGGTGCAGGGTCACCTTTTTAGGGCAGCGGTGGAGACAGAATCTTGCTATCACCCAGGCTGGAGTGCAGTGGTGTGATCTCAGATCACTGCAACCTCCGCCTCCCAGGTTCAAGTGACTCTCATGTCTCAGCCTCCCCATGTAGCTGGATTACAAGTGTGCACCACCACACCCGGCTAATTTTTTGTATGTTTAGTAGAGATGGGGTTTCACTGTTGGCCAGGCTGGTCTCAAACTCCCGACCTCAAGTAATCTACCCACCGTGGCCTCCCAAAGTGGTGGGATTACAGGCATGAACCACTGCACCCAGCCTACTTTTTAATTTTAAAAAGTTGCAGAACACACACTACTCTCTATCTCCTTTTTTTCATGTTAAGGCGTATTGCAAGCTTTCTTCCAGGTCAGTGTGTGTAGATTCTGCCTGGGAACCACCCAGGAGACTCCAGGATCTGCAACTTAACCATCCATCATTGACAGATACCATACTAACTTCCAAGTCCTCAACATCTTAACTTTGCTGCAATGAAACCCTTCCTCACACTATGTTTTGTTTCTTAACAGCACTGAAGTGAAAATAGATCAAATGCTCATCAAGAGGAGCCGGCTGAATTCCAGCACAATTAAGGTACACAGTCATCAAAACTAAGAAATTTACCTGTGTTAAAATAGATGTCTACAACATACTAAGAGAAAAAAAAAAAAAAAAAAAAAAAAACATGGGGTGGGAGAGGGCTGGAAATCAAGCTGCCAAATGTGCTCACTTAAAATATATATCTGTATGGGTGAAAGAGAAAGAATATCTGTGTGTGTTAAAATGGTTACATAGGTAAAAATCTAGAAGGATATACAATTGGCTTAGTAGAGTTTTCTTGAGGGCCCTTTTTTTTTTTTATACTTTATACTCTTTTATAAAGTTTAGTTCCTTTTTATCTTCCCTCTCAACAAATTCTACTTTTAGAGTAACAAAGAACATCAAAAATAGTAAAAACAACTGGGCCAAGCGTATCAGTCCTCTTCCTTAGGGTCCTAACATAGCCTGTGCCTCCAGCTTCCGGGAAGAGAATAATCAAAGTGGGCCCCTCCACGTGAGGGCTTCTCCCCTGGGGCCCAGGCTACACCTGCACGTCCACAGTGACGTTTAAGACCTTGCTGGCCCCGGCTGCCTCCTTGGCTTTCTTCTCTTGCTCCTCCTGCAGCTGCCGCTCAGCCAGACGCTGCTGCTCTTCCTGGAATGCAGGTGGCAATGGGGTGTTAAGGAGTCTTCCCTTCCTTCCTCTCCTCCTCCCCTCCCTTCCTTCCCGTCCCCTTCTTTTCCTCTCTTTCCCCTCCCTTCTCCTCCCCTCCCTAGGCAGCCTCTGCCATTGGAGTCCAGACTAGCCTACAGCTCAGGGTAGACCCCAAGGGAGCCCACAACCCAGCTCCCCTCACCTTCTTCTTCTTCTCCTCCAGTTCCCTCTGCTGTCGCTCCTTCTGCAACCGCAGGGCCTTCTCCCGCTCCTGCTGCTCCCTGAGGACCCAGCAAGAGCCTGTTAGGACAGGAAACGGAGCCCCAGCCCTAGCCCTGTTCCCATCCCTGCTGGGGAAGCCAGGTCCAGCCAGCAGGACACGCCGTAGAAGGCAGGACTGCAGAACGGGTACCTGGCTTAGAACAAAGCTGTGTTTTGCTCCAGGGGCTAGAAAGGTACACATCAGAGAGGGCAAGGAACACAAGCTGGAGCCCAGCATTTGGTGCCCACTTTTCCGTGCAGCTGAAGTCTCTGAGCCTCATCACACTTTTACACAATGGGGACCATAACACATTTCCTCCAGGGTCAACACTAGAATCAAATGGGATAATCCACAATCCCCTAATTATCCTAACCCTCCAGGGCAGACAAAGGCTCCAAGCATGAACAGGGAAGGGGCCGTGGATGGGTTCTGGAGTCACCTCCACAACACACTTGCTCATGACTTTGAACAAGTCATTTAACCTCTCTGGACCTATTTCGCCCTGTATGAAGTGGAGCTGATAGCTCCCATGCCCCGTGGGCTTCCACTGAGGACTAAACAAGGAAACAGATGTAAAGCATGTAGCTTGGGTACCCAACAAAGCTGCCGACACTACGACTATCACACCGTCACCCTCAAAGCCCCTGCCCTGTCCAGCACCCTGCAATTCTAAAACCACATCAGCTGCCCCTTACACCTTCTCACCTTCCCAGACTCTGCCCAGAGGACCAAGGTCAGCTTTGTGCCCATCAGGCAGCCCTGACGCAGTGGAGCCCTCCTCTGGCTGTGACTCCTCACTTCTCTGATAAACCTGTAGCCACCCACAAAGATGGACACAGAAAAAAGTACTGCCCACTGTTTCCCAGGAAGTGGAGGCGAGAGAGCGAACACCTATGGGGCCCGCGTGTCTCACACACACGTGCTCTACTTCTGTGCACACAGACACAGGATCCCGAGTATCTCCTGACCAACACTGAGTGTGGCTTTTCCTCCTTGGCATACCCACAACTCTTAGAACAACTAGGCACAGGGCAGGCCCTGGACAAATGCCTGTAAAACTAAACATGGAACTCCTGTCTCTTGTACAGAGACCACTGCATCTGCAGAGCTGGAAGATCTCAGGGCTCCTGGGTCCACAGTTCCCAAGGCAGGGGAATAGTCTGCAAATATCAGTGGGGGGCAATCTGAGTTATTGTCCTCGCCAGGGGAGGTATATTCAGTGGGAACAGGCCAAACAACCTGCAATGTACCACAAAGATCTCTCCTGCCCAAAATGCCCATGGTGGCCCTGCTGAGAAATACCAGCTCATCCTCTGAGCACCCCACCCCTGCCAGTTACAAAAGACACTAAAGAAGTCAGTACATGCAGCTGGAGGCAAAACCAAGCCAAGCCCTGAGCGAGCCCATGCATCACTCCTTGAATCTCCCAAAGTCAATGGACAGTGTGTTCAGGTGGGCCACTAGCTGCAGGCATCTGGGCTTGGTGCCAAGGACAGGGCCTGCAAACCCCCACGTGCAGGTGAGCCTGTGTCCAGGCAGGGGCCAAACTGTCTCTCTTCCACACACACATGGAGGGCAGGCAGGCGGGCCAGCAGACCCCTTACCTCTCGGCCTGGAGCCGCTCCTGTTCCCGCCGCCGCTCCTGCTCCGCCAGCTGCCGCTCCTGCTCCCGCTGCTCCTGCTCCCGCCGCTCCCGCTCCCGCCGCTCCTGCTCACGCTGCTCTGCCAGCCGCTTAGCCTCGGCTGCCTTCCGTAGCCGCTCCAGCTCCTCTTCCTTCTTCTTCTGCAGCAGCTCTTGGTGCCGTCGCTCTTCCTCCTCCTGAAACGGAGAGCAAGGCCGGGTGCTGTGGCTGGGCCTGAGCCAGAAAGGGAGAACGGTGGCCCTGCTTGCCCGAAGCCCAGGTGTTCCTCGTATTAGTCCCCACCACTTGATTCGGTTGCTGGTTTTATATACATAACACACTTAGAACAGTGCCGAGCACACAGTCAAGAACTGACCTTAGTAACTAGTCACACGTAACCCCTAATGATGATTTGCCTTTTCTAGAGCCCTCAGACTGACTGGGAAGAGGCAAGCCCTTACTCTTAGATGGAACAGTCAGGGGATGGACCATAACAGCAATTGTGGAGAACATTTAGCAGGCATCGGACACTACTGACACTTCACGGACATTAACATGCTTAACCCTCACGGCTACTTGAAGATATGGAAGCAGAGAGGTCAAGTAGCCTGCACAAGGTCTCACAGCTAGTAAATGGCAGAGCCGAGATAGGCAGTCTGGCTCCAAGTACGAGCACTTAACCCTCAAACTACTGCTGCTACAGAAGATGACAGGCAGGTTCTGGTCACCATCCTCCCCCTGGAGGCTTCGGAGAAACCTCATTCTTGGCATGAAGCAACGGGAGTGCTCCATCAATCCGACAAGGCGGGGTGCGCCCAGTAGGGCCCCATGGTGCTGAGATAGTGCCCACCTCCTCCGTGAGGCCCACCTGCGCTCGCACCTGCTGCAGCCACCTGAGCCTACGCGCCTCCTCCTCCTGCTTCCTGCGCGCCTCCACCTCCTCCATCTTCTTGGCCGCTGCCTTTTTCTTGGCCTTCTCCTCCGCCAGTCTTTCCTCCTTGGCCTGCAAAGCCCACCCACACGTGCCCATTGGAGCACCCACATTCAGTCCTGTAGAGCGTGGCCCAGAACTCTGCGTGACAGGCCCCGCCTGCCCCTGCACACCTGGCTTGTTCCCACCACCCAGGGAGAGGACCCCAGAAGCCGGTCCTGCCTGAGTGTCAGACCCGACTCAAAGGGCTGCCAGGGAAACCCAGAGCGGGGAGCGTCAGCCCCCCACGGGCCTCAGGGTGAACTGCAGGGCCCGTGGAGCAGACAGGAGATGGGTATAGGGGTACAGTGACAAATCTGCAATTTCCTGAGGGGTCTGGTCATGACCGCCCCCACCCTCCGCCATCCAGACTCGCACCTTCTCAGTCTTCTCGTCAATCTGAGCAAACTTCTGCTCAATCTGCTTCTTCTTCTCCTCCTGCATCTGCTCTACCCGCTCTCGGGCCTGCAGCACCTTGCGGAGGCGTTCCTCACGCTTCCTGCGGGGCACAGGACAGTCACGGGGAGCCCCGCCAAGGCTGGGGCAGGCCAAGGTCTAGGGAGCCAGGCCACTTACAGCTTCACCTCCTCCAGCCGCCGCCGCTTGTCCTCCTCCACCTTCTGCCTACGCAGCTGCTCAGCCTCCTCCTTCCGCCGAAGGTTCTCCAGGCGCTGCCTCTCCTTCTCCTGGGGTGGGTGGAGCAAGGCAGACAGGGCATGAGCAAGGACAACCCCCTTGCCCATGCGCACAGTCCCCAGCAGCCTGCAGCCACGTGGGCGGCAGCATCAGAATGCTTCTTAGGCAGAGGTAGCCCCAATGTGCCCCCATCGGCACCCAGGCCAAGGCCCACAGCTGCCATCTTTCCTCCCAGGAGCACTCCACTGCCTTACAAAAGCCTGAGCCACAGGGCCCTCAGCTGAGGCCTGTACAGCACAAAAGTCATGCTCCAAATAGGATTTATGTGCCGACAACTACATAAACCGTGCACTGAAGAAGAGAATGAAGGATGAGCTTGGAAGGGTGAGGAGCACAAAGACAGCTCTCAAAGTCAGTGAATGTTCTAGTAAGGGGTGGTGCAGACGCAGGCGTAACTTCCTACTATTATGATGTATAACATCCATACTACATACACATTTTCTTTGGTTGGTGTATATTAAGCTATTTCGTAAGAGTTGAAAAAAAGTAAAAGGAAATATTGCCAAACGCTAACAGAGGTTACTATAGTCTAGTGAGATGGATTAGGGATGATATTAATTTTCGTTTATTTTCCACACTTCCTGTGACATGGCTATGCTCCTTTTTTGCTTCTTTTCTTGAGACAGAATCTCCATCACCCAGGCTGGAGTACAATGGTGTGGTCTTGCCTCACTGCAACCTCCACCTCCTGGGTTCAAGCGATTCTTTGGCCTCAGCCTCCCAAGTAGCTGGAACTGCAGGCACCCACCACCACGCCCAGGTAATTTTTGTATTTTTAGTAGAGGCAGGGTTTCACTATGTTGGCCAGGCTGGTCCTGAACTCCTGACCTCAAGGGAAGGGATTGCCCATCTCGGCCTCCCAAAGTGCTGGGATTACAGGCATAAGCTACCATGCCAGGCTGGCTATTTTTTTTTTTTTTTCTTTTTTTGAGATAGAGCTTCACTCTTATTGCCCAGGCTGGAGTACAATGGCACCATCTCGGCTCATGGGCACCTCCACCTCCCGGGTTCAAGTGATTCTCCTGCTTCAGCCTCCTGAGTAGCTAGGATTACAGGCACGTATCACCACGTCCAGCTAATTTTGTATTTTTAATAGAGACAAGGTTTCCCATATTGATCAGGCTTGTCTAGAACTCCTGACCTCAGCTGATCCGCCTGCCTCGGCCTCCCAAAGTGTTGGGATTATAGGCATGAGCCACCGCACCTGGCTGACATTCATTTTTAAAGCAACTTTTTTTTTTTTTTTGAGATGGAGTCTTGCTTTGTCACCCAGGCTAGACTGTAGTGGCACGATCTCAGCTCACTGCAACCTCTGCCTCCCAGGTTCAGGCAATTCTCTGCCTCAGTCTCCCAAGTAGCTTGGACTACACGCCACCATGCTTGGCTAATTTTTTTGTATTTTTAGTAGAGATGGGTTTTCACCATCTTGGCCAGATTGGTCTTAAACTCCTGACCTTGTGATCTGCCCGCCTTGGCCTCCCAAAGTGCTGGGACTAAAGGCATGAGCCACCACGCCCAGCCCTAAAGCAGCTTTTAAAAAGTGTTCTCTGAAAAGCTGATCGATGCTGGCATACCCTCCTGGGCAGACACAGAAAGCCCCAGGGGCACAGCCACAGCAAAGGGCAGCCCGCAGGGATGGGCTGGGGCTCTAAGCCCTCCCTGGTCAAGGACAAGGACAACTGGTGCTTTCCCCTTGAACAGTCGGGAGCTGGGTGGAGGCTGCGACCCAGACTGAAGCCCCACACTCATCACCCAACCTGGCTCCCAGCAGACTCCCACCTCTGGGCACAGTGTCTGATAGCTGCCCCCTTTTCCTGTACTGGTTACTATAGATTTCTCCTTGGCTTCTGACCCCAAATGAAGGAGCACTCCCACCTAGAAATCTGGCACCAAGATAATACTATCCTCCTAAAGATGGAGAGCAGGGGCCCAGTAACAGGTAACATGGAGTAGACGCCACCGCTCTCCCACTGAACGCAGCTACAAAACCTGGACAGAAGGCAAGGAGCGGCTGCTTGAGGCCTCTGAAAACTAAAGAGGAGCTGGCAGCTGGGGAAGACTCAACTTGGAAGCAACAGCCAAACAGCAGTGAGTTCACCATTGTTCCTCCAGCCTAACTCAACATAGCCTGAAACTCCAAAGGAGTCACTGGGGTGCATGCAGAAAGAATTCCAGGATAAGCCCTCTAGTCCTCAGTAGTGGAAAAGGGGTATCTAACACTAAGAGAAGGCAGAAACCCCATTTCTGACTTTTCTCTTTTCTTCTTTCCCTTGTGCCCCAGCCCGCAGGTAGTCCTACAGCAACCAGGGGAAGCAGCAGTTAAAGGAAGCTGCAGTCACAACTCAAGGGAGCAGCTGTAATCCCAAAAGTGTGGGCCAAATCCTGTGTGTCGCTCATCTGTCTGTCCCCCTGCCAGGTGGCCCTGGACAGAGACAGCTGCCGAGTCAAAACTCAAGGGAGGAGCTGTGATCCCAGAAGTGAGGGTGAAACCCTGTTTGTGGTTCTTTCTCCATCCCCCGGCAGGTGGCCCTGGACACAGTCGCAGAAGCACACAAAGCAGAACAAGCCAACTCAAGCCCCAGCTTCCTGGCTGGAGGATGGAAAAGGGAGCCCCAGAGGAGCAGAAAGTGCTGGAGATCAGGAAAATGACACCATGGGTTACTGATGAGCGCCAAGGCTCAGCTCCAAGCTGCAGATGCTAGGATCTCACACTAGTTATTACACCAAAAGCTGAGAACGAAATGAACAGACCACCTTCCAGGTCCCAGGTTCACTGCTGACTGGCACACAGCTGGGAAAAGGCCAAACAGCACTGCCTTCTTCAAAATTGGGACTAACATTGGAACCTAAGTCCACAGAAGGCGGACAGGAACCTGCAGTCAAAACCTAAACAGGTCAATTGCTGCTAAATTGCAATAATTCTCCATAAATTTAAACTAGACCCAGAGGCCCATATCACCATGTTCAGAATACAGTCCAAAATTACTCTGTAGGCCCCTGGTCTCCTAGCTGTGGACTGTCCCCACCCACTAGATGCCCTGTGCAGGGACCTGGGATCCCCAGAGCAGGAAAGGGCAACTTCCTAGGCTTCTCTGTCACCCCAGAGGAAGGGAGGTGACCAGTCCCAGGTCACTAAGACCTGCAGAGTTCTAATCAGTCTGGGTGGGGCATAGGTGGTAAGGTCACTGGAAGGTGTACTGTCAGTCACTCTGTCCAGCAAGAGGGGAAAAGGCTTCCATGCAGGAGAAGCCAGTTCAGAGCCCACGTGGTCAGCTGCTGAGAAGCCCCTCCCACCTGCCGAGGCCCTCAGCTGGAGGCAGGAGCCCTCCTGGCTTGAACAGGTAATCCTATGTGGCTGCAGGAGACCCATCAGAAGGCTTGAAGGAACTAAAGGAATAAGGCGGCTGGGGCCCTGGCCACTGGCACAGGGAGCTGGGACTTCGGGTGAAGCATGTCCCTGCACTCCAAGGGTCCTTGCTCATGGCCAGCCTGACTCAGCTCAGTCCTGAGGTGTCTGAGAAGAGAACAGCTTCTGCAACTTGTTTCTAGATGCTACCACTCACTGTTCTACCGCCACCCAGCGCAGTAAGACCTGACCTCCCACCTTGGTTCAGACTCACACTGGCCCTCCCCCATCACCGCACTGCCTCAAGGCTACTGCTCAGGTCCGTGAACCAATAAATCTCAGTGGCTCTGGGAACCAGAGACAACCTGTCTGTTCTCTTCAAAGATCCACAGACCCTGAGGGGGCCTGGTGCCTGGTGCTGGGGAGGGGGGCAGGAGGTGGCTGTGGGGAACACGTCAAGCTGCAGCCCTGGCGAAAAGCCGCAGGCCACACGCCCTTGCTTCCTCCTAGGAGCAGTCAAGGGCAGAGAGGGCAGAGGAGGCTGAGGCCCACAACTGCTGGGTGCCTCCAGCCAGTGCACCCCTCACGGCCCATCCTCTCCTTAAGGCTCTCCCACTCACAATGTTAGTGCGTCTACCAGTGCTGTCAGCTACGCAGGGAAGGGGCTAAAGCGGGTAAGTGCTAGGTGGGGCTAGGTTACCGACAGGAAAAGGCTTTACTTACGACGAAGCTGTACTGTGGAAAGGAGACAAGGGAAAAGCCAAGAGTTAATGCCAGGCCAGGGCATCCTGCAGGCAGGCCATGCACCCAGCTGTGCCAGCCAGCCTGCGTGGTGCCTGCCCCTCTTGCCAGTAGCACTCCCACCGCCTCTGTCACCCAACCCTCATCCCAATGGGGTAGGTGTCCACAAGGGCCCTTCACCTTAACCACCCCGATCCCCAGGGCTCACACTGAGCCGGCCGAGCCTCTGGGCTACAGTCGAGAGCCCACAAGGTCCGGACAGTGCCCCGAGGTCAAGGCAGTGGGTGGCCACAGAGGCTTCAGCTGGCCCCTAACAGTGCCCGGCCACACTTGCCTCTGCCCAGGCTCACACTACTCCCAGTATCTTAGGGGTCAGACTGGACCTTCAGCCACATTGCCCAGCTCCCACCAAGCCCGACCTGGACACAGGCCACTAACCTTGGGGTCCACGCGCAGGGGGGTGTTGCGCTTGATGAAGGACTTCATGACGCTGCGGGGGGCTGAGGTTGGGGTCATGAGCATCTGGTTCCTCTGCACCGTGTGCAGAAAGGTCCGGAGGGGCCGTACCACCTGCAGACGAGGACCAGGGTCAGGAGTGGGCCGGCAGGGCAGGGTACCGACAGGGGTCAGGGCACCAGGGCAGGGCGGGCTCCCGGCTTACCTTGCTGGCCGGGCAGGGTGAGGAGGGGGTCTTGCTCCTGGGGGGCTGCAGCTCCTCGTCCTCCAGGTGCTGGTCCTCGTCGAGCTCACTGACCGCCTGCTTGTAGCTGCGCTTCCTCCTGCCAAGGCACGGGTGATGGCATCACAAGGCAGCCCGCCACAGCCCATCAAAGGTAACCCTGGTGAACAACACTACGCCTAGGCCACGGGCCTCTAGACTTTCTGAAAGAGACTAGAGAGCCTAACCGACCCTCTGCTGCCCACTCAGAGAAAGGGAGGTGACCATTCCAAGGTCACATGGCCAGGAGGCCACACTAAGACGGGGTTAACAATCGGGTTGCCCTATTTCCAGGCTGGTGCTCATCCACGGCATGGAGCTGCCTCTTTGGTTAAGTCAGAGCTCCAGACCGCACCCCAGCAGAGAGGCTACGAGCCCCTCGGCACACGTCCACCTTCACTGAGCAAGGACACAAGGCCATGTCCTCCGGGGCCTCAGAACAGAGATGCCACAGGCCCCTTCCCTGATGCAAACCTGGCACTCTGCGGTGGCTCTCTGGGTCCATCTGCTTGGTCCATCTTGGCCTCTGTGAAGACAGCAATTTCAGCAAGGCTGCAGAAATGATGGCGGCAGCAGGGTGGGAATGGGGGCGTAGCGGGTAGGGGTCCCTGGGCAGCAGCCTTGGCAGTGGGGCAACGCTCCCTTCCTGGCAGCTCCAAGGTGGCCAAACACAGACCTATCAGCTTTAACCCTGACTAGCCTTGAGGAATCTAGATGCCAAAGCCTGGCTACCCCCAGCTCATGAACCCCTGCCCGCGAGTGCCTGGCTCTGTGGTAGGCAGGACAGGATGGTCCTGTCGAGAGAACAGACCCAGTCATACCCCACCCACCCACCTCTGACACAAAGAACGGTGTGTGGACACCTTATAGAAGCAGGAGCTACAAGCCCCTCATACAGCTTCTAAATCCCACCCCTCCTGGGCTGTACAGCTGGTGTGGCCATGACAGGAGCAGGGGGCGGCTCCTGCTGTGGGGTCCACATGTGGGGTGTAGGGTCGGTATGTTTTATTTCACTGCTAGGAGAAAGTGCCCCTTACTCCAAAAGTTCCTCGCAGCAGCCCTGGGGGCTGTGGGGCTGGCATGATCGTTGTCCCTGACCACGTCGTGAAGAGCAGGCCATGTTTAAGATCTCACAGCTACAGTACTCTTCCCACAAGAGAGAAGCACCCTTCTCAGGGAGACGTGAGCAGGACCCTGGGACCCGCCCAAGCCTACTGCTCTCCAGCCCTCTTTGGACAGGGATGGACCTACAAAGGTCAGAAAGGAGCTAGCAGCAGAGGGAAAGGAGGAGGCTAGGGGGGCGCTCCAATCCCCGGCCCACAGCTCTTCCGCTGCCCCGTGGAGTCGAGCTCAAGGCCTTGGCCTGACCACTTCATATCCACACCCCAACGCAGGCCCTTCCCCTGCTTCCTGTCCCAACCAGCCACAGCCCTACATGCCGCACTCAGTGAAAGCTCCGGCCCAATGGTGGGAGGTGAAACCTCAAAGGAGATCTGTGAACCCCCAGGTTTCATTTCGCTTTAGCCCACTGGCCCAGAAAATGAGGCTTCCTTTCCCCAGAAAGAAGGTCAGGCAGAGGCCGCCAAGGCCCGCTGTGGCTCTGGGCACTGCACACAGCAGGCAGGGCTGGAAGACTCACCTTGCTGCCCTGCAGAGGGTGTTTCCTGGCTGCTGGCTGCAAGCTTCGGGTTGGGTGTACCATTGGCAATTCTGGTGTCATCGCGGGGCCACGAGTTATTCCCATTGTTCTCAGGGACCTGTGGAAAGAACGAAGGCTTTAGGAGTCTCAACCTGGAACCCAAGGCCCAGGATGCTGCAGGGCAGAGCGGGAGCCCCAGAGGTGAGTCCTCCCTTCCCCGGACCTTACCTCTGGCTCAGCTGCCACCACAGGCTCAGCCTCCTCGGGAGACTCCTTCTGCTCAGCACTGAAAACAGAAGGGGGACTCTGTGGGGACTGCCCAGGCAGTCCAAGCCTTCCTGCACAGGGAGTTCCTCCCCTGCCTCAGGGATGGGGGACCCAAGATGTCAACACAAGGTGCCCCGGCCAGGACCATCAACCCACAACCCCCTGCGGGATGGGAGGATGGCGGCTCCAGGCAATGGCTCTGTAGGCAGACGAGGGATGTCAGATTTGGAATGTGGCTTCATGCCCCTGCCATCCCACCGCAGGGCTGACGCGATGGGAGCCCCTCCGCAGCTCCGCCTCCCCATCTTGGGCCCAGCTGAGCTGTATCTCCTTTGTGGTCTGTTCTCCATTCACCATGGGGCCAGCAAGGCGAGCAGGTCCACCCAGTCACCCTGGTCCCCATCCCAAGAACAAACCCTTGCTCAGCAGCAAGGAGGGAGGGGCTAGTTTTCATGATGGCAGGACATGGCCTCCAAGAAAAGGAGTCTGTGTCCTGGCCCAAAGCAGCATTGGGTGTGAACCTGGAGTACCCCCATCCCACCCCACCCAGTTTGAATGTAGCTCTTCCTGGCAGCTCAGCTTCACCCACAACCTCTGGAGCTCATGCCCCAGGGTCAGGTCTGGCCAGGGCAACCAGCACCGCTGATGGGCACTGCAGGAAGACCGGGCAGCCAACACCCACGTCACTCACTGCCTGGTCTGACAGGGGACAGGGCAGCCCATGGGCAGTCAGGGCTCAGCAGGGAAGGCCTATCCCCAGAAATTGCTTCCAGCGCTCCCTGTCCAGGGGTGCCCTGCCCACCTGCAAAGTCCCGGAACTGAACTCACCCAACTTTCTGGGGCACCTCAACATTCAGGAGCCTCTCCAGGTAACTGTGACCTGAGGGGGAAAAGAGACACACAAACAATCTCATCAGAAACCACACAGGTTCCACTCTAAGGGGTCTAGAGAACCAGGTTCCAGCAGGGGCCTGGCCACTGCTCCCATCACTAGCCACAGAGGCCCCACTGTGCCCAGGTCCCTGCCCTCAGCACTCATCCCAGTGTCTCCACTGGAGCTGCTGGCTTCATGTCCCCTGCTGCTTCCCAGATTGGACTCCCTTGCCCACGTGAGAGCACGGCTGGGCACTTTCACCAGGCTGGGAATGTCTGGAGAAGAGGAATAATGTCTGTTGCAGCTCCAGGCCCCCAACTCCCAGCATGGGGCCCAACACAAAGCGGCTTACTCTGTCAACAAATATTCGTCAAGTGCCTACAGTGTACTGGGACCCGGGCCAGGCCCCGGGGACCCAATGGTGAGCAAAACAGAACCACTATCTGGTCTTGATAACAATCATCAAATAGTCCTATCAACAACATTGACACGGGGAATAATGGAACAGAGCAGAGGAATTTTTTTTCTTTTTTATGAGACGGAGTCTCACTCTGTCGGCCAGGCTGGAGTACAGTGGAACGATCTTGGCTCACTGCAACCACCGCTGCCCGGGTTCAAGCAATTTCCAGCTAATTTTTGTATTTTTAGCAGAGATGGGGTTTCACCATGTTGGCCAGGCTGGTCTCAAACTCCTGACCTCAAGTGATCCACCCACCTTGGCCTCTCAAAGGGTTAGGATTATAGACGTGAACCACCATGCCTGGCCCAGAACAGAGAATGTTAAAAGTCTATGACAAGGGGACCTGAGTTGGCCTGGAGGATCCGCTGTGGAATGGGAGTTTATAGGCAAAGGAGGAGGACATCCAGGCCAGTGGTCTCTGACTCCTGGACATCCTTGAGACCCTTGGGGTATCTATGAGGTCATAGCTATTTTCATCTTGTTGCTGAAGTGTTAACTTGCCCCTTTCACTGTGTTGACATTTGGCCTGATGGCACAAAAGCAATGAGAAAGAAGCTGCTGAAGCCTTAGCCCCCGTCCAGGCCAGAGCATCAAACACTGTCCTCAGCCACACATTCATGGGAAGAACAGATGTCCAGTTTCACTGGACAATGTCCTTGATGAAGACATAAAAGGTGCTAATTTTTTTTTTGACACAGAATCTCACTCTGTCGCCCAGGCTGAATGCAGTTGAGCAATCTCAGCTCACCGCAACCTCTACCTCCTGGGTTCGAGCACTTCTTGGACCTCAGTCTCCCAAGTAGCTGGAATTACAGGCACGTACCACACAGCCAGCTAATTTTTTGTATTTTTAGTAGAGATGGGGTTTTGCTATGTTGGCCAGGCTGGTGTCAACTCGTCCTCAAGTGATCCACCTGGCTCAGCCTCCCAAAGGGCTGGGATTACAGGTGTGAGCCACCGAGCCTGCAAAAGTACTAATTTTACTAAATCTAAATTCAAGTACATACTATTCTCCTCTTCTGTGTGCTGAAGTGGGAAGTGTGCAGAGAGCCTGTTGCTGCAAACCCAACTCTCCGTGAAAAGTGCTTGTCTCTTAAGCTGCCAGATGCATTAGCCGCTTTTTCACCTGGAACACTATTATTAATTAAAAGAACGATCAACAGACAATGGTTATTCAAACTTGGGTATCTGGAAGCCATTTTCTTACAAGTCAATGAAGTGAATCCATCACAAAAATAAAACAACATGTGCTGACAATAATTTAAAAACTGAGCCAAAAACATCCAAAAGTAGAATTTTGAAAAGCGGGTATCTACCACCAGCAGTGTTACAGCACCCTAGTACCTAAGGACTTTTCTGATGAGGTCAGAAACAGACATGCTCTTTTGGGATATTATATAATGAAGGGTGTCAACACTTGGAAGACGTGCATAACTTAGTGAAACAATATTTTCCAAATGACGAGTGTATGAGGTTATGAAATCACACACAGCTAAAAGACCCATTCAAAGTGCAGCTGGACATGGTGGCTCATGCCTGTAATCCCAGCACTTTGAGAGGCAGGGGAGGATAGATCATTTGAGGTCAGGCGTTTGAGACCAGCTTGGCCAATATGGTGAAACCCCGTCTCCACTAAAAATACAAAAATTAATCGGGTATTTGTGGGCACCTGTAATCTCAGTTACTCGGGAGGCTGAGGCAGGAGAATCGCTTGAACTGGGAGGCAGAGGTTGCAGTGAGCCAAGATCGAGCCATTACACACTAGCCTGGGCAACAGAGCAAGACTCTGTCTCAAAAAGAAAAAAAAAAAAAATACACAGTAGATCCATGTGGCATCAATGACGTGGTTTCAGATTCCATATCACAACAAACCTTTAAGAATTATCACTTCTTGTACTATCACTTCTTGTCTTAATAACAAAGAATATGCACAATTATCTGAAAAAGCTATTAAGATACTCCTTCCTTTCCCAACTATACGTCTGTGTGAGACCAGATGTTCTTCAACTACTTTAATCCAAACAGCGCAGTTCAACAGATCAAATACAGAACGTGGCTTCTTTAAAGCCACCCAATAAAGAGATTTGCAAAGTGTAGAATACTGCCAGTCTCCTCAGTACATTTTTGCTTCGGAAAATTATTTTTTCATAAAAAGTCTTAATGTAAACAGATGTTGGGCTTGGTATTTGCATTTTGTAATGTTAAAATATCAAACATTTAAATATTTTTAAATCTTTACATTAAAGTACTATTTATATTAAAATATTAACTCATATTTAAAATACTTTTAAATTCCAGTTTCAATTTCTAATACAATAACGATCAGTATATACGACCTCATAATCAAAAGCTTTTTTTTTCAAACAGGGTCTTGCTCTGTCACCCAGGCTGGAGTGCAGTGGCGCAATCTCAGCTCACTGAGCCTTGACCTCCTGGGTTCAAGCAATCCTCCCACCTCAGCCTCCTGAATAGCTGGCACTACAGGCACAAGCCACCACACCTGGCTAATTTTTTCCTTTTTTGTAGAGACAGGGTTTGGCCATGTTATCCAGGCTGTCAAAAGTTTTTTGAGGCTGAGGCTCAATCATTTTTAAAACAGGAAGCCCGGGACCCTGACCCTCAGCACTCACCCTGGCATCCTCACCACAGCTGCTAGCTTCATGTCCCAGCTTCTTTCTAGCTGGGAGCATGTCTGTTCCCAGTGCCACTGGTCTAGGGAGGAGGAGGGCCAAGGCCACAAGGCAGGAAAAAAGAGGCTCTTTTGGAGAACGGAATTGGTAGCTGAGCTGGCGCATCCTGAGCCACGGGAGCATGGCCAGCGGTCAGGCTGGGAGGCAGCCGGCAGGAGATTGGGACGAACAGGGTCTCAGGAAAAGAGGGAAGACAACAGGCCAGGCACAGGGAAGGGAAGCCGGGACCTTTCCTGGGTGTAGTAGCCAGGTTTGGGGAGGTGGCGGGAGCAGCTGCAAGGCCAGGCTGACAGTCACAGGTGGTGATCACCCCCATTTAAGGGGTCTGTACCCAGAGGATACATCCCCCTCATCTCCTCATGCCATCTCAGCGCAGCTCACGTGCTCCCTGATGAAGACGCCCACATGACTGCATGGCTATCCCACCAGCACAAGACTTCTCTGGAATGTTAAGTGCCGTCTGCATCCCATTCAGGCCTCAGAGCTGGAGAGGGAAGTGGCCTAAGTCTTGGCAGAGGGACAGAAGGGCTGTTCTCCAGTGCAGAGGTGGCTGGGAGCCCCAACGGGGAGCCCTGAGGCAGCGGGCCTGTCCCTTCCTATCCACTCAGAACTGCCGCCTGATGGTCCCCTCTGGCAGGTATGCACCAGGAGGCAGGGATTCCTGTCTACACCCAGGCATTCCATGCCCCAGGGCCCCACACTGGCTTCCAGAGGCCCCCCTCATACCCGCCCTGACTATTGGCTTTTTTTCCTGTCTCACATCCCCATTCCTCTACTTCAGGTGTTTCTTTCCCCTCCCAAATTTAATTTTTGGGAAATTAAATTTGTTAATTACCCAAAAATTAATGAATTGCACTCAAATCCTTGTGATCAAGGGCTGCTCCTGGGGAAAACCCAAACTAAGACCTCACATCTGAGCTGCCCAAGAGCCACTCCCCGCAGAGCCTGGTGTCGGGAAAAGCCTGGGGAAGCCTCCTCCCTGTCACTGCTCCACACCCTGACACCCTTGCAGCTCCATCGATACCGGTCAGCCTTGTCATACTTAAACTGAGCGTCAGCCGTTGGTCAGTTTTATCATTTCTTTGGCTTAAATAAGATGCACTGAGCATCCACTATAGCCAAGCACAAAGATGAGTTCTCTATTCACATTCAAAGCAAGTGTTATTACCACTTCACAGAGACAGAAACTGAGGTGGAGGGAAGGGATGTGCCCAAGGTCACCCAGGGTCTGTGACTCCAGATCCTAGGTCCTGTGTCCTTCTCTCTCTCCTCCTCCCACCTTAAGAAGAGAGATGACGCTGGGCTTGGAGTCAGACAGACCTGGGTCACATGCACCAATCAAATCAAAAGCCCATTCACGGGCAGGGAAACGCTAGATGGAGAGGGATGAGTGACGGACGCATGAGAGCTGCAGATCTGGGTGTCTGCTCCAAAGGTCTCCAGAGTCTCTGCAACCCTGCCTGGCCCTCCCTCTACAAGTCCAGGCTCACCTGTCCCCTTGGGCCCCTTCCCAGGATCAGATCTAGGGCGGAGAAAATCTCCAAAACAGATCAAAACCATTTAGGTCCTTCTGAGAATCCAGAAATAGACAGTGTGCCAGACTGCACATCTGCACACGCCCCCGACTGTGTCTCCCCAGACCCTGGAGCAGGCCCTTCCCCAGGCAGTGTGAGTCAGGCCGAGAGAAAGCTGCCAAGGTGAGGTGCCCTCCCCTGCCTGACAGGCCCGGCCCTGGGGCCTTGCACAAAGCCTCTTCTGCAAGCACCTGCCTTTCCGGACAGAATGAAACACACAGTGCTCAAGCCTCAGCTTCCCGATTTACAGACTCCATGGCCTCGTGAAGCCTCAGTTTCCTCCTCTGTAAAGTGAAAAAATCCTAACAAGCTAACAGTGCTGCTGCAAAGACCAAATGAGATAACCTTTCCTTTTATAAATTTTAAAGTGTCAGGCAGATGCCAGCTACTATTTCATATGTATTAAGATAAAACCTGGGCTGGGTACAGTGGCTCACGCCTGTAATCCCAACAGTTTGGGAGGCTGAGGCAGGTGGATCACCTGAGGTCAGGAGTTTGAAACCAGCCTGGCCAACATGGTGAAAACCCATCTCTACCAAAAAAAACAAAAATTAGCCAGGCATAGTGGCAGGCGCTTGTAATCCCTGCTACTTGAGACTGAGACAGGAAAATTGCTTGAACCTGAGATGCAGGGGTTGCAGTGAGCCAAGATCGTGCCATTGTACTCCAGCCTGGGCAACAGAGCAAGACTCAGTCTCAAAAAAAAAAAAAAGATAAATCCTGGCCTATCCTCGTCACCAATCTGCTGCTTCGCCCATCCTCTGACAGCAGCCTCCTACCTGGTCTCCCTGCCTCCCTCCCTTCCCCATCATCAGGCCACTTCTTTTGCTTCAGTGGAGTCAAGTTTGAGCTCCTGTGTGACGCATGAGCCCCAGACCCCATCACTTGCTGCTTTAGGTATCAGGTCCTTGTACAAGCTGTTCCCTCTGCCAGGAATGCATATGCCTGCATTTTTCCCACTCAGCAAAAGCACAGCCATCCTTCAGAACGCTCCCAGCTCAGACCTTACCTCCTCATGCAGCCAGCCTGCCCCTCCTGACACCCGCTCCAGTGGGGGATGGCCCCCTAAGCTGAGATCTGAGAGAGCAGCTAACATCACCAAGTCTTTCCTATAAGCCAGGAACCCTTTTAAACTCCCTGTATGGGGTAACCAAGAAAACCTCACGATGACTGTTTGAAGTGATGCTATTAGCCCCAGTTGACAGGCAAGGAACGGAGGCCCACAAAGTTGCCAGGACCTGCCCAAAGCTGCGGGCTGGGTGAATGGCTGAGCTGGCACTCAGATGAAGATGGACCAGCTCCAGAGTCAGCTTGGTGCCCCCTCCTGCCTCCCATCAGATGCCCAGTCATCTGTTCTCCCAGAAGGAGCCTGCTGCTGTAAGAATTCCCTCCTCCAGACCAAACACAGTGTTGTCATTGGGTGGTGCACAAATCTGGTGAATTTCAGCAGCCTCTGCAGCACAGGGATGGGAGAAATGAGCTGGGCCCAGGAAAGAAGCCCAGGCTCCAGGCTCACCACGGCCACACGGTGGCCAACCTCCCTGAATCTCAGCTTCCTCACTTGTAAAGCAAGTACGCTGGGTCAGATCTGCACCGTCCAGTGTGGAAGCCACTAGCTACATGTAATTATTTAAATCTAAATTAATTATATGCAATACAATTTAAAATTCAGTTTCTCAATCAGACTAGCCACAATTTGAGGACGCGATTGCCGGACTCATCCGCCGCTAGCAGCCACCGCCCAGGACAGCCCAGATGTGGAATATCCACCTCACTGCAGAAAGTCCTCTAGACAGCTCCTTGCTAGATGGTCCCTCAGAAACCCTCCATCTGAGCCTGACACCAAGGACCACCAGCCACACCCCACCATTGCCAAGCCCCTCGACTCACAGATGATGCGGCCAGAGGGAGCCGGCTCTTCGGCAGTCTTCTTGGCAAGCCTTCTGCTTGCCCTGCGGACAACGCTTTCCTGTTTAGTCACCGGAGAGTTCTTTTGGGCTGAGACTTGGGGACCCGGGGAGGATGGGGCGATCTGGCTGCGCCGCACCAGCTGAGAGCTGGCGCCAGAGCCCGTGGGCGTGGAGAAGTTATCTGGCAGGATGGGGGCCAGTATCCGCTCCTGCCACTGAGAGTCTGGAGAGCCTGGCAAGTCCTGTGGGCCAGGGGAGACCTGTGCAATCCTGAGCTTGGACACAGACCGCCCCGTCCCGACCCCTTGACCCTTGGGGTCCTGGGGTGTAGCCATCAGGGAGCTCACAGTGACAGACTCCAGTATCCTGGCCTTTGACTTCTTGGGTGTTGATTCCTCATCTGATGCCAGGATGCCCTGGGAGGCTGGAGCTGTGGCTGCGGCTGAAGCTGGAGTTAGAGGCAGAGCATGCGGCAGAGGCTGGGCGGACGTGAGCTGGGTGAGGTGCTGCTCAGCATTCTGGCGCTCGCTGTTGCCAATCTCCACCACGGGCACCAGCTGGCACTGGGCACGGCTATCCTCGGGCTTCTTGGTCAGCATCGTGGGAGACTCAGGGGTGGGCGAAGGTGCAGCCAATGTCAAGGTGGCCGCGGCCGCTGCAGCCGCAGCACGGGTTACACGCCGTAGGACGGAGCCATTCTCCCCTACCAGTGTGGCCAGCTTCTCCACACTGTCCTTGCGGCGGAGACGACGGGAACTCAGCTGGCTGCTCCGAGACTTTCTGCGGGATAACCTGGCAGAGGCAGCAGGGCAGAGCTGATGGACAGAAGGACAGGGTACCCCAGTCTCCCCAAGAGCCACCAGCTTGGATGGAGTATGATGAGAGAATCTGAAGGCAAGAGATCTGGGTTCCAGCCCAAACTCTGCGACCTCTAGCCATGAGGCCGTTCTTGTCTGAGCCTCAGTCTCCTAACTGTAAACTGGGGATCATGCCACAGTCCTCACAGAACTAGCTATGAAGATTATATTCATCCAAACCTCCGGCTGACTTAAGTCACACAGCACCGAGCCCCCACTGAAAGCCTTACACACGCTCTCCCTTAATCCAAAGCACACCCCTGAGAGGTAGGGACCACTATCCCCATCTTAGGCGTGAGGAATGGAGGCTCAGAGAGGCAGAAATTCAATTCAAAGCCATAACGTTCTGCTAAGGGCAGAGCTGACGTTCACACCCAGGCCTAACCCCTAGACCCAGCCTCTTTCACTAGCACTCTGCAGCCCTAGCCATTCCTGAGGGGAACCAAAACAAGCATGACAATATGAGGGCGGGGACAAGCTGGGTGGGCCGCACCCCTGGTCACTCTCAACTAACAGAAGGTCGGCTTCTCTTTCCCATCCTCCAGGGCCCAGATCAAACACCACCACTCCCAACACACAGCTCTGGACTCCAGGGTCATGGGTCATACTATAGTTCCCGATGGCATTCCAACCCCTCTCAGCATGGCCCACACAGTACCCGCAGCGGTGCCCACCACCCCTCCTACAGGTTGCTACTTCCAAATCAACACCTTTGGAATGGAACTCTTCCCAGATGGCACCAAGCCTCCGCAGAGCCCAGTGCCCTGCCCACGCTCCCCCTGCCCTTCCTACCTTTTCCTGATGGGGTCCCTGTTTTCATCCTCAACATAAGAAATACGCCTCTTCTTCCGTCGGTTCTTCTGAGAAGGTGTTTTGGGCATCAGCTCTGGCTCTTTGCTGAATTCTCTGTTTGGCACAAGGAGGGTATCACTTGAGGGTGCCTGGGAGCCGCTGGTCCCCTCTCCCACCCAGCCTGGCCCCTGCCCATTTCTAGCAGTGACAGGTCAAGCTGGGGTGACCAGCACCAACCGAGCTGTCCAAGGCCATGTGCAAGTCACCTATGGGCACTTAGGGCTTCCTCCCAGAGACACAGCAGGGAAGCAAGCTCTCAGGCACACGCCCAGAGCCCCACACCCTGAGAGGCTCAGTCACCACCTATGGTGAACAGGCAAGGGACTTCAGCCTCTCCTGCTGACTCTTCCCAGGACACTAGATCAGGCCCCTAGCACACTGCACAGAGTATACAGCAGGGAGCCCTGACAAGCCGTCTGTTTTGCGAGGCAGGCAGGCAAGAGGGCCTGTTATATCCCCAAGACCACAGCAGTCCAGACAGACCCTGGTGTCCCCAGCCCCTGACTGGGCCCCGGCCTTCACCTGGTGAACATGCGCATGGCCTCCTCCTGGATCTCCTCAAGCCACACCAAGTCCTTATTGTCCATGGTGCAGAGAAACTCCATGAGCTTCTGGTCACATAGCTCCAGCAGGTGAATGGGCCCTGGGGCTGTCGTCCCCATGGCGGCTCTGTCCGGTGAAGGCAGCGACAAGAGGCACAAGTTAGCGGCTCAGGGTAGGGGTCTGGGGCTTTCTCCAAGCTGCAGTATCCACCCCACCCACGACAACCACAAACACCCAGTGTCCAAACCAGAGCCCCTCTCTGCTCACAGCCACTCCCCAGAGCTGCAGAATTCCAAACACTAATCCCCTAGCCTCGTTTCTACGAAGAAGGACCCTTCTACTTACACTCTTCAAGTACCTCCCTGTCCCCACCCCACACGGCATGACCGATCCCAAAAGTCCATACTTCCCAGCCAATTCTGACATTGATGGTCTTCCTTACAAATAGCCTTTTCTGGGCTTACGATGACAGGGCGCTGCCATCTGCCTTCCTGGCCACCCCAGTGCCCCTTGCTCCCTGCCCAGACACAGTCCAGCCATCGCTCTTTGATAGGCACTCCTCTTACTACTCACAGTTAAGTGAGGGAGAAGACACAGCCACCCTGCACTACATGCACACTGACTCCAGACATCAGGCCAAAGAACATCAAACCCAACTGCCTCTTTAAAAGCCAGTGGACAGAAGGGGTTCTGTGTTCCAAAGGAATGAGTGAGAAAGTAGGGATCCAGAGATATGCCCTCAAGGGGCCTCCCTCACCCCTCTCCCTTGAGCTGAAATGCCCTCCAAATGGAGCGTAAAGAGAACATGAAGGGAACAGTAAGCAGTGCCTTGCTTTTGAGAAATTTTGCCAGCCAGACTCGGTGGCTCACGCCTGTAATCCCAGCACTTTGGGAGGCCAAGGTGGGCGGATCATGAAGTCAAGAGATCGAGACCATCCTGGCCAACATAGTGAAACCCAGCCTCAACTAAAAATACAAAAATTAGCTGGCTGTGGTGGCTCGTGCCTGTAGTCTCAACTACTTGGGAGGCTGAGGCAGGAGAATTGCTTGAAGCTGGGAGGCAAAGGCTGCAGTGAGCCGAGATCGCACCACTGCACTCCAGCCTGGTGCCTGGCAAAAGAGTGAGACTCTGTTTCAAAAAAAGAAAAAAAGAAATCTTTTTTTTTTTTTGTCCTTTTTTTTTCAAAGAAAAGAAATCTTGCCTACCAGCATTGAGCAAGGGAAAACACAAAAAGTGTTTTTTCCCACTTTCTTATAAAACTTAGCAACTCTGTTATCCTCCTTAAAACTTGTTAACAGGCTGGGTGCAGTGGCTCACACCTGTAATCCCAGCACTTTGGGAGGCCAAGGCAGGTGAATCACTTGAGGTCAGGAGTTCAGGCCCAGCCTGGCCAACATGGCGAAACCGTCTCTACTAAAATTACAAAAAAAATTAGCCAAAAATGGTGGTGTGCACCTGTAATCCCAGCTACTTGGGAGGCTGAGGCAAGAGAATCGCTTGAACCAGGGAAGCAGAGGTGGTAGTGAGCCAAGATCGCACCTTTGCACTCCAGCCAGGGCGTCACGGCAAGACTCTGTCTCAAAAAACAAAAACTCCATAACCATTACAAAAACCTCAAGCAAGGAAGAGGTACAGTCAGCCCCCCATACCTGTAAGTCCCACATCCATAGATGCAAACAACCACCAGTGGAAAATATTTAGAAAAAAGCTGCATCTGTACTGAACATGCATAGACTCTTTCCCCTTGTCATTATCCCCTAATAATACAGTATAACAACTATTTGCATAGCTTTTACATCATATTAGGTGTTATAAGTAATGTGGAGATACAAAGTATATAGGAGGATATGTGCAAGTTATGTGCAAAAACTATGTCATTTTATAACAGGGGTTTGAACAGCTGTGAATCTTGGTATCCAGAGGAGGTCCTGAAACCAATCCCCTGAAGGATATCAAGAGACAACCATATTCCACTACATCACAAGAGGGGCTCAACAAATATCCTAACAGGTGAATGAGGGAAAGAACAAAGGCCGGGCCCAGGGGCTTACACCTATAATCCCAGCACTTTGGAGGCCTAGGCAGGTGGATCACGAGGTCAAGAGATCGAGGCCATCCTAGCCAACAGGATGAAACCCTGTCTCTACTAAAAATACAAAAATTAGCTGGGCATGGTGGCGCGCACATGTAGTCCCAGCTACTTGGGAGGCTGAGGCAGGAGAATTGCCTAAAACCAGGAGGCAGAGGTTGCAGTGAGCCAAGATCACACCACTGCACTCCAGCCTGGGCAACAAGAATGAGACTCCGTCTCAAATAAATAAATAAATAGGAAAGAACAAAGGAATGGGTGGTGCCATGAATGACAGACTACATGCCTCAAGTGATGGCAGTGACCCATCCTGGATCAGTGTACCATCCTAATTTACCCCTTCAAAACCAAGAACCATGCACAGCTCAGCCTCCCGCTTACAATGGAAGACCTTGGAAGGAAGAGATAAATTGCTGACCCCTTGATCCCTCATGGGGCACAGCGCCAGGTCAGGTTTCAGGGACTGATTCAGGGACATACTAGCCTTTGTTCCTTAACAAGCTCTGCCCTGTGTCTGGAATACTGTCTCCCATTTTGTATGGCTCACTCCTCACGGCCTGGATCTCAGCTCCTCAGGGAAACCTGACCACCAATCTAAAGTAACCCCAGCCCCGTTCTCATCCACTGATTGCAATGCTCTGCATAGCACTTGCGTGCTTGTTTACCTGTTGCTTACCCCCTGTCTCTGCCTACTAAAAAATTGCTCTCTGAGGGCAAGCCCCTGTCTTGCTCATCACTGAATGCCCAGAGCACAGCAGTGCCTGGCAACAAGGAATACCTGTTGAATGAATTAATCCACCCATCAACTCTACACTTAGAAATAAACATCCTACAGGGCTGGGTATGGTGACTCACACCTGTAATCCTAGCACTTTGGGGAGGCTGAGGCAGGTGGACTGCCTTAGGTCAGGAGTTTGAGACCAGCCTGGACAACATGGCGAAAGCCTGTCTCTACTAAAAATACAAAAATTAGCTAGGTGTGTTGGCCCGCGCCTGTAATCCCAGCTACTGAAGAGGCTGAGGCAGGAGATCACTTGTAAGGGGGTAGGAGGGAGGGCGTTGTTGCAATGAGCTGAGATTGCAACATTGCACTCCAGCCTGGGCAACAAGAACAAAACTCTGTCTCAAGAAACAAAAAAAAAGAAAGAAAAGAAAGAAACACCCTACAGGTTCTCACCCCTACCACACTAGGGATACCGAATAAACTTAATCTGCACAGGTTAGAACTGGCCAACATATGTCTAAAGCCCCTGCTCCTAGACGCCAATGGCAGCAACAATCGGGTCCGGGCCAAATGGGCAGGATCGTACAGGCTTTGGGCTGAAACCTCAGCTCTGCAGCCAGCCAGTCATGGGCAAGGCCTTTTCACTGCCATCCCTCTTGCTTCCCCTAGTCCTTCTGCACCCACACTACAGTCCTGGCAAAGCGCAGGACCTCAGGCCAGGAAAGAGAAAACTTTAAGGAAGCCAAAGGTTTGCAAAGAAAAGCAAAAAGTGGCTAACTTTTTAAAAGATATTTGTTCAAATGGGCAAAGTGGATGAGAGCTTATTTGACAAAGTCCATGAAAGCATTTAGACTTCTTTCAGTGAGGAAGTTTGCTTTTAAGTAGACCTAGCGCAGCCATTTAAAAAAGGGATACAGTATGTTAAAACAGAGGTCACCCTGAAAATGGAGTCAGTGCACGAAGAATCAGGCTCCTGGAAAAGCAGCAAAAACCTCTTCTTCAGCCCATGTAAGCACCTGCACACAAAGAGCATCCAACGCCCACCAAGGGAGACACTCTCCAATCTTCCTCTCCAACACTCCTTCCACACCATACACCAGACTAGAGGCCCCATCGCCCTCTATGACTCCTGTCCTTTTGAGGGTGCTTTAAGTTGGGCGCCTACCACACCTCTGAGCAGAAAGCTCCTAACAGCTGCTCTCATTTACTGAGTCCTAGTCCATGCTCGAGTCAGACATCATCTCATTTAATTCTCACCACAACCTTGAGGATATGCATGCGCAGATGAGGAAACTGAGGCAAAGAGAAGTTAAGTCAAAGTCAACCGGTAAATCAAGAGCATAACCTGGATTTAAACTGTGCCCTTAACCCCTGGCTATTCCGCCTTCTAGATAACAACCTCTGAAAGCAGGCGCCCAGTCTTGACTCTGGGCAGCCCGGCGAGCCACCCATGTTAGCTGAACGGGGCTGAACCGCTGAAAGCGAACAGGCTTGGGGAGTGACGAGGGGCGGCTCAGCCTCCGGAAATGGTCAGTTTAAAATGCTGCTCAGCTGGGGGCGGGGGCGTTGAGAGAGGGGTTTAACTGTACAGAAACGCCATCTGGCATCATTCCACCAAACAACACAGTCGGTTTCGGGCTTCCTGCGCGTGCAAATCAACAATAATCCTCGCAGGCACAAAACAACGTGCTAGGCAGCTGGGAGCGGAGGGGATGGGGCGATGCTCTAGGAAGCTGGGGGCCTAGGTGGAAGGGGTGGGGAGCATCTCGGGCTCGAGAACCAAGGCAGGCGACCTCGCCACTTGCAAGGGGTGACCCTCATATGCCCAGGCAGCCAGGGGCGGGGATAGGGAGTTCCGACCCTAGTCCGGAGTCGGCAGGGACGGAGGAAAGGACCAGGGGAAAAAATCGCGAACCACCGCCTCCCAATCCCCACGCCCACGCGCACTCACTCGACTGCGCCGCGTCCCCTGAAAGCTGCTGCTATCCAAGTCTGGTGGTCTCCCTAGCTTGAAGACCCGCTTGCCCAGACCCGCTCGGCTCCGGGACTTCAGGGCTCACCGCACGGAAGCAGCAACTAGGAGACGCAGCGCGGGCGAAATCTATGATTTTCAAAACTGAAGGCTCAGCCAATCCTCGGCAAGTTTGTCTAGGCGATTGCAAAACTTTAAGCCAATCAGGTAACAGGAAGTACCAATCAGCCCTTCTATTGGCTGTATCGACTGGCAATCTGCGGGACTAAGAGGCGGAGAAAGAAAGCGAAAGACTTTAACCTCCTCAGCTTCCGGGAGCTCTTGCAGCTGCCAAGAGAGGAAGTAAACCTCGGCCCAGAAGGAGCGGTCAGGCCGGGAACTACAAATCCCGGCGTTCAGTGCGAAGGCCACGAGGGCTTTCTTTTCTTCTCCAAGCACCGTGGCAGTCTTCTGATCTCTGCTGCTGTTTTTTTTTTGTTTTTTTTTTGTTTTTTGTTTTTCATAAAAACATATACGTATATACTTACATTGCTGAAAGAGCAGCTTTTTAATGTAACAAGTGATCTAGGTTAAGAAGTCATAGGTTTCTCTTCCTATGAGAAAAACGTTCATAAAAATAGAAAACAAACAGCAACACAGAGGGAATAAAATTTCATTGTACTGAAACATATACAAATTAAGGCTATCTTGGTCTATAAACAATTTCGAAATTATGATGGAATAGTTCCACCAAATTATTTACATATAAGAATTCATGCCATCTGTTAAAGAATCAGTAGTGGGGCTCAATTCAAACAATATAATGCATTCTTACATTCAACTTACTACACTTAGCAGCTGTAAGGAGCGTAACTGTAACCTCGCTTCCTGAAATAGCATGAGTAATGTTAAAAATCCAAACCCGTGAGAGGGCAGGGCATTACAGTATTTGGCTCATGAATCGAAAAGCCTAATCGGTTATTTTAATTTAATCTAACTAGAACAAGATCCAAACATGAGAAGTTTTCTTTTTTTGTTGTTTTTGTTTTTGTTTTGCTACCATTTGCCAACTCACTGAGCATAACATGGTAAGTTTTCTTATTTTTCTTTGCTTCTGTAGTTTTAATGCCCTTTTGGTTTTCTGAGCAAGCTGAATACATCTGATAAATACTACCATTGGACAAAGAATCTAAACATTGAGATTTTTACTAAATCAAGGTTTCGAGTTGGCACAATGTTTTTACTAAGTTATATTTCAATTAGTTCATCTTCCCAATGTCGGGGGGAAGAAAAGGCAACCTAGTATGTCTTATAAAGAATCTCTGCTCTTTTGAGAAGTAAAAACAAAAACGCCTGTGAATTGCAACAGAGTACGTGTTTATCCAGAGCTCTCTGTCATCTCTTGGGTGACAGAATCCTTGGTTACCTACCCTGCTGGATAGGTAACTGGACGTTTCTTTTCTTTCATTCTTTTTCTTTCTTTCTTTCTTTTTCTTTCTTATTACGTTTTATTTATTTATTTTTTTAACAGTCCAGAGGTCTTTTTTTTTTTTTTTAAACACCTATTATGCTATGAATTCATAGGGAATAGGTTCCAGCAGCCCAGGCTCCTTCCCATTGGTTCTCACAAAGTGTGCTTCTCTGGGTGGAGCAGGCTGGCACTTCAGTTGGACCCAGGTACCTTTCTCTTTGGCTTCTTTCTTTTTCTGATCATTTTCCTTCACACGTTTCAGGAAGCTATCTCGGCTCTTAGAGTGCTTGATGTGCTCAATACGCACATTAATTCTCTTGGCAAGAATCTTGCCCTTAACTTGTTTGTTTACAACAATGCCAACAGCATGCTGGGTAACATTGTAAACCCTTCCAGTTTTGCCATGATAACATTTGCGGGGCATTCCTTTTTGAACAGTACCCATTCCCTTGATGTCTACAATATCACCTTTCTTATAGATTCGCATATATGTGGCCAAAGGAACAACTCCATGTGTTCTAAAAGGCCTAGAGAACACGTATCGAGTGCCTCTCCTCTTTCCCTTTGTGTTCGTCATTTTGGCGAATTACTGGAAGACGGCGGTTCCGATATTATCTTTTAAATAGAGATGGGGTTTCACCATCTTGGCCAGGCTGGTCTCAAACTCCTGACCTCAGGTGATCTGCCCACCTCGGCCTCCCAAAGTGCTGGGATTACAGGCGTGAGCCACTGTGCCAGTCTGGACTTTACTTGAGAGCAGTGGTTCTCATCCAGTGGTGATTTTGCCCCGCCCCTGTCCCCCAAATTTGGCAGTGTGTGAATGTATTTGGGTTTGGGAAAAAGGGCTAGTGGTATTCAGTGGGTAAAGGCCAGCAATGCTGCTAAACACCATCTTGTGCATAGTACAGTCCCCACAGCAAGGAAATACCTGGCCCCAGATACCAGAATTGCTGCTGTTGAGAAACTGCTTTATACAAAGTCACTTTACTCTGTGAGTCAAGGTTGCCATTACCTGTGAAATAAGGCAGTTAAATCTTGAAAAGATTTGTACATCCACAATCAGCTAATAGCAGATCGTTTACCCTGTTCCTAGGTCATCTGCAGTATTTTTCCCCTCCCCGTCTTCCCTCTCTTTATCAATTCTGTTTTTGCCTTTGTTATTTTACTTAATTTACCAACTGACTCCATCGTATATGAGTAAATAATTTGTAACCAAATTAACTAAACATTTCTGAATTATTCTTTGAAGAATGTAAATAATTGGAAATCAGCTGAAACATACAAGGATATGTTACCTAACCGTTAATCATTTGCTCTATTAATTCTGGCATGAATATCTCAAACTATTTATTTGACTGTTACTGCAGAGAGTTTTCTACCCTGCGCAATGCACTTTAGTAAGTTTCCAAGGGGATTAAGGTCCGCCTTCCTCAAGAGAGGGAAAGGAAAACTAGCTGATGGCAGGTACATTCTCAAGCAGATAAAAGAAGTGCAAGCTGGGCGCGGTGGCGCACGCCTGTAATCCCAGCACTTTGGGAGGCCAAGGTGGGCAGATCACTCAAGGTCAGGAGTTCAAGACCAGCCTAGCCAACATGGTGAAACCCGTCGCTACGAAAATACAACAACAAAAAATTAGCCGAGCATGGTGGCACGCATCTATAAGCCCAGCTATTTGGGAGGTTGAGGCAGGAGAATTGGTTGTACCTGGGAGGGGAAGTTGCTGTGAGCTGAGATTGCATCATTGTACTCCAGCCTGGGCAACAAGAGTGAAACTCTGTCTCAAAAAAAAAAAAAAAGAAAGAAAGAAAAAGAAAAAGAGAAATTGCATACAGGACACATCTAAGAGAATGCAAAATGGACTCCCTTAAAACTCTCCTTTTATTTTCCCCAAAGTCTTCTTTTTACCCCCAGTGGGGGAGGTATTTCCTGATGTGCAGACCAGTGGACTGGATGCGGCATCCTCCTTGCACTGAAGGACTCTACGGTAAAAGCTGCAAAGGTTCACCACTCCATCTCAAAACACAAAAACAAATAAAGAAAACCCTGTGTACAATATATAGCAGCATTGTACTCCCACCTTTTGGTTAGTTAAGTTGAACTCAGACTGTATTTAAGAGGTGACTGGGTCATGAGGGGGCTTTAGCCCTGTGAAGGGATTAATCCATTCATATATTCATGGATCAATGGGTTAACGAATTCATGGGTTGCCATGGGAGTAGGACTGGTGTTTTATAAGAGAAAGAGAGACTTAAGCTATTGTGCTAACCCCCTTGCCATGTGATACCCTGTGTCGCCTCAGGACTCTGCAGAGAGTCCTCACCAGCAAGAAGGCCTCACCAGATGCAGGCCCTTGGCCTTGGGCTCCTCGGTTTCTATAACAGCAAGAAATAAATTCCTTTTCTTTATAAATTACCATCTTTCAGGTATTCTGTCATGAGCAACAGAAAAGAGGCTAAGACACTAACGCATTTATTTTCCTAGTTTAGATTTACACCAGGGGCCAACAAATTAGAGCCCTTAGGTCAAATCTGGCCTACCATGTTTTTGTATAGCCCAGAGGCGAGAATGGTTTTCACATTTTTCAATGGTTGAAAAAAAAAAAATCAAAACAAGAATATTTTGTGACAGATGAAAACTCTAAGCATCCATAAATAAAGTTTTATTGGAACACGGCCAATATTAGACAATGCTGTACTATCTACGGCTGCTTTTGAATAGCACAGTAAAGACCATTTCTGGTACTTATCATTTAGAACTGCTGCTTGGTGCACTACAAATTGCAATGGCACAGTTATAATTCAACAGCATTTCAAGTGCCACACGTATTTCCATACCATGAGTTTTTTGTTGTTGTTTATTTTTATTTTTTTTCGAAGACAGAGTCTTGCTCTGTCACCCAGGCTGGAGCGCAATCTTGGCTCACTGCAACCTCTGCTTCCCAGGTTCAAGCGATTCTCCTGCCTCAGCCTCCCGATTATAGGCACTCTCCACCACACCCAGCTAATTTTTGTATTTTTAGTAGAAATGGGGTTTCATCATGTTGGGCAGGCTGATCTCGAACTCTTGACCTCGTGATCCACCCACCTCAGCCTCCCAAAGTGCCGGGATTACAGGCATGAGCCACTGCGACCAGCCATACCACAGTACTTTTAAACTACTAGTGCAAACCCATCAGCTCAAACAAAACAAAGGTGGATTTAGAATGTTGTGCTATTAAGAAACAGTGGAGTGTGGATTATTTTATCTAATTAGATGGCAAAGCAGTGTGTTTATTAGGCAGTGATAGTAAGCTGTGCTAAAATAATATGATAAATAGCAGCATTACCAGACTAAGCACTTATCATAATATTCCCAAATCACAGGAAAGCGATGTTAAAAAAACTTACACAATTTAAAACATTTTATCTTCTCACAGCAGAATTTCTTCACAGAAATAAAAAATGAAAATTTGACTACAACCAAAGTAAGTTTTCTAGTGCCTCACTTGCTCACCAAGCCAGGAAAACTGTTTCCTGCAGCCGATTTGATTAAATTGTGTTTTATTGAAGCAGCCAAAGTAATGTGTCCAGAGAAAATAAACTCTTAGCCTAAGTCAGTTCAAGATGGCTCACACCTGTAATTCCAGCACTTTGGAAGGTCAAGGCGAGAAGATCACCTAAAGTCAGGAGTTTGAGACCAGCCTGGGCAACAAAGTGAGACCCTCATCTCTACAAAAAATAAAACTGATCATGGCAAAATTAGCTGAGCATGGAAGCATACACCTATAGTCCCAGCAACATGAGAGGCTTAAACAGGAGGATCACTTGTGCCCAGGAGCTGCACTCCAGCCTTGGTGACAAAGCAAGAAGTTCCCTCTAAAAAAAAAAAAATGTAAACTATTAGCCTTTTGGTGAGAACAGTTGCTCAGAGAGCTGAGGACATTGGGAGCAATATCGATAGTTGTAGTGGGCCAAAGAAAAGCCTTCAAAAATATATATGCATGTCAAGTTAATCCACTTCAAATCCCTAGAAACTGTGAACGTGACCTTATTTTAAAAAAGGACCTTTGCAGGTGTAATTAAGTTAAGGATCATGAGATGAGATAATCCTGGATAACTTCAGTAAGTCCTAAATCCAATGATAAGAGACATAGAGAAGAAGAGAAGATGATATGAAAAATGGAGGCAAACATTGGAATGATGTGGCCACAAGCCAAGGAAACCAGAAACCACCAGAAGCTGAAAGATGCAAAGAAGAATTCTGCCTCCCAGCCTCTAAAGGGAGTGTGACCCTACCAACGCGATAATTCAGACTTCTGGCCTCTAGAAGAATGTTGTTTCAAACCAAACAAGTTTGTGGCAATTTGTTGCAGCAGCCCTGGAAAACTGACACAGTAATTAATTTTTTAAAAAGTCAAAGGACTTTAGGTAGTTTTTCTTGGCTCTTCATGAATTGACAGATATTACTGATACTTCTCAGTTGTTGTTTACTTGAGGAGTCAGTGTGGAGGCTTACATGACTGCAGAGTTAGCCTCTATGAATAGACTGCATGGAATAACTATAGGAGAGAATATTTTCTTAAAAGTTGAGGAAACACTAATTCAGTACAACCTGAAGTGGAATCTACCAGGATGTGTTACAATTGATGGTGGTAAAAATGTATAGAATAGATAAAAATTTACAAAGCTTGTGACAGTGTAAAGTGTTAAAAAAAACCTATGATTATTCATTATATTGTATATCAGCAGATACTTTCCTGAAAAGTCAGCTGCTTTACATGTTTCTCATGACATCAAAAGTCAAAACAAGAATAAAAATCTCCACTCCCACACAAATTCACAGAAGATACATTTTTCAAACTTAAGCCACAGTTCCAGTCAACTGTGCAACTGAGGAGCTTCTGATTCAGTGCAGGCTTAGCCTGGGAGAGTTCTTGGCTTTGCCCAGGAAATAAGTCAAGGGCCAGCCAGAGGTTTTACTGAAGTGGCAGTGCACAGAGCTGGGCTACCCCATAAGCAGTGCAACCAGAGTAACAGCTCAGAGGTAGTTATGCAGTCATACTTACAATCACTTTTATTTACATGCAAATTAAGGGGCAGATTATGCAGAAATTCCTAGAAATAAGGTGATAACTTCCCAGTTGTCTCGCTGCCATGGAAAAGGGTGGGAACTTTGGGGTGTTGCCATGGCAATAGTCAACTGGCATGGCTCACTCATAGGCATATCTTATTATTTTAATTTCATGGGTACATGTGCAGGATGTGCATGTTTGTTACATAGGTAAGAGTGTGTCATGGGATTTTGTTGTTAATATGGTTTGGCTCTGTGTCCCCACCCAAATCTCATCTTGAATTGTAAAACTCCTGTATTGAGGGAGGGACCTCTAATCTCCATATGTCAAGGGAGGGAGGGAGGTGATTGAATCATGGGGATGGTTTCTCCTCTGCTGTTCTCATGACAGTGAGTGAGTTCTCACCTGATCTAATGGTTTTATAAGTATTTGGAAGTTCCTCCTTCACTCTTCTCTATTCTGCTGCCTTGTAAAGGTGTTTGTTTCTCCTTCACTTTCTGCCATGATTGTAAGTTTTGTGAGGCCTCCCCAGCCATATGGAACTGTAAGTCAATTAAACCTCTTTCCCTTATAAATTACCAAGTCTTGGGTATTCCTTTATAGCAGGGTGAGAACAGACTAATACGGTTGTACAGATTATTTCATCACCCAAGAATTAAGCCTAGTATCCATTAGACATTTTTCCTGATCCTTTCCCACCTCCCATTCTCTGTCCTCTTGTAGGCCCCAGTGTGAGTTGTTCCCCTCCATGTGTCCAAGTGTTCTCATCATTTTGCTCCCTCTTATAAGTGAGAATATGCAGTATTTGGTTGTCTGTTCCTGTGTTAGTTTGCCAAAGATAATGGCCTCCAGCTCCATCCATGTCCCTGCAAAGGACATGATCTTGTTCCTTTTTATGGCTGCACAGTATTCCATGGTGTATACATACCACATTTTCGTTAGTCTACTGTTGATGAGCATTTAGGTTGATTCCATGTCTGCTGTTGTGAAAACTGCTGCAATGAACATACATGTGCATGTGTCTTTATAACAGAATGATTTATATTCCTTTGGGTATATACCCAGTAATGGGATTGCTGGGTTAAATGGTATTTCTGTCTCTAGGTCTTTTGAGGAATTTCCACACCCAGACTGTCTTCCACAATGGTTAACTAATTTACACTTCCACCAACAGCGTAGAAACATTCCTTTTTCTCCACAACCCCACCAATATCTGCTAGTAGCCATTTTTACTAGTAGCCATTCTGACTGGTGTGAGAATGGCTCATTCTGGTTTTGATTTGCATTTCACTAATGATCAGTGATGTTGAGGTTTTTTTTCATGACTCTCGGCCACATGTACGTCTTCTTTTGAGAAGTGGCTGTTCCTGTCCTTTCCTGGTGGGTGTGCCTTATGGGGTAGTGCTTTTGCTCCATCCCTGTTTTAACTAGTCCTCAATTAGGTCTGGTGTCCAAGCCCCACCTCTGGAGTTCCACCTCCTACCTTACTTCCACCTAACCTTCTATTGGCAGTGATTAATCTGCAGTATAATGACCTGCAAAAAGGCAACTATCAAGAGAAGAATCAAATAGAATTCTACAAATGCCTTCCTCCTATCCTGGCAATGAAAATGGTCAACTGAAATCATATGCTAATAGCCTGATACCAGTTTTTGGCAATAAAGCACATTTCAAAAATGAAGTGGAGTAGACCAGGCACCCTGGCTCACGACTGTATTCCCAGCACTTTGGGAGGCCAAGGCAGGCAGATCACAAAGTCATGAGATCGAGACTATCGTGAAACTCCATCTCTACTAAAAATACAACAATTAGCCAAGTGTGGTGGTACATGCCTGTAGACCCAGCTACTCAGGAGGCTGAGGCAGGAGAATCACTTGAACCCAGGAGATGGAGGCTGCAGTGAGCCAAGATCGCACCACTGCACTCCAGCCTGTACGACAGAGCAAGACTCTGTCTTTTTTTTAAAAAAAATGAAGTGAGTAAAAATCTCACAGCAAATCTGTATTAACAGATGAACACTGCAATCAATGTCTGTTAGTTCTAGGAAATGCTAACTTTGAGCAACTGTTACGGAAAATATTATCCTCCATAACTCACTCCCCAAAAAGAATTCCATACTTCTCACTAGTAGGCCTGTACTAAAAATACATGTACTCTATTATAATATTTTTAATTTCACCAATTTAAAAAATTGTGGCAATTTATTTTTCTCTCGTTACCTAATACCCATTTAGATGTCCTAGATTTTGCCTCTTGGCCCAAAGTCTAAAATAGTTACTATCTGACCCTTTACAGTGGTCTGCTAACCCCAGCACTAGAAAATTTCTAGGACTGGTTGGGCACAGTGGTTCACACCTGTAATCCCAGCACTTTGGGAGGCAGAGGCGTTTGGATCGACTAAGGCCAGAAGTTCGAGACCAGCCTGGCCAACATGGCAAAACCCCATCTCTACGAAAAATACGAAAATTAGCCAGGGGTGGTGGCACGCCTGTAATTCCAGCTACTTGGGAGGCTGAGGCAGGAGAATCGCTTGAACCCGGGAGGAGGAGGCTGCGGTGGGATCAGATCAAGCCACTGCACTCCAGCCTGGGTGATAGCGCAACACTTCTAAAGAAAAAAAAAAAGGAACATTTCTAGAACTGAACATAGTTGCCCCTTTAGGAACCTGCAAAGCAGTCCAAGGAACACGTGACAGCAGTCACAACCCCAGAGCCAGCATCTCCCTATGCTCCAGCTGCTGTTCCGAGAGCCTGCGGACAGAGGGCGCATGCGCAGCCGAGTCCCCGCGCACGTCCGCGCAGGCGCAGACGGTCCGATGCGCTGCGATTGCGGGCCCAGTGCGGGAAGAGGTGCTGAGATTCGAGGTGCCCATCCCGGGCTATGAGTGCCCAAGGGATTTGTACCCACCCTCGTAGACTCTGGGGGCTGAAGCCGTCGCTCTGGGAGTCCAGTGACCGGCGAGGCCACTCACCTGGCCTGAAGAGGGAGTCGGGCCGCAGCTGGTAATAAGCCTGGAGGTGGCTCCTGCCTTCTCTCGGACACCCCAGCTTGTCCCGAATGTCGTTTTCTTTTTACATATTTTTTTAAAAATCCATTTGTATTGCGAAATATAGAACACATCTTTTAAAAAGTGCACGAAACAGTTAAGCAGCTTATTACTTTATCAAAAACATTTCTGAAAAACCACCTCCCCGGTCAAGTAATAAAGCTTCGCTAGCCTCCCAGAGGCCTCCTGCGCCCTCGTGATGCCCGCCTCCTCCAAAGTAACCGCCCTAAATAAAAAATACGGTAATCGTGTTATTGCTTCACCATCCAAGCAGCATCCCTAAGCGTTGTAGTTTAGTTTGCTTTTAAAATAATATGGCTAGGCGCAGTGGCTGACACCTGTAATCCTAGAACTTTTTTGGGAGGCCTAGGCGGGCGGATCACCTGAGATCAGGGGTTCGAGACCAGCCTGGCCAACTTAGCGAAACCCGGACTCTACTAAAAATACAAAAGTTAGCCCGGCTTGATGGCGCTCCTGTAGTCACAGCTACTCAGGAGGCTGAGGCAGGAGAATCTCTTGAACCCTGGAGGCGAAGGTTGCAGTGAGACAAGATGGTGTCACTGCACTCCAGCCTGGGCGACAGAGCAAGACTCTGTCTCAAAATAAAATAAAATAAAAATAATACTTATAATAATGTGGCCTACGGTCTGCTCTTGCGTCTGGTATCTTTTGCCTCCTCAGAGCCCAGGACTTTTTTTTTTTTTTTTGAAACAGTGTCCCTCTTGTCGCCCAGGCTGGAGTGCAGTGGCATAATCTTGTGTCACTGCAACCTTCTCCTCCCAGGTTCAAGCGATTCTCCTGCCTCAGCCTCCTGGGTGGCTAGGATTACAGGTGCCTGCCACCACACCCGGCTAATTTTTGCATTTTCAGTAGAGGCGGGGTTTCACCACGTTGGCCAGGCTGGTCTTGAACCCCAGGTGTTTTCCTTCTTTCCAGAATTAGTCTTTCTCTTCCTGTGGTCCAGTGCCTGGAAGAGTTGCCTTATTATTATTTTTTTGTCCAGTTTTATTGTTGTTTAGGGTGGAAAGGCTAAATCTGTACCAGTTCCTCCATCATAGATGATAGCAGAAGTCACCCGTCCTGTGTTTTATTGGGGGCCTGTGTGTTGAAATCTCAAAGCCTCCCTCTTGTTAGTTTTTGCCCTATGATGATGATGATGGCTGAGAGGCTCATTTATGCTCATCAGAAAGTGTGCAGAAGGGACCGGATGCAGTGACTCACGCCTATAATCCCAGCACTTTGGGAGGCTGAGACAGGCGGATCACCTGAAGTTGGGTGTTCGAAACCAGCCTGACCAACATGGAGAAACCCCATCTCTACTAAAAATACAAAATTAGCTGGGCGTCGTGGCATAGGCCTGTAGTCCCAGCTACTCAGGAGGCTGAGGCAGGAGAATCGCTTGAACCTGGGAGGTGGAGGTTGCGGTGAGCCAAGGTTACGCCATTACACTCCAGCCTGGGCAACAAAAGTGAAACTCCGTCTCAAAAAAAAAAAAAAAGTGCAGAAGGAAGGTTAATAAAAGTGACTTTTATCAACTTGCAAAGAATAAGATTTCATCAGACTAGAATGTCTGTGTGCACATGATTGTTCAGTCTCTTCCATAGCAGGGCACATGAGGGAAATCGTAATCAGCCTTTTTATTCTTTTCCAGAGACAAGGTCTCAATCTGGTGCCCAGGCTGAAGTCCAGTGGCGTGATAATAACTCACTGCAGCCTTAACCTCTGCAGCTCAAGCAGTCCTCTGCCTCAGCCTCCCAAGTAGATAGAACTACAGGCATATGCTATCAAACCCAGGTAATTTTTTACTTTTTATAGATATGTGGTCTCGCTATATTGACCAGTCTGGTCTGAAACTCCTGGCCTCAAGTAATCCTGCTGCCTCAGCCTACAAAGTGCTGGGGTTTTAGGTGTGAATCACTGCACCTAGCCATAGGCTTTTATTGAGGTTTTAGTATTAGGAATTACTGTCATTAGTAGCCAGCAACCCTAGGGGCAATCCAGTGTATTCTGTCTCTAAGGCCCAGTGGAAGACTCGCATAATCTGAAGATGGTCAGTGCTTACGGAGTTAGCATGGGGTTGCTAATAGTTACAGGAATACAATTAGAGGAATGATTAATGGCATCAAACTATGAAGGATGCCTCGTACACAGCCACGGGACCTAGTAAGGCACACCGGGAGAACACCATGTGATCATGAAGGAAGAAGGCCAGTTTCAGGCATGGCTAATGGCATCAAACTATGACAGCTTGGTGCATTCAACTTATATCAGGGAGAGTCTTGCTGATGGGATCAGAAATACATGAAGTCCTACAGCCATAACTCCCTGTATCTATCTCTACCTAAAAATAAAACTTTGGAACACGACACACTTCAGGTTTGGTGCCTGAAACTCATTCTTCCATGTACAGCGCTTGGATAGGAAATGCCAGCATTCGCCTCTCTGATTTCCCTTTTGCTTTGCTCGGGTGACCTTGTGTGTCTCTGCTCTGATCCCTTATAAGTGATCTCCGAGTTGAGTGCCAGGTGACAATTTCGTTTTCCATTTTTCTCATTTCCAGCTTCATTAGGAGCACCTCTCTCTAGCTCCAAGTACTGAAGGTAGTCAAGAATGTTAATTCTTCGTTGCATTCTAAGTTTACCTTCTATTACAGTATAATAGCTTGTCTGGCTGTGGGCTATCCAACTTTCTCCATTTCTTTGTCCTACTTTCTTTGTAAGGACACAGCACTCTTTTCTACCCTGGCTGGCAAAGACATTGTGTAAGGAATTGCTGCTCAAGATATCACTGGACTGCAGATTCAAAGTTCACACATCCTTACAATTTGAAGTTTTCCAGTCGTTGGCTGCATTGGGGAAATCCACTTAATTTGGTTCAGTAAATTCAAAGTAACCACTGAAAGGTGTTTGAAGGATAAATTCTTGCAAAATCTGTATTCATTTGCTAGGACTGCTGTAACAGTGTCACAGATGGAGCAGCTTAGACCACAGAAATGTGTAGTCCCATGGTTTTGGAGGTCAGAAATCTGAGATCACAGTGTTGGTAGGGTCAGTCCCTTCCTAGAGCCATGAGAGAGAATCTGTTCTGCGCAGCTGTCATAACTTCTGGTGTTTTGTTGGTGGTGGTGATTTTTTTTCTTTTCTTTTTGAGATGGAGTTTCACTCTTGTCACCCAGGCTGGAGTGCAATGGAGCAATCTTGGGCTCACTGCAACCTCCACCTCCTGGGTTCAAGTGATTCTCCTGCCTCAGCCTCCCGAGTAGCTGGAATTACAGGTGCCTGCCACCATACCCAGGTAATTTTTATATTTTTAGTAGAGACAGGGTTTCTCCATGTTGGTCAGGCTGGTCTCAAACTCCTGACATCAGGTGATCCACCCGCCTCGGCCTCCTGAAGTGTTGGGATTATAGGCGTGAGCCACTGCACCGGCCGGCCTGGATTTTGATGTTTTGCTGAAAATCTGCCTTCATGATCACACGGTGTTCTCCCCGTGTATCTTACGAGGTCACGTAGCTGTGCCAGACGTGTCCTCCACAGCAAAAATCCCAGCGGGAGGCAAATCGAACATGGGGTGTTTTTGCTTTGTTTTGTTTTTGTTTTGGGGGGTTTTTTGTTTGGTTGGCTTTTTTGGTGTTTTGTTTGTTTTGAGATGGAGTTTCACTCTTGTCACCCAGGCTGGAGTGCAATGGAGCGATCTTCGGCTCACCGCAACCTCCACCTTCCGGGTTCAAGTGATTCTCCTGCCTCAGCCTCCCGAGTAGCTGGAATTACAGGTGCCTGCCACCACACCCAGGTAATTTTTATATTTTTAGTAGAGACAGGGTTTCTCCATGTTGGTCAGGCTGGTCTCAAACTCCTGACATCAGGTGATCCACCCGCCTCGGCCTCCTGAAGTGTTGGGATTATAGGCGTGAGCCACTGCACCGGCCGGCCTGGATTTTGATGTTTTGCTGAAAATCTGCCTTCATGATCACACGGTGTTCTCCCCGTGTATCTTACGAGGTCACGTAGCTGTGCCAGACGTGTCCTCCACAGCAAAAATCCCAGCGGGAGGCAAATCGAACATGGGGTGTTTTTGCTTTGTTTTGTTTTTGTTTTGGGGGGTTTTTTGTTTGGTTGGCTTTTTTGGTGTTTTGTTTGTTTTGAGATGGAGTTTCACTCTTGTCACCCAGGCTGGAGTGCAATGGAGCGATCTTCGGCTCACCGCAACCTCCACCTTCCGGGTTCAAGTGATTCTCCTGCCTCAGCCTCCCGAGTAGCTGGAATTACAGGTGCCTGCCACCACACCCAGGTAATTTTTATATTTTTAGTAGAGACAGGGTTTCTCCATGTTGGTCAGGCTGGTCTCAAACTCCTGACATCAGGTGATCCACCCGCCTCGGCCTCCTGAAGTGTTGGGATTATAGGCGTGAGCCACTGCACCGGCCGGCCTGGATTTTGATGTTTTGCTGAAAATCTGCCTTCATGATCACACGGTGTTCTCCCCGTGTATCTTACGAGGTCACGTAGCTGTGCCAGACGTGTCCTCCACAGCAAAAATCCCAGCGGGAGGCAAATCGAACATGGGGTGTTTTTGCTTTGTTTTGTTTTTGTTTTGGGGGGTTTTTTGTTTGGTTGGCTTTTTTGGTGTTTTGTTTGTTTTGAGATGGAGTTTCACTCTTGTCACCCAGGCTGGAGTGCAATGGAGCGATCTTCGGCTCACCGCAACCTCCACCTTCCGGGTTCAAGTGATTCTCCTGCCTCAGCCTCCCGAGTAGCTGGGATTACAGGTGCCTGCCGCCACACCCAGCTAATTTCCCTTGCCACAGAAAGAAAGGTCATGGTAGTTCCCCAGCAACTCCAGAAGTAGTTGGAGCTTGTGCAGCCTAATGAAGCTGTGGTGCAGTGGTGTGGGCCCCAGACTTGGAACAAAAAGCCCTGGGGCACCTATGGGACTTAGAGGACCAGTGTCCCCATCTGAAGAGCGAAGGCGTTAAAACAGGTGGCTTCTTAAGGTCCCTCCACTGCAATTCTTTCAGCAGCAGGGGAAGGTCAAGCTTTAATCTAATTTGTAAATGAGCACCATACTGTGAGTCCACTAGGGGGCAATAACTGTCCGCATTTGGATCCACTGATCCACAGCCCTTGAAACACTGTGGCACCTTTACTGAGAAAGTAAGAGGCAGGTAGGTGGGATAAGGACTCTCTTTGGTTTCCCCTCCATAACAAGCTACAATAAAGCCATGTAAATCGTGGCTATTTGGGGCAATACGAAAAAAAAAATGAGTATTTTATTGTCTTCTGCATCAGTCTGAATTTCCCTGGATTTGACCCTTTACCCATGAGGAATGATCTCTTTTTATTTTTCTTTTTTTTTCAGTCACTTTCACTCCGTCACCCAGGCTGGAGTGCAGTGGTGCAATCTCACCTCACTACAACCTCCACCTCCCAGGTTCAAGCGATTCTCCTCCCTCAGCCTCCCAAGTAGCTAGAATTACAGGCACATGCCACCACACCCGACTACTATTTGTATAGAGACAGTTTCACCATGTTGGTCAGGCTGCTCTGGAACTCTTGACCTCAGGCAATACCCCTGCCTTGGCCTCCCAAAATGTTGGGATTACAGGCATGAGCCACCATTCCCGGCCCCCCTCTTTTTCTTAATACATTACTTGTTGGCCGGGCTCACGCCTGTAATCCTAGCACTTTGGGAGGCCGAGGTGGGCAGATCACCTGAGGTCAGGAATTCAAGATCAGCCTGACCAACATGGAGAAACCCCATCCCTACTAAAAATACAAAATTAGCCGGGCATGGTGGCACATGCCTGTAACCTCAGCTACTCGGGAGGCTGAGGCAGGAGAATCACTTGAACCTGGGAGGCAGAGGTTGCAGTGAGCTGAGATCATGCCATTGTACTTCAACCTGGAAAACAAGATGGAAACTCTGTCCCAATCAAACACACACACAATGTTACTTGTTTTTTTGTTTTTATTCTCTTTTAAATTTTTTTTTTTTTTTTTTTTTTTTTTTTAGAGACAGGGTTTCACCATATTGGCCAGGCTAGTCTCGAACTCCTGACCTCAAGTAACCCACCCACCTTGGCCTCCCAAAGTGCTGGGGTTACAGGCATGAGCCACCGTGCCCGGTCTTTTTTCTTTGTCTTTTTCTTTTTAAAATTTTTTTATTTTTAACAATGTTACTTGTTAAGTTTTAGAATTTCAGACCTGAAGGGACCTTTTCAGTTGTGGTAAGTAGCTTCTATTTCTGTATGATAAAATATTCTTGACAAGGCATGGTTGCTCATGCCTGTAATTCCAGCACTTTGAGAGGCCAAGGTCAGCAGATCACCTGAGGTCAGGAGCTCAAGGCAATAGCAAGTTAATGGCAGAACCAGGAAAACAAACCATCAAGTCCATTTTTTCAGCTGTATAATGAGAGGTGGTCTCTGAAGTTCCTTTAGGTCTAAGAGTCTGGCTCTCTCATCATTATTCAGAGAGTGATTTCTGCTTCTCTGTGGTGGATCTAAGCATTAAATTGGCTGATAGGTTGACTTTTCTGAATATGTAGAGTTGGATTATCTAAAACCTTTCTCATCAGAAAGGAGTTTAATTAAATCTTGTTAAATCCATTATATCACATTAAATCTCAAGTTGCATTGATTAAAATGGTAGTCCTCTGGACTTATGGATTTCACAGAGCAGCAAAATTTGCAAAAATGTTTAGGCATTAACTTTAGGCACTGAGTTGATTTTATTAAGTAAATATGTATGGTTTTCTTAAACATCTATCCCTTATTATCCCACTATTATAAAAGACATTTAAACTCAAAAAGAAGAGAGCATACAATCTCAGAATACATTAAAGTGGCACAATAAATTCCTTTATGAGGCCAGGAATGGTGGCTCATTCCTGTAATCCCAGCACTTTGGGAGGCCCAGGCGGATGGATCACCTGAGATCAGGAGTTCAAGACCAGCCTGGCCAATATGGTGAATCCCCATCTCTACTAAAAACACAAAAATTAGCCAGGTGTGGTGGCAGGCACCTGTAATCCCAGCTACTCAGGAGACTGAGGCAGGAGAAACGCTTGAACCTGGGAGGTGGAGGTTGTAGTGAACTGAGATCGTACTACTGCACTTCAGCCTGGGTGACAAGAGTGAAACTCCATCTCAAAAAAAAAAAAAAAAAAAAAAAAAAAAGAAAGAAAAGAAATTACGAAAAACTCATTGCATTGTTCTTATTTTTCTTATTTTGTACAAATCAGTAAAATCTTTGTCACCCACTGGATTCAGCCTACAGATCAGCCTTAAGAACGTCTGCTTTAAGCCACTGACAATGCTATAAAAGTTCCTACACAAAAGAATGCCTCCCTTCAAAAGATGATGAAGGCAGATCACATATCCAAGCTGGTCAAAAGAAAACAGTGGGGGTCAAAAAGTATGTCTTTAAAGCTGCACTTCCAAAGAACCTCCTGAGAGATTTGTAGTTTCTATCTGGTTTTTTTTTTTTTTTTTGGAGACGGAGTTTCGCTCTTGTTACCCAGGCTGGAGTGCAATGGTGCGATCTCGGCTCACCGCAACCTCCGCCTCCTGGGTTCAGGCAATTCTCCTGCCTCAGCCTCCTGAGTAGCTGGGATTATAGGCACGCGCCACCATGCCCAGCTAATTTTTTGTATTTTTAGTAGAGACGGGGTTTCACCATGTTGACCAGGATGGTCTCGATCTCTTGACCTCGTGATCCACCCGCATCGGCCTCCCAAAGTGCTGGGATTACAGGCTTGAGCCACCGTGCCCGGCTGTAGTTTCTATTTCTATATGATAAAAACACTCTTGGCAAGGCATGGTTACTCATGCCTGTAATCCCAGTACTTTGAGAGGCCAAGGTGGGCAGATCACCTGAGGTCAGGAGTTTCAATACCAGCCTGGCCAACATGGTGAAACTCAGTCTCTACTAAAAATACCAATAAAAAAAAAAAAAAAAAAAATCAGCCATGCATGGTGGTGTGCGCCTGTAGTCCCAGCTATGTAGGAGGCTGAGGCAGGAGAATTGCTTGAATCTGGAGGGGTAGGTTGCAGTGAGTCGAGATCATGCCAACCGTATTCCAGCCTGAGTGATGGAGCAAGACTCCATCTCTCACACACACAAAAAGCAACACTCTTAAGGCCTAAAATGTACTAAAAGTAAAACAGAAAAACAAACATGGGGGGAAGCTTCCTTCTGTGAATGCGAACTTGCTTGACCAGCGAGATGCAGGGGAAACCTGGACCACTGGTGTAGACTGCCATTGTGTGGACTTCTCATACCCACATGCAGCAAATGCAGAGAAGGGCACAGAGGGAGGGTGTAAGAAACCCGAAGATAAATTGAGAAATCGGAATTCTTGCTTTCATCTAGTCAGTGGCTTTTTGGCAAACTGTCTAATCCCAGTCTGCAGTTTTAAAGAACACCCTATGATTGTTAGCAGCACTCACTCAGATAATGCTGGAACTTCTCTGTAAACAAAGTCCCAGCTTTGACAAACCACATGCTCCTCACAACCGTTTATGCACTTTGCTTCATCTGTCTCTTACACTGCCTGAGAAAAAATAGGGATGGGGTCTCACTATGGGCTTAGGCTGGACGCGAGCTCCTGGACTCAAGCCCATCCCGAAATTGGGGTTCAGTCCAGGAGGCCACATGAGTTCTTGGCTTCGCACAGGAAGGAATTCAAGAGTTAACAGAGTAAAGTGAAAGCCAGTTTCTTGGAGAAGTGAAGGAATAAAAGAGTGGCTGTACCATGGAAGAGCAGCCGTGAGACCTGCACGTTGGCTATTTTTATGTTTGTTTCTTGCTCATATGCTCAACAAGGGGGGTTTATTCCTAAATTTTCCAGGAAAAGGTCAGGGAATTTCCAGAACCAAGAGTTCCTCCCCTTTTTAGGCCATATAAGGTAACTTCTGGATGTTGCCATGCTGTTTGTAACCTGTCATGGCGCTGATGGGAGTTCCCTTTAGCATGGACCAATCATAGATTATGATTAGTGTATAATGGGCAGTGAGAGGACCAGGCCACTTTCATCACCACCTTGGTTCTGGTGGGTTTTGGCTGGTTCCTTTACCACATCCTGTTTCATCAGTGGGGTCTTTGTGACCTGTGTCTTGGGAAACAAGTCCTGCCAAACTCCCATCACACCCCCACCTCAGCATCCCAATAAACAGAGTGCCCTTGTCTGCATTTGCCATAGTGAGTAGTCACCTGTATTAGTCTATTCCCGTGCTGCTATGAAGAAATACTCGAGACTGGGTAATTTATATAAAGGAAAAGGTTTTTATCTTTTGTTTTTGTCTTTTTTTGAGGCAGAGTCTCCCTCAGTCACCCAGGCTGGAGTGCAATGGCGCAATCTTGGATCACTGCAACCTCTGCCACCTGGGTTCAAGCAATCCTCCTGCCTCAGCCTCCCAAGTAGCCTGGATTACAGGCACCCACCACCATACCCAGCTAAGCTAATTTTTTTGTATTTTTAGTAGAGACAGGGTTTCACCATGTTGGCCAGGCTGGTTTTAAACTCCTGACTTCAAGTGATTCGCCTGCCTTGGCCTCCATGCCCAGCCTAAAGGAAAGAAGATTAATTGACTCACAGTTCCACAGGGCTGGGGAGGCCTCATAAAACTTATAGTCATGGCTGAAGGGGAAGCGAACATGTCCTTCTTCGCATGGCAGCAGGAAGGAGAAGAATGAGAGCAAGGGGGTGGGCGGGAAGCCCCCTATAAAACCATCAGATCTCATGAGAACTCACTATCATGAGAGCAGTGTGAAGGTAACCACCCCCTGACTAAATTATCTCCTACCAGGTCCCTCCCATGACATGTGGGGACTATGGAAACTACAAATCAAGATGAAATTTGGATGGTGTTGGGATTCACTCAGGGTGGTTGGCAAAATATTAAGGGAAATATTAGGGAAAGCTATAAGATATAGTCTTTTGTTCTTAACTTTTCTTACCTTAGAGCATTAGGTCATAGGGTAAAGATTAGGGATAATAGAAGTTTCCCCAGTTAAGTCTATCCCCCACATTTACCCCACATTCCTTTGTCTTTACTCTAAGACGGCCTTCTAGGGGAAAGGTCAACCAGGGAAATTATCCTTTAATGGATGTTTGCTCTGGAATAGGTACCTAAGCTTTAATCTTAAGAACTACTCTTAATCTTAAGAACTACTCTCTTAACCATGTTAATTATCCATAACTGTGTTTACTCAAAACCTTTGTTATTAAATCTGTACTGAATAAATGCAAGGAGGAACAGCTAGTGGGGGGTTGGGTAGCTGTAATCACCCTCTTAGAGCAGCCGACGACCTCCCTAGCTCACTCGTTCACTGTACTCCGTTTCTGAGTGTTCTTATTCATCCGTTGTGAAGTCAGGGTTTGTAGGACAGACACCCGCAGGTGGTGATCAGCGTCTCAGGTGGTGACCCCAGCATGACCATCATACTGGGTGGGGATACAACCAAATTATATCATCACCAGGAAGATCAAGGCATGATTAAAGGGTTGGAGCTTTCAGTTCCACCCCCTGACTTTCAGGGAAGAAAGAGGGGCTGGAGATTTAGTGAATCCCTCGTGACCAATGCTTTCATTAATCATGCCTACGTAATGAAGCTCCCATAAACACCCTATACTGGCAGAGTGCAGTGGCTCACACCTGTAATCCTAGCACTTTGGGAGGCCGAGGATCACGAGGTCAAGAGATCGAGACCATCCTGGCCAATGTGGTGAAACCTCATCTCTACTAAAAATACAAAATTAGCTGAGTGTGGTGGTGCATGCCTGTAGTCCCAGCTACTCAGGAGACTGAGGCAGAATTGCGTGAACCCAGGGGAGGTGGGAGGTTGCAGTGAGCCAGGATCGCGCCACTGCTCTCCAGCCTGGCGACAGAGCGAGACTCCGTCTTAAAAAATAAAAAAAGGGCCAGTTGCGGTGCCTCACGCCTGTAATCCCAGCACTTTGGGAGGCCGAGGCAGGTGGATCACGAGGTCAAGAGATCGAGACCATCCTGGTCAACATGGTGAAACCCCATCTCTACTAAAAATACAAAACATTAGCTGGGCATGGTGGTGCGTGCCTGTAATCCCAGCAACTCAGGAGGCTGAGGCAGGAGAATTGCCTCAACCCAGGAGGCGGAGGTTGTGGTGAGCCAAGATCACGCCATTGCACTCCAGCCTGGGTAACAAGAGCGAAACTCCGTCTCATAAAAAAAAAAAGAAAAGAAAGAAACCCCTAAATGATGGAGATGTGGTTCAGAGTAATCCCACCACTTTTGACAGGACAAGATGGAAAGATGGAGGTATCACTTGGGAATTCGAGACCAGCCTAGACAAAATAGCAAGACCCGATCTCTACAAATGTAATTTAAAAATTAGCCAGTCATGGTGGCATACACCTCTAGTCTCAGCTACTCAGGAGGCTGAGGTGAAAGGCTCTCTTTTTTTTTGAAATGGAGTTTTGCTCATGTTGCCCAGGCTGGAGTGCAATGGTGTGATCTCAGCTCACTACAACCTCTGCCTCCTGGACTCAAGTGATTCTCCAGCCTCCCCAGTAGCTGCAATTATAGGCATGTGCCACCACACCCAGCTAATTTTGTATTTTTAGTAGAGATGGGGTTTCTCTATATTGATCAGGCTGGTCTTGAACTCCCAACCTCAGGTGATCTGCCCACCTTGGCCTCCCAAAGTGCTGGGATTACAAGTGTGAGCCACTGTGCCCGGTCTGAGGTGGGAGGCTCTCTTGAGCCTCAGGACTTTGAGGCTACAGTAAGCTATGATCACACTGTGGAACTCCAGCCTGGGTGACACAGTGGAACCCTCTCTTTACGAAATTAAAAATGTTAAAAAGAAACACTGTGTTAGGACTGCCAAGCTCAAATAATTTAGTAAAGTTTTTGATACTAAATATAAAACAGGGTCCTTTTTACATTTTGTCAGGGAGCACACTAGTAAGCCTGGGAAACTCTCCATAGCTCAGCTTCTTAGCCACCATTGTAGGTTTTTTCATGAATTTTTCAGACCTTCCTAATTGTACCATCAGAAGGATGCATAAATTGAGCTAGTCAAACTCAATATTTACGTATTGAATAAAAGCTTGGATTTGATCATACTAGCAGATCTTTCTTCCTCATTCATCAAAAATGACAAGCCCAGAAATAGCCCTGGTTGGATATTGACGTTATTGTGCTCATAATTTTGGTTTGAGGATAAATTAAGGCCTTGCATAATCTGTCTCTTTATTATAGCATTGACCATCTTAGCTATATTTTACAGATTCTTCAGATGGCCACAATGAATGGTTTAGTCATGAGATTCTTCCTTGGGAAATGAAGATACAGCTGGAAATCCCTATTAGGCTGAGGACGTAAATAAATCAATGTTTTCTAGTTTGTACTGTAGCTCCAACATGTCAAAAGAAGAGGAGGAGGCAGAGGAGAAGGAAGGAGGGAAAGAGAGATGGGAGGAAAAAAGAGAAGAAAATATTCAAATTGCAAAAGAAATCTTAACCAAAAATGTATGTGGATTGGAAAGTATTATGGATAAGTCCTAAGCACAGTTTTTGTTTTGTTTTGTTTTGTTTTTTTTGGACAGTTCTTAAAAGCTGGAAATTTGTCATGGCATGGTGGCTCACGCCTGTAATCCCAGCACTTTGGGAGGCTGAGGCAGGCACATCAGCCTGCCAACATGGCAAAACCCCATCTCTATAAAAAATACAAAAATTGGCCAGGCGCAGTGGCACATGCCTGTAATCCCAGCACTTTGGGAGGCTGAGGCGGATGGATCATGAGGTCAGGAGTTCGAGACCAGCCTGGTCAATATGATGAAACCCCATCTCTACTAAAAACATTAAAAAGTTAACCGGGCGTGGTGGTGCATGCCTGTAATCCCAGCTACTCGGGAGGCTGAGGCAGAAGAAACACTTGAACCTTGGAGGCGGAGGTTGCAGTTAGCCAAGATTGCGCCATTGCACTCCGGCCTGGGCGACAGAGTGAGACTCTGTCTCAAACAACAACAACAAAAGAAACAAAAATTAGCTGGGCATGGTGGTGCACACCTGTAGTCTCAGCTACTCGGGCTGTTGAGGTGGGAGAAGCACTTGAGTCCAGGAGGTGGAGGTGTGAGCTGAGATCACACCACTGCACTCCAACCTGGGTGACAGAGCGAGACTCCATCTCAAAAAAAAAAAAAAAAAAAAAAAAAAAAAAAAAAAAAAAAACATGCTGGAAATTAGTAGGGGCATTCAGAGTGCTCCCTAGACACTGTATGTACCTGATAAAACCAGGAGCCCTGGGATATTCCTGCCTCTAAGCAAACAGCAAATAATAACTGCTTGGGATGTAGAGGGTTTATTGCCATCTCTCCTGAACTTGAAGTTATACCCAGAGATCTCATTTCCTCAGAAAAGATGAAAAACAAAATTGCAGGTGGGCTGAACAAGGCAGAGAGGGAAGTTGATATAAGAAGAAAGATTGTCTAGGATTGTCAACCTAAAGGAAAATCAGAGGCACAAAATATAATTTTAAAGAGTTTCCAGCTGGGTGCGGTGACTAATGCCTGTAATCCAGGCACTTTGGGTGGCCGAGATAGGGTGGATCACAAGGTCAGGAGTTCGAGACCAGTCTGGTCAATATGATGAAACCCCCGTCTCTACTGAAAAACACAAAAAAATTAGCCGGGTGTGGTGGCGCATGCCTGTAGTCCCAGCTACTCAGGAGGCCGAGGCAGAAGAATTGCTTGAACCTGGGAGGCAGAGGTTGCAGTGAGCTGAGATTGTGCCAGTGCACTCCAGCATGGGTGACAGAGTGAGACTCTGTCTTAAAAATAAAATATTTTTTTAAAAAAGAGTTTCCTTGAGCAGAGATAAGGACAGCTGCCTGGAAGACTCAGACCCAAGTAACCTTGATATGAGATCTGGTTGGTTTTTTAAAGGCAAAAAAGGGCACAAAGAGTGGACTGATAACAAAGTTGTTTATCAGGAATTCTCACTGATTTACAGAAATAACATTGATTGATGATGGGCTATTCATTGTTGAACTGTAGGGTGTGAGTTATGTTGTCCAGTGTGCAGCGTTGTTCAATTAATCTATAGCTACTTGTAGCAGCAGTCAGTCTAGAGTCCACATAACAAGCAGTGTGAAGAAATGGTTACCTAGCTCGAGGGGGGAATGGGCCGTGACTAGTGCCTCATTCCCGTTCTGCTCTGGGCCTGATAATTTAGAGAAATCTCGTGTTCCTTTTCTTTTCCATTTGCCTTCTTTTGATCCAAATCATTCTACTTGAAAGCATCGATGATCAGAGTTAAGTGTCAAGCATCTCTTGTTGCCGGGAAGGCTCATTTTTGGATAGCTCTATCCCACATGACCAGGGAGGGTGGGGTTCGGTTGGGGATAGGAGAGGAGACGTGTCAGTGAAGACTTTGAAGCGCACCCAAAGGCCAAATTGGGCTGGCACCACAGAGGGGTAAAAAGGAGGCCTCAGCTGGGCATGATGGCTCACACCTGTAATCCCAGCACTTTGGGAGTCCGAGGCAGGCGGATCACCTGAGGTCGGGAGTTTGAGACCAGCCTAGCCAACATGGCGAAACCCTGTCTCTACTAAAAATATATAAAACTAGCCGGATGTGGTGGTGCATGCTGGTAATCCCAGCTACTCAGGAGGCTGAGGCTGGAGAATTGCTTGAACCTGGGAGGCGGAGGTTCAAGGAACTCTCTCAGCAATGAGCTGAGATCATGCCACTGCACTCCAGCCTAGGCGACAGAGTGAGACTCCATCTCAAAAAACAAAAAAGAGGCCTCAATGAAGTCACTAATTTACACAGCTGACGAATCATCTCTAATTTTTGGAATACCATGTTTTTAATTTTCTCAGAAGAAGGAAAACATGAAGAGATACAGAGCATTAATAATTTGAATAGTAGAAATGTAATGTATATAAGGATTATAAAAAGAAAAATTTGTATACAGAATGAAAAAAATAACCAATTTCCTTAGGTAGCCAACTAAACATGTAATGAAGGGCTGGGTGGGGTGTCTCACGCCTGTAATGCCTGCACTTTGGGAGGCCGAGATGGGCAGATCACCTGAGGTTTGGAATTCGAGACCACCTGGCCAAGATGGTGAAACCCCATCTCTACTAAAAACATAAAAAATAGCCGGGTGTGGTAGCATGCACCTGTAATCCCAGCTACTTGGGTGGCTGAGGCAGGAGAAGCACTTGAATCCAGGAGGCGGAGATAGCAGTGAGCCAAGATCGCACCATTGCACTCCAGCCTGGGTGACAGAGCAAGACTCTGTCTCTATAAATAAACAAACAAACAAATAAATAAGTACATAGAAATGTAATGAAGAAAATTAAATTCAGATTCTTCTTTGGAACTTGTAAAAATCTTTTCTAATTTTTCCTAGCTGAGTTTCTATTTCATGGGAAATATTTGAGTATACACAACAAGCAGTATTTGCCATTATACACACACCTCCTTGCTCAGCTGATATATATTCTAAAGCAATGCAATTGTCTAGTATAACCTTAGCCAAAGAATCAATGCTTTTTGTTGAGCTTTGATGGAGGCAGCAGTTTCATTAGTGACATTTCAAAGGTTACAGAAAGATTTAAAAAAAAAAAACTTCCTTTATTTGTATTTATTCATTTATTTATGTAAGATCAGGTCTCACTGTCACCCAGGCCGGAGTGCAGTGCTGCTATCATGGCTCACTGCAGCCTCCACCTTCGAGCTCAAGTGATCCTCTCACCTCAGCCTTCAGAATAGCTGGGTCTACAGGCGTGCACCACCACATCCAGCTAATCTTTTGTATTATTTATTTATTTGAGACAGTTTCACTCTTGTTGCCCAGGCTGGAGTGCAATGGCACAATCTCAGCTCACCACAACCTCCGCCTCCTGGGTTCTCCTGCCTCAGCCCCTTGAGTAGCTGGGATTACAGGTATGCACCACCATGCCGGCTAATTTTGTATTTTTAAACTCCCAACCTCAGGTGATCTGCCCACCTCGGCCACCCGAAGTGCTTGGATTACGGTGGCTTGAGCCACTATGCCCAGCCAATTTTTTGTATTTTATTTATTTATTTATTTATTTAGAGACGGAGTTTTGATCTTGTTGCCCAGGCTGCAGTGCAATGGTGTAATCTCAGCTCACCACAACCTCCCCTTCCCAGGTTCGAGCGATTCTCCTGCCTCAGCCTCCCGAGTAGCTGGGATTACAGGCATGTGCCACCACGCCCAGGTGTGAGCCACCGCACCCAGCCTAAGAAAAAACTTTCATGTGATCAAGTTGTCCATAATTAATGGGAAATTATAAAGGTCTTTCTAGACATTGAGTTTGATGTTAAAAAAAACAAAACAAAACAAAAACAAAAAAAAACACTTATACACTAAAGAATTGATTAGGACAACAAACTTTCCTTCTGGGATTTATTTACTTTTTATCAAAGATTTTACTTAAGTCACATAAACTTGAAAAATAATTTGACTAGTTTTTTCTTTTTCTGATAAAGTATTTAAGTTCTTTTATTTTTCTTTAAACCAATTAATTAGAGCTCTTTTATATATTTTTGGTTGTGAAACATTGTGTACACAATGCATAAATACAGAGATGTATTAGGCAGGCCAATAGAAATACATCTTATAGCCGGGCGCGGTGGCTCACGCCTGTAATCCCAGCACTTTGGGAGGCCGAGGCAGGTGGATCACGAGGTCAAGGGATCAAGACCATCCTGGTCAACATGGTGAAACCCCGTTTCTACTAAAAATACAAAACATTAGCTGGGCATGGTGGCGCATGCCTGTAATCCCAGCTACTCAGGAGGCTGAGGCAGGAGAATTGCCTGAACCCAGGAGGCGGAGGTTGCGGTGAGCCAAGATCGCACCATTGCACTCCAGCCTGGGTAACAAGAGCGAAACTCCATCTCAAAAAAAATAAAAAAATAAAAATAAATAAATACATCTTATAGGCTGGGCACAGTGACTCTGGCCTATAATCCCTGCACTTTGGGAAGCTGAAATGGGTGGATCACCTGAGGTCAGGAGCTTGATACCAGCCTGACCAACATGGCAAAACCTTGTCTCTACTAAAAATACAGAAAATTATCTGGACATGGTGGTGGGCACCTGTAGTCCCAGCTACTCGGGAGGCTGAGGCAGGAGAATTGCTTGAACCTGGGAGGTGGAGGTTGCAGTGGGCCGAGATTGTGCCTCTGCAGTCCAGCCTGGGCAACAGAGCAAGACTCCATCTAAAAAAAGAAAAAAGAAAAGGATTACATCTCATAAACTTATAAACACGTTTTTCCCCCCATCTTAGACTTTCAGATACTTGATAACCTATTTCACAACCCAAGGCAATTGTCAGTTAAATAGCCTTAAATGTGCATAGTAAAGGAAACCACTCAGGTGAAAATCAAATAGAAAAATTTACGTCATTAAGTACAGAGAGAAAAAGCCTGGTGGTGCTAGAGGAAGATTAAAGACCGATGCCAAATCAAACTTAAAATTATAGAAACCGATCATGGATTGTATAAGGAGATCAATTTTATTTAGATAGGGCCTACCTATGTTTCAACTGGATCTCTGAGCTCTGGGCAGAGCCCACATTGAATCTTGGGTCTCCAAAATGGGGGAATCGTTATGAGATTAGATCATGTGATGCTTTTACAGTGCACTTAGAAAAGGTTTTTTACAATAAAGACATTTCTGAGTGTCTAAACCACACTTTTCCTTAAAAAACCAAGAGTAAGGCCAGGTGCATGTGCTCATGTCTATAATCCCAGCACTTTGGGAGTCCAAGATCGGTGAATCGCTTGAGCCCAGGAATTCAAGACCAGCCTGAGCATTAGAGTGAGACCACTATCCCTACCAAAAAAAAAAAAAAAAAAAGTTAAAATAAAACAAAAAGAAGGGATGCAGTCCGGATGACACCTTGGTTTTTAGCTCATGAAGACCAGTTTTGGACTTCTGACCCCCAGAACTGTAAGATAATAAATTGGTGGGGTGGTTTTTGGTCTTTGGAGTTTATTCTCTTTCTTTCTTTCTTCTTTCTTTTCTTTCTTTCTTTCCTTCCCCCTTCCTTCCTTCCTTTCTTTCTTCTCCCTCCCTTCCTTCCTTCCCTTCTTCCCTTCCTTCCTTTTTTCCTTCTTTTCTTCCCTCCCCCGCCCCCTTCCCTCCCCTCCCCTCCCTTTCCCTGCCCTTCCCTTCCATTTTTGAGACAAGGTCTCACTGTGTTGCCAGGCTGGTCTCAAACTCCTGAGCTCAAGCAGTTGTCTCCCCACGGCCCCCCAAAGTGCTGGGATTACAGGCATGCGCCACCGCCACCAAGCTGGGCCTTGTGTTGTATGAAGCCACTAAATTTGTGGTAATCTGTTTTAACAAGCATAGGAAATTATTTCAGCCACCCGCCCCCGACTTGTTTGTTTTCTCTCTCTCTTATTTTAAGCTTCTCCCTTTCAGTTTTAAAGCTGAAAAGATCTATCAAACATGAACTTGACCACAAGCTGGCTCTTTCTCTAGGGGTAAATCTTGACCATTTGCTAAAATGGGGAAAACAGATCAGTAATGACAGGAGTGAAGAGAAGGCTAGCTAGTGTATGTCCAGCGCTTTGTAAAGTTGCAGAGTTTTTTTTCCCTAAACCACACATATCCCACATATACATCTGAAAACCTAACACCACAGACCATACATGAATTGCCAGACCATTTCAAAAATGGTCATAACCTGAATGTACAAGTATTGGACAAAAACCCGTTGAAATCTGAGATCTCTGCGGTCGTATCCCAATTATATTCAAATAAATAATTTATTGCCAGGTGCGGTGGCACGCACCTGTAATCCCAGCACTTTGGGAGGGAAGGCAGGCAGATCACCTGAGGTCAGGAGTTTGAGACCAGCCTGGCCAACATGGAGAAACCCTGTCTCTACTAAAAATACAAAAATTAGCTGGGCATAGTGGCTCACACCTGTGATCCCAGCTACTTGGGAGGCTGAGGTAGGAGAATCGCTTGAACACGGGAGGCAGAGGTTGCAGTGAGCTGAGATAGCGACATTGCACCCCAGCCTGGGTGACAAGAGCAAAACCCTGTATCTGCCTCTTTCAGAGTTTGTGGGATAATAACAATATCTAAAGGCTTTTAAGTAATTGGAATCGTTCTCCTCTTGCTAGGATGGCAATGTGTCTATGTGAAAACCATCGTATTAGTTATCTACTGTACATAACAAATTACACCAAAGCTTAGGGACTTTTTTTTTTTTTTGAGACAGGGTCTCACTTTGTCATGGAGGCTGAAGTACAATGGTGGGATCTCAGCTCACTGCAGTCTCAGCCTACCAAGTTTAAGCGACTGCCTTAGCTCCCCAAGTAGCTGGGACTACAGGTGCATGCCACTGCACCGGGCTAATTTTTGTATTTATAATAGAGACAGTGGTTCGCCATGTTGCTCAGGATGGTCTCAAACTCCTATGCTCAAGTGATCCACCCACCTTGGCCTCCAAAAGTGCTGGGATTACAGGTAGGAGGTGGGATTACAGGTCTATTATGGTTTGGCTGTGTCCCCACCCAAATCTCATCTCGAATTGTAGGTCCCATAATTCCCACATGTCATGGGAGGGACCCAGTGGGATGTAATTTAATCATGGGGGCAGTTATGCTCATGTTGTTCTCGTGATGAGTTCTCACGAGATCTGATGGTTTTATAAGGAGCTCTCCTCACCCTTAGCTGTCATTCTTCTCCATCCTGCTGCCATGTGAAGACAGACATGTTTGCTTCCCCTTATGCCATGATTGGAAGTATTTTGAGGCCTCCTGAGCCCTGTGGAACTGTGAGTCCATTAAACCTCTTTCCTTTATAAATTACCCAGTCTCAGCTATGTCTTTATTAGCAGCGTGAAAATGGACTAGTATACCGTGACAGGCCCCCATGATATTTAAACAAATTATTTTCCCTAATACTTTCATTTTATCATCTGCCTCTTTCAGAGTTTGTGGGATAATGACAGTATTTAAAGGCTTTCAAGTAATTAGAAATTGTTTTTGTGAGGCTGACCAAAAGGATGGAGAGGCAGACCCAGGGTCAGGTTTAGCAAGTTTATTTCAACTTTCTAGGCTGGCTGCCTCACCAACAGGCAGTGAAGGCAGCAGCTTGGCTCACAGACTATGGGGGTTATATAGGGGTTTTGCAGGTGGCTGGGTGCTATTCTAAGAAAAACCGCCTCTTGGTTCTCACGTGCTAACATCCTGCTAAATTGGGTCACCATCCTGGGTTTCAGAGCCAGGCGTAACCACATCCTGGAACCCAGGTGCCCTGATTGCAAGGCGTGAGGCTGTTTTTGCTGTGAGCTTGGCTTAACCGGGGAGAACAGGGAGTATGGGCTTGCCTTGCTGTGACGCTAAGAACAGATTTCTTCTTCTTCTTCTTCTTCTTCTTCTTCTTCTTCTTCTTCTTCTTCTTCTTCTTCTTCTTCTTTTTTTTTTTTTTTTTTTTTTTGAGACAGATTCTAGCTCTGTTGCCCAGGCTGGAGTGCAGTGGCGCGATCTTGGCTCCCTGCAACCTCTGCCTCCCGCGTTTAAGTGACTCTCCTGCCTCAGCCTCCTGAGTAGCTGGAATTACAGGCGTCCACCACACACCAAAGTAATCTTTTTGTAATTTTAGTGGAGACGGGGTTTCACCACGTGGACCAGACTGGCCTCAAACGTTGGGCCTCAGCCTCCCAAAGTGCTGGGATTCGAGATATGAGCCACCGCACCCAGCCTGGAGTTGTTTCTCATTACTAGGTTGGCAATGCAGCCACGTGAAAACTACTGTATTGGTTATCTACTGCTCCATATTATACCAGAGCTTAGGAACTTAAAACAACAACAAACACTTACTGTCTTACATAATATCTGTGGGTCAGGAATTGGAGAGCAGTTTAGCTGGGTAATTCTGCCCCAAGTCTCTCATAAGGCTGTGGTCTGGATGTCAGTCCTGGGTGCAGTCACTCCAAAGGTTTCATTCACGCTACAGGATCTGTTTCCAAGGTGGCTCACTCGTGGTTGGCACATTAGTGCTAATTGTCGACAGGAAGTCTCCATTCCTCATCACAAGGCCCCCACAGCGCTGCTTGAGTGTCCTCACAACATGTCTGCTGGCTTCCCACAGAGCAAGTAGTGCAAGACAGAGCAAGGTGAAAACTACAATGCCTTTTATGACAGCCTCAGAAGTCACCCACCGTCATTGCCACAATATTCAAACTGAATTCACAGCTAAGCTCTATCTATGGTGGAGAAAATTGCAAAAGGGCATGAAAACCAGAGAAAAGGATCACTGGGGCCATCTTAGAGGCTGCCTACCACAACCCGGAAGAAGATTTCATTTTGTTTTCAGCCTCAGAGCTTTCACTATCTCATAAATTCCTAGAATTCAAAGCAGAAGAGGATGTTCAAGGTCAGTTGGTCCAAATGACTAGCTCATATTGAGTCACTTCTTTAAAATCGAACCACTTACAATCTGTACTGATGGCCAAGTGGCTCATGCCACTGATGGCAGTGGCTCATGCCTGGAATCCCAGCACTTTGAGAGGCTGAGGCCAGTGGATCACAAGGTCAGGAGTTCAAGACCAGCCTGGCCAAGATGGTGAAATCTCATCTCTACTAAAAATACAAAAATTATCCAGGTGTGGTGGTGGGCACCTGTGATCCCAGGTACTTGGGAGGCTGAGGCAGGGAATTGCTTGAACATGGAGGCGGAGTTTGCAGTGAGCCAAGATCGTGCCATTGCTCTCCAGCCTGGGTGACAGAGCAAGATTCTGTCTCAAAAAAAAAAAAAAAAAAAAAGAAAAAAGAAAAGATCCCTGGCTGGCGTGGTGGCTCACGCCTGTAATCCCAGCATTTTGGGAGGCCGAGGCAGGTGGATCATGAGGTCAAGAGATTCAGACCATCCTGGCCAACATGGTGAAACCCTGCCTCTATTAAAAATACAAAAATTAGCTGGGTGTGGTGGCACGTGCCTGTAGTCCCAGCTACTCAGGAGGCTGAGGCAGGAGAATTGCTTGAACCCAAGAGGTGGAGGTTGCAGTGAGCCGAGACTGGGCCACTTCACTCCAGCCTGGTGACAGAGCAAGAGTCTGTCTCAAAAAAAAAAAAAAAAGAAAAAAAAAAAGGAAGAGATTCCTGCCTTGGGGAGAAAAAGGAGCAGGTAAAAGGTGGGCAGGAGAAGGTCAAAGGGAGAGATTCTGTTACCTGAAGCCTGCTTCTAAGAACTAACGTGCCCTAACACTGTAACAAAAAACTGTAATAACAAGGGCTATGTGAATTAGAAGCCAAGAATTGTTGATGAAAACATATATATATGAAAGACATATGTATATGTTTATAACACATATATATGAAATGCATATATATATGAGACACATATGCATATGTTTTCATCCACAATTCTTGGTTTTATATAAAATAACATCATGCCGGGCGCGGTGGCTCAAGCCTGTAATCCCAGCACTTTGAGAGGCCGAGGCGGGTGGATCATGAGGTCAAGAGATCAAGACCATCCTGGTCAACATGGTGAAATCCCGTCTCTACTAAAAAAAATACAAAAAAATAGCTGGGCATGATGGTGCGCGCCTGTAGTCCCAGCTACTCAGGAGGCTGAGGCAGGAGAATTGCCCGAACCCAGGAGGCAGAGGTTGCGGTGAGCCGAGATCGCGCCATTGTACTCCAGCCTAGGTAACAAGAGTGAAACTCCGTCTCAAAAAAAAAAAAAAAAAAATCACAACATGTATTTTCAAAGATGTGAAGCAACTGAAATTCTCCTACTTGAGGACCATAAATAGTTTAATCACTTTATTTTATTTATTTATTTATTTTTAGACAGAATCTCACTTTGTTGCCCAGGCTGGATTGCAATGATACAATCTCTACTCACTGCAACCTCTGCCTCCCAAGTAGCTGGGATTATCGGTGTGCACTACCACGCCCAGCTAATTTTTGTATTTTTAGTAGAGACGGGGTTTCACCATATTGGCCAGGCTGGTCTTGAACTCCAGACTTCAGGTGATCTGCCCATTTTGGCCTCCCAAAGTACAGGCATTACAGGTGTGAGCCAACACGTCTGGCCTATTTTAATCACTTTAGAGAGCACCAGCAATATCCAGCATATATAATATACAATGCAAATAATATACACCCCAGAAACTCTACTCTTGATCTGACCTTAAAGCAAATATCCTCAACCCTGGCTCCATGTTAAAAATGCCTGGGAGAGTTTTGATTTTATTTTTTAAATCTGATGTCTCAGGTCCACACTCAGAGATTTTTGATTTCCCATAGATGAGGCCCAGAAATGGTCTTTTAAAAGTTCCCTAGACTGTTTTAATGTGTACGCTGCCCAAGAGAAAGTCATCCAGACAAAGAAGCATTCACCTTGCACCAACTACATAAATAAAATCAAGGGGATTTGAGCATCTAAATGTAAAAAGCAAATCTTTAAAATACTTTTCAAAATTAGATGACTATCTTATGATCTTGGAATATAAAAAGATATCATAAGGGCCAGGCACGGCAGCTCACATCTGTAACCCCAGCACTTTGAGAGGCCAAGGCAGGAGAATTGCTTGTGCCCAGGTGTTTGAGGCCAGCCTGGGCAACATAGAAAGACCCTGTCTCTATTTTTTTTTTTTCAATAAGTTTTTTTTTTTTTTTTTTTGAGACGGAGTTTCGCTCTTGTTACCCAGGCTGGAGTACAATGGCGCGATCTCGGCTCACCACAACCTCCGCCTCCTGGGTTCAGGCAATTCTCCTGCCTCAGCCTCCTGAGTTGCTGAGATTACAGGCACGCACCACCATGCCCAGCTAATTTTTTTTTTTGTATTTTTTTTAGTAGAGACGGGGTTTCACCATGTTGACCAGGATGGTCTTGATCTCTTGACCTCGTGGATTACAGGCGTGAGCCACCGCGCCTGGCCCTCAATATGTTTTTAAAGTTAAGAAAAAAAAAAAAAGACCAGGTGTAGTGGCTAACCCCTGTAATCCCAGCATTTTGACTGGCAGATCGCCTTAGGTCAGAAGTTCAAGACCAGCCTGGCAAACATGGCGAAACTCTGTCTCTACTAAAAATACAAAAACTTAGCTGGTGTGGTGGGTGCCTGTAATCCCAGCTACTCCGGAGGCTGAGGCAGGAGAATCGCTTGAGCCTGGGAGACAAAGATTGCAGTGAGCTGAGATCGTGCCACTGCAGTACTCCAGCCTGGGAGACACAGCGAGACTTCATCTCAAAAAAAAAGTAAGAAAAAAATATATATATGCGTTGTTATACAAGGAATTTTTCAGTGATAAAGATGAATCAACTAGAAGTATAGGTACCAACATGAATACTTTTCTTCTTCTTCTTTTTTGAGACAGAGTCTTGCTCTGTTGTCAGGCTGCAGTACAACGGCACAATCTCGGGAATAATTCTTAAACACAATGTTGATCAATAAATGCAATAGATAGCCAGGTGCAGTGGCTCACACCTGTAATCTCAGCACTTTGGTACGCCAAGGTGGGCAGATTACTTGAGGTCGGGAGTTCAAGACCAGCTTGGCCAACATGTGAAACCCCGTCTCTACTAAAAATACAGAAAGTAGCCTGGTGGGGCATGCACGTGTAGTCCCAGCAACTCAGGAAGCAAAGGGAAGAGAATCACTTGAACCCGGAGGCAGAGGTTGCAGTGAGCAAAGATCATGCCACTGCCTTCTAGCCTGGGCAACAGAGCGAGAGACTCCGTCTCAAAAAAAAAAAAAAAAAAAACAAGACCCTCAGAATGATACAGTGTGACGACAATTTTTTAAAACTGAAGCACAAATCAATACTATATATGTTTATGGATACATATGCAGGTTTTATAAGTATGAAAACACACATGGGTCTGAAAAACATCCTGAATTTTATTTTTACCTCCAAGGAAAAAGGGGGAAACATGTAAAAATTAAACTCCAGTGTCTTTTGGAGGCATGATCTCTAGAGCTAAGTTTTAGATTTTTTTCATTATTTCAAATGGTATTTTGAGACGTACAAATAAAGTACAGATGATGATACAACAGACTTAGCTGATATTTATGACTCAGCAGAACACCTAAAATATTGCGGGTTTATTGGAAGCCCTGATCCAATTTTCCTTTCTCCTTGACTGGATTATCCTGCCTCTGTGAAGTGTCACTTTAAAGAGAAGGCGGATGAGCTTGCAGAGAGATAACAAGGAACAGTCACTACCTCACTATAAATAGTAGAAGCAGAGTTTACTTCCGATGTGTAATAAACCCTACATAACCATTTCGGGGCGCCAGAGTACAGCACAGGCCGCCCGAGCCCGCATTCTCCCCTGGGAATGCAACAGCTGGTTCACCAGTTCCACACTGGCTAACAATCAAAGTACCATTGTGTGGGGCCTCTCTTCCCACTGGACCTCACAACCCACCTACTCTACAAGTCTATCTCCACAATTATGCACTACGCGCTTCACATCACACTACAGCACTTAGAAGCAGACAATAAAGTTTATTCCGGCCTGTCGCGGTGGCTCACGCCTATAATCCCAGCACTTTGAGAGGCTCAGGTGGGTGGATCACCTGAGGTCAGCAGTTCAAGACCAGCCTGGCCAACATGGTGAAACCCCATTTCTACTAAAAATACAAAATCAGGGCCGGGCGCGGTGGCTCAAGCCTGTAATCCCAGCACTTTGGGAGGCCGAGGTGGGTGGATCACGAGGTCAACAGATCGAGACCATCCTGGTCAACATGGTGAAACCCCGTCTCTACTAAAAATACAAAAAAAAAAAAAAAAAAAATTTAGCTGGGCATGGTGGCACGTGCCTGTAATCCCAGCTACTCAGGAGGCTGAGGCAGAAGAATTGCCTGAACCCAGGAGGCGGAGGTTGCGGTGAGCCGAGATCGCGCCATTGCACTCCAGCCTGGGTAACAAGAGTGAAACTCCGTCTCAAAAAAAAAAAACAAAAACAAAAAAAAACAAAATCAGCTGGGTGTGATGACTCACGCCTGTAATCCCAGCTACTCCGGAGGCTGAGGCAGGAGAATCACTGGAACCCAGGAGGCAGAGGTTGCTGTGAGCTGAGATCGAGCCATTGCACTCCAGCCTGGGCAACAGAGTGAGACTCTGTCTCAAAAAAAAAAAAAAAAAAGTTTATTCTTGGGTTAACCTGCCTGTGTGTACAGCCAATCCCTCCTGTATGTGAATGATGCATCTGGATGGTACCTAAGGAGAAATGGAAATATCTGAGGTGTGGTCCTTACTCCTAAGGGGCTTATGGCAGAACGAAGACTCGGAAGCATGCACACCCACAACCACAACACAGCTGCCGGCACATACAGCAGGAAAGACACTGGGTTTAATGGAGCAGAAAAAGGGGGCGTCATCTGCAGGCACAGCTCCATGAAGAAGATGGCATTTGGCCTGGGAGCTCTGAGCCTTCATATAAAGGTTAAGCTTTCAGCTGGAAGAAATCCCACGTGGAGAAACAGAAAGCCGTAAGAGGGCAATGGTTTTGTATTCACAAAACCTGCTTGAGTGAACCTGGGTAAGTTGCTTCCCCTTCTTGATCTCAGGAAGGGATTTGCAGAGCTGGCAGTCACAGGCACAGGTGGACAGATGGCTCGAGCTCAGGAGTTCAAGGCTGGCCGGGGCTACATGGTGAAACCTCGTCTCTACAATCTTTATAGAAGTTTTCCTTTCTAGGTACAAATTAATACATGTTAATTTTCAAATAAAAATTAGAAAATCTAAGAAAATATAAAGAAGAAAATTAAATTACACATAGTCCTGAAGAGGCACGGTGGCTCACGCCTGCAATCCCAGCACTTAGGGAGGCCAAAGCAGGAGGACCAATTAAGGCCAGGAGTTCAAGACCAGCCTGGGCAACATAGTAAGACTCCCCTTCTACAAAAACTTTAAAAAATAGCCAAGTGTGAGTCCAGGTGCGGTGACTCACGCCTGTAATCCCAGCACTTTGGGAGGCCGAGGCAGGTGGATCATGAGGTCAAGAGATCGAGACCATCCTGGTCAACATGGTGAAACCCCGCCTCTACTAAAAATACAAAAAATTAGCTGGGCATGGTGGCACGTGCCTGTAATCCCAGCTACTCAGGAGGCTGAGGCAGGGGAATTGCCTGAACCCAGGAGGCGGATGTTGCGGTGAGCTGAGACCGCGCCATTGCACTGCAGCCTGGGTAACAAGAGCAAAACTCCATCTCAAAAAAAAAAAAAAAAAAAAATAGCCAAGTGTAGTGGCGTGATGTCCATAGTCCTAGGTACTGGGGAGGCTGAGGTGGGAGAATCGCTTGAGTCCAGGAGTTTGAGGTTATAATGAGTTATCATTATGCCACTGCACTCCAGCCTGAGCAACAGAGCACGATTCTGTTTCAAAATTATGTATATAATATGCTTAATCTTTTCACTTAGAAATATTTTCTTCTATTTTTTCTATCTGCTCCTCCAATTTAATGTACCAAATAAGACTATACTGAATATACATTTAATATCCTATTATTTAACTTAACATTATATTGTGACCACTTTCTCAAATCAATGCATATAATTTTGTCTGGTTTTGCTTTCTTTTTGGTCAAAGATGTATATGGACATAATCTAAAAATCAGTAATTCAAGTCTCTCTTCTATCCTGCTCCCCAGATCAAAACTTGAAATATTTTAGCCAATTCCTTTGGGATTTACTTTCATGTCTTAAAATAACATACTGTACTCATATTCTACTTAGCAGTACATGACCATCAGACATCACCTTCTGACTCTGGAAATGGGGGTTTAGCGCACTCCCTACTCCATCACTCAGCCCCACCTTGCCCTGTTCACAGGTCACTAGGCTTACTTTTTCTTTCCTGTACAACTTTTCATTTTTCCTAGATTCGATGCTGCTCTTGTTTTTTATTTGTTTGCTTTGTTTTCTCTGTACCTATCTCCGTTTTTTTCCCCAAATATTTCCTGAAAGTGTGAGACTCCATTCGGTATATTTAAGCACATTAGGCATTTTACCGTGGCCGCTGGCCACAAACCGTGGCTCATGCCTGTAATCTCAGCACTTTGAGAGGGCCAGGCAGTCAACGGCTTGAGCTCAGGAGTTTGAGACTAGCCTAGGCTACATGGTAAAGCTTTGTCCCTACAAGAATACAAAAAATAAGCCGGGTGCAGTGGCTCATGCCTGTAATCTTAGCACTTTGGGAGGTTGAGGTGGGCGGATCACCTGAGGTCAGGAGTTCAACACCAATCCTGACCAATAGGGTGAAACCCTATCTTTAAAAAAATAAAATAAAGTTAAAAAAAAAAAGAAATACAAAAAAATATTAGCTGCAGGGTGTGGTAGTGTGCAGCTGCAGTCCCAATTACTAAAGAGATTGAGGCAAGAGGGTTGCTTGAGCCTGGGGATAGAGGTAGCAGTGAGCTATGTTGGCACCACTGCGATCTAGCCTGTGTGACAAAGCAACAAAGTGAGACCCTGTCTCAAAAAGGAAAAAAAAAAGAAGAAGAAGAAAAGTGCACTTTGGGCTGGGCACAGTGGCTCACACCTGCAATCCCAGCACTTTGGGAGCCCAAGGCAGGCAGATCATGAGGTCAACGGATCGAGACCATCCTGGCCAACATGGTGAAACCCCGTGTCTACTAAAACAAGAAATACAAAAATCAGCTGAGCGTGGTGGTGTGCACCTGTAGTCCCAACTACTCGGGAGGCTAAGGCAGGAGAATAACTTGAACTCGGGAGGCGGAGGTTGCAGTGAGCGGAGATTGCACCACTACTCTCCAGCCTGGCAACAGAGCAAGACTCCATCTCTCTCAAAAAAGAGAGAGAGAGAGAAAGAAAGAAAGAAAATGAAAAAAAGAAAAGTGCACTTTACCGATATCATCTTCTTAGGCTATTTTTCCCAGGACCTTCTGAATGGCTCCCAAATGGACAGGTTGCTGCCATCCTGGGACCTCCCTGCACCAGCACGCTGAGGACTTCCTTTTCTTCACTCTTGTGTTGAGCCCGAGATTCCTGGAATTAATACCTTTCTCTTTCTTGATTTACTCCTTCATTTTATTCTAGAAGCTTTCTGGAAGTGGATGCTTGGTAGCAAAAATTTTTGAAAGCTTTTCATGTCTTTTAGTGGCTTTTGTTCTGCTTATGTTTGATGGGTGATCTGGTTGGGAATTGATTTCTAGGTGGGAAATCATTTTCCCACAAATCTTTTCAAGGCATTGCTCCATTGTCCTCCAGATCCTGTGCTTGCTTGCTTTCTTTCTTTCTTTCTTTCTTTCTTTCTTTCTTTCTTTCTTTTCTTTCTTTCTTTCTTTCTTTCTTTCTTTCTTTCTTTCTTTCTTTCTTTCTTTCTTTCTTTGAGACGGAGTCTTACTGTATCGCCAGGCTGGAGTGCAGTGGCGCGATCTCAGCTCACTGCAACCTCCGCCCCCTGGATTCAAGTGATTCTCCTGCCTCAGCTTCCTGAGCAGCTGGGACTACAGGCGCCCACCACCACACCCAGCTAATTTTTGTATTTTTAGTAGAGACGGGATTCACCATGTTGACCAAGATGGTCTCAAACTCCTGACCTCGGGTGATCCACCCGCCTCAGCCTCCCAAAGTGCTGGGATTACAGGTGTGAGCCACCAAGGCTGGCCGGCAAAATTGCTTTTAGTGGCAAAAACCACAATTACTTTTGCATCAATCTAATACAAAATAGACACCCGCATGGCCTCGATCCGAAATTAAACTATAGAAGAAATTGTTAGCGACTGCGCACATCACTCAGTGGAACCCAATCCTGGGGATAGGCAGTGGAGAGGGAGGGAGTAGTGTTCTTAGTCTGTATTGCAAAGCTGTGGGTTCTCCCCAGGTGGCCCTAGGGTTAATATAGTCATTAAAGACCTCTCTAAAGGCAGCCATGAAAGGCCAGGGTCTCTGCATTCCATAGCACCCGCCACCTCCACCGCCAGAGCTCTCTGACGCTTTCTCTCTCTCTGCGGAGCTCTGCAGTCAACCCTCCTAGGATTTCAGCTGGAAACATCAGGTGCTCTTTGTCTATCCTTCAGTCGACCTTTCCTTCTGGTAACTGATTTCTCCCTGTGGACCAGAGGGAGCAAAGCTTTAGGTTAGTGTCAAAAGGATTTTTAACCCTTACTCTTCTCAGAACCGTCTTGTGCGTGTGCATGGAGGCAGCAGGAAGCATAGTGTCAGGGCCTCGGTCATCACTAAGGTCAAGACGAAATTGATCATTGGCACCATGCCAGGATTTCTCCTAGGTTCTGCTGAGGCAAAAGCAAAGGGAAAATAAAATATGCCGTCATGTCCTCCAACCCCAGGAGCCAACTGAGAACAATTTGAAGGACATCGCAGCTCCCAACAGAGGTGGTCTTTATGGACAGGAGTCCTGGCTCCCGAGAAACTTTGCACACTCTGCCAGCACAATGGCTCATGCCTGTAAACCTAGCACTTTGGGGGGCTGAGGCAGGCAGATCACCTGAGGTCGGGAGTTCAAGACCAGCCTGACCAACATGATAAAACCCTGTGTCTACTAAAAATACAAAAATTAGCCCAGCATAGTGGCGGACGCCTGTAATCTCAGCTACTAAGGAGGTTGAGGCAGGAGAATCGCTTGAACCAGGGAAGCGGAGGTTACAGTGAGCCAAGATGGCACCGTTGAACTCCAGCCTGGGCAACAGAGTGAGACTCTGTCTCAAAAAAAAAAAAAAAAAAAAAAAAAAAAAAAAAAAAAAAGTGCATTTCCTAAACATCAGGACTATCACATGTGAGTTGAATGGTGGTCCCCAACAAAAGATATCCATGCCCCAGAATCTATAAATCTGCCCTTATTTGGACAAACAATCTCTCCAGATACAATTAACTTGTGCTGGATTAACCTAGGGGGGGCCCTCCTGAAGAGAAGGCACAGACACCAAGGAGAAGGCCACGTGAAGACAGATGGGGGTGATTGGAGCAATGCCCCCACAAGCCAAGGAATGCCTGAGGCCACCAGAGTCTAAGAAGGCAAAGTGAGACCCTCCCCTGGTGCTGCAGGAAGGCGCGTGGCCTTGCCCCACACCTTGATTTCAGACTCTGGGCTTCACCCAGTCTCTGTTTCTTTAGGCCACCACCACTGTGGTACTTTCACCACTGCACTCCAGCCTGGGCGACAGAGTAAGACTCTGTTTCCAAAAAAAAAAAGGGGGGGGGGGCCAGGCTTGGTGGCTCACACCTGTAATCCTAGCACTTTGGGAGGCTGAGGCAGGGGGGATCATGAGGTCAGGAGTTCGAAACCAGCCTGGCCAACATGGTGAAACCCGTCTCTACTAAAAATACAGAAATTATCCGGGCACGTGGCGCACACCTGTAATCACAGCTACTCAGGAGGCTGAGGCAGGAGAATCGCTTGAATCTGGGAGGCAGAGGTTGCAGTGAGCCGAGACCAAGCCATTGCACTGCAGCCTGAACTGTCTCAAAAAAAAAAAAAATCTTTTATTTTATTTTCTGTTTTTGTTTTTCTGAGACAGGCTGTTGCTCTGTCACCCAGGCTGGAGTGCAGTGGTGAAATCTCAGCTCACTGCAATCTCTACCTCCCAGATTCAAGAGATCCTCCTGCCTCAGCTTCCCCAGTAGCTGCGACTATAGGCATGCACCACTACGACCTCAGAAGACAGAATCTCTCTCCCTCACCTTCTCCTGCCCACATTTTACTTGCTCCTTTTTCTCCCCAAGGCAGGAATCTTTTCTCTACTAACTTTTTTAGTAGAGACGGGGGTTTCACCATGTTGGCCAGGCTGGTCTTGAACTCCTGACCTCATGATTTACCTGCCTAAGTCTCCCAAAGGGCCAGGATTACAGGTGTGAGCCACAGCGCCTGGACCCCGATACCTCTCTTTATCTTTTCCTGCCTTTTTGTCTAGGTACTGGCCATAAATAAATTCCCAGGTCTACCTTGCCTAATCGTAGATTACAAGAGAACCATTCCAGGCAAGATCCTGCCCCCATACCGTGGAGAAAGGACTGCTGCACAGAGAGGCCGAGAAGAATCTAGACAGGCAGGCCTCGCTGGCATTCCCAAGTCAGTCCATTAGCCTTTGATCATTCCCTTTTTGTTCAGTCACGTTTCTGCATGGCTGTCCATGCTTAGGTCATGTCTAACCAGTGAAGTCTCCCTAAAAAGCCCAGGAGGATGGAGTATGAAGAGCTCCCAGACAGTTGAACATATGAAAGGTTCTTGGAGAGTACTTTGCCTGAGGAAGGCATGGATGCTCCATTCTCCTTCCCCATACCTCTTTTGTTGTGGTGGTGGTTGTTGTTTTGAGATGGAGTCTCACTCTGTCACCCAGGCTGTAGTGCAGTGGCACGATCTTGGCTCACTGCAACCTCTGTCCCCAGGTTCAAGCAATTCTTTTGCTTCAGGCTCCCCGAGTGGTTGGGACTACAGGTGCACACCACCACGCCCAGCTAATTTTTGTATTTTTTTTCGTAGTGATGAGGTTTCACCATATTGGCCAGGATGGTCTCGGACTCCTGACCTTGTGATCTGCCCGCCTCAGCCTACCAAAGGGCTGAGATTACAGGCTTAAGCCACCATGCCCAGCTCCCTCATACCTCTCTTTATGCACCTCTTCATCCATATCCTTGGTCATATCCTCTACAATAAACTGGTAAACATCAGTGTTTCCCTGAATCCTGTAAGTCGTTCTAGAAAATTAATTGAGCCTACAGAGGGGGCCGTGGGAAACTTTGAAGCTGGTCAGTCAACAGTTCCAGAGGCATGGACTCACAACTGGCATCTAAAGGGAGGAAGGCAGTCAGTCCTGAGGGACTGAGCCCTAAGCTTGGGAGATCTGATGCTATTGCAGGGTAGTTAGTGTCAGAATTAAACTGGAGGACACCCAGCTGGTGTCCATGGCAGAATTAATGGCTTGCTTGGCGTGTGGGGGAAAACCCCACACATTTGGTCACAGAAGTCTTCTGTCTTGATTGTGTGGTGAGAAAGCAGAGGAAAAACAGTTGGTTTTGGACAAATCAGACTGTGCTGTGGCCTTGGGGACATCCAGTGAGGAGGGAATCAGCACATGGGGGTTTAGGAAACAGCCACCTTAGGGAACAGTGGGTGCCTGTCTTTTTGGAAGGTCACGCCTGTTTTTCTTTCCTTTTTGACTGTGGGTTTTTCCACTTTATCTTTCCTGCGCAGGCTTTTCTGGGGATCTTCGTGCTCCTTTGCAATAAGATTCTTGCCCTGTTGAAGAGAAGGGACTCTGTCAATGTTCCGTGGGACTTAGGATCCTTCCCCAGAGAAGGCAGCGGGAGGCCTCCCTGCTCCTACCTCTGCCTGATTCGGGGTAAGAGTAAATAGACCGACTTTTCTGCAACGGGCCAGGGAGGGCCCGAGTGGCCAAGTGGACATCACCGTGGGTGAGGCCTCTCTGGTTTCCGTTCATTTCTCTCCTCTTTTTTAAACATGCATTTCCCCCCTTCTTTTTCCAAATGCAGAAAGTGTGAAGATAAAAAGAGACGAATAGCAGAGAGAGGTAGGAAGGTTGCGCCTGTGTGATAAAAACGTAAGGCTTACCTGATGATCAGATAAAAAGTCTGTATGTGAAGTTTCGGAGAAAAGTGTTGTCCAAGTCATGCAAGGAAGATCTGTTCAGCAAGCAAACTGGGGCTGCTAATGCCTTCTAGCGAGTTAATAAGGCCAGGCGCCGTGGCTCACGCCTACAATCCTAGCACTTTGGGAGCGAAGGCAGGCGGATCATCTGGCAGGAGTTTAAAAACAGCCTGACCACCATAGTGAAACCCTGTCTCTACTAAAAATACAAAAATTAGGCTGGGTGTGATGGCTCACACCTGTAATCCTAGCACTTTGGGAGGCCGAGGCCAGTGGATTGCCTGAGCTCAGGAGTTCGAGACCAGCCTCACGGTGAAACTCCATCTCTACTAAAATACAAAAAATTAGCCAAGTGTGGTGGCACACGCCTGGAGTCTCAGCTACTCGGGAGGCTGAGGCAGGAGAATTGCCTGAACCAGGGAGGTGGAGGTTGCAAGTTGCAGTGAGCCAAGACTGTGCCACTGCACTCCAGCCTGGACGACAGAGACTCCACCTCAAAAAAAAAAAAAAAAAAAAAAAATTAGGTAGGCATGATGGCTCAGGCCTGTAATCCCAGCACTTTGGGAGGTCAAGGCGGGAGGATTGCTTGAGCCCAGGAGTTCAAGGTTGAGCCCAGTGAGCCAAGATCATGCCACTGCACTCCAGCCTGGGAGACAGAGTGTGACTCTGTCTCAAAAAAAGAGAGTTAAGACTTGAGTTCGGACTCCTTCTTTAAGGATAGATTTTCTTAAACTCGGGCTATGGGGATGGAAAGTAGCCACTGAAGATGAAGGACTTGAAAGAAGAAAGGCTTCCACCTGCCCCAAAAGGTACAATCTCAGAAGTGAAAAGGAAATACGTACACTGGAGTCACACAGATACACACGCACATGTATGCTCGCATGCACACTTTGCCTTAGAATAACTCTGTCCAGGCCTTGACTTAGGTTCTAAATGGGTTAGGATTGTGACAAAGGCAGGATGGGATAACAGAGAGGTGGCCTTTGTGTGGCGACACTGGAACTAGACCCAAGGGACATTTTTTTTCTTTTCTTCTTTTATTTATTGATTTATTTACTTATTTATTTATTTATTTTTGAGATGGAGTTTCACTCTTGTTACCTGGGCTGGAGTACAGTGGCGCGATCTCTGCTTACTGCAACCTCCGGCTCCCGGGTTCAAGCAATTCTTCTGTCTCAGCCTCCTGAGTAGCCAGGACTACAGGCACGTGCCACCATTCCCGGCTAATTTTTGTATTTTTTTTAGTAGAGACGGGGTTTCACCATGTTGACCAGGATGGTCTCGATCTCTTCACCTCGTGATCCACCTGCCTTGGCCTCCCAAAGTGCTGGGATTACAAGCGTGAGCCACTGCGCCCAGCCTCTTTTCTTCTTTTAAAAGACAGTCTCGCTGTGTCACCCAGGCTGGAGTACAGTGGTGCCATCATGGCTCACTGTAGCCTAAGGGTTATAGTTCAGTGACCTCTCACTACCACCACATTTATTTTTCCCCTCCGTTGGATTTATATGGGTTTGTTTCCTCAAGAAAGAAGAGATATGTTTTAGTAAAATGATCAAAGACACGGGTCCAGATGGCTCCTCCATGATTACTGGTTGTATGGCATAAAATACCTTCGTCAGTGCCTAAAATTAGGCATGCCCGTTTCTAGATGCATAGTTTAAAACACACGCCTTTAAACATTTATCCTAATAAGCTGAACTGTGGGCCTGCTTTCCTTCTTCCTGCAAGATTTCTCCTCCTTTCTATTTGCTTTGCTTTTTGAACATGTTTCACACAAATAAGTCAGTTGAGATGAGGTCGCTACTTTACTGGAGCCAGACATGTCTCAGCCTTCCCTAGGAAGAGGGAGGGAGGGGAAGGTGCTTAGTTCATACCAAGAAAGCAGTGGATGAAATCATCTTCAAACATGCCCTGCTTTCCCATGACTGTTTTGAGGTTTAAATATATGACAAAATTCTTCAAATCCCTTTGACAGTGAAAGCCAGGGCCAAGGGCTAGTGATGTTTTTGTGTATTTCATTTGTATAAAACAAAAGTGGAGCCGGGTACAGTGGCTCACGCCTCTAATCCCAGCACTTTGGGAGACCAAGGTGAGTGAATCACGACGTCAAGAGATCGAGACCATCCTGGCCAACATGGTGAAACCCTGTCTCTACTGAAAAAAAAAAAAAAAAAAAAAATACAAAAATTAGCTGGGCGTGGTGGCACATGCCTGTAGTCCTAGCTACTTGGGAGGCTGAGGCAGGAGAATTGCTTGAACCTGGGAGGCGGAGGTTGCAGTGAGCTGAGATTGTGCATTGTACTCAAGCCTGGGCAACAAGAGCAAAACTCCATCTCAAAACTAAAAAAAAAATGAATAAACAAACCAAATAGAAGTGGAAGAAACAGCTCAACCTCACACCCTGTTGGAGGCGTTGCTGGGACTAGAACCTGGGCCCTGAGCCCCAGCCTGGGGTAAAGTACATCTGCCTATGTGCCTAACTGTATCACATGTCTTGAAATTCATTCACTTAAAAGCAGTTTAAGCTATTGTCTGGAAGAAGGAGTCCCTGCTGCCATCCACGTCACTACTGAGGGAAACACATCTGTAATCCAAGGGTGGCTGGCCGGGGTAGATGGAGGCCGGGGGCCGAAGTGGGCAAGGGGGACGGTGAAAGTCTGGATTCTGCAAGTAACAGAGCAGAGGGGACAAACCTGAGAAATTGTATTCCTTTATCTTTTGTTAAATTTAATTTTCGGTTTTGGAAACATTCAGACTCGTACACAAGGAGAGGGAATTGTATAATGAACCTCCATGCCCCAAGCACCTGTCGTCTTCAGTTATCAACATTTATCATTTGGGAAGTTGTAAGAGGTGAGATTGAGAAAGTTCAGTGATTAATTAGATAGTAGGGAGCAGGGGAGGAAGATGGAGAAGGGAGCATGAAAGGGAAGGAAGAGTCTGGGTGCGGTGGCTCAGGCCTGTCATCCTAGCACTTTGGGAGGGTGAGGCAGGTGGATCACAAGGTCAGGAGTTTGAGATCAGCCTGGCCAATATGGTGAAACCCGGTCTCTACTAAAAATACAAAAATTAGCTGGAGGTGGTGGTGCACACCTGTAGTCCCAGCTACTCAGGGGGCTGAGGCAGAAGAATAGCTTGAACCCAGGAAATGGAGGTTGCAGTGAGCTGAGATCTCACCTCTGCGCTCCAGGCTGGATAACAGAATGAGATTCCATCTCAAAAAGACAAAAGAGGCCGGGCGCAGTGGCTCAAGCCTGTAATCCCAGCGCTTTGGGAGGCCGAGGCGGGTGGATCACGAGGTCAAGAGATCGAGACCATCCCGGTCAACATGGTGAAACCCCGTCTCTACTAAAAATACTAAAAATTAGCTGGGCATGGTGGCGTGTGCCTGTAATCCCAGCTACTCAGGAGGCTGAGGCAGGAGAATTGCCTGAACCCAGGAGGCGGAGATTGCGGTGAGCCGAGAGCGCGCCGTTGCACTCCAGCCTGGGTAACAAGAGCAAAACTCCGTCTCAAAAAAAAAAAAAGACAAAAGAGAGAGAGAGAGAAGGAAGAATCCAAGGTATGGCCCTGATCTCTGGCTTGGATCCGGTAGAGAAAGGAAGAAGCCCAGTTAGTCTGGAGGATAGCGATGAGCTGGGTGAGCAGAGGCTCTCTGGAGTGTGGAGGCTGTGCTGTTTGCACCCTCCACCTTTCTTTTTTTTTTTTTTTTCTTTTGAGACGATGTCTCGCTGTCACCAGGCTGGAGTGGAGTGGCGCAATCTCGGCTCACCGCAACCTTCGACTCCCAGGTTCAAGCAATTCTCCTGCCTCAGCCTCCTGAGTAGCTGAGATTACAGGCACGCACCACCGTACCCAGCTAAATTTTGCATTTTTAGTAGAGATGGGGTTTCACCAGGATGGTCTCGATTTCCTGACCTGGTGATCCGCCTGCCTCAGCCTCCCAAAGTGCTGAGCCAAGGAGCCTGGTCCACCCTTCCATTCTTTACACTGATATTTACTAAATGAATAAGCAAATAACCCCCCCGGTAGTGGGACCTCCAACGGCTCTCAGAGCCTCCTGCGGCACTGGCCAGGCCTGAGGGCTGAGCTGGGGTTTGGCTGCACAATCAAAATCCCCTTTTGGTTGCCTTTGCCCTTTGAGGATCTCTAAAAATGAAAAATCACCACCCAGCTCTTTTCCCAAAAAATGAGAAATTTAGCATGTATACAAGAGGATACAAGCGAGTGTTCTGGAAGGAGACCTGGGCAACGTAACATCGAGGCTACCAGGTCAGCCTTGTGGGGTGCTGCCTGGCCTCTGCCCTGGAGCCTCTTTGGGGACACAGGAATAAAGCACCACCTTCCGGTCACCCACATTATCTCACCACTGTGCCTTTGTAGGACTAGGTTCAGGGTGCATAGTGTAGGAAACGGGAGGTGTTCCAGCAAGCGGGGGGACTCTGAGGCAGGTTATGCTGACGGCCGCTTCTGCACGTTCCTGACAAGGAACTGCCTGTCTTGGTAGCGCACGGTGACATTGACGGGTCTCCTTGGATACAGGGCGTTTTCTGCTTCTACCACGCTATTTGTAACCAGGGATGTTGCATTCCTGGTTGGCTGATCTTAATAATTTTAAAGCAACTCTTTCTTCTCTTCCTTATCACTATCTAGTGCAATTATGAGCAACACCAAAGGTGCTCTTTGACCCTGTTTTTTTGTTGTTGTTTTGAGACCGAGTGTCACTCTGTCGCCCAGTCTGAAGTGCAGTAATGTGATCTCCCTTTATTGCAACCTCCGCCTCCAAGGATCGAGTCATTGTCCAGCCTTAGCCCCCTGAGAAGCTGGGACTACAGGGACACACCACCACGCCCAGCTAATTTTTTTTTTTTTAATGTTTAGTAGAGACGGGATTTCACCAGTGTTAGCCAAGACGGTCTCTATCTCCTGACCTCGAGCTCAGCACGCCTTGGCCACAGTGATGGGATTATAGGCATGAGCCACCTTGCTGGCAGGAGCCTGCTTTTATAACTGCTTTGGGTGTGAATAACTCTGAGATACAGACCTGAGTCACTTAATGTGTTTCGATTACCCAAGAAACCCTTTGGCATTCTGGCATTCTATTGTATTCTTTGCTTTGCCTTCTAGCCAAAAAAAAAAAAAAAAACAAATTGTTCCTGTCTAATTAACTTCTGCCAGCCTTCTAGATCCACCTCTGTGATTATCAAAGAAGCCTCTACACAGTAATCTGATCAATTTGTACCCAGAGTCTTTAAGAAGTGCTGACATTGTTGATTGGCATTGAGGACTAAGCTCTGATTTTTTTAATCTTGCCAAAATTCCCACCTAAGGGGTCTGGGGAGTCATGCCCTACAAACCATAAATTCTCATCAGATGGGTTCTGTTTGACCCTGTATATCATGACTTACTTTCCAATCTGACTCTGGCATAACAAAGAAGAAAATCAAAATGTTGCTCGGTGAGGTGGCTCACGCCTGTAATCCCAGCACTTTGGGAGGCTGAAGCAGGGGTGGATCAAGAGATTAGGAGTTCAAGACCAGCCTGGCAACATGATGAAACCCTGTCTCTACTGAAAATACAAAAACTTAGCCAGGCATAATGATGGGTGCCTGGAATCCCAGATACTCAGGAGGCTGAGGCAGGAGAATCGCTTGAACCCAGGAGGCAGAGGTTTCAGTGAGCCGAGATTGCACCACTGCACTCCAGCCCAAGTGACGGAATAAGACTCCCTTTATTCCAATCTAGCTGGATAGCTTGACCTTTTTTTAATGAGTTAATTTGTATTGCAGTTTCTCCGGAGAACAGATGGGAGTGGAGCCAAAAGGAACTAGCAGTGCCTTCTGTCCCGTATCTTGGGGCAGAGGCGGTTATAACAACTGCTAACAGTTAATGGTAATTAACATTGCAGGAGAAGCGATAAGAGAGACTCACCCTTGGTGAAGCCATGGCAAGGTGTGTTCTAGCTCCAGCCCTAGGCACCTCTAGCTCACTCCCCATGGTACAGCGTGGGCGCCGCTATTGCTGCAATCACTCCAACTCACCTCCACCTGCCTTTACTCTTTTGAGGATGTCACATACACCATGCATTCCAGTTTAGGCTCACACACTTTAGTGGCCTGTATCATTCCTGGTGACCCAGCCGGCAGGTGCATCCACTGGGCCCTGCTTCCTAATCGCCACAGTCAGAACCATCTCTGCCCTGGTGGTTGCCAGATAGCAGATTCAGTTCCACGTTCCCTCCTTCAACCCTCCACTCAATGGCCTGTGGGCAGCTGAACTGCAAAGATAAGACTCAAAGATACAGTTATCTAAAGGTCAGTGAGAAAACCGTTTTGGCCAGGCATGGTGGCTCATGCCTATAATCCCAGCACTTTGGGAGGCTGAGAGGAGTGGATCACCTGCGATCAGGAGTTTGAGACCAGCCTGGCCAACATGGCAAAACCCCATCTCTACTAAAAATACAAAAATTAGCCAGGCGTGGTGGCAGGTGCTGGTAATCCCAGCTACTCGAGAGGCTGAGGCACAAGAATTGCTTGAACCCAGGAGGCAGAGGTTACAGTGAGCCAAGATCACATCACTGCACTCCAGCCTGGGCAACAGAGCAAGACTCTGTCTAAAATAAAATAAATATATTTCCTTTGGGAAAAAAAAAAAAAAACAGATTTGAGGCATGTGTCACATTTTATCCTTAAGTCGTGTGAAGTGGGGCCACCTAATTATCTACTGAAAAAGTCTGGGAGCTTGGGAGTGGGGTCAGCCGGGGCAGAATATTTGAACTATGTTGACTGGGTAAGGGGTGAGCAGGCTGCAGAAATGGAGTACAGGATGCACAAGGGGATAAGGGCGGGGATGGCTCAGAGACTTGCTCAGGTGCAGGGTGGCTGGAGCTGTGGGTGTCCCTGTCCTGAGACTCCTCTGGGAGCTTTCTGCCTCCGCTCTTGTCCCCCTAAGATCCATTCTCAGAAGTCAAAATGATCCTTTTATTTTATTTTATTTTTATCATTATAATAATTATTATTTTTGAGACAGTCTGGCTCTGTCACCCAGGCTGGAGTGCAATGGCGCAATCTCAGCTCATTGCAACCTCCGCCTCTTGGGTTCAAGCAATTCTCTTGCCTTAGCCTCCCAAGTAGCTGGAAATACAGGTGCCTGCCACCATGCCCAGCTATTTATTTATTTATTTATTTCCTTCTTTCTTTCTTTTTTTATTTTTTTGATTTTTAGTAGAGACGAAGTTTTGCCATGTTGGCCAGCCTGGTCTCGAACTCCTGACCTCAGGTGATCCACCCATCTTGGCCTTGCAAAGTGCTGGGATTACAGGCATGAGCCACCTCCCCCAGCCCGGAGTGATCCTTTTAAAACATAACTCATTTACCTCCATCCTGCTTCACCCGCTAAACTGGTTTTCTATTACAGGTGTATTAAAATCCAAGCTCACTATCTAGCCTCACTTGCCATTGTGACCCGCCTCTGACCTGTCTGGTACCACCCTCCCTGGCCTACTCTGATGGGCACCCTGCTGGACAGTAGTGCCAGTCACTACCATCTGGAATGAAGGGGGATGACTTTGCAGAGGGCTCAGTTCCCATGGCAACCACAGGAATGTCATTTTCCCTAGGAAACTGGTACCCACAGATTCATTTGCTTGAGAAGATGAAATTTCCATTTTCCATATGCTGAATTTAAGATGGGAATCACCCAGTGAGGCAAAAGACGTGCAAACCATCACACTCCTGGAGAAATGTTTGTCACACACACCCAGGAGCAGAAAGCAGAGGTCGGCACACCGCAGCCCATGGGCCAAAGTCAGCCCCCACAACCTGTGTTTGTACAGCCGGCAAGCTAAGAACAATTTTTACATTTTAAAATGCTTTTTATGGCTAGGTGCAATGGCTCACACCTGTAATCCCAGCACTTTGGGAGGCTGAGGCAGGTGAATCGCAAGGTCAGGAGTTCAAGACCAGCCTGGCCAAGATGATAAAAACCTGTCTCTACTAAAAATACAAAAATTAGCTGGATGTGGTGGTGGGCACAGCTACTGTGATCTCAGCTACTCAGCAGGTTGAGGCAGAGAATTGCTTGAACCCAAGAAGCGGAGGTTGCAATGAGCCAAGATCGTGCCACAGCACTCCAGCCTGGGTGACAGAGTGAGACTCCATCTCTAATAAATAAATTAATCAAATTAAATAGTTTTTACATTTTCTTTTTAAAAAGTATTTTTACTTTTAAAAAAAGAAAGAAAGAAAGAATGTAGTTTGGGTGTGGTGGCTCATGCCTGTAATCTGCGCACTTTGGGAGGCTGAGGTGGAAGGATCACTTGAGCCCAAGTTTCAGACTTGCTGGGCAACATAGTGAGACCTCATCTCTATTTTAAAAGAGGAAGAAGAAGAAGAAGAAGGAGAAGGAGAACGAGAAGGAGAGAAAGAAGAAGAAGACGACGAATGTATATGCAACAGAAACCAGATGTACACACAAAGCCTAAGATGTTTATTATCTGTCCTTTGCAGAATAAGTTTGCCAGACCTGATATACAGGAATGCTTACACAGGATTGTTTGTAATACAACGACAACAACAACAACAACAAAAACCAGAAACATCTGAAATATCCATCATCAGTAGAATAAATGAATGTAAAAATAAGTTCATGTAGGGCATATTATGCAGTGATGGCAATGAACAAACTGTAGCTACATGTAACACTTGGATGAGGCTCATAAACAATACTGAGCAAATGTACCAGGACACAAAATGATATGAACAGTAAGATTATATTCATACAACTTAAAAACAATCAAAAGGCGAGTCCTCACTAGAGCGATCAGATAAGAGAAAGATACAAAGAACATTCAAATTAGAAAGGAAAAAGTCACATTATCCTTGTTTGCAGATGATATGATCTTATATTTGGAAAAGCCTAAACACACCACCAAAAAACTGTTAGAACTGATAAATTCAGTAAAGTTGCAGAATACAGGGCGGGTGCGGTGGCACACGCCTGTAATCCCAGCACTTTGGGAGACTGAGGTGGGCGGATCACGAGGTCAAGAGATCAAGACCATCATGGCCAACATGGCGAAATCCCATCTCTACTAAAAATACAAAAATTAGACAGGTGTGGTGGCATGCACCTGTATTCTCAGCTGCTTGAGAGGCTGATGCAGGAGAATATCTTGAACCCAGGAGGCAGAGGTTGCAGTGAGCCAAGATCACACCACTGCATTCCAGCTTGGCAACAGAGCAAGACTCCATCTTAAAAAAAAAAAGTTGCAGAATACAAAATCAACATATAAAAATTAGTAGCATTTCTACATGCCAACAGTGAACAATCTGAAAAAGAAATCAAGAAATTAATCCCATTTACAACAGCTAAAAATAAAATTAAATTAGGAATTAACCAAAGAAGTGAAAGATCTCTACAGTGAAAACTATAAAACATCGATGAAAAAAACTGAAGAGGACCCCAAAAAATGGAAAGATATTCCATGCTCATGGATTGGAAGAATCAATATTGTTAAAATGTCCATACTACCCAAAGCTATCTACAGATTCAAGGCAATCCATATCAAAATACCAATGACATTCTTCACAGAAATAGAAAAAAACTTTCCCAAAATTTATGTGGAACCATAAAAGAACTGGAATAGCCAAAGCTATCCTGAGCAAAAAGAATAAAACTGGAGGAATCACCTTACCTAACTTCAAATTATACTACAGAGCTATAGAAATCAAAACAGCATGGTACTGCATAAAAATAGACACATAGACCAGCGGAACAGAATAGAGAACCCAGAAACAAACCCATGCATCTACAGTGAACTCATTTTCAACAAAGGTGCCAAATACATACATTGAGGAAAGGACAGTCTCTCCAATAAATGGCACTGGGGAAACTGGATACCCATATACAAAAGAACGACACTATCTCTTACCATGTACAAAAATCAAATCAAAATGGATTAAAGACTTAAATCTGGGTCAGGCAAGGTGGCTCATGCCTATAATCCCAGCACTTTGGGAGGCCAAGCAGGAAGATCACCTGAGGTCAGGAGTTCTCAATCAGCCTGGCCAACATGGTGAAACCCTGTCTCTACCAAAAATACAAAAATTAAACAGGCCTCATAGTGGGTGCCTGTAATCCCAGCTACTCAGGAGGCTGAGGCAAGAGAATGGCTTGAACTAAGGAGGCGGAGGTTGCGGTGAGCCAAGATTGCGTCTCTGCACTCCAGCCTGGGCGTCAGACCAAGACTCCATCTCAGAAAAATAAGACTTAAATTTAAGACCTCCAACTATGAAACGATTACAAGAAAACATCAGGGAAAATCTTCAGGATGTTGAACTGAGCAAGAACTTCTTGACCAATACTCCATAAGCATAGGCAACCAGAACAAAAATGAACAAATGGGATCACACCAAGCTGAAAAGCTTCTGCACAGCAAAGGAAACAATCCACAAAGTGAAGAGACAATCCACGGAATGGGAGAAAGTATTTGCAAATATCTTACAAAAGATTAATAACCAGACTATCTAAGAGTTCAAACAACTCTATAAAAAAAAATCTGTTTTAAAAATGGGCAAAAGATGTGAATAGACGTTCCTTAAAAGAAGACATACAGTGCCGAGCATGGTGGCTCACACCTATAATCCCAGCACTTTGGGAGGCCAAGGAGAATGGATCACCTAAGGTCAGGAGTTCAAGACTAGCCTGACCAATGTGGTGAAACCCGTTCTCCACTAAAATAGAAAAATTAGCTAGGCGTGGTGGTGTGCACCTGTAATCCCAGCTACTTGGAAGGCTGAGGCAGGAGAATTGCTTGAACCTGAGAGGCAGAGGTTGTGGTGAGCTGAGATCACGCCACTGCACAGAAAGAAAGAGAGAGAGAGAAGGAAGGAAAGAAGGAAGGGAGGGAGGGAGGGAGGAAAGGAAAGAAAGAGAGAGAAGGAAGGAAGGAAGGAAGGAAGGAAGGAAGGAAGGAAGGAAGGAAGGAAGGAAGGAAATTAATCTTGATTACCTCCATGGGTGAAGGAGGAGGTGATGATCAGGAGGGGCACATGGAGGCTTCGGTGACATTGAGCAATAATTCATTTCCTGACCTTGGTGGTGGTGATGTGGATTTTCCCTGCACAACTAATCTTAATTTGCATATTGAGGTTTTATACATGCAACTTCATTCAAGATTGTATTGTTTAGTTTTTGTTACAATAATGCTGCATAGCAAATCTCTGAACATCCAGTGGCTTAAAATCATAGTTCTTTATTTGTGGGGGCCAGTGGCTCCATTCAGTCTGCAGGAGTGGAGACTGCTGTTTCTTTTTTCTTTTTTTCCTTTTCTTTTCTTTCTTTCTTTCTTTCTTTCTTTTTTTTTTTTTTTTGAGACGGGGTGTCTCACTCTGTCACTCAGGTAAGAGTGCAGTAGCACGATCATGGCTCACTGCCGCCTTGACTCAGCCCAGGCTTAAGCAATCCTCCTACCTCAGTTTCCCAGGTAGCTGGAACAACAGGCGTGCACCACCATGCTTGGCAAACATATTTTATTTTTTGTAGCAATGGAGTCTTACTATGTTGCCCATGCTGGTCTTGAACTCCTGGGGTCAAAGGATCCATCCACCTTAGCCCCCCAAAGTGCTGGGATTACAGGCATGAGCCACCATACTGGGCTTGCCCTGCTTCTTGTTTTATGTCTGTGGGTTGGTGGGGGCAGCTGGGCTTGGCTCCATGTGTGCTCATTCTGGGCCCAGACACAGGAGGTAGTGCTTGCCAGGGGAAGCTCTTCTCATTGTCATGCCAGAGGTTCAGGTGTGGCACACTGCTGCTTCCAGCCCTCACCCTCGTTACTGGCCAAAGGAAGTCACAGGGCCAAGCCCAGAGTCAAGGGGCGAGGTGTATACTCTGCCCACAGTGAAACATTGGAATAAAGAGTTGGAGTCAATATTTCTCCCCACCAAAGCCGCAGTGAGGGGAGAAATTGAAATGTTTGGGGCATCCAGTTAGACAGTCAGCCCAGAAAGATCGAGAGCTCAGAAAGATCTAGCACATAGACCAAGTTCTTCTGCATTTAGGTGGCAGCCAAAGCCCCACAAGTGACTGAGTTGTCTAGGGACAGTGTAGAAGAAGCAAACGGCCTTGCTTACGAGTTGGGCTCAGGGAGATGCTCCAGTTTAGGAGATATAGACAGGGACAGCCACAGGGGCAAGAGGCGACAGCTAGGGAAGGACAGTTTGGAAACTGTCAAAGCAAACACTGCTGGTGGTGTCGAGTGCTGAGTCATGTGCTAGGCTTTGCTCTTGAGGTATTGCCTTGGAGGAAGGAATCTGGACAGCTCCGTAGGGACCAAATCCCATTTTCAGTGGGTTGAGGCGATGGTAGGTGAAATGGGGCTTTTCTTTTAAACAATGCGGCTGCCAAGCAGTAGTTCTCGATATTTTTTTTTTTTTTTTTTTTTTTTTGAGATAGAGTCTCACTCTGTCATCCAGTCTGGAGTGCAGTCACGAAGTCAGGAGTTCAAGATCAGCCTGGCCAAGATGGTGAAACCCATTCTCTACTAAAAATATGAAAATTAGCTGGGCACAGTGGCAGGTGCCTATAATCCCAGCTACTCAGGAGGCTGAGGCAGGAGAATCACTTGAACCCGGGAGGCAGAGGTTGCAGTGAGCCAAGATCGCGTCATTGCACTCCAGCTGAATGACAGAGTGAGACTCCATCTCAATTAAAAAAAAAAAAAAGGCCGGGCGCGGTGGCTCAAGCCTGTAATCCCAGCACTTTGGGAGGCCGAGGCGGGTGGCTCACAAGGTCAAGAGATCGAGACCATCCTGGTCAACATGGTGAAACCCCGTCTCTACTAAAAATACAAAAAAGTAGCTGGCATGGTGGCACATGCCTGTAATCCAAGCTACTCAGGAGGCTGAGGCAGGAGAATTGCCTGAACCCAGGAGGCGGAGGTTGCGGTGAGCCGAGATCGCGCCATTGCACTCCAATCTGGGTAACAAGAGCGAAACTCTGTCTCAAAAAAAAAAAAAAAAAAAAAAAGGATAGAGAAGCAGAAGCCCAATAAGGATGCAGCACAGACAGGGTATCATATTGCCCGTAAACGGAAGTCTGGATTTCTGCCCTACACCAAGGTGAGTTCACGGCCAATGTCCTTGCGGTATTTGTTGTCTATGGTGGAAACGGCTCGTGAACACGTCACAGTAATCCAAGGCACGGCAGCACAAGGGTTCAGTAGACTCACCCGCTATTTGCCGTGACAGCACTAAGAAGAGATTATTTCTGACCAAAGGATCCAGGTAGGGGCAGGTTTACACAAGAGGAAGCATTTAGGGAGTGGCTGGGGCTGAAGAAGAGAGGGAGAAGACCGAAGTCACAGCAGCACAAGGTGTGTCCGGGAGTGCGAGGGTGTTGGGGAGGAGGTGGCAGATGGGGCTGGAAAGGAGGTCGGGGTGGGGGGGGGCTCTGGAATGGAGCCCATCTCATGCCAAATGGATTTATGTTTGTACTCTGTCGGCAATAGGGAGCTACTGTGGGCTTTTGAGGAGGAGAGTGGCATGATTAAACCCACATTTTAGGATATATTTGGTATCAACGTGAAAAATGATTTGGCTGTCAGAATCTAGAAAGATTACTAAAGGAAAAACACCTGTCCTGTCTTCCCTATGTGACTCGCTTTTGCTATTGTGAGACATAGTGAACCCCAGGTTCCTCTTCAAAGAATCAGTATGTCAGTATGTTCAGCTCTCTTATTCTTTAATTCTCTATTTTAAAGTTTAACTTCCTTGTAGTTTCAATGAACAACCTTCTCCACCAGTTCTAATCAGTAGTTCACATCTGTTCCCCTGGTCCCCTGCCCCGTCCTGACTAATCCCGGTCACCTGCTCCAGTCACCTTCTTTGACCTAGGTCACCCCTGGCTCCCTGCTCTGACCCACCCATAACCGTCCTTCCCGCCAAACCACCCACCCTGCCACTCCAGATCAGAACCCTGCTCTCTTTAAAATAGCCAGTCGGGATGAATCTAGCTTGTGTGGTCTAACCCTAGCCAACATGGGAATGACACAGCAGTAGGTGAGACCCCCGTCAGGCGTAAGTACCCCTTCCCTCCTTGTCCAAGTGCGCCCGCCATTGTTCCGTCTGTGAGCCGCACCCTTCCGTAGAAGTAAATTGCCTTGCGGAGGACATTTATATTTGAGTGCTACTTCTTTTGCGGCATTGAAAATTCTACTTTTAACACCATGAGGAGTCACAGCCTCTTTTAGCCAAGTTTGGTAAATTTCTTTTCTTTTCTTTCTTTTTTTTTTTTTAGACAGAGTCTCACTCTGTCACCCATGCTGCAGTGCAGTGGCACAATCTCGGACTGCAACCCCCACCTCCCCAGTTCAAGCTGCCCCAGCCTCCTGAGTAGCTGGGATTATAGGCACTCGCCACCACTCCTGGCTAATTTTTTTGTATTTTTAGTAGAGATGAGGATTTCATCATGTTGGCCAGACTGGTCTCGAACTCCTAACCTCATATGATCCACCCGTCTCAGCCTCCCAAAGTGCTGGGATTATAGGCGTGAACCACTGTGCCCAGTCAGTTTGGTAAATGTCTAAAGGAAGACCCCCAGGCCCGCTAGTGGGATAGGCCAAAGTTCTCAAAAACAGTGCTGATTTCAAATGCTCTGCACTCTTCCTGAAGCTGCCTTCACAGGGTTAACAAGAACCCTGGATAGAAATGTGGTTGTAATTGAGCATTAATCAGGCTGCACTTTGACCCACTTCCTTGCAACCGTAACACTGATCATCGGCATCCCCATTGTTCTTATTGTTCGATAGGATTTCTGACGTTAGAATCATACGGCTTTTTTTTTTTCTTTTGAGACGGAGTTTCACTCTGTGGCCCAAGCTGGAGTGCAGTGGCACACTCAGCTCACTGCAACCTCTACCTCCCAAGTTCAAGCGATTCTTCTGCCTCAGCCTTCCGCGTAGCTGAAACTACAGGCTCGTGTTACCACACCCAGCTAATTGTTTGTGTCTTTAGTAGAGACTAGGTTTCACCTTGTCAGACAGGATGGTCTCCATCGCCTGAGCTCATGATCCTCCAAGCTCATCCTCCCAAGGTCCTGGGATTACAGGCATGAACCACCTCGCCGGACCATGGCTTCTGTTTATCAGTTGCTTAAGATGTTTTTCAGATCCTGAATTCTAGCACAACGGCGGATGCCAACCAGTTTGAAGACCCCAACAGAAGGAAGGAAATGAGCATGAGAATACAGTTTGTTTATCTCGCTGCCCCATGACTTTACCCTGCACTCTTCCATCAGCCAGCAATCTCCACAAGGCAGCCCCCTCCAAAGTGTTTAAAAAACACTATCCTGGGCCGGGTGCGGTGGCTCAAGCCTGTAATCCCAGCACTTTGGGAGGCCAAGGCAGGTGGATCACGAGGTCAAGAGATCGAGACCATCCTGGTCAACATGGTGAAACCTCGTCTCTACTAAAAATACAAAAATTAGCTGGGCATGGTGACGCGTGCCTGTAATCCCAGCTACTCAGGAGGCTGAGGCAGGAGAATTGCCTGAACCCAGGAGGTGGAGGTTGCGGTGAGCCGAGATCGTGTCATTGCACTCCAGCCTGGGTAACAAGAGCGAAACTCAAAAAAAAAAAAAAAAAACACTATCCCAAAATTTCTTGGAAAGATTAATTTGGCCAGGCGCAGGGGCTCACGCCTGTAATCCCAGAATTTTCGGAGGTTGAGGTGAGTGGATCACTTGAGGTCTGGAGTTTGAGACCAGCCTGACCAACAAGGTGAAACCCCATCTCTACTAAAAATACAAAAATTAGCTGGGTGTGGTGGCGCAGGCCTGTAGTCCCAGCTATTGGGGAGGATGAGGCAGGAGAATCACTTGAACACAGGAGGTGTAGGTTGCAGTGAGCTGAGATCGCACCATTGCACTCAGGCCTGGGTGATGGAGTGAGACTCCGTCTCAAAAAAAAAAAAAAAAAAAAAAAAAGATGAATTTGAGGTTTCCTCCCATCGCCTGGTTCAGTGGCTTTGCAATTAAACCTCTTTTTCTGCTGTAACCTGGTGTCTCTGCATATTGACTCAACAGGCACTTTGGGCAACAGACCTATCGATATAGGAGTTAAGAAGAAATTACTTAGGCAGATAGCAAGGCATGAGAGTCCTCAGTAAGGCTGTTTTTTTGTTTTGTTTTGTTTTGTTTTTTTAAGCTACAGTCTTGCTCTGTGGCCAGACTGGAGTTCAGTGGCACCATCTCAGCTCACTGTAATCTCTGCCTCCCTGGTTCAAGTGATTCTCTTGCGTTAGCCTCCTGAGTAACTAGAATTACAGGTGGGCACCACCACTCCCAGCTAATTTTTGTATTTTTAGTAAAGACAGGGTTTCACCATGTTGTCCAGGATTGTCTCAATCTTCTGACTTCATGATCCACCCACTTTGGCCTCCCAAAGTTCTGAGATTACAGACATGAGCCACTGCGCCCAGCCAACACTATTCTTTTTAATGAAAAGCAGTCCCAAATCACTTTCTAACAAAGAGCAGCCTGCAAGCTGGGAGCCTGCACAGGTGAATGTCAGCAGGAATGCAAAATTATGACTGAGACAGCGAAAGAGATCTAACTCAAGTGATTCCATCTTGCTTCTAACCTCCAAGCTGTCTTTGTTCATTCCTGGCCGTAGGCTGAACTGACTTTGGGAGAAACTTCATTTGTAGATTATAGTTTAAACAAAGACGGCAGCAGCCCTTTCCCAAAGCAGACTTCATTCTTGCCCAGGAACTAGACTAACATTAGCCACAGGATTAGAAGTTATGGTTTAGGAGATCAGTGCTTGAACTATTTTGCAGACCCTGCACTTGATGGGTCAGGTGGCGCCATCCAAATGAATAAACTGGCTTGTCTGAGCTTGTGGCCCGCACAGAGGAACTGACTCAGTGCAAGAAGACTGCTTTGACTCCCTGTGATTTCATCCCATCCCTGACCAATCAGCACCCCTGCCTTACTGACTCCCCTGCAACCCACCAAGTTATTCTTAAAAAGTCTGCTCTCCTGGGCTAGGCACGGTGGCTCATGCCTGTAATCCCAGCACTTTGGGAGGCTGAGGCCAGCAGATCAGTTGACGTCAAGAGTTCGAGACTAGCCTGGCCAACATGGTGAACCTCATCTCTACTAAAAATACAAAAAAAGACCAGGCGAAGTGGCTCATGCCTGTAATCTCAGCACTTTGGGAGGTCAAGGCGGGCTGATCACAAGGTCAAGAGATAGAGACCATCCTGGTCAACATGGTGAAACCCCATCTCTACTAAAATACAAAAATTAGTTGGGTGTGGTGGTGCGCACCGGTAGTCCCAGCTACTCGGGAGGCTGAGGCAGGAGACTGGTTGAACCTGGGAGGCGGAGGTTGCAGTGAACCAAGATCGTGCCACTGCACTCCAGCCTGGTGCCTAGTGACAGAGGAAGACTCTGTCTTTTTTTTTTTCTTTTTTCTCTTTTTATTTAGCCCACAATGAACATCATAAGGACTCTGTCTCAAAAAAATAAATAAATAAAATTAGCTGGCCATGGTGGTGCACACCTGTAGTCCCAGATACTCAGGGAGGCTGAGGCAGGAGAATCATGCTTGAACCCAGGAGATGGAGGTTGCAGTGAGCCAAGATTGCGCCACTGCACTCCAGCCTGGGTGACAGAGGGAGACTCCATCTCCGGAAAAAAAAAAAAAACCAACAACAGGCGGAGAACAGCAGTGTCTCCCAGAGTGCTGGGATTACAGGCATAAGCCACCACACCTGCCAGTTGACCCTACTGTTTGTTTGTTTGTTGAAACAGGGTCTTGCTCTGTCATCTAAGATAGAGTGTAGTGCTGTGATCACTGCTCACTGCAGCCTCCACCTGCCGAGGCTCAAGCAATCCTCTCACCTTGGCCTCCCAAGTAACTGGGACTGCAGGCACACATGTCCTGCTAACTTTTTGTATTTTTTGTAGAGACAAGGTTTCACTATGTTGCTCAGGCTGGTCTTGAACTCCAGAGCTCAAGTGATCCACCTGTCTCGGCCTCTCAAAGTGCTGGGACTACATACATGAGCCATCGTGCCAGCCACTTGGCTGGTTCTTCTGGCTACCAGCCCCACTCTCCAAGAGTCACTGTGTTAGCATGAACTGAGGTATGGTGACGAAGGATTCACTATGATAACAAAAGATGCTCCTCTCCCCTCATCATTCAGGAAACTCCAAAGGTTTTAGAAGGTCTGTGCCAGGAACCGAGAGGAACACCAAATATACATTTCTTGTGAAATGCACAGACAGCACAGTCTGTCTCTGTTACCCCATTATGTAACCCCATTGTATAACCACCAAGATGATACAGCATCACTGTTACTTGGGGGCCCATTCAAACTACATCTCCCAGCTTGACTCTTTTTTTTTTGAGATGGAGTCTCTCTCTGTCACCCAGGCTGGAGTGCAGTGGTGCAACCTCTGCCTCCCAGGTTCAAGTGATTCTCCTGCCTCTGCCTCCTGATGTTACAGTGAACTCCAACTTTCTCTTCAGAGAATCAGTATGTCAGTATGTGCAGCTCTCTTATTCTCTATTTTAAAGTTTAACTTCCTTGTAATTCCAGTAAACAACCTTCTCCACCAGTTCTAATCAACAGTTCACATCTCTTCCCCCAGCCCCGACTCCATCCTGACTCATCCCAGTCACCTGCTTTGGTCACCTGCTCCAGTCACCTCCTCCGATCACCTTCTTTGACCTAGGTCCCCCCTGGTTACCTGCTCTGACCCACCCCTAACCGTCCTTCCCACCAAAACACCCACCTACCCTGCCACTCCAGCTTGGACCCCTACTCTTTTTAAAACAGCCAATCAGGGCCAGGCGAGGTGGCTCACGCCTGTAATCCCAGCACTTTGGGAGGCTGAGGCGAGTGGATCACGAGATCAGGAGTTCAAAACCAGCCTGGCCAAGATGGTGAAACCCCGTCTCTATTAAAAACACAAAAATTAGCTGGGGATGGTGGTTCATGCCTGTAATCGCAGCTACTTGAGAGGCTGAGGCAGAGAATTGTTTGAACGCAGGAGGCAGAGGTTGCAGTGAGCTGAGATTGTGCCACTGCACTCCAGCCTGGGCGACAGAGTGAGACTCCGTCTCAAAAAAAAAGAAAAGAAAAGAAAAGAAAATTAACCAGAAGAGACTGCTTTAGGGCATGATGGGAAATGGGGGTCCATGCCTCATATACCTCCCCAGCATTAAAATCAACACAGACCTGGTAAGAAGCATTTATAATCTATTCTCTTTGAAGCCTGCTACCCGAAGACTTCCTCTGCACAATAAGAACTTTGGTCTCCACAACCTTTTTCTTCACAAAGGAAACCCAGATATTTCCTTTCTATTGATCCTAGGTCTTTTTTTTTTTTTTTTTTTTTTTTTTTTTCTGAGACAGAGTCTGGCTCTGTTGCCCAGGCTGGAGTACAGTGGCGCGATCTCAGCTCACTGCAATCTCCACCTCCCAGGTTCAAACGATTCTCTTGCGTCAGCCTCCCAAGTAGCTGGGATTACAGGCATGCACCACCATGCCCAGCTATTTTTTGTATTTTTAGTGGAGATGGGTTTTCACCCTGTTGGCCAGGCTGGTCTCAAACTCCTGACCTCGTGATCTATCTGCTTCAGCCTTCCAAAGTGCTGGGATTACAGGTGTGAGCCACCTCGCCCGGCCTGACGTTAAGTTTTTTCTATTTGGCATGCCCAGGCTACAGGACTTACAGTTTTGGGCTCTGTTATACTAAAAAGTAAGTCAACATTTTGCTATCAACAGAGTAGACCCAGTTTGGGCTGTTCCTGTGGTGACAATATCTGAAGGGTTTCTCTAGAGAGCAGAGTCCAAACAATGCAACGATTGCTACTTACCCTGTCACTGGCATTCATGGCTCAAATTGTGCTACCCCTTGCACCTTCTCAGTCACCTGAGAAGCAAGTTATATTTTCCCCCTTTAAATCCAATCCTATCTTTTTCATATGGAATAGAGAGCCTTGACGGTGTTTTGGAGTCAAGAAAAGCTAGAGGACAAGGAATGAGAGCCTCTAAGCAGAGGGGCCCTCTGGGTTCTGCTGGAAACGTAGCTGCAGCTCCCAGCCTTTGCTGTCCTAACCCTGGAGTTACTGCACTGGAAAACGGTTTCCCCAGAAGCTGGACACCTAATAGGGAGCTATAGAAGTGGGTTCTCTCGGGGTCCTCTCAGATTAGCACCAGGTAAATGGCAAATCCAGGAGCAGCGATGCCAAGGCCCCATACTTGTTGAGTCTGAAGGCCTTGGGGCCCCATTTGCGCCCCCAGCAAAACCATATCAAGGCAGGAGAATAGGGTCGGGGTAAACCAAGGGTTTAGATAGAAACAGAAGAACAGCAGGGGCAGCCAGTTCTGGGCAAGATGAGGCAGCACGCAGGTCACATCGTCGATCCTGTGACAGCAAGACAGAAGTTTTTTTGTTTTTTTGAGACAGAGTCTCTGTCACCCAGGCTGGAGTACAGTGGCATGATCTCATCTCACAGCAACCTCTGCCTCCCAGGTTCAAGCAATTCTCCTGCCTCAACCTCCTCAGTAGCTGGGATCACAGGTGTGCGCCACCATGCCCGGCTAATTTTTGTATTTTTGTATTTTTAGTAGAGACAGGTTTTCACCATGTTGGCCAGGCTGGTCTCAAACTCCTGACCTCAGGTGATCGGCCCACCTCAGCCTCCCAAAGTGCTGGGATTGCAGGGGTGAGCCACCCAGCTAAAACAGAAGTTTTTCCCTCAGCCCAATTGTGGGCTGAGCCTCCACTTCAGCCTCTGATTGGTCACAGGCCAATCCTACATAGGGTGTAACAAAGTGGAGGCCTCGAGGCCGGGCACAGTGGCTCATGCCTGTAATCCCAGCACTTTGGGAGGCTAAGGTAGCTGGATCACAAGGTCAGGAGTTCGAGATCAGCCTGGCCAATATGATGAAACCCTGTCTCATTAAAAAAAAAAAGAAAGAAAGAAAGAAAAGAAAAAGTAAACCAAATTGGAGGCCTCGAAAGGTCACCTAGTGGTGTTTCCAAATTCTTTTTTTTTTTTTTTTTTTTTTTTTGAGACGGAGTTTCGCTCTTGTTACCCAGGCTGGAGTGCAATGGCGCGATCTCGGCTCACCGCAACCTCCATCTCCTGGGTTCAGACAATTCTCCTGCCTCAGCCTCCTGAGTAGCTGGGATTACAGGCACACACCACCATGCCCAGCTAATTTTTTTGTATTTTTAGTAGAGACGGGGTTTCACCATGTTGACCAGGATGGTCTCGATCTCTTGACCTCGTGATCCACCCGCCTCGGCCTCCCAAAGTGCTGGGATTACAAGCTTGAGCCACTGCGCCCGGCCCCAAATTCTTTTAACCTAATAAAAACTCTAACATGAGGGGAGGATGGCTCTTGTGCTGCTCGCTCAAGCCCACGCCTTCTCTGGGGAACTTACTTCTGCCTTAATAAATCAGTGCTTGTTGCTTTGTTTGTCTTCTGTAGTTTCGTTCTTCTGTTGCTTTGTGCGTTGTATTCAATTCTTCTTTCGACATGCCAAGAACCTGGACAACTCACAGTCAAGACCTTCCATCCGGTAACAGTTTTGCTTTGGGAGCCACAGGAGGTGAGGGCCAACAGGCCTGTGCCTTGGCAGATGGTTCTTACAACCAGGCCCCTTAAAATGCCCAGAACAAGGGCTCTGTCACTGGCCTTCACTGAAGGAATCAGGTTTTGTTTAATAAATCTGCTGAATGCAGCCTACCAGCAAGACACAAAAGCAGTGCTACTCAGCCTTGGCCTGGTCAGGAACCCCTTTGGGAGTTTAAAAAACACTGTTGCCTGAGTCCAAATCCCAGAGATTCTTTTAATTAGAGACGGAGTCTAGCTCTGTCTTCCAGGCTGGAGTGTAGTAGTGCAATCTCGGCTCACTGCAACCTCCGCCTCCCAGGTTCAAGTGATTCTCTTGCCTCAGTCTCCCGAGTAGCTGGGATCACAGGCATGCACCAGCACGCTCAGCTAATTTTGTATTTTTAGTAGAGACAGGAGTTTCTCCATGTTGGTCAGGCTGGTCTCGAACCCTCGACCTCAGGTGATCTGCCCACCTCAGCCTCCCAAAGTGCTGGGATTACAGGTGTGAGCCATCTCGCCCGGCCAGTACTGGGATTTTTTAAAAGTTCTCCAGGTGAATCTAGCATGCTAGCCACTGCTGGCTCTAAAGACTCAAATAAGAAGACTATGCCCTCCATGAGCAAGGTCGGGGCTGTCACAGAGGGAGATTTTTACAAAGAGTTGTAAGGAAGCCTGGACATAGTGGCTCATGCCTGTGATCCTAACACTTTGGGAGGCCAAGGCAGGCAGATCAACCTCCTTGAGGTCAGATGAGGTCAGGAGTTCAAGATCAGCCTGGGCAACATGGCGAAACCCTGTCCCTACTGAAAGTACAAAAATTAGCCAGGTGTGGTGGTGGGCACCTGTAATCCCAGCTATTCAGGAGGCTGAGGAAGGAGAATTGCTTGAACCTGGGATGTGGAGGTTGCAGTGAGCCAAGATCTCACCACTACACTCCAGCTTGGGTGACAAGAACGAAACTGTCTCAAAAAAAAAAAAAAAAGAGGAAGCCCCAGGCACTGTAGAAGTATATAAATGGTGATCTCACTGGGGAAGGACATGGATTGTTCTGCCGTTTCCTGTAGGCAAGAGCCGTCACAATTGTCTGGTCTGTGCACACACAGAGACGCGAAAACTCTGCCCTACAGACTGAAAACATGTCTTTTTGTGTTACATGAAATAGTTCCGCAAATGGTCACTTTTCTGCCAGTCATGGTGTCTGGGCTTTCTGCTTTGGTTTGTCTTGTAACTATTGACAGGGGTGTGGTCAAAACAAACCTTCTACATCCCGTAGGTGTCTGCTGACTGCAGCTTCCCTGATGTCATAACAAAGCTGTCAGATGTGTTTCTTCACACCATGAAGTCTGCAGTCCCTGCTGTTTTGAAATCCATGTACGGTAAGACACTGACTCACTTCCCTTAGCCTACCCAGTTCTGCCGCTTTCTGGATCAGCAAACCCTGTGGGCACCTCCCCCTTCAGAGCTCACTGAAACTGTCAGGCTTACCCGCAAGGGCCTGGGATTCTAAATTTGACTCTCCCACTCTTGGGGGTAAGGTGAAAGCTGTGTAGGCATTGAGGTGACATTTCTGTGCTTTGATACTTATATGTCCTTCATAGGAAAGGACGTAACTACAACATGTGATTAATCCTAATTAACCCCTAATTCAGCCTTTGAGGGTAGAATGAAGGTCTATTAATGTTTTCTAAAAAAGAAAAGAAATTAGAAAGGAATATTTCTCTCAATTGTGTAGAATGGTTGGACGAGGTGAACATTCTCCTGGATGGCTCTGTCATGAACTAGTTTTCGTTCAATCATTCAAGATAAATCAACTGCCAAACACTGCTCCAGACTCCTGAAAATATCACGGCAAGACAGGTACAGACCAGGCCTCTCCATGGAACTCACCGAGATGTGTGCCTGGGGAAGAGCACTGCCTGTCTTTGGACCATTTGTTTCTTAATTAATTAGCAATAGCTGACACTCAGGGAGCCCTTCCCACGTGCCAGTTTCTGTGCTAAACTCTTGCTTTGCACTCCTTTTTAAAATAACTATTTTTTGGCCGGGCATGGTGGTTCACATCTGTAATCCCAGCACTTTGGAAGGCCGAGGTGGGTGGATCACCTGAGATTAGGAGTACGAGACCAGCCTGACCAACATGGAGAAACCCCGTCTCTATTAAAACTACAAAATTAACTGGTGTGGTGGTGCACACCTCTAATCCCAGCTACTCTGGAGGCTGAGGCAGGAGAATCGCTTGAACCTGGGAGTCCAAGGTTGAGGTGAGCCGAGATCTCACCATTGCACTCCAGCCTGGGCAACAAGTGAAACTCCATCTCAAAAAAAAAAAAAAAGATTGCCCCCACTTCAAAGTCCAATTACAATTGTAGACCATTCCTATTTCTGATTGACCACAGAACTCAGGGAAACAATTTCCTGGTTTATTATAAAGTATATGGCAAATGATACAGATGAAGATGTATGCGGAATGACATACAGGGGAAGGGATGTGGAACTTCATGCCCTCTCTGGGCAATTTACCCTTCCAGCACCTCCACACATTCAGAAACTGAGGCTCTCCAAACCCAGTCCTTTTGGATTTTTATAGAGGCTTCGTCACTTAGGAATGATTGATTAAATTGATGGGCTATTGGTGATTAACTCTACTCTCAGCTCTCGTCCCCACCCCAGAGATTGGTGGGGCAGGGGGCAGTGCGCTGAAAGTTCCAAGCTTCTAACCATGGCCTGGTGTTTCTGGTGACCAGAAAGCCCAGCAAGAGTCACTTCATTAGAACAAAAGAAACTTCTATCAATCACCCAGGAAATTCTAAGGGTTTGAGGTGCTCTGTGCCAGGAACTGGGGGCACAGACCAAATTTTTTTTTTTTTAAAGACTGGGTTTCACCATGTTGGTCAGGCTGGTCTTGAACTCCCAACCTCAGGTGATCCGCCTGCCTTGGCCTCCAAAGTGCTTGGATTACAGGCGTAAGCCACCACGCCCAGCCTCGGAGACCAAATTTTTATTATGTCACAATGTCATACTTGCCTTCCCAAGCTAGTCTCTGCAATGAAGAACGTCTTCATCATATGTCTTTAGGCCCCTGTGTGGGGGGTGTGTGTGTGTATACATATATATATTCCCAGGAGTGGATTATTGGTTGTGTAGCAAACATATAGACAGTCTGGCAAGTAAGGCAGCTTGCTGTGCAGAATTTCCACAACACCCACCCTTGACCAGCAATACCATAGGGCACTTAAACCCACCGTCCCTACCCCACTTGGCTTTATCTAGCTTTATCGTTTTTGCCAAATAGGTGGAAAACAATATCTCATTGTTAGGTTAATATGCACTTACTTTAGCCAGGTGCGGTGGCTCAAGCCTATAATCCCAGCACTTTGGGAGGCCGAGGCAGGTGGATCACGAGGTCAAGAGATCGAGACCATCCTGGTCAACATGGTGAAACCCTGTCTCTACTAAAAATACAAAAAAAACAAAAAACAAAAAACATTAGCTGGGCATGGTGGCGCATGCCTGTAATCCCAGCTACTCAGGAGGCTGAGGCAGGAGAATTGCCTGAGCCCAGGAGGCGGAGGTTGCGGTGAGCCGAGATCGTGCCATTGCACTCCAGCCTGGGTAACAAGAGCGAAACTCCGTCTCAAAAATATATATATATATATATATGCAATTACTTTATGACCAAGGAACATCTTTCACATATTTATGTAACCTTTTAGGTTCTTAATCTGCAAATTGCTTTTTCATACTCATTGCCCATTTTCCCACTGGGGTCTCTCTTTCTCATGTGTAGAAATTTCCTTGTATATTTTAAATATTAGTCTCTTTTTGGCTGCAGATATTGCAATATCTTCTCCAAATCTCTCATCTGTTTGTCACTTTTGACCATTGTGTGCTTTGTTTTACAGAAACCCTTTATTTAGGGAAGATTAAGTTAATCCATTTTATGGCTCATGATTGAACTCGTAATGTTTTTTGAGGAGTCTTTTCTCACCTCTAATCCATAAGGGAATTATCTTACAGAATCTCTGTTAACGTCATCATATGTATTTCCCAGTTTGGGCTTCAGTTTATCGGAATCCTGCCTATAAGTTGTGTTTTTCAGGGATCCAGTTTTGTTTGTTTTTGCTTGATTTACCCACGGAAACTTCATAACAGCTCTCCACAGTACAGGTAGAAACTGACAGGAGACAGGGTCAAAATGTTAGCAAGTGGTAGAGCTCAAATCTGATTTTGTTTCTTCAAATGTTAAATAGCTGGGCCATATTATAAGTCTTCAGGAAGAGGGGGCAGCTCTAAAGCCCAGGGTGCACACATAGATTCACCAGAGCAGGTATTAGTAATTACTTAGTCAATGGATGAGGCTCTTGAGTCTGTCTCTTGGACTCAGTTTAATAAGAAATGTCAGAGAACTGCAGAAATAACCACACCCCAAACCCTAAGCCCCTTCCCATCTCTGACTGCTCCACCACGAAGCCTTTTCAAAATAAACTCTCCTCCCTCAACTTAGGGCCTCCCTCTACTTCCTGTCCTAATCTCTTGTGCTTATGAATTCTTTTTTTTTTTTTTTTCTTGAGCCAGAGTCTTGCTGTATTGCCCAGGCTGAAGTACAATGGCACGATCTCAGCTCACTACAACCTCCACCTCCCAGGTTCAAGGGATCCTCCTGTCTCAGCCCCCACCAGGTAGTTCAGACTACAGGTGCCTGCCACCGCATCCAGCTAATTTTTGTATTTTATTAGAGATGGGGTTTCACCGTGTTGGCCAGGATGGTCTTGATCTCTTAACCTTGTGATCCACCTGCTTTGGTCTCCCAAAGTGCGGGATTACAGGTACAAGCCACTGTGCCCAGCAGAAAATCAGCCTTTTTTTTTTCTTTTTCTTTTTTATTATTTATTATTATTATTATTATTATTTTTTTTTTTTTTTGAGACGGAGTTTCGCTCTTGTTACCCAGGCTGGAGTGCAATGGCGCAATCTCGGCTCACCTCAACCTCCGCCTCCTGGGTTCAGGCAATTCTCCTGCCTCAGCCTCCTGAGTAGCTGGGATTACAGGCACGTGCCACCACGCCCAGCTAACTTTTTGTATTTTTAGTAGAGACGGGGTTTCACCTTGTTGACCAGGATGGTCTCAATCTCTTGACCTCGTGATCCACCCGCCTCGGCCTCCCAAAGTGCTGGGATTACAGGCGTGAGCCACCGCGCCCGGCTTTTTTTTTTAATTTTTTTAATTTTTAATTTTTAATTTTATTTTTATTTATTTTTTTTTTTTTGAGGCGGAGTTTCGCTCTTGTTACCCAGGCTGGAGTGCAATGGCACGATCTCGGCTCACCGCAACCTCTGCCTCCTGGGTTCAGGCAATTCTCCTGCCTCAGTCTCCTGAGTAGCTGGCATTACAGGCAGGCGCCACCATGCCCAGCTGATTTTGTGTATTTTTAGTAGAGACGGGGTTTCACCATGTTGACCAGGATGGTCTCGATCTCTTGACCTCGTGATCCACCTGCCTCGGCCTCCCAAAGTGCTGGGATTACAGGCTTGAGCCACCGCGCCCGGCCATTATTTTTTTTTTAAATGGGGTCTCACCGTGTTGGTCAGGCTGGTCTTGAACCCCTGACCTCAGGTGATCTGCCTACCTTGGCCTCCAAAGTGCTTGGATTACAGGCGTGAGCCACCATGCCCAGCAAAAATCAGCCTTTTAATTGGCAAGTCCCAGAAGAGGAGGCCTAGACAGTTAAAGCCCAGGCCTGGAGGGACATCTTGTACCTTGGCCCCTGGAACATTGGAGGAAGTAGGTATTTGAGGCCATTATTAGGGTGCTGATATCATGCAGGGCAGGGATCTTGGTCCCTCGAGCCTTTTGCATCTTTGCTTTCCTGCTGAAATTAGAGAGAGCTAACTACACTTAGTACATGCACAGGAGTGGCAATCCAGGACTCAGGAAGGCCAGCTCTGCCAAAAGAGATGTCCCAAAGAGATGTCTTCCCTGGACCTCTGTCTCCCACTGTAAGAAATCATAAATAAATATATATATATGTATTTATCATGAATAAATACATATATACACACACACACACACAGATACAGATAACTGTGTGTACATACACACATATATACATAGGTATGAAAAGATAGATATCAAAAGTTCACATTGGTTGTGGAGAGGCTGGAATTGAGTAGAAGGGGATATTGCTGACTGTTTTACACAATGGTATTGTTTGGTTTATTGCCTCAAGATGGCATTGCTTTTGCACTTTGAAAAAAAAAAAAGAAATCATATCAGCCAGACATGTTATGGCTCACACCTATAATCCCAGCTATAATCCCAGCACTTTGGGAGGCCAAGGTGGGAGGATCACTTGCACTCGGGAGTTCAAGACCAGACTGAGCAACAAAGTGAGACCCCAATTCTACAAAAAAATAAAATAATTAACTGGGTGTCTTAATGCATATCTGTAGTCTCAACCACTTAGGAGGCCGAAGTGAGAGGATCACTTGAGCCCTGGAGACTGAGGCTGCAGTGAACTATGATGGCACCACTGCACTCCAGCCTGGGTGACAGAGTGAGAGCCTGTCTCAAAAACAAGAAAAAAAAAGAAAAAGGAATAATGGCGCCAGTCCACCATCTTGTCTCGCTGCCATCTGAGACCCAGACATGGCTTTCAAGTTCCTATTAAATGTTTCTTTCTAAGAAACTAGATTGGTCAGCCTCTTTGGCCTCTCAGCTTCCTTAGACTCTGGGGATAGGTTTCCATAGGCCTATCCCCTACAGAGCATGTGGCAAGCCAGCCGGGCCAGGAGCTGAGAGATCAAGAAATGGATGAGGGGGCCGGGCGCGGTGGTTCATGCCCGTAATCCCAGCACCCTGAGAGGCCGAGGCTGGTGGATCATGAGATCAAAAGATTGAGACCATCCTGGCCAACATGGTGAAACCCCATCTAGTCTGAAAATACAAAAATTTACTGGATGTGGTGGTCTGCATCTGTAGTCCCAGCTACTCAGGAGGCTGTGGCAGGAGAATCACTTGAACCTGGGAGGCGAAGGTTGCAGTGAGCCAAGATAGTGCCACTGCACTCCAGCCTGGTGACAGAGTGAGACTCCGTCTCAAAAAATAAATAAATAAAAGAAATGAGTGAAATCAACTGTTGGGAAAATCTCAGGGTGGTCAATCACTTTCTTTCTTTCCTTTTCTTTTCTTTCATTTTTTTTTTTTTTTTTGAGACAGTCTCACTGTGTTGCCCAGGCTGGAATACAATGCCACCATCATAGCTCACAGTAGCCTTGATCTCCTGGGCTCAAATGATCCTCCCACCTGTTATAAATAGAATCTTTGATACCACAAAAGAAGTAGCACTCAAATATAAATGTCCTCAGCAAGGCAATTTACTTCTACAGAAGGGTGCGGCTCATAGACGAAACCATGGCGGGCGCACCTGGACAAGGAGGGAAGGGGTACTTACGCCTGACAGGGGTCGCCCCTACTGCTGTGTCATTCCCCTGTTGGCTAGGGTTAGACACACAAGCTAGACTCATCCCGATTGGCTATTTTAAAGAGAGTAGGGGTCCGAGCTGGAGTGGCAGGGTGGGTGTTTTGGTGGGAAGGACAGTTATGGGTGGGTCAGAGCAGGTAGCCAGGGGTGACCTAGGTCAAAGAAGGTGACTGGAGCAGGTGAACAGGATGAGTCAGGACGGAGCCAGGGACGGGGGGAACAGATGTGAACTACTGATTAGAACTGGTGGAGAAGGTTGTTTACTGGAACTACAAATAAGATAAACTTTAAAATAGAGAATTAAAGAATAAGAGAGCTGAACATACTGACATACTGATTCTTTGATGAAGAGGAACCTGGGGTTCACTATGTCTAACACACCTGAACGTCCTGAATCGCTGGGACTACAAGCGTGCACCACCATGCCCAACTAATTTTTTAAACTTTTTGTACAGATAGGATCTCACTGTGTTCTCTAAGCCAGTATTGAACTCCAGGGCTCAAGGGATCATCCCACCTTGGCCTCTCAAAGTGCTGAAATTTCAGACATGAGCACTGTGCCCGGTCAGGGTCGCCTTCATGTGGAGTGGTGTGATTCACCTTTTATATACCTATAGACTCCCATGTGACTATGGGAATGCCCTGAAAATGCCGTTGTTGACTGAGAGCCATCCATCACACAGTGATAAGGAAGGGCAGCCAGCAGTCATTCTGAGCTTAGTGACCTGAGCTCAGGTGATTCTCCTGCCTCAGCCTCCCAAGTAACTGGGACTACAGGTGCCTACCACCACGATTGGCTAGTTTTTGTGTTTTTAGTAGAGGCAGGGTTTCACCATATCGGCCAGGCTGGTCCCAAACTCCTGACTTTGCGAACCTCTTGCCTCAGCCTCCCAAAGTGCTGGGATTGCAGGTGTGAGCCACCATGCCCAGCCCTTTTACTTTCATTTTAGCTATCACAGATGGCAATAACCAAGGGATTATAGGTTTAGAGAATTTATTAGTTTTATAAACTAAAAATAAAATCTTAAGCTTCCAACCAACTAAACAGACCCTCTTGGCCAAGGTGATACTAGAGAAACCCGGAAAACGGAATTCCTGACCATGACAGGAAGGGAGGCCAGACATGCCTCATGGACCCTCTCTCCCTTTGAAGTTTAGTGAAAAATTATGCCAGGACAACAGATGTATCTCTGAGACCTCTGTTTACCAAGAAGGTAGTCAGTGTCAGGGAAGCCAAAACCACCAACTACTGACACCAGAGGGCACAGTGTGATGCTCTGTTGCACAATGTAGATCCTCAAATCTACAATCTACTCTAGATTTGTGTATCAGCTCCCGGAGGAACCTTCACTAAAATGGATTGTAAGAGTAACCCATTTGGAAGCAATATCTTTGGTTTTCAATGCTATAGAGTGGAAAAAACATGTTTGTGTTACCAGAAAGGGGTCTCAATCCAGACCCCAAGAAAGGGTTCTTGGACCGTTCACAAGAAAGGATTTAGGGCAAGTCCATAGAGTATATCGAAAGCAAGTTTATTAAGAAAGTAAGTCCTGGTGCAGTGGCTCATGCCTGTAATCCCAGCACTTTGGGAGGCCCAGGTGGGCAGATTACCTGAGGTCAGGAGTTCGAGACCAGCCTGACCAACATGGAGAGAAAGCCCGTCTCTACTAAAAATACAAAATTAGTTGGGCGTGGTGGCCTGTGACTGTAATCCCAGCTACTAGGGAGGCTGAGCAAAAGAACTGCTTGAACCTAGGAGGTGGAGGTTGCAGTGAGCCAAGATCGCACCATTGCACTCCAGCCTGAGCAACAAGATCAAAACTCCGTCTCAAAAAAAAAAGTAAAGGAATAAAAGAATAGCTATTCTATAGACAGAGAAGCAGCTTGAGCTGCTCAACTGATAGTTATGGTTACTTCTTGATTATATGCTAAACAACAGGTGGATTATTCATGAGTTTTCCGGGAAAGAGGTGGGCGATTTCCAGAACTGAGGGTTCTTCTCTTTTTAAGACCATATAGGGTAACTTCCTGATGTTGCTACAGCATTTGTAAACTGTCATGGCACTGGTGGGAGTGTCCTTTAGCATGCTAATGATTATAATTAGCATATAATGAGCTGTGAGGATGACCAGAGGTCACTTTGTTACCATCTTGGTTGTGGTGGGTTTCAGCCTGCTTCTTTACTGTAGCCTGTTTAATAAGCAAGGCCTTTGTGACCTGTATCTTGTGCCGACCTCCTATCTCATCCTGTGACTTGGAATACCTGGCGTCCTGGGAATGCAGCCCAGTAGGTCTCAGTCTTATATTACCCAGATCCTATTCAAGATGGAGTTGCTCTGGTTGGAACTCCTCAGCCTCCTGAATAGCTGGGACCACAAATGCATGCCACCGTGCCTGGCTAATTTTTTTTCCTTTTGTAGATTCAGATTAGTCTCAAATTCTTACGCTCAAGTGATCCGCTTGCCTCAGGCTCCCAAAGTGCTGGGATTACAGGGGTGAGCTGCCACACCTGGCCTTCTTTTTGTTATTGAAGGCATTCACCCAGGGGAGAGGCCCGAGCTTTCTTCCTGGTTCATCTCCAGGAGCAGGGAAAAGAGAGTTTGTAGCCCCAGGGGCCTGGGGGCAGATCCTTTCTTGGCTCACTCTATGGAAGGTTCCAGGAAAGCTGGCAGGCATGGTGCATACTGGGCATTTCCCTGCACCTCAGCCTCCCGGGGAGCCAGGGAGGAATCCTGAGAAAAGCCTTTCCAGAGCGCAGGACTCCCCAGGCTCTGGAATCTCTCCTGCAGTGCCAAGCCTGGCCTCGGTGCTGACTGCCCCAGCAACAGGAAAACAGGAAGCAAGCGGGGGATGGGGGAGTATTTGATGTGGAGTGGGAGTCAGCTGGCAGCAAAGCCATGGTCCTTGGAATGTGGATCCTTTCCTTACTCTGCATTGCTCACAGCAGAATCTTAGTCCCCCACCCCCACCTCGACTGGTCCTAGCCCTCAGGAAGCCACATGCCTGGAGGATGGATACTTGCAGTGTCCTGGCTGTGACACAAAGCCCTCTGTCGCTCTCCTGGATCCCTCACCTGCCAGGATTTACTCATGTTTCTGAGAAGAGCCTCAGAGGTCAGGGGACCTGGGCAGGAGCCTCGCTGTGAGCACACAGTGTCCTATTCATGGGTGAGGGCTCAGATTACTTGCCCTAAGGAATTGGTTGAGGCACTGACACACAGGCAGTTCATAGCAGAGCAGGGACTGGAGCTGGGTCTCTGATCTGAGTCACTATCCATGGCTACTGCCATCTTCCCCACACACACCAGTGCCTACTAGTGTCAGGGAGTGCTCCCTGGTACTCAGCTCAGGAGAGGCATCTTTGACTTCTCATGTGGCCAAGGCCTAGTGAAGAGGGAGACCCAGGCATCTCTGATTAACTTCCCCTTTTCATTCCTAAGACTGTAAAACAAAGCCGTTTTCATATGTAATTCTTAAGACTGTAAACTGAAACCCTTTTCATATATAATTCCTGAGACTGTAAACCAAGACCCTTTTCATATGTTAAGCTATTAACCTAAGATTCTTCCACATGTTACATCTAAAGTATAAGCCTGTATAAAGATGGAACCTTCCTTTTGTTAGGGGAGCTTGGCTGTTAGGCAACTATGCCACCTTGCTCCCGAGTGAATAAACTCCTTCCTCCTGTGTTCGGTGTCCGAGAGATCTGTTTCCCGCTGCCGCTCCTGCTACACTGTGACCTGGGCCGAGGAAGATCCTCAGGCCCTGTCATAGGAAAGCGAGTATTGTCCTTACCCCAAGACTTCTCTGCCAGAAACTCCACTCCTCATCCCCAGCTTAACCCCCAGCCAGAGGGACTTTTCTCCCCTTCCACCTGAATCTCCAGTTCCAGGAAACAAGCTGGCTTCAAAGGGAGACCTCCCCTTTTTTGAGAACCTGTTTATCTCTAAAGTAGACATGATTGATGGCACAGGAATGCATTCAGCTGCAACTAGCACAAAACATGGACAACAATGTGGGAAACATAGTTTTTACATTTCTCATGTAAGAAGATGACAGCTTCTTCTCTGAGAAAACACCAAATGGGTCCCTGGGATGAGGAGCTGCAGCAGTCTCTGGGGAGGCTTCAGCACTGGCAATCTGGGGCTGGGGTCAGGGCCAGGTTCCAGGCCAGGGCCGTGAGACCTCCAAGACAGTGCAGCTCTTGGAGGCAAGGCTGAGGATAAGGAGTGGATGTTCGTCACCAAGCTGGCCCGTCTGGTCAAGGACATGACGATCAAGTCCCTGGAGGAGGTCTATCTCTTCTCCCTCCCCATCAAAGAGTCTGATGTCATTATTACTTTTTGCTGGGGGCTTCACTCAAGGATGAGATTTTAAAGATCGTACTGGCACAGAAGCAGACCTGCGCTGGCCAGTGCACCAAGTACAAGGCGCTTGTTGCCATTCAGACTGCAATGGCCACATCAATTCGGGTGTGAAGTGCTTCAAGGAGGTAGCCACTGCCATCCAAGGGGCCATGATCCTGCCCAAGCTTTCCATAATCTCTGGGCACAGACGCTACTGGGGGAACAATATCAGCAAGCCCCACACTGTCCCTTGCAAGGTGACAGACCACTGTGGCTCTGTGCTAGTACACCTTACTAGTAACCCTGTGCCCAACAGCACTGGCATCATCTTGGCCCTGGTGCCAGGAAGGTGCTGATGATGGCTGGTACCGATGACTGCTACACCTTAGCCAGGAGCTGCACTGCCACCCTGGGCACCCTTCCAAGACCAGCTTTGATGCCATCTGCAAGACCTACAGCTACCTGACCAGACCTGTAGAAGAAGACTGTATTCACCAAGTCTCCCTACCAGAAATTCACTCACCATCTTGTCAAGACCCACACCAGAGTCTCTGTGTAGAGGACCCAGGCTCCAGCTGTGGCCACAACATAGTGTTTTTATACAAGAAAAAGTTAATTAAGGCTGTTAAAAAAAAAAAAAGTAGGCCAAGCACAGTGTCTCATGCCTGTAATCCCAGCACTTGGGAGGCCGAGGTGGGTGGATCACTTGAGGTCAGGAGTTCAAGACCAGCCTGGCCAATATGATGAAACCCTGTCTCTACTGAAAACACAAAAATTAGCCGGGCATGGGCTAACACTGCGACTTTGGGTTAACCAAACAAAAGTACGTACTGTAATTGACCAGCTCTAGGAGTCCTGATTTTGAGCAACCAGACTTGAGAACAAATGTTTTGTATTATTTGTAGGGATAGGGTTTCACCATGTTGGCCAGACTAGTCTCAAACTCCTGACCTCAGGTGATCCACCTTCCTCAGCCTCCCAAAGTGCTGGGACTATAGGCATGAGCTAGCCCTGGCCATGTTTTTTATTTATTTATTTTTCTTTTTTTATTTATTAAAGATGGGCTTTCACCATATTGGCCAGGCTGGTCTCGAACTCCTGACCTCTAGTGATTCAGCCTCCCAAAGTGCTGGTATTATAGGCATGAGCCACCACATCAGGCCCGTGTTTTTTATTTATTTTATTTATTTATTTATTTATTTTGAGACAGAGTCTCACTGTGTCACCAGACTGGAGTGCAGTGGGACAATATTGGCTCACTGCAACGTGCCTCCTGGGTTCAAGTGATTATCCTGCCTCAGCCTCCCAAGTAGCTAGGACTACAGGCACAGGCCACCACGCCCAACTAATGTCTGCATTTTTAGTAAAGTCAGGATTTCACCATGTTGGCCAGGATGGTCTCCATCTCTTGACTTTGTGATCCACCCACCTCGGCTTCCTAAAGTGTTGGGATTACAGGCATGAGCCACTGTGCCCAATGCTTTTATTTTTTTAGAGATGGGGTCTCACTCTGTTGTCCAGGCTGGAGGGTAGTGGCACCATTATAGCTCACAGCAGCCTCAACCTCCTGGGCTCAAGCGATCCTCCCACCTCAGACTCCCGAGTAGCTGGAACTTCAGGCATGCACCAACACACCTGGCTCATTTTTTTATTTATAGAGTAAAGTCTGGTTATGTTGCTCAGGCTGGTCTCAAACTTCTAGACTCAGGCAATCCTCCTGTCTTGGCCTCTCAAAGTGCTGAGATTACAAGTGTGAGCCACCAACTTTTTCTTTTTTATGTGATAACCTGCTTTCTGCCAGCTAAAACTAACTCTCTCTTTCTCAGACTAAAAGCCGTTCAGGCTTTATGTTAGCTTCTTGAGCCGGACAGACTCCATCTTAGCTTCCTCAATTTAGTTATTTTCCCACCTTTAAGTATGTAACTAGAGCATGTGGCTGGGGCAGGCTGACACTGGGCATCTCCAGGAATGCATTTGTTGATAAAAGCCGAGTTAAGTGGTACGAGCAGAGCCTGGGGATGTAGGTGCCGTTGAGCGCCCGGAGCCCCCATTATCTGTAAGTTGTATGTCTTTCATGACCGCTTTACCCCTCGCACCTGGCACCGTTTTATTGCTCATGTACTAGTTCATCTTTTAACTTTTTGCTTACTTTTGTGAAAAATTTGCTTCAGCTAGGTTCCCCCTCCCTTTTTAAACTAGAGTATAAAAGACCACCTAACTTTTTCTTTTTCTTTTCTTTTTGTTTTTTTAAGACAGGGTTTCACCATATTGGTCAGGCTGGTCTTGAACTCCCGACCTCAGGTGATCTGCCCACCTTGGCCTCCAAAGTGCTTGGATTACAGACATGAGCCACCACGCCCAGCCAACACCTAACTTTTTCTTAGGAGCCGAGAGAATTTTGGGTGTTAGCCACCTCTCAGTCGCTGGCATAATAAAGGACTCATAATTCAATCTCAGAGTGTGGCCCATTCCTTGATTCGCTTGGGTACAAAATTTACTGAGGCAAAATTCACATCCCATAATAGGTACCATTTTAACCAAAGTGTAGAATTCCTTTTAAAGTGTGGAATTTATACATTCAAAATGTGTAACCATCACCACCATCTAATCCCAGACCTTTTTTATCTCCCCGAAAGGAAACTCTGTATCTGTTGAGCAGTGACTTCCACTGCCCCTCTCGCCAGTCCCTAGCAACCGCTAACCTGCTGTCTCTATGGATTTGCCTATTCCAAACATTTTGTATAAATAGAGTCATACAATATGTGGGCTTTTGTGTCTGGCGTCTTGTATAGATTCATCCATGCAGTAGCATCTATCAATACTTCATGTTTGTATGGCTGAAGAAACTCCATGATATGAATAAATATAGCACATTTTGTTTATTCATTCACCAGCTGAAGGCATTTGCGTTGTTTCAAACCTTTGGCTATTATACATAGTGTCAGGCCTCCATGTGCAAGCCCAGATCCAGAAAATCTGAAGTGCTGCCTGCCTCGGCTGATCACCACCCCCAATTCCCATCCCAATCCCCCCACCCTCCCACCCCCCGCCTGTGTTTGCCATTATCCCATATAGCCTGGCAGAGCTTCCCCAGGTTAAGATTGCTCACCCCACCCTGCCATCTTAACTGTCATTATGATAATGTGAATACTCCTCACCCCACCCTACCATCTTAACTACTCTTACCCCACCCGCCATTGTAACTGAACTTTTTTTTTTTTTTTTTTAAAGATGGGGTTTCACCATATTGGTCAGGCTGGTCTTGAACTCCCGAACTCAGGTAATCTGCCCCTTTTGGCCTCCAAAGTGCTTGGATTACAGGTGTGAGCCACTACGCCCAGCCATAACTATACTTATGGTAATGTATACTTCTTGCCCCTACCCCTACCACTGTAACCGATCTTACTCTGTAACTTTCCACTGCCCACCCCAAACCTATAAAACCAAGTCCTATCCCACTGCCCTTCACTAACACCCTTTTCAGCCTCAGCCAACCCACACCCAGGTGAATAAACAGCTATGTTGCTCACACAAAGCCTCTTTCGGGGATCTCTTCATTCAAAGTGCGCGTTTTTAACACGTAGTGCTACTGTGAGCATTCAAGTACCAGTTTTTGTTTTCACTTTTTTTTTTTTTGAGACAGAGTTTCGCTCTTGTTACCCAGGCTGGAGTGCAATGGCGCGATCTCAGCTCACCGCAACCTCCACCTCCTGGGTTCAGGCAATTCTCCTGCCTCAGCCTCCTGAGTAGCTGGGATTACAGGCATGCACCACCATGCCCAGCTAATTTTTTGTATTTTTAGTAGAGACGGGGTTTCACCATGTTGACCAGGATGGTCTCGATCTCTTGACCTCGTGATCCACCTACCTCGGCCTCCCAAAGTGCTGGGATTACAGGCACGAGCCACCGCGCCTGGCCTGTTTTCACTTCTTTTGGGTACATACCTAAGAGTGAAATTCCTGAGTCATATGGTAATTCTATGGTTAAGTTTTTGAAGACTGCCAAAAGGTTTTCTACAGTAGCTGTACCATTTTACCAGCAATGTATGAAGGTTCTAATTTCTCCACATCTTCACCAACACTTGTTATTTTCAGCATTTTTAGTTATAGCCATCCTAGTGGGTGGAACGTGGCATCTCATTGTGGTTTTTTGTTTGTTTGTTTGTTTGTTTGTTTGTTTTTTGAGACAGAGTCTTGCTCTGTCACCAGGCTGGAGTGCAGTGGCACAATCTCAGCTCACTGCAATCTTTGCTTCTTGGGTTCAAGCGATTCTCCTGCCTCAGCCTACCAAGTAGCTGGGACTACAGGTGTGCACCACCACACCCAGCTAATTTTTTGTATTTTTAGTAGAGACGTGGGGTTTCACCATGTGGGCCAGGATGGTCTACATCTCTTGACCTTGTGATCTGCCCTCCTCGGACTCCCAAAAGTGCTGGGATTACAGGTGTGAGCTTATTGTGGTTTTTATTTGCATTTCCCTAAGGACTAATGATGTTGAGCACCATGTTTATGGAACATTTGCAGATCTTTTGTGGAGAAATGTACAATTGAGTCCTTTGCTCATTTGTTTGTTTGTTTGCTTTTAATTGCTGAGGTTTTTTTTGTTTTGTTTTTTTGTTTTTTGTTTTTTGTTTTTGAGACAGAGTTTCGCTCTTGTTACCCAGGCTGCAGTGCAATGGCGCAATCTCTGCTCACCGCAACCTCCACCTCCTGGGTTCAGGCAATTCTCCTGCCTCAGCCTCCTGAGTAGCTGGGATTACAGGCACGTGCCACCATGCCCAGCTAATTTTTTTTGTATTTTTAGTAGAGATGGGGTTTCACTATGTTGACCAGGATGGTCTTGATCTCTTGACCTCATGATCCACCCGCCTCGGCCTCCCAAAGTGCTGGGATTACAGGCGTGAGCCACTGTGCCTGGCCTAATTGCTGAGTTTTAACAGTTCTTTTTGTGTTCTGGATCCTAGACCCTTATCAGATATATGACTTGCAAATATTTTTCCCATGCTGCGAGTTATGTCTTCACTTTCATGACAGTGGTCTTTGGTGCACAAAAGCTTTAGATACTGATGACGTCCATTGTTTCTTTTGTTACTTGCTTGTACTTTTGGTGTCATATCTAAGAATCCACAGCCAAATCCAACGTCATGAAGACTCAGCCCTATGTTTTCTTCTTCGAGTTTGGTAATTTTAGCTCTTACATTTAGGCATTTGATCCATTTTGAGTAAATTTTGTACATAGTATGAGGTAAGGTTCAATTTTTTTCTTTTGAACATGGATACCCAGTTAATCCAGCCCCATTTATTGAATGATTGTGCCCTCCCCTTTTTATTTTTAGATAAAGTCTCACTCTGTCACCCAGGCTGGGGTGCAGTGGCGCGATCTTAGCTACCTCTCAGGTTCAAGCAATTCCCCTGCCTCAGCCTCCTGAGCAGCTGGAACTACAGGCACCCATCACCATGCCTGAATACTTTTTGTGTTTTTAGTAGAGACAGGGTTTCATCATGTTATCCTGGCTGGTCTCAAACTCCTGATCTCAGATGATCCAACTGCCTCTGCCTCCCAAAGTGCTGGGATTACAGGCATGAGCCACCTCGCCCAGCCTACACCATTAATTTCTAAGGCATTGGAGAAAGAGACAAATGAACTCAGGTCCAACTCTTTCGGGAAACAAATTTGTAAAGCAAAATATTCTTCTCACTGGACTGGATTGACCTGGGCAGAATTTTGGGGGTTCATGATAGATTTTGAGCCAAAATATGTTTTTGGTTTTTTTTTTTTGATGGAGTCTCTGTTACCAAGCTGGAGTTTGGTGGTGCATCTCAGCTCCCTGCAACCTTCACCTCTCCTCCTGGGTTCAAGCAATTATCCTGCATCAGCCTCCCGCATAGCTGGGACTAGAGGTGCGTACCACCATGCCCAGCTAATTTTTTATATTTTTAATAGAGATGGGATTTCACCACATGGGCTAGGCTGGTCTCCATCTCTTGACCTTGTGATCCGCCAGTCTCAGCCTCCCAAAGTGCTGGGATTACAAGCATGAGCCGCCATATTCAGCCACACCAAAATATCTTATCTAAACTTGTTGTTGTTGTTGTTGTTGTTGTTTTGAGACGGTCTCAGTCTGTTACCCAAGCTGGAGGCCAGTGGCATGTTCGCGGCTCACTGCAGACTTTGCCTCCCCGGCTCAAGCAATCCCTTTACCTTAGATTCCCAAGTAGGGAGTACAGCCATGAGCACCACACTCAGCGTTATCTGACCTTTGAACATGGTATGACCTTGCTTCCTATTTTATTAACAGAAGAGAAACTCGTCTGGGGAGGTGGCCATACATATGCTGAAAAATGGCTTCTTTTTCATCCTAACCAACTATCCAAATCAAATAAGCACAAATTCACACTGTGAAGTCCTGACCTGGTCACCCTCCCTGGGGAAGCTGGGAGCCTCGCCCATCTTGTCAATGCTTTTCCCATCAACTCTTCAATAAGCTCTCCTAAAACAAAAGGCTTCGAGTCCAGTTATGCGGTTTGTGGGAAAGAAAAATCCTTGGCCCCCTCGGTGGTAGCAAATGGAGGACACTTAGGGCTGGCAGTTGGTGTCTGGGGAACCGTCTGGATCCCAGGTGCTCCACGACCTACAGATTGCAGCCAGCTGATCAGGCAGAGTCAGGCAGCCAGTTCTCCCATCCCCCATCTCCACCCCCGACATCATGGGACAGAAAAAGCTGATGCCTGTGGGTGTGAAGAATTTCAGAGAGAAAGAGGGAGATTGAGCCGGAGAGGGAGGCCGCTTGCCGCCCTGAATACGTCTTTCTTTGCACTATTTTCTTCCTCCAGAACAGTTTGGAGGCACAGCACAGCTGCTGCCCTGGCTCTGGATCAGAACAATTCCCCACGGGCCCATCCTCTCCTAGCCCTGTTAGAGAACAGAGAGACAGCACTGGCCTCCAAAGAGTCCTGGCGGGGGGTCTTTTCTGCCTTTCTCTGTCCTTCCATCCATTCGTCGGTGGTGTTAGGGTGGGTTCTGGGGCAACTGCTCATTTGAAAGAGAGGAGAGACTCTTTTTTTTTTTTTTTTGACATGGAGTCTCGCTCTGTCGCCCAGGCTGGCGTGCAGTGGCACCTTCTCAGCCCACTCTGCCTCCCAGGTTCAAGTGTTTCTCCTGCCTCAGTCTCCCGGGTAGCCGGGACTACAGGCATGCACAACCAGGCCCAGTTAATTTTTGCATTTCTAGTAAAGACGGTGTTTCACCATGTTAGCCAGGATGGTCTCCATCTCTTGACCTTGTGATCTGCCCACTTCAGCGCTGGGATTACAGGTGTAAGCCAGCGAGAGACATTTTTAAGGAGCAAAATCCATGCACGGCCAGGCCTCGGAATCTTTCTAAGGCCTCCTGGACTCTCAGGGGACCCACCATGGCAGTGGCACTAACATGCAGCCCAGTGTTGGGTCGGAGGGGGTCTTATGAGCTCTGGCTTAGAGGAAGTAAGCTTGTTCTTCGCTGCAGGGCAAGGCTAGCCATTGGGGTGGGGCTCTGGCCAGCTGGTCTGATATTCTTGCTGGTCCTGACTTTCACTTCCTCTGGAAATCCCACACACTTGACCTCGGAGGTTTTTGCAATATGTGTGTATGGTAATTCCCCTGGGGATTTTAATTCTTATTTTGTTTCCTGAGCAGTGGGTCAACTTCAGTAAGATTATACACGAAGTTGGAGCTTTCTGTTCTAGGAAAGCAAAGGTTAGAAATCCTAGCAAGCCTAATACCCAGAAACACAAAACACTGAAACCAGGAGAGTGGATTAGAAAATATGTACCCCAGGCCGGGTGCAGTGGCTCACGCTTGTAATCCCAGCCCTTTGGGAAGCCGAGGCAGGCAGATCATGAGGTCAGGAGTTCTAGACCAGCCTTGGCAACACCGTGAAACCCTGTCTCTACTAAAATACAAAAAATTAGCCAGCCGTGATGGCACGCACCTGTAATCCCAGCTGCTTGGGAGGCTGAGGTGGGAGAATTGCTTGAACCCAGGAGGCAGAGGTTGCAGTGAGCCAAGATTGTACCACTGCACTCCAACCTGGGTGACAGAGTGAGACGCCATCTCCAAAAAAAGAAAAAGAAAAAGAAAATGTGTACCCTGGCCAGGTGAGGTGGCTCATCCCAGCACTTTGAGAGGTCGAGGCAGGCAGTTTGAGATCTCCTGGGCAACATGGTGAAACCCCGCCTCTACCAAAAATACAAAAAATTAGCGAGGTACGGTGGCACGTGCCTGTAGTCCCAGCTACTCAGGAGGCTGAGACAGGAGGATCACTTGAGCCCAGGAGGGGGAGGTGGCAGTGAGCCGAGATCGCAACACTGCACTCCAGATTGGTGACAAAATGAGACTCTGTCTCAAAATAAATAAATAAAACAAAATAAAATAAAAAATGTACCCTAATCAGGATTTGACAACAGGGGAGGATTCAAGTGTCGGTATGGGTTCTGGTCCCAGCTCTGCCTGCAGCCCGAGACCCTGGGCAGGTCGTGGGCAATAGCCTCCTAAACTCAGTGTCCCCCAAGTCCAGCAGCGTCCACTCTAGGACACCTCAGAGGTGCCCAGCTCTGTGCCAGGCCTCGTTAGCGACACAAGGGGATTTGCAGATGAGTGTCCTTCCAAGGACACTCAAGGACAAGGCCCACACCCCAGGAGGAAGGGGAGAGTCGAATAGGAAGACATGATGGGGATAAATAAGCCATGTGGGAATCAAAGGCGCAGAGGAGACGGTGAGGCCTTTCAGAGGAGCAGGCGGGGTCTTGGAGGTGGGGGATGGCGGAGGCCATGGCACCTTCAAGAGAAGGGGCGTTCATTCTGGACAGTAGAAGGCAGGCAAGGTTGGAGGCCGCAGGAGACACTGTGGGTGCCCACCCAGATCCCTGTCTCCAGCAAGTGGGAGTGCTGGCTGTTGCTAGCTCACAGCAGTGCCTTTGGCTGACAAAATCCACCCAATGACTGCATTCCCCAGGGAGTGACCTGCACCCAGTGACCATGTGGGCCATGGGGACAAAGGCCTTCAAGGTGGAACAACTCTATGGTGCTGTTCACACTCCACGGCTTCCCAGGGATCAGGCCAAGTCAGACCAGAGCTGGAACAGCTTTGCTCTGCTTCTGCACCTGTCCTGTTCTGCGTGCCCCCTCCCCGCTCCCCACCAACAATGGTTTTCATCCTGAGAGTTCCCCCTCAAGGAGTCATTGGCAAAAGAATCTCCCTCTAGGGCTCTGCCTCTGAGAAGTTTAATCCAATTAGAAACAGCACAAGGCAGAGTTAGGGGACGTTGGATACTAGAATAACTAGAAGGGCCTGTGAGCTGCCCAAACTGAAAGAAACCTGGGCCAGGCACACTGGCTCACAGCTGTGATCCCAGCACTTTGGGAGGCCGAGACGGGCAGATCACCTGAGGTCAGGGGTTCAAGACCAACGTGGTCAATATGGTGAACCCCGTCTCTACCAAAAATACAAAAAATTAACTGGGTATGGTGGTGGGTGCCTGTAATCCCAGCACTTTGGGAGGCTGAAGCAGGTGGATCACCTGAGGTCAGGAGTTCGAGACCAGCCAGGCCAATATAGTGAAACTCCATCTCTACTAAAAATACAAAAAATTAACTGGGTATGGTGGTGGGCGCCTGTAATCCCAGCCACTAGGGAGGCTGAGGCAGGAGAATCACTTGAACCCGGGAGGCAGAGATTTCAGTGAGCTGAGATCGTGCCACTGTACTCCCGCCTGAGTAACAAGAGTGAAACTCCATCTAAAAAAAAGGAAGACACTTAGCTCCTTCAGCCTGTTCCCAATGGTGTCACTTACTTTTTTTTTTTTTTTTTTGAGACAGAGTGTCGCTCTTGTTACCCAGGCTGGAGTGCAATGGCGCGATCTCGGCTCACCGCAACCTCCATCTCCTGGGTTCAGGCAATTCTCCTGCCTCAGCCTCCTGAGTAGCTGGGATTACAGGCATGCGCCACCATGCCCAGCTAATTTTTTGTATTTTTAGTAGAGACGGGGTTTCACCATGTTGACCAGGGTGGTCTCGATCTCTTGACCTCGTGATCCACCCACCTCGGCCTCCCAAAGTGCTAGGATTACAGGCGTGAGCCACTGCGCCTGGCCAGGTCACTTACTTTTAAAGTTCTGCAAGCCACGTGAGCCCATCCCACTTTTTCCAGCCTGGAGTTCCCTGAGTTACAGCCCCACACCAGACAGAGAATTCCCGATGGATTTGTTCACAGGGGCTGGGAGTCTTCCAGTTTAAGTAAAGGATGGTGGCAGAGGTGGGTCTGCTGCTCCAGAAGCATCTTGGCTGAAGGAGACTCCGTCTGCCTGGCCCAGCCTATGGGGAGAACGCCAGCCCCTGGTTGGTGAAGGTGCTTCCAGGGACAGGGACAGTGGGCTGCCTCTTTCTTCAGCAATCTGTCCCTCAGGGCCATATGTGAAGAGGAAAGCTGAAGAAAGAAAAGGCCACTTGTCTTCTTGGCTCTACTTGTCTCTCCAAGCCATCTTCTTCCTCACTCCATCCAAACCCAAGTTCCATCTACCCATCCAGCAAATACTGACTGAACACGGCCCAGGTGCCAGGTACCCGTCTAAGCACTGGGATACAGCAGTGATGATGACAGCGCCCGATGACTCTCAGAGAGCTCACACTGTAGTCAGTGGAGGCTGGAAAGAGTCGGTATATGCCACGGAAACAGTGTTAATTACAAGCAAAACAGCGACGGCATGGAGAGGGACTTAGTCTTGGGGAGATGCACCCCTTTGAGGAGGGGTCAGGGAAGGCTGCTAGGAGCTGGCTCTTCAGCTGAGCCCTCTGTGCTAAGAGGCCAGCCCAGCAGAGATTTAGGGAAGAGCATCTGGACAGAGAGAACAGCAAATATAGAAGTCCCGAGGAGCATCGAATGTGCTGGAATCTGGAGATTCCAGGGAACACTCTGGAAATTCTCTGGGGCTGTTTTCCCTTTCATCCGATTACTCGAAGGGATACTCACAGAAGCAGAAAACCTTTCTTGTCTGCATAAAGTGTTTACACATTTATAAGGAGCGTGGGCTGAGTGTGGTGGCTCACGCCTATAATCTCAACACTTTGGGAGGCCGAGGAGGGCAGATCACTTGAGGTCAAGAGTTCAAGACCAGCCTGGCCAACAATGGGGAAACCCTGTCTCTACCAAAAATACAGAAATTAGCCGAGAGTGGTGGTGCACAGCTGTGACTGATCCCAGCTACTTGGGAGGTTGAAGCAAGAAAATCGCTTGAACCCAGGAGCCAGAGGTTGCAGTGAGCTGAGATTGTGCCACTGCACTCCAGCCTGAGCGACAGAGAGAGACCCTGTCTCTAAAAATAAATAAATACATCGAGTGTCATTTTTTTTTTTGAGATGGGGTTTCACCACGTTGGCAAGGCTGGTCTCAACCTTCTGACCACCTTGGCCTCCTAAAGTGCTGGGATTACAGGCGTGAGCCATCGCACCCAGCCTGGAGTGTCATTTTGACTAAGCAGAGCCATAGATAACAAGCTATGCTGTCAGTAGGGACCCTTTGCTTTCACAAGGACAGAACATAGCCTTCTGTTTTCTTTTTAGTGCCCCATGAAGTCAGGCATTCCCGTCACTGGCTGTACAGACTGCCTGACCCTCACGCGTCAAGGATGAGGGTAATGAAACGTCCTCTCTGGGTGAAAATGCTTCTGCCTACTTCTCTTTGTACACACAAATCTACTGAACACTTACAAATGCAGTCTTTTTTGGCAAGGTAGGCCCCAGACTCCTCTTACAGCACAGGGAACAAAGGCTTTGCTCTCTTCCTCCAGGAGATGTGGAGCCAGAGAAGGTGAAGATTAACCTTGCAGTGGGCTCCCTGCCAAGGCTCAGTGCAGCGCCAAGGCTCAGTGCAGCGCCAAGGCCAGGCCTTTGAGCTGTGGGCTAAGAGGCCTGCTCTGCTCCCACACGACCAGTCACCCACTGAGCTCAGGACGGCTTCTTTTACTTAATTGACCAGAAAGATGCCGGGTGGTCTCAGGGGTAGGACAGACCATCTTAGGAACTTCCAGCCCCCACCCCTCCACTCACCCTCTCTGTTTCCTCCAGCTGATCCTCCTGAGTTAACCTCCCCCACCAGAACTGGGAGATCTAATGGACAGGTTGATTTTGTTTTGTTTTGTTTCTGTTTTGTTTTGTTTTCGCTCTTGTTGCTCAGACTAGAATGCAATGGAGTGATCTTGGATCACCACAACCTCCACCTCCCGGGTTGAAGTGATTCTCCTGCCTCAGCCTCCTGAGTAGCTGGGATTGCAGGTATGTGCCACCATGCCTGGCTAATTTTTTTTGTATTTTTAGTAGAGACAGCGTTTCTCCATGTGGGTCAGGCTGGTCTCGAACTCCTGACCTCCGGTGATCCGCCCACCTCAGCCTCCTAAAGTGCTGGGATTACAGGTGTCAGCCACTGCTCCTGGCCAAGTTCCTGAGGTTTCTTGATGGTTTCTGCTTAGGGTTCTTCTAAAGCCCCTGGGACAGCACTTTGCCACCTGCCACGGTGAGCACTGCAAAGCTCTGCCAAGTCCACCTGGGGGCCTCTCTGTTCTCTGCACCAGACGCCACTTGGGCAAGAAGGACAGCAAGGCTGGGGAGGGGACCAGGACAGAGGGGATGGGAAGCATGCCACGTGGCACAGAGGCTCTAGAAGCAGGCACTGGATCTGAAGAAGATGAGCAGAAGGGGAGCAAGCGGCATCATAATAGGGGCACTTGGACGCTGTAGATGTGACTCCTCAGGACAAGGAGCAATGGGTTAAGGATCAGGCAGGGCCGGGCACAGTGGCTCATGTCTGTAATCCCAGCACTTTGGGAGGCAGAGACGGATCACCTGAGGTCAGAAGTTCCAGACCAGCCTGGGCAACATGGTGAAACCTTGTCTCTACTAAAAGTACACACAAAAAAATTAGCCGGGCCCAGTGGCGTGCACCTGTAATCCCAGCTACTCAGGTGGCTGAGGCAAGAGAATCACTTGAACCCGGGAAGCGGAGGTTGCAGTGGGCTGAGATCATGCCATTGCACTCCAACCTGGGTAACAAGAGCCAGACTCAGTCTCAGCAAAAATAAAAATAAAATAAAATAAAAGGAACAGGCAGAAGGAAAAGTCCCATTCTGCTATGGACCAGCAGAGGAAGGGGCCTGTGAGCCCCCTCAACCCCTCCTGCTCTGAGCCTTTGGTTCTCCTGGCCTGGAGGGGTAGTCCAGGAGAGCCAGTGAACATCACCAGCCTGGTCCTGCATGGAGGGGAGGCCTGGGCTGGGGGCAGCCTGGACTTGGTCAAATCACCCAGGTGATTCTTCCTTCTGTACACAGCTGAGGGTCAGGACACGCTCCCCTAAAAGCCCCGGCTTCCCATGAAAGTCTCAACGGAAGCAGAATGAAAGTCTCAACAGCTCCAGGCGCTGAGAATTGCCAGACACCATGATTTCTAATGCCACTTTTACTCTTAACCACGTTTGGCTCTGTAACGCTTGGGCTTCAGGGCCACCTCAGAGAGATAAGGAGGTAAAGGTCAGAGCTGCTAAGAAATCGACTGTTGTTTAGCAGTGGGGGCAGGGGTTGCAAAATCTCGGCAAACAAATGATGATACGATTGTAGGGACACTCCATAGGTTGTAGGGTCTTCATGTCCGTCCATCCTCACAGCGACCCCAGGAGGTGAGCCTGATAGATGCAGAGGGAGCCTATGATGGGCTCCACTGCCTTTGGCCCTACCCTACTCTAGACCTTTAGGGCCTGCCTGTACTTTATTCTTTATTTTTTTATTTATTTATTTATTTTAGAAACAGGGTTTCACTCTGTCACCCAGGCTGGAGTGCAGTGGTATGATCATGGCAACCTCAAACTCCCCAGCCCCAGCAATCCTCCAGCCTCAGCCTCTTGAGTAGCTGAGACTACAGGTGCACACCACTGGCCCGGCTAGTTTTGTTTTTTTTTTTTTTAATTTTTTTTTTTTTAGAGCTAGGGTTTCATTATGTTGGCCAGGATGGTCTCGAACTCCTGACCTTGTGATCTTCCCGCCTTGGCCTCCCAAAGTGCTGGGATTAAGGGCATGAGCCACTGCGCCCAGTGATTTTTTTTTTTTTTTTTAATTTATAGTAGACAAGACCTCTCCCTAGTTTGCCCAGGCTGATCTTGGAGAACTCCTGGGCTCAAGTGATCCTCCCACCTTCGCTTCCCAAAATGTTTGGCTTACAGGCATGAGCCACTGCATCCAGCTATTTATTTTATTTTATTTTTTAATTGACACATAATAATTGTACATATTAATGGGGTACATAGTGGTATTTCAATATATACAATTTCTAGTGATCATATCAGGGTAATTAGCATATCTGTCTTCTCCAACTTTTATCCATTTATCATTTCTTCTTGTGTTTTTGAGACGGAGTCTCACTCTGTCATCCAGGCTGGAGTGCAGTGGCATGATCTTGGCTCACTGCAACCTTTGCTTCCTGGATTCAAGCGCTTCTCGTTCCTCAGCCTCCTGAGTAGCTGGGATTCCAAGTGTGCTCCACCATGCCCAGCTAATTTTTTGTATCTTTAGTAGAGATGAGGTTTCACCATAGTGGCCAGGCTGGTCTCAAACTCCTGACCTCAAGTGATTTGCCCGCCTCAGCCTCCCAAAGTGCTGAGATTACAGGTGTGATCCACCATGCCTGGCCTTAGTTCACTGCATCTTAAAAGTGCTGAAGGGAAGTGGGAGCTGCAATCCTTCAAAAGACGCCGTTCATAGCTAGAGCCTATGCTGCAGGCAGACAATTTATTGAAAAGCAATCTGCCCCAAACCAACCCACCAAAAATCAATTGGACAAATTTGCCCTAGAAGCCCAAGGCTGAAAATGACTTCTGTCTACACTTCAAGCCTGTCTCCCAGAAAGCATTTTTTCTTTCTTTCTTTATAACATGACAGCTCAGCATGTCATTAAAGATTTGTTGTCCTAGTCATTCTATTACCCTGGCTGTCTTCTCCTCCTAGAATTTGTATTTCTATTCAGCAGAGTTGAGACATGGAATCAATGATTTAACTTAAGCAGATGTGGTGGCTGGGCGCTGCGGATCATGCCTGTAATCCTGGCACTTTTTTTTTTTTTTTTTTTTTGAGACGGAATTTCGCTCTTGTTACCCAGGCTGGAGTGCAATGGCACGATCTCGGCTCACCGCAACCTCCGCCTCCTGGGTTCAGACAATTCTCCTGCCTCAGCCTCCTGAGTAGCTGGGATTACAGGCATGAACCACCATGCCCAGCTACTTTTTTGTATTTTTAGTAGAGACGGGGTTTCACCATGTTGACCAGGATGGTCTCGATCTCTTGACCTCGTGATCCGCCCGCCTCAGCCTCCCAAAGTGCTGGGATTAAAGGCTTGAGCCACCGCGCCCGGCCTTTTTTTTTTTTTTTTTTTTTGAGATGGAGTTTTGCTCTTGTTGCCCAGGCTGAAGTGCAATGGTGTGATCTCAGCTTGCTATAACCTCTACCTCCTGAGTTCAAGTAATTCTCCTGCCTCAGCCTCCCAAATAGCTGGGATTACAGGTGTGCGCCACCAGGTCCGGCTAATTTTTTGCATTTTTAGTAGAAATGGGGTTTCACTATGCTAGTCAGGCTGGTCTCGAACTCCTGACCTCAGGTGATCCACTTGCTTTGGCCTCCCAAAGTGCTAGGATTATAGGCATGAGCCACTGTGTCCGGCATTTTTTTTTTTTTTTTTTTTTAAGACACAGTCTTGCTCTGTCACCCAGGCTGGAGTGTAGCAGTATGATCTTGACTCACTACAACCTCCACCTCCCAGGTTCAAGCAATTCTCCTACCTCAACCTCCCAAGTAGCTGGAATTACAGGTGCCTGCCACCATGCCCAGCTAATTTTTTGTATTTTTTAGTAGAGATGGGGTTTTACTATGTTGGCCAGGCTAGTCTCAAACTCCTGACCTCGTGATCCACCCGACTCAGCCTCCCAAAGTACTGGGATTACAGGTGTGAGCCACTGCACCCAGCCAATCTGAGCCCTCTGGAAGCCCGAGGCAGGTGGATTGCTTCCGCTCAAGAAGTTCGAGACCTACTTGGCCAACATGGCAAAACCCTGTCACTACAAAAAACAATTACAAAAATTAGCTGGGTACGGTGGTGTATGCCTGTAGTCCCAGCTACTTGGGGGGCTGAGACAGGAGGATCTCTTGAGCCTGGGAAGCAGAGGTTGCAGTGAGCCATGACTGCACTCCAGCCTGGGTGACAAAGTGAGTCCCTGTCTCAAAAGAAAACATGTGTTGAATACTGCTCAGAAAACAAGGCCATGACTCATTTTTATCTCTCAGACACATGGAGCCTCTGCTCTCATCTCCCTAAACAAGGGGAAGGAACAAAGTGCTGACTCTCTCCCCCACAGCACAGAGCCTGTGTGTGCTATGGAGGGAATTAAATATTAAGTAAATATTTATAAGATGAGTGGATGGGTGGGTAGCTGCATAGATGACGGTTCTGTCTTGCTTATGAAGAAGTCATCCTTCAAGGGTCATCATGAGCCAGGATTTGATTCCCTGCAGGCCCCAGCATTGGTTCTAAATGTAGAACATTTGGTCCTATCCATCCCTTCCCCAGGAACAGAATAGGAGTCTCCTCCTCCCAGAGGCCCCTCCAACGCACACTCTTCTTCCCTGAAAGTGATTCTCCAGAAATGCCTCTCTATCTGCAAAGTGTGGCTTCGTAGGGATTTGCGGATCTTCTCAAAACCATTTGCCTATAAAGCTTGATCTCTGAGCCTGGAACAAAGGGCTTTGTTGTCAGGGGAAAGCCTTCTGCAGCCCTAGAGCCAGCCACATGGCGCCTCCTGCTACAGATGCTCTGCCTGACACCCTATTATCCTGGAGAGGCTGGGAGGACGTTGGCAGGGAAGGATGAATAAAATGAAGCAATCCTTCTGAGGAACACAGCGTACAATCCAGAAATCGCCCCCATGGCCTATGGAAAGCTGATGTCTGATAGAGGCAGCATCCCAAGTCATGGGAAACAATGGGTGACTTTGGCCGGGCACAGTGGCTCACGCCTGTAATCCCAGCATTTTGGGAGGCCAAGGTGGGCAGATAACTTGAGGTCAGGAGTTCGAGACCAGCCTGGCCAACATGGTGAAACCCCATCTCTACTAAAAATACAAAAATTATCTGGGTGTGATGGCACACACCTGTGATCCCAAATACTTGGGAGGCTGAGGCAGGAGAATCGCTTGAACCTGGGAGGTAGAGGTTGCAGTGAGCTGAGATTGTGCCATAGCACTCCAGCCTGGGTGACAGAGCAAGACTCCGTCTCAAAAAAAAGAAAGGAAGGAAAGGAGGGAGGGAGGGAGAGTGACTTCATAGCTGGTATCAGGATAGCAGGAGAGCTTCATGGACTCAGAACCAACCAGAGGCATTCCTCATGCTGTGGACCACAGTGTGTCCCAAAGGAGTTGGAGGTTGACTGATTGATTGATTTAAAGGAAGTCTCACTCTATTGCCCAGGCTGGAGTGCTGTGGCACAATCTGAGCTCACTGCGACCTCTGCCTCCCCGGTTCAAGTGATCCTCCTGCCTTAGCCTCCCGAGTAGCTGGGATTACAGGTATGCACCACCACACCCAGCTAATTTTTGTATTTTTAATAGAGACGGGGTTTCACCATGTTGGCCAGGCTGGTCTTGAACTCCTGACCTCAAGTTATCTGCCCGCCTTGGCCTCCCAAAGTGCTGGGATTACAGGTGTGAGCCACCGCATCCAGGGGGGTTGGAGATTTAAATGTAAAGATGAAACCATACAAGTACTAACAGAAAATATGGACCAATTCTCCTATAATTTGGGAGTGGGGAAAACTTTCCTAATTCTGACTCAACACCTAGAAGCAATAAGGGGAAAAGATGAACAAGTTTCAAGGAATTAAAATTTTTTTAATGAAAAAAATTAAATGAAAATTTTAAACATAAGCAAAATTAAAAAGACAAATGATAAATTGGTTTTAAAAAGAAAAAAGGGCCGGGCGCGGTGGCTCACGCCTGTAATCCGACCACTCTGGGAGGCCGAGGCGGGTGGATCACGAGGTCAAGAGATCGAAGCCATCCTGGTCAACATGGTGAAACCCCGTCTCTACTAAAAATACAAAAAATTAGCTGGGCATGGTGGCACGTGCCTGTAATCCCAGCTACTCAGGAGGCTGAGGCAGGAGAATTGCCTGAACCCAGGAGGCGGAGGTTGCGTGAGCCGAGATCACGCCATTGCACTCCAGCCTGGGTAACAAGAGCGAAACTCCATCTCAAAAATAAATAAATAAATAAATAAGAAAAAGAAAAAAACAACTGTACAACTACATCACAGACAAAGGGCCAATATTCTTAATATATGAAGAGCTTCTTTTTTTTTTAGACATGGGATTTTACCATGTTGGTCAGGCTGGTCTGGAACTCCTGACCTCAGGTGATCCGCCCACCTCACCCTCCTGAAGTGCTGGGATTACAGGCAAGAGCCACCGCGCCCAGCTATGAAGAGTTTCTAATACAGATTAAAAGGCCAACAACCTGATAGAAAAATGCACTAAAAATACAGTTTACAGAAAAAGAAAGGCAAATATTTCAAAACTATACAGAAAGACACTAAACCTTGCTAACAGTAAAAGAAACGCAAATTGCCCCAAGGAACTGTTTCTCGTTTATCAGACTGGCCAAAATCCAAAAGCTTAATACTGTACGCTGTCTTTTCCAGGCTGTGAGAAAACCAACATTCTCACACATTCCTTGGTGAGAATGCAAAATGGTATTACAGTCTCTGTAGAAGAGGATTTGCCAATATCTAGCAAATTTAGGAGTGCATTTGCCCTTTGATCCTACAATCCCACATCTAGGAATCTATAATAAAGATACACCGCAAACGATACAGAAAGACACAGAGACACGGCTGTTTATTGCAGCTCTGTTTGTAAAAGCCAAAGCATGGGAAAAAGCCAAAAATCCATCAATAAGGACTTTGAGAAGTAAACAATAGCACGTCTACACAATGGGGTGCTTTGCAGCCATGAAAAGAACAAGGAAGATCTCTACAAACTAATACAATGTCATCCTAAGGACACCTTACGGTCTGTTTCTCTAAGAACAAAAGAGACAAATATAAACAAAAATATGTAAATATTTTCATACAATTAAATACTAAACATTGATAGTTTAACAGAAAGAAGGAATAGAGTAGGGGGAGAATAGACACTAGGCTTATTTGTTTTTATTTATTTATTTATTAGTTTGTTTTGAGACCGGGTCTTGCTCTGTCACCCATGCAGCAGCATGATAATAGCTCGCTGCAGACTTGAAATCCTGGGCTTAACCCGTCCTCCCACCTCAGCCTCCCATGTAGCTAGGACTACAGGCACGCACAACCACACTTGGCTTTTATTTATTTATTTTGAAATTTTTCAGTCTCCATAGAGACTGCCAAAAATTGCCAATGCTGACTATATTGCAAGTCATCATGGCGGGGTATTGGGAAAAGTTTTCAATTAGCAATAATCATGCCAGGGATAAACCTCATCGGCTACAATACTGTCACTAAGCAAAGCCACACTTGGCTTTAAAAAAATTTTTTTTTTTAATTGTTGTACAAATGGGGTCTTGCTATGCTGCCCAGGCTGGTCTTGAACTCCTGAGCTCAAGTGATCCTCCCCATTTCGGCCTCCCAAAGTGCTGGGACTACAGGCATGAGCCAGCATTCCCAGCCTACATCCATTTAAATATATCTTATTTTGAGCCAGGCGCAGTGACTCGCTTGTAATCCTAGCACTTTGGGAGGCTGAGGTGGGTGCATCACCTAAGAGCAGGAGTTCAAGACCAGCCTGGCCATCATAGTGAAACCCCATCTTTGAAAAAAAAAAAAGAGAAAAGATAAATATATCTTATTTTATAGATTTGACTTTGACCATGCATATATTTTACATAATTATAAAACTAAAATAAACTTTAAAAAGTAATTCTAAAAATTGAAAGCAAAATGAAGTAAATGCTCCTAACTGTGTAATGGGTTGGTAGCAAAAACACAGAGTGGGAGGTGGGGACTAGGGGAGGGACAGCATTAGAGAAATACCTAAGGTAGATGACAGGTTGACCGGTGTAGGAAACCACCATGGCATGTGTATACCTATGTAAGAAACCTGCACGTTCTGCACATGTACCTCAGAACTTAAAGTATAACAATAATAATAATTTAAAAAAACACAGAGGAGCTATTCCAAGGAACTTTAAATACATTCATTTGACTATGTATTCTTGGTGGGATTTACTATAAGACGAAAACTACAAGATCAAAATACCAAGCTGTTTTCAAGAGTAACTGTTTGGTGGTAGTATAGGGGTTATTACTTTAAGACTGCTGCGTATGTGGTGGAGAAAAATATAAATAAATAATTCTGTAATTATACTTGAGAGTAGATATTTGGGGCATTAGAAGAAAGGCAATTCAGATGTAAAATCTTTTTTTTTTTTTTTTTTTGAGATGGAGTCTTGCTCTGTCGCCTAGGCTGGAGTGCAATGGCATGGTCTCGGCTCACTGCAACGTCCACCTCCTGGATTCAAGCAATTCTCCTGCCTCAGCCTCCCGAGTAGCTGGGATTACAGGTGCATGCCACCATGCCCAGCTAATTTTTGTATTTTTAGTAGAGATGGGGTTTCACCATGTTTGCCAGGCTGGTCTCAAACTCCTGACCACGTGATCCACCCACCTTAGCCTCCCAAAGTGCTGGGATTACAGGCATGAGCCACGGCACCCAGCCCGGATGTAAAATCTTTAAGATGAAGCAAAACACCTAGAATTCTGAATTTGAATTGAAAGTCTCAGATCAGAATGAACTCATTTTTTTCTTAAAAAAAAATTGTAAAGGGTCCTATCTCTGTCCTCTGAAAAGGTCTAGCATTATTGAGCACTGAAACAATGAGTGCTTCTAGTACCTGGATGGTGACCTATAAATACTAGTAAGATTGGTGCAAAAATAATTGTGATTTGCCAGGGCAGGTAAATTACCTGGGCAAATCGCAATTACTTTTGCACTAACCTAATATTGTCCCGTTTGCTTGGTAAATTTTCCTCTCTTGCTTTTTTCTGCTTTCCGTTTGCTTGGTAAATTTTTCTCCCTTGCTTTTCTCTGCTTTCTGTTTGCTTGGTAAATTTTCCTCCATCCCTTTATTTTGTACCTACGTGTGTCCTTGCATGTCAGCTTGGTCTCTTGAATACAGCGTCCAAGTCTTGACTCTATCCAGCTTGCCATTCTGTGTCTTTTAATTGGGGCATTTAGCCTATTTACATTTAAGACTCATATTGTTATGTGTGAATTCAATCCCATCATCATGATGCTCGCTGGTTACTTTGAAGATTTGTTGATGTAGTTGCTTCACAGGTCTTGATTCTTCAGTGTTTTGTAGTGGCTGGTAATGGTTTTTCCTTCATATTAGTGCTTCCTTCAGGAGCTCTTGCAAAGCAGGACTGGTAGTGATGAATCACCACAGCATTTGCTTGTCTGAAAATGATTTTATATCTCTTTCACTTATGAAGCTTAGTTTGGCAGGATATGGAATTCTGGGTTGGAAATTATTTTCTTTTCTTTTTTTTTAAAGATGGGGTTTCACCATGTTGGCCAGGCTGATCTTGAACTCCTGACTTCAGGTGATCCACCCACCTTGGCCTCCCAAAGTGCTAGGATTACAGGCGTGAGCCACCACACCCGGCTGGAAGTTATTTTCTTTAAAAATGTTGAGGTGGGTGCAGTGGCTCACACCTGTAATCTGAGCACTTTGGGAGCCTGAGGTGGGCAGATTACCTGAGGCTAGGAGTTCGAGACCAGCCTGACCAACATGGAGAAACCCTGTCTCTACTAAAAATACAAAATTAGCTGGGCATGGTGTCGCATGCCTGTAATCTCAGCTACTCAGGAGGCTGAGGCAGGAGAATCACTTGAACCCGGGAGGTGGAGGTTACGGTGAGCTGAGATCGTGCCATTGCACTCCAACCTGGGCAACAAGAGTGAAACGCCGTCTCAAAAAAAAAAAAAAAAAAAAAGTTGAATATTGGCCCCCAATCTCTTCCGGCTTGTAGGATTTCTGCTGAAAGGTCCACTGTTAGTCTGATGGGCTTCCCTTTGAGGTGACCTGGCCTTTCTCTCTGGCTGCCCTTAACATTTTTCCTTCATTTTGACCTTGGAGAATCTGATGATTATGTGTCTTGGTGTTGATCTTCTTGTGGAGTATCTAACTGGGGTTCTCTGGATTTCCTGAATTTGAATGTTGACCTGTCTTGCCAGGTTGGGAAGGTTCTCCTGGATGATATCCTGCAGTATGTTTTCCAACTTGGTTCCATTCTGCTGTCTCTTTTGGATACCCCAATCAGTTGTACGTTCAGTCTTTTTACATAATCCCATAATTCTCAGAGATTTTGTTTGCTCCTTTTCATTCTTTTTTCTCTACTCTTTTCTGTTTTATTATTTATTTATTTATTTATTTGTTGAGATGGATCTCGCTCTGTCTCTCAGGCTGGAGTGCAATGGCACAATCTCACCTCACTGCAACCTCCACCTCCTGGGTTCAAGCAATTCTCCTGCCTCAGCCTCCGAGTAACTAGGATTATAGTTTACCATGTTAATCAGGCTGGTCTCAAACTCCTGACCTCAGGTGATCCACCCGCCTTGGCCTCTCAAAGTGCTGGGATTACAGGCATGAGCCACCACACCTAACCTTCTGTCATATTTTAGCAAGATAGTCTTCAAGCTTGGAAATTCTTTCCTCTGCTTGGTGTATTCAGCTATTGATACTCATGGTTGTGTTGTGAAGTTCTCGTGGTGTGTTTTTCAGCTCCATCACGTCATTTATGTTCCTCTTTAAACTGGTTATTCTGGTTAACAGCTCCTGTAATGTTTTATCATGGTTCTTAGCTGCTTTGCATTGGGTAATAATGCAAAGAATTGTTACTTTTCTGTTATTTGGTAGTAACAAGCTCAGGGAAGTTTGTTATTACCTACCTTCTGAAGCCTAATTCTGTCAGTTCGTCCATCTCAACCTCAGCCCAGCTCTCAGCCCTTGCTGGAGAGGTGTTGGCGATCATCTGGAGGAGAAGATGTACCGGGCTCTTTGAGTTTTCAGCATTTTTTTCATTGATTTTTTTTCTCACCTTCATGAGTTTAGCTTTGATCTTCAAGGCTGCTGACCTTTGGATGGGGTTTGCTTGGGGACTTTTTGTTGAAGCTGTTTTTGTTGTTGCTTTCTGTTTGTTTCTCTTTTAACAGTCAGGCCAACAAGGGTATGAAAAGATGCTCACCATCACTAATCATCAGGGAACTGCAAATCAAAAACACAATGAGCTATTACCTGATGCTCATTGGAATAGCTACTATTAAAAAAAAAAAAAATATGTCAGCTGGGCGCAGTGGTTCACACCTGTAATCCCAGAACTTTGGGAGGGTGAGGTGGGCGGATAACAAGGTCAGGAGTTCGAGATCAACCTGGCCAACATGGTGAAACCCCGTGTCTACTAAAAATACAAAAATTAGCTGTGTGTGGTGGTGTGCGCCTGTAGTCCCAGCTACTCGGGAGCCTGAGGCAAGAGAATTGCTTGAACCAGGGAGGCAGAGGTTGCAGCAAACAGAGATCATGCCACTGCACTCCAGCTGGGTGACAGAGCAAGACTCCATCTCAAAAAAACAAAACAAAACCAAAAAGTAACAAGTGTCAGTGAGGATGCAGAAAAACTGGAACTCTTGCACGCTGTTAGTGGTATTGTAAAATGGTGTACTGCTATGCAACAATAATACGGAGTCTCCTCAAAAAGTTAAAAATAGACCAACCGTACGATACTGCAATCCCACTTCTGAGCATATATCCTAAAGAATGAAAAAAGGATCTCAAAGAGAGCGGTACTCCTATGTTCATTACGACATTATCCACAATAGCCAAGACGTGGAAGCAACCTAAATGTCCGTGGATGGATGAATCGATAAAGAAAAGATAGTACATACATACAGTGAAGCATCATTCAGTCTTTTTTAAAAAACGGAAATCCTGCCATATGCTATACCGATGATAACCTTGAATACATCATGCTGAGTGAAGTCAGCCAATCACGAATATTGCATGATTCCACTTACAAGAGGTACCCAAAGTCATCAAATTCATAGAGACAGAAAGTAGAATGGTGGTTTCCAGGAGCTGAGGGGAGGGGAAATGGGGAGCTTTTGCTCAAGGAGACAGAGTTTCAGTCATGGAAGATGAAAGAGTTCGGGAGAACTCTTGTGCAACAGTGTACATATAGTTAACAATATTGTGATGTACACTTAACAGTCGTTAAGAGAGGGCGGGTGCAGAGGCTCACTCCTATAATCCTAACACTTTGGCAGGCCAAGGCAGCAGGATTGCTTGAGCCCAGTAGTTCAAGATCAGCCTGGGCAATATGGAAACACATCTTTTTTACTAAAAATCAGAAAAGTTAGCCAGGTGTGGTGGCTCACACCTATAGTCCCAGCTACTCAGGGGGCTGAAGTGGGAGGATTGCTTTAGCCCAGGAGGTTGAGGTTGCAGTGAGCCATGTATGTGCCACTGCACTCCAGTCTGAGTGACAGAGCTAAACGCTGTCTCAAAAAAGGAAAAAACAAAACAAAACAGAAGGGAGTCCCCACACTGGGGATAACAGCAGCTACAGTCCCGCCCCTTCCACTCTTGCATCCCAGGCTTCCGCCTGGATCATTGCTGAATTGACTTGGTTTGGGTATTTTACCTTCCTTAGCAAGGAAAAGGCCCTTCCTCTGTTGGGCTCTTCCATGGCTCTCTCAGGCTCTCGGGCTGCTCACCTGAATCCCACAGTGCCCCTTCCACACATCTCTGCTGAGCCTATCTTTCTGGACTACTGTGAACACAAGCTCTGGCTCAGCCATCTCTACTTCTCCAAGCTTGGCTGCGAGCTTGGCTGACAGTGGGCAGCCAACCAGTGTCAAATGGATCCCAAAGAAATTGGTTTTACTGGCCAGGTGCAGTGGCTCACGACTGTAATCCCAGCACTTTGGGAGGCCGAGGCAGGCGGATCAGGAGGTCAGGAGTTTGAGACCAGCCTGGCCAATATGGTAAAACCCCATCTCTACTAAAAATACAAAAATTAAAAAAAAAAAAAAAAATCAGCTGGGTGTGGTGGTGCACGCCTGAAATCCCAGCTACTCAGGAGGCTGAGGCAGAAGAATCACTTGAACCTGGGAGGCGAAGGTTGTAGTGAGCTGAGATTGCTTTGCACCGCTGTACTCAAGCCTGGTTGACAGAACAAGACTCCGTCTGAAAAAAAAAAAAAAAAAGAAAGAAATTGTGTTTACTTGGCTCTATGGCAAGACTCAGTTAAGTCCCTCCAGTCTCTCCAGCTGGAAGAAATGCTCCTTCAGCAAAGAACACAGGAGACAAATAGAGGTGACATTATCTCCAGTTGACAAGTGAGTACACAGAAGGCCAGAGAAGCTGGCAGCTTGCCCAAGATCACCCAGCTAGTTAATGGCAGAGCTGGGACCAGCTTCCACAGTCCTGGCTCCAGGTCTGGTGTTCCTTCAGGGACACACACCCAAACCACCATCGCTGACCTCAGACAGGCAGGTTTCTCTATTAGGCATGACAGGCCCGGGCCTAGTGCCTATGAGCTTTACAAGGCCCAAGAAAATGTACTGGCTCCTAAATTTAAAGAGAAAACAGCAAAATTAATCAAAGCAAATGTTTATGAACTGTAAAGCTGTCATCTACTCAAGTGCAGTCGAGCTCGGGTCTTCCGCCTGGCGTGGTGGCTCACAGCCTGTAATCCCAGCACTTTGGGAGGCCAAGGCAGGTGGACTACCTAAGGTCAGGAGTTCAAGACCAGCCTGGCCAACATGGTGAAACTCTGTCTCTACTTAAAATACAAAAATTAGCCAGGCATGGCGGCAGGTGTCTGTAATCCCAGCTACTGGGGAGGCTGAGGCAGGAGAATCACTTGAACCCAGGAGGCGGAGGTTGCAGTGAGCCAAGATCACGCCACTGCACTCTAGCCTGGGGAACAAGAATGATGTTATGGTTTATGACTACTATCTATTCATTTGTTCTTTCTTTTTTTCTTTTCTGAGACAGAGTCTCTCTCTGTCACCCAGGCTGGAGTGCAGTGACATGATCTCGTCTCACTGGGATTACAGGTGCACACCACCACGCCCAGCTAATTTTTGTATTTTTAGTACAGACAGGGTTTCACCATTTTGGTCAGGCTGGTATCAAACTCCTGACCTCGTGATCCACCTGCCTTGGCCTCCTAGAGTGCTGGGATTACAGGCGTGAGCCACTGTGCCCAGCAGAAGTCTGCTTTTATTAATAAGTATTAGTTTTTATTCTTACCTGATTCATTGTAAGAAAACAGTCTGAGTCTAACCCACCCAGCTGGGTGGCGCTTGGGCCTGAGGACCCCTGGCCTTGGAATATAGGAGTTTTGGGGGTAAAGAGCTGACCAAGCTGGTTGGGGTTAAGGCAAACTCCAGAGACCAGTTCTAACTCCCGAGGCTCCCACTCCAGGCTCTTCAGGGGAAATTGCAGGAGAGGCCCTCCCTTGCCTGTAGTTAAGTGCAAAGAACCATCTTTCAAGGAACGAAGGACCCTCCTGGAGCAAGGATTCCCTGCTCTCACAATGATTCAATCACATCCAACCAGAGTCTTAGCTGGGGCCCTGCCAGGTGCCAGGGCCTGGTCCCGTTCCTGGGAGCAAAGATGAAGACCAGCTTCCTACGAGCCTCCATCTCCCAGTGACAATGGAGGAATGACGATACAATGGCACAGGGTCTCCTGTCACTCCGTAAAGGCTAAAGGAACAAACATTAGCAGGAGAACCTGGAATAAGAGACGAGCTCTGAATCCGGGAAGACTCCTCGGCAGATGCAGGATCAGGACTGGAGCTGGGAGAAAGGGTGGGTCTTTGATGGATAAAAGTGAATAGCTATGGGAGGAAAGACTTAAGCAAAGGACGGAGGGGACCCAAGGGTCCTGTGGGGCACCCCAGGGGCTGGTGTGGATGAAGCAGAGGGCTGATGGGGCCCAGAGGAGGGACGCTAGGGGACAAACCCTCAGGCAGTCCCACGAGCCTGTTTCGCCCCCGTCAGAGAGCTGAGCCTGGCACACGGGGTGAGTGAGACTCCATCATCCTTCTCATCTCTCTTTCTCTGCAACTCTCCCCAGAAAACTGATAATAACTGCTTGGCACAGAGTTCCCCGTGTTTATTCAAGCTCATGTAACCATATGTGAGCGCTGCCAGAACAATTTAATCTCAGGAAGCAGAGGAGCATGAGGAAAGAAGGCTGGTATGGGAGTCAGAAGACATATAGGTTTTGGTTCTTGGCTCAGCCACTGACTTTCCCTGTAAACCGGAGCTGGTCTCCTCCTGTCCTCCAGGCATCATTTTCTTCATCTAACCCAGAGTCTGGCATAGAGCTGGCAATTTTCTTTTTATTTTTTTTTTTTTTTGAGACAGAGTTTCGCTCTTGTTACCCAGGCTGGAGTGCAATGGCGCGATCTCGGCTCACCGCAACCTCCGCCTCCTGGGTTCAGGCAATTCTCCTGCCTCAGCCTCCCGAGTAGCTGGGATTACAGGCGTGCACCACCACGCCCAGCTAATTTTTGGTATTTTTTTAGTAGAGACGGGGTTTCACCATGTTGACCAGGATGGTCTCGATCTCTTGACCTTGTGATCCACCCGTCTCGGCCTCCCAAAGTGCTGGGATTATAGGCGTGAGCCGCTGCGCCGGGCCGAGCTGGCATTTTTCAACGTTTGAGGCCAGGTGCAGTGGCTCATGCCTGTAATCCCAAACTTTGGGGATGCTGAGGCAGGAGGATCTTTGGAGGTCAGGAGTCTGGGACCAGCCTGGGCAATATAGTGAGACTCTCATCAAAAAAATTGTTTTAATTAGCCAGATGTGGTGGCACACACCTGTAATCCCAGCTACTCAGAAGGCTGAGGTGGGAGGATCACTTGAGCCCAGGAGTTGGAGGCTGCAGTGAGCTATGATCCTGCTACTGCATTCCAGTCTGGGTGACAGAGTGAGACCCTGTCTCTATTTTTAAAATATTAATAATAGGTAAGGCAAGGTGGCTCAAGCCTGTAATCCCAGCACTTTGGGAGGCCAAGGCAGGCGGACCATGAGGTCAAGAGATTGAGACCATCATGGCAAACATGGTGAAACCCCATCTCTACTAAAAACACAAATTTTAGCTAGGCATGGTGGCAAATGCCTGTAGTCCCAGCTACTTGGGAGGCTAAGGCAGGGGAATCGCTTGAACTCCGAAGGTGGAGGTTGAAGTGGGCTGAGATCATGCCAATGTACTCCATCCTACATGACCGAGAGAGACTCGGTCTTAAAAATAATAATAATAATAATAATAAAATAAAAATGTTAGTTGAGTGATTGAAAGTATTAGATAGTCTCAAAGGCTCCTTCCGGTCTTGAAAATTCTGTGACCCATGAAGGAATCAGTTGCCATTTAGATGATGTAAAATAGTGGTCCCCAACCTTTTTGGCGCCAGGTATCAGTTTTGTGGAAGACAATTTTTTTCCCTGGACAAGGGGTGGGGAGGGAGATGGTTTCGGGATGAAACTGTTCCACCTCAGATCATCAGGCATTAGGTAGATCCTCAAAAGCAGCACACAACCTCGATCCCTCGCATGTCCAGTTCACAATAAGGTTCACGCTCCTATGAGAATCTAATACGGCTGCTGACCTGCCAGGAGGCAGAGATCACGTGAGCAGCAGGCAGAGCGAGGGGATGTTCATTGGCCTGCTGCTCAGCTCCAACCGGTACTGGTCTACCTGGGGCCGGGGGCCTCTGGCGTGTGCTGCGTCCTGCGTTGCACAAGGGTTCAAAGACCTAAGAAGGAACAGCGGGGGAGAGAGAAAGTCACACAGACAGACATACAGAAAGCTGGGCCAAGCGGTCCGAAAAGCTGATGATGTCAGTGTCTTCGGCCCACATGTGCCTCAGAGTACGAGGCTGTAGTTACTTAGAACAGCCTGTGGTTATAATTCTCATATTTCAGTTAACATACTTCTGCTAACAACTATCTTGCAGCAAGGTCAGTGAGAGCTGGTTATCTTTTTCTAAGCCTCTCTGCTCTTCTCCGAGACACACATTCCCCTATTACGGTTTCCTTCTCTGGAGTTCACCCAAAGTTCACAGCAGCCTTGCTGCTGATTTCCCCAGAGGGGGTGGGCTACACTGGCTCTCTACAGGGACCCCGATGTAAAACATAAGTTGATTAAAAATTTTGTTGTGCTGGGCACAGTGGTACGTGCCTGTAGTCCCAGCTACTCGGGAGGCTGAGGCAGGAGGATCGCTCGAGCCCAGGAGTTCTGGGCTGTAGTGCCCTATGCCAACTGGGTGTCTGCACTAAGTTCGGCATCAGTATGGTGACCTCCTGGGCGCAGGGGACCGCCAGGTTGCCTAAGGAGGGGTAAACCGGCCCAGGTCAGAAACAGAGCAGGTCAAAACCCCTGAGCTGATCAGTAGTGGGATCGTGCCTGTGAATAGCCACTGCACTCCAGCCTGGGCAACACAGCTCTAAAAAATAATTTTTTTTTGTTCCAAGTAAAAGACAACATGTCTACCCCTGAATCTAGAGATGGAGGCAGTTTCAAGTGTAGCACATCACAGAGCTTGGAGGGAAGCAAATAGTTCCCCAGAGGAAAATCTGGATCTAGTGTCCAGAAGGGAAGTGGATATTGGGAAGTAGGTATGGATCTGATGAAATCAATTCCAGGAAAAAGCAAAAAGCGAACTATCTGGATTCCTGCCACTACACATACACACCCCCGTTAACCCCCATACATACCTACGATATTGAAAGGGCAGCCAGATAGGTGAGTAAATAGTGGCAAAAAATGGGAGCCACTTGGTTCCAACTAATGCTTTCAGAGAATTACAAAAGGCAGGGGTGTTGGACAGGGGATTAGAATATCATCCACGCAGTTGGAAACAGATGAGAAAGGTAGTAATAGCATGTAAAGTCCCTTCCCATGGGAGGGCTCTCCTGGCTCTGCCTGGGGCCGGCTGGCTTCTGAGCATCCGATCACAGGCTTTGTCAGAAGGGTGGATGAGCCCTCCCCCCAGAAAACTAAGGGTAGGCTAAGGCCTCAAGGGAGGAGCTGGTGTTGCCCCAGTTTGGAAGTGGGTCATCCTATGTTCCCCGGCATGTGAACACCTTCAGCTCCAGAGACCCGGACACTCTTTCAGGCACGATTATACGGTTCTCAGATCCTACCTAGTAATGAGACACCATGAGCCCCTCGGGGAAGCATCTCCCACTGCTCCCTAAGATGGTGTGTCTTGGCAGGGTGTGGTGGCTCACACCTGTAACCAAGCACTTTGGAGGAGGCCAAGGCAGGTGGATCACCTGAGGTCGGAAGTTCAAGACCAGCCTGACCAACATGGTGAAACCCCGTCTTTATTGAAAAAAAAAAAAAAAAAAAAGACGGTGTGTCTTGTGGCTGAGTAGAGGCCCCCAGCCTCCGGGAGGACCAGCCAAGCACAGTGGGAGCAGTGCCGATCTGAGGAGCCAGCCGTGGTCTCTGTGAATTACAAGCTGCAGAAATACCCTTAGCTCTCTGGCGTGGGCCTAGACCCACTGTCCTGCTCAGAAAGCCACTGGACAGCCACCAGTCTCCAGGCTGCTTAGGCATCTCCTGGGCCTGCCAGCCATGAGCACCAAGTCCAGGAGATGCCTGCCAGCCATGAACACCAAGTCCAGGAGATCAAGACCAATTCCAATTCTTTAAGCCCTGCCATAAGATTCCCAATAGCACCTTCCAAAGAACCACAAAACTCCCACCAAGCAAACAGACTCCAGTTACTAATCACATCCGCCTATTCATTTCGAAGATTACCCGTGATCACTTTGCTGATGGTAGAATCACAGCAACTACTTTGAAAGTGCCCTCTGCCAAAGCTGGTGGCTTGAAGCCAGCAGAAGGTCGGTGCTGGCTCGCCTTCAGGACTCAGGGTGCAGGAAGTGCTCTCCACCTGTAGGGAAATTTCAGAAGCCTCAGCAAGTGGAATCTTGGAGGTCTTCTTCCTGCATGCCTCGAGGTTAAGGGAATGTACGTGCTGAGTTTCAGCATTGCTGTCATGGCTGAGTCAAGGCACCAGATTTGGAAAATTGGGCCACAATCAGAGTCCAGGTTCCAGTCAGAGCCCTGTTTCTTACCAGCTGTGCAATCTTAGGCAAGGCCGTCTCTTAATCTCTCTTATCTCCAGTTTGTTCACTGGATAAAGGGAACCTCTGCTGCCAGCCCTACCTACTCAGAGGTGCGGTCAGTGTCAGCCCCAAAACTTACTTTATGTAAAAATCTCTGTTATGTTTATGAAAGGACAACTTCAACAATGCATTGGTCCACTGCCAGGAAGGACAGGACATTGTTTTGAAGTAGCAAGCTGGTTTTATAACAACCCTTCGGCCGGGCGCGGTGGCTCAAGCCTGTAATCCTAGCACTTTGGGAGGCTGAGGTGGGTGGATCACGAGGTCAAGAGATCGAGACCATCCCGGTCAACATGGTGAAACCCCGCCTCTACTAAAAATACAAAAAATTTAGCTGGGCATGGTGGCGCGTGCCTATAATCCCAGCTACTCAGGAGGCTGAGGCAGGAGAATTGCCTGAACCCAGGAGGCGGAGGTTGCGGTGAGCTGAGATCGTGCCATTGCACTCCAGCCTGGGTAACAAGAGTGAAACTCCGTCTCAAAAAAAAAAAAAAAAAAAACCGTTCTTGACTTCTTCCCCCGTCGGCCCCTAGTGACAGCCCACAGATTCCTCCAGTTGAGGAAACATTCTGTGACCACAAAAGCAAGCCACGGGAACTGGTCCTCAGAACCACTGAGCCCAGGACTGTGACATCTCCATCCCCGTGGCAGCACTAGTCCCCATCCCCAACTGCCTCGCAGTGTCCTCAGGTCTCTGCCAAGGAATAATCCTGAAACCCCAGAAAGACTCGCTAATTCCCGGCTTCTTCCTTAAGGGAGGCAGAAACAGCTGGGAGTCTTACTTAAGTAAAGATGGAAAAACCAAACCTGACTGGCCGCAGTGGCTCATGCCAGCACTTTGTGAGCCTGAGGCAGGTGGACAGCTTGAGGCCAGGAGTTCGAGACCAGTGTGGGCAACATAGGGAAACCCTGTTCTACTAAAAATACAAAAATTAGGCTGGGCATGGTAGTGCGTGCCTGTAGTCCCAGCTACTCAGGAGACTGAGGTAGGAGAATCACTTGAACCTGGGGGGCAGGGTTGCAGTGAGCTGAGATCATGCCACTGCACTATAGCCTGGGCAACAGAGCAAGACTATCAAAAAAAAAAAAAAAAAAAAAAAAGAAGGCCGGACGCAGTGGCTCCCACCTGTAATCCCAGCACTTTAGGAGGCCAAGGCAGGTGGATCACTTGAGGTCAGGAGTTCAATACCAGCCTGACCAACATGGTGAAACCCCATCTCTACTAAAAATAGCTGGGTGTGGTGGTGAGCACCTATAATCCCAGCTACTCGGGAGGCTGAGACAGGAGACTCACTTGAATCTGGGAGGCGGAGGTTGCAGTGAGCCGAGATCGCGCCACTGCAGTCCAGCCTGGGTGACAGAGTGAGACTCCGTCTCAATAAAAAACAAACAAACAAAAAAACCTATGAGGTGGTGGTGGAGCAGCCTAACGCTTAGTAACAGAAAAGGTAAGAGTTGAGCTAAGAGCCAAGTCCAAGTTAAATCCAGCCCATATTTATTGGTAGTCTGGGAGCCTTTAAATCTGTTAAGTGCTTTGCCAGGTGCTGAGGTGGGAAAGGCAAAGGCATGCCTAAGATAAAGGGCATTAGTTCCCTTCCAGTGGGGGAGGCAGGTCCAGGGCAGGTCTACAGTACAGTACGGTGTGGCATAGGAGACCATGCACTCAGAGTGCTGGAGGGCACGAAAAATGGAAATTCTCAGCTCCGTGGGGCAGTGCAAGGAGCCTCGAGAGGATATTTGAGCTGGGTGTTGAAGGTCGGGTAGTTTTTCAGGCAGAAGGGTCAGAGGCAAGCCATCTGGGCAGAGGGACCAGCTGTGTGAAGTCCCAAGGTGTGAGGGGAACACTGTTGGGCTAGAGGGAAGCCTGGGGGTGAGTGGCTGGGCCACACCCAGGAATCACAATTGTATCCCAAGGGCAGTGGGGAGCCCTTAAGGAGTTTTATTTTTACTTTTATTTATTTAGAGACAGGGTTTGGCTCTGTTGCCCAGGGTGGAGTGCAGTGGCACAATCATAGCTCACTGCAGCCTTGAACTCCTGAGCTCAAGCAATCCTCCTGCCTCAGCCTCCTGAGTACTTGGGACTACAGGCCTGTGCCATCATACCCGGCCAATTTTTGTATTTTTTTTATAGAGAGGGAGACTCACTATGTTACCCAGCCTGGTCTCAAACTCCTGGGGTCAAGTAATCCACCCACCTCTGCCTCTAGAGTGCCGGGATTACAGGCATGAGCCACTGTACCAGCCTCCCTAAGTTGTCATCACAAAGTGCTTATCTTTGCATTTCTTAATGCTGGGACAGACAGAACAGAGACAAGTAAGAGAGGCTGGGACTGCAGGCAGTGGTCCAGGCAGGAAAGAAAGAGCCCGAGACGCTGGGAGCAGCCACAGGCTGGAGGTCTCAGCCATGCTGAGGGGGAGATCGTTTGCGTCCTGACTCTCTCATAGGACACTCAGGACTTCCCTCTGCTGACTTAGGCCCTATCTGCTGGCCCAGCAAGACTCACTAGCTCTCCTGGATTGTGCCCCTTCTTTGAGGGCAGAAAAGCCCTCGCCGCTCCCTCTGGCTGCCTCATTCTGCTGCCTCCCGGCTGGGCTGGTCCCTGGCTGTCTCAGATGCTCTTGGATCTACTCCCCCCCTCTGCCCCGGTGCTCAAGGGACTGTGATTGTGCAGCCATCGTTCCCCTCCACCACAGTGAGTGTCCACACGGTGAGAACCCCCAAGGCAGACACAGTCCCCATTTCCACGAGGAGGCACTCCCAGTCCCTGGATATCAAGGCCTCTCTGGCTGCTGAGGTCCCTGCCCAGAGGTGCAAGTCATTTTTTTTTTTTTTTTCACCCTTCTCCCAAGGCTGCTAGCCCTGGCTACCGCCTGCCACCTGTGCTGAGCTGGGCCTCTCCTGATTTGGCCAGGGTGAGCACAGCTGGGCCTGGACGGGGTGATGTGGGGATGCCAAGTGGCTGGGTCCCAGCTGATGGGGTGCAATGAGAACTGTAGTGAAGAGGGCGCCCAGAGTGTGTGCTCAAGGTAGCATGGGAGAGGGCTGGCTTCAGATACTGTAAATAACACAGGAATCAAAGTTCAGAGAGGCCAGGTAGCCTCTTCACTGCGGGCAGCTCCCAGGGGCGCACAGGGAAGGATACAGCTGGGGACTGTTAAAGGCAAAAGCCTTGAACTCCAGGAGCCACTAGTCCAGATGTTCTGCTGGGCATGACCATTCGGGAGAAGAGGTGCGGAGCTGCAAACTGCTAGAGCTGGAAGCGCCTTGGGCTGTGCCAGGATTGGAGACACAGCTCAAAGTGAAGCTCAAAGTCCAGCCAGGAAGCAAACACACAGCTGGGACCCCATGTGATAAGGGCTGGGGCAGAAGGCTGGAGTGCAGGGGGGCCTGAGTGAGCGTTCAAAAACAGGCCCTGCCTTCGGTTTGCAGTAGTCCTCAAACATCGCAGGCTGTGGCTCTCGTTAACCTTCTGGAGGAGGTGGGGGGCTGGGGGTTCTGAGTATCTACACTCTTGAGTCCGCTGGTCTCAAGGGCTTTCAAGAAACGACTTAAGGACAAGCTCTGTGAATACGATTGCATCATCCAGAAATGTACCCGAATCTGATTTAGTACTGTTTTTTCCATGTTCTGAATTTCAAAACTCGAATTTCCTGCTTTACTTCACTTCACTTCAGGGGGAATCCCAGACATTTAAAACATCAGCTCTTCAGTTAAAATGCCATGAAACCCACGTCTCCAGCCCTGAGGTTCTTCTTGAGGTTTTCCTTTGTTGTAACCAGCCCGTGGAACAGTTTGGGCTCTGCCTTTTCACACAGCGCTTCCTTCACACACCCATTCCTTCAACACACTTATTAAACACAGTGATCGTATTTAATGGCCACAGGCTTCCTGTCATGTGCCCTGTCCTAGTTTTCTGCTGAAAAGCCAGTGACTCTATGGCCTTGGGCAAGCCTAACCTTCTTTGGGTCTCACCTTTCTGTAAAACACAATGATTTGGAAGCTCTAAAGTCCCTTCCAAGCCTTTAAATTTGTGGGGGTCTATGATGATTTCCTAGCTGTAGAATCCTACATTGTAACGGTCCGGAGAAGGGAAAGAAACCCAGCACCTATTGAGAATTCCCCACGCGGTGGGAAGGCACGAGCAAGAGACAGGCAGGAAAAGAAAAACCATGGCTTGCCAGCAAAAACACCATCAGAGGCCCCACTGGGTGATCTCAGACCCCTTTGTTCCCCGCCCAGCCTCTGGTCTTTGTTTCATTAGGAAATGACGGGAGGTGGGTGCTCTTTCTCACCCCCTCCCTCCTTCCCTCCACAGTGAAGCCACAGCCCTCCAGGTCTTCTGACTGCTTCTCTCCTCCAGGACAAAGCACTTTTGGAGCCCAAGCCCGGCCCACCAGAGTGCTAAGTCACGGTGGGACAGCAACTCTCTACCAGCAGAGTGCTGAGTCACGGTGGGACAGCAACTCTCCACCGCAACCCCCACCCCCGCCCCCTCCTCCTCCGGGATGCGCTGAGCCTCCAGAAACCTCCGGCTTGGCTCTTCTCTCGTTCGAGGTCCCTCCCGCCACCCCTCGCCCTGGGAGGCTGCTGTCCCGGGAGTTCAGCCAAACTCCCCGCCGCAGCCTCCAAGTCACGAGGAGCTGGGCTGGAGGGTGGGGGAGGTGGAACCCTGGTCAACAAAGGTCCAAAGACTAGGCCACAGCTTCGGAAGAATCTAAAGGCTTGGAGATTGCAGTTCTGACACCTCAAGTTACCAGAAAGTAGGGAAGGGACAGAAGCAATCATATAAACAGTCATATAAACACACACACACACACACACAAACTCTCTCTCTCTCTCTCTCTCTCTCTCTCTCTCTCTCTCACGCTCTTACACTCCCCCACCAACAGATTTCCCTTCCATTGTTTCCACCAGCCTTCCCTAGTGACTTTCTACAGCACAAGCTGCCCCTCAGTATTGCTGCGATGTTCACTGCAGCTACGTACGTGTTCAGCCAAGCATGGCGCCAATACTGACTCAGGAAACCTACTCCCTGCAGCAGATCGACTTTCTTCCGGTGGGTCCAACAACTTCATGCTGGCTCTGTCCCCCTGGACATCCCGGAAGCCTGGAAACTCAGCACATGTATTCTAAAACCAAGCTGACCTTCCCCAAGGGCCTTCCCCAAAACCTGCATTTCTTCCTGTGCTCCTCGGCTCAGGGAATGGCAGCAGCAGCCAGGCTGCCCAAACCAGAAAGCTGGGAGCTCCCTTACCCACTGCCCACCCCCACCCCCAACTTTTGTCTATCAGTCTGTTAATTCAGTTTTCTCCAGATCTGTCAAATCTTCGTTCTATCCCCTCTGCTCTCTAAGAACTAAGGCTGCTGCACCCCGACTGCTGCCCAGATCTCTAGCCTCACTCTCATCCGTCCTGAACATTCAATCATGCATCCATCTGTTCATGCAACACATATTGAGTACCAAGTACCAAGCACCTTGCAAAAAGCTGGGAGTGCAGAGACAAGACAGAAACAATGCCTGCCTTCCAGGAGCTTACCATCTATAGCACCAGGGCAGGCAATCAAAAGGGCCTCATAACGCCAGGCATGGTGACTCATGCCCATAATCCCAGCACTTTGGGAGGCCGAGGTGGGTGGATGGCTTGAGATCAGGAGTTCGAGAGACCAGCCTAGCCAAATGGTGAAAACCCGTCTCTACTAAAAATACAAAAATCAACCAGGTATGGTGGCAAGCGCCTACAGTCCCAGCTACTTGAGAGGCTGCAGCAGGAGGATCACTTGAACCCCAGAGGTGGAGGTTGCAGTGAGCCAAGATCGAGCCACTGCACTCCAGCCTGGGCAACAAGAGTGAAACTTCATCTCAAAAAAAAAAAATAAAGGTGTGACAAATATATAGCATTTAACTAGACATACACAAATATATATTATAGTTACTAATCTTCATCACTTATATGAGCTACAAATATCAACCCAATTTGTCGTCTCTGTTTTGACTCTGTTTACAACATCTTTTGTCTTACAGCTTTTCATTTTTAAGTAGTCAAATCTGCCAACTGTACTTTTATGGCTTCTGACAGCCTCAGAAGAATACTCCTTACCCCAAAATTATAAAAAATAATCTTCTATATATTCTTCTCAAAACCTTATACTTCTTTTAAGGCTTGGAGTTTTAATCCATCTGGAATGTATTTTTAAACACTGAGTGAGTCATTTTTCTCCACATGACTATCAATTGTTTCAGCATAATTTGTTAAACCCATTCTTTCTTCCCTAATTTGAAACGACACTTCAACATGTCCCAAGTTCCCATATGTAGGCGGGCAGGACTATTTTGTCGCAATAATGTAGTCATCTCTTTCTGCACCAGCACACACTGCTTATAGCACTTTACTGTACTTTTATTATAGCACCAAATGCAAATCTATCAACACACTGACTCCTCCAAATGAACTTTAGAATCATTTTGCGAAGTTTCAAAAAAAACATACTGTCCCAGAGTCAGTAATGACTGAGGGGGAAAAAAAAAAAAAAAAAAAAAAAAAAAAAAAAAAACCTGCCTCTTACAGAAATTGCAGTGAATTCATTTATTTGGGGAATACTGACTTTTTTTTTTTTTTTTGAGACAGAGTCTAGATCTGTCATCCAGGTTGGCATGCAGTGGCACGATCTCGGCTCACTGCAACCTCCGCCTCCCAAGTTCAAGCGATTCTCCTGCCTCAGCCTCCCAAGTAGCTGGGATTTACAGGTGCCTACCACCACACCCAGCTAATTTTTGTATTTTTAACAGAGACGGGGTTTCCCTGTGTTGCCCAGGCTGGTCTCGAACTTCCGACCTCATGATCCACCTGCCTCTGCCTCCCAAAGTGCTGGGATTTCAAGTGTGAACCACCACGCCTGGCCAACTGATATCTTTACAAAATGAAGACTGACCATTTGGGACTATGGTACCTCTTCATTTATGCAAGGCTGCCTTTTTAAATTTTTTTTTGTCCAGCAGTAAGCATTTATAGTTTTCTCTATATATTTCTTGTTAACTTTATTCCAAGGTACTTTAAGCTTTTGTTGCCAATGTAAGTAAAAAACATCTTTTTTTCCATTCTTTTTCCCCCCATTTTCTGTTGGTTACTGTTATAAAGGAAAGCTTTGGATCCTATATACGGTGGCTTTGCAATACTCTTATCCTAGGAGATTTCCAGTGTAAAGTTTCTAAAAACAAAGCTAATGTGGTGTCTCCATGCTGTCTCTAGGATCAAGTTTAACCCCTTTATGGCACACAACCCTGCCGGACCTTGTTCTATTCTTCACCCTATCCAGCATCACCAAACACGCACGGTATTTTCCAGCCCAACATACTTTCTTTTTTATATTCTGAGACGGAGTTTCGCTCTGTCTTCCAGGCTAGAGTGCAAAGGCGCGATCTCGGCTCACTGCAACCTCCACCTCTCAGGTTCAAGCGGTTCTCCTGCCTCAGCCTCCAGAGTAGCTAGGATTACAGGCACACGCCACCATGCCCAGCTAATTTTTGTATTTTTAGTAGAGACGGGTTTTGCTGGTCTCCAACTCCTGATCTCAAGTGATCAACCCGCTTCCACCTCCCAAAGTGCTGGGATTACAGGTATGAGCCACCGCGCCTGGCCCCAGGCCAACATACTTTCTTAAGGTAGCTTGAACAGGCCGTGCATTTCCACATCTTCACACCTTTGCATATGCTGTTTCACTCTGCTCCGAATTCCCTTCCCCCTTTCCCTCCCGCACTTCACCTTCCTTTTAACTTTTTCTTCAAACTTAGCTCAGGTGTCTCGCTTATGGAAGGCTTCCCTGACCTCCTCCTATATCCCAAACCGGGTAAGGTACTCACTGTCTAGCAACATTCTACTGTTTACCTTATTATTGTTGCTCTAGCACCACTAAAACGGTTTTCCTGCAAGTAACATAGGTGTTTTTTGTTTTTCTGAGACAGAGTTTCACTCTTGTTGCCCAGGCTGGAGTGTAGCTAGGATTACAGGTATGCCCCCACCACGCCCCGAAAATTTTTTGTATTTTTAGTAGAGGCAAGGTTTCTCCATGTTGGTCAGGCTGGTCTCGAACTCCCAACCTCAAGTGATCCACCCTCCTCGGCCTCCCAAAGTGCTGGGATTACAGGTGTGAGCCACTGCGCCAGGCACATAGCTGGCACATAGGTGAATTTTTAAATGAAACGGTGAAAAACAGATCACCCTAATTCCATCGGCAATTTGTTTTAATATTTCGGTAGAGTTGCTTTTTAACAATAAGGTTTGGAAGTCTAGCTTCTAGCTGCAGGTTTGTTAGCATCCTGAAAATGATCTTGATAGTTCTTCCACCGATGCCTCAAACAACCACGCGAGCGAACATTGGACCCCGAAGCCAGGATCTAGGTAGGGGCAGGGCCTGGCTCCAGCTCTGCCACCTATAAATTCACATCCACCCTGTGCCTGGGACTCAGCTGCAGGCCACACACGCTGGCTCCACCCCTCCCGGGGTCTCTTCCACCTGTCGCCCGCCACCAACCCCATCAGCTTCTCTCCAATGACACACCCAGGGTTGCCCAATAGGGCCACGGAGTGGGGCCGGTAAGAGGCCATTTTGAAAAGGCCTCAGGATGGGCTTCGCCTTTAGATCCACGTCGCTTCTCCTTTATTTCTAATCCGAGAGATATGTCCCTTGGGGGAGAAGCGACACTAGCGATTCTCTCGGAGGCCCCGGTGGCTCACCCCCACGACCCCCGGGGCGAGGCGGTCCTCATCCCTAGGGAAACCCGGCCCGCCCAGCCTTTGTTGCAGAAACTGCACAGGGAGCCATGTCTGCTTTCCACCAAAGGCGGACATGGTCGCTGGAGTCGGGAGGGCAGGGGCGGACCCGAAACCGGCCGTGCGCCCACTTCTCCATCGCTCTCCTTCCTGAACTCTGAGGACGAGGAAGTGGGCTCGACCACCTAAGGCCCGCGACCACCTTCCACCTTCCCAATCCGCAGCAAGATGTCACCAGGGCTTCCCCGCCGCTACGATTTTTAACACCACCCGGGCCAGGAGCCTCCGGGTGCCCGGTCTGGAAACTGGAAATCGGGATCACGCCATTACTCCCCTACCGCGCCCCGCGCGTTCCAAGGCCCGGGAGCCCCTAGATCAGGGCACTCCTCGCAGCTTCCCTCCAACCCCACTAAACGGGCCTCCAGGGCACAAAGACGGCACCGCCGTCCCCGAGGCCGTCCGGTACCCGCCCCAGCGCCCCAGCTCCGCCGGAGCGTGCGAGGGCCTCCCGCGGCCGCCCCTCCCCCACCGCAGGGGCGAGGCCGCGCGCCCACCGGAAGCAGCGGGCGCGGGGCGGGCGGCGCTGATTGGCCGGGGCGGGCCTGACGCTGCAGCCGCTATAAGAGCCAGCGAGCGGCCCGCTGCGCCAGACGTTCTTCGCCGAGAGTCGCCGCGGTCTCCTGCTTCAACAGTGCTTGGACGGAACCCGGCGCTCGTCCCCCACCCCGGCCGGCCGCCCACAGCCAGCCCTCTGTCACCTCCACACCGCGTCCTCGGACCGCCCCAAGGCCCCCGCCGCCTCTCCAGCGCCGCGCAGCCACCGCCGCCGCCGCCTCTCCTTAGCAGCCGCCATGACGACCGCATCACCTTCGCAGGTGCGCCAGAACTACCACCAGGATTCAGAGGCCGCCATCAACCGCCAGATCAACCTGGAGCTCTACGCCTCGTATGTTTACCTGTCCATGGTGAGTGCGGGCGGGCCAGGGCCGGGGCCGGGGCCGGGGCCGGGGCCGGGGCGGGGGCCGGGCGCGGTTCCCGGGGCGCGCGCTGGGGCGGGCCGGGGGTGTGGCCGTCCGCGGGCTTCCCCGCCTCCCTGCGCCCTTCTGGAAAATGGAGGCTGTTCGAGGTCTCCAAGGACTTCTCTGGCGCGGGAAGTCCAGGCAGCTGGTTCTTGGCTGTCCCCTGGGAACGCTCCCTCCTAGGCCAGGGCCACCTCTGCACACCCTTCTTTTTTAAAAGAGCGCTTGGCGTCCAGAAATCCTGGGTTGTAAGACTTGGCAGCAGCTCCTGCAGGAAACCTGCGGTTAGGAAGGTGGGGTTTTGCACTCCCATTTTTTCCTCTGCCTCTGGCATTTGGCCTTGAGACCCAGCGTTTTTTGCTTAGATATCCAACTCCCATCCGCCTAGGTACGGCGAGCCTGCACGGTAACGCTGTCGAATAGCCCCCTTGGGGGCTGGCGCGTAGTGGCTTATCTTGTGCCCTCTTGAGCAGCCGTATACACCTCTCTGCTCTGCTTATCTCTTAAGTCCCCCGCTTGCATTGAAGCATATCTCTAGAAATCGCCCCTTCTGCAGTCACCGAAGTGTCACCTGATCTTGCGCCTAGGGAACTTAATTTATCTTTTATGTATCTTACTGTGAGAGGTGTGGAGTTCTGACCTACTAATTGAACCCCTAGCTCTTGAGTAAAGTCAACCGACAGTTACTGGGCAATAAATTTTTCGGTGATCAGTGGAATCAATTTTCCCAAATCCTGGTCTTAGGCGGTGTCCTGAGAGTCTTCCTTAGAGTTGCCTTGTGATTGTCCAAACTGTCCCAAGAATAGATGTGTTCCAAATGGATTTGAAAACAAGCCTGTGTTTCCGTGACTGTTGCTGCCCTTCAGAAACACTTGACTACATCAAATGCCTAAAACCAAAAATCAAATTTTTGCAATACAATTATATTATAAAAGTATATTTACATCAATATGCTGTCCATATTTGTCACCTTGCATGGGAGTTTTTAATTTTATAAATAAATCCGCGGTATAGCTGGCCAGCTCCTGAGCTCTTTGTTTTAACCATGCTTTAACGTGGTTAATGGGGGGGGGGGGGGCGGGCAGAAAAGGACTTACGTGCAGTCAGTACTCCCGCAGCCAGCCTCTCATAAGTGAGGTTTGGCACGGGCTGTAAGAAGTGTTCTCTGCACTAATACAGATCCTTAAGACACTCCGTGTTCGAGGAAATGCCCATCATATTCTAAAGGTTCCTTGAAAGAAACTTTCAAAGGTCAAGTTTCCGTTTTCTATTTTAGAATAGAAGCACTACTGTTCGGTTCAATCCATCTACCCCCAATCTCCTTAGGCACTGATTCCGTCATGCTGTGCTTTGAGAAAGGAAGCCTAGGCTCACAAGACCATCTCGCCTCCCCGTAGATTGTCAACAGCCACTTGTCTGGGAATCCCTAGCATAACATATTCAGTGTTCCCCTTTCAGTCTTACTACTTTGACCGCGATGATGTGGCTTTGAAGAACTTTGCCAAGTACTTTCTTCACCAATCTCATGAGGAGAGGGAACATGCCGAGAAACTGATGAAGCTGCAGAACCAACGAGGTGGCCGCATCTTCCTTCAGGATATCAAGGTAAACAAAAGAACTACGGCTGTCATACTTGGTGATCTAGTGGTGCCGGGATGTCCGAAATCACTCCAACTATAGCAGTTGCCCTTGGAAAGTGATGATATGATGATACAGTGGGCTTTTGCCTTTTGTGCGTTTTTAGGCTTAACCGTCTAAATAAACTAAATTAGGCCGATATTAATACCTCCTTTGCCAAAGCATGGTGGTTAGGTAAGACAGGCTTTACTGATGTGTAGGTTAGTTGATAGAGATGCATTCACCTGTTCTCTTCATTTAGAAACCAGACCATGATGACTGGGAGAGCGGGCTGAATGCGATGGAGTGTGCATTACATTTGGAAAAAAATGTGAATCAGTCACTACTGGAACTGCACAAACTGGCCACCGACAAAAATGACCCCCATGTGAGTATTGGAAACCCAGGAAATAAATGGAGAAAATCGTTTGCTTTAGGGATTGGGAAAGCTGACTACTAACTGTCTTCCCCATTGTTTTCTAGTTGTGTGACTTCATTGAGACACATTACCTGAATGAGCAGGTGAAATCCATCAAAGAATTGGGTGACCACGTGACCAACTTGCGCAAGATGGGAGCACCCCAGTCTGGCTTGGCAGAATATCTCTTTGACAAGCACACTCTGGGAGACAGTGATAATGAAAGCTAAGCCTTAGGCTAATTTCCCCATAGCCACGGGGTGACTTCCCTGGTCACCAAGGCAGTGCATGCATATTGGGGTTTCCTTTACCTTTTCTATAAGTTGTACCAAAACATCCACTTAAGTTCTTTGTACCATTCCTTCAAATAAAGAAATTTGGTACCCAGGTGTTGTCTTTCAGGTCTTGGGATGAGTCAGACATCTATCTAGGCGAGCTTCCCGATTCTTTAAGTGCCTTTCAGTGTTCCCCACCACCACCACCAGTCGCCCATGCTGGAGTGCAGTGGCAGGAATCTCGGCTCACTGCAGCCTCCACCTCCTGGGTTCAAGTGATTCTCCTGCCTCAGCCTCCTGAGCAGCTGGGATCACAGGCGCATGCCACCATTCCCAGCTAGTTCTTGTATTTTTAGTAGAGATGAGGTTTCACCATGTTGGTCATGCTGGTCTCAAACTCCTGACCTCGTTATCCACCCACCTCAGCCTCCCAAAGGGCTGGGATTACAGGCGTGACCCACTGTGTCCAGCCTCCATTGTTCAGTTTTAGTCATGCGGATCAAAAAGAAGCTGGAGAGTATTTGTATTAAACTCCTTAGCTAAGGTGTGGCTGTCTTGGATTCAGACAGGACTAAGGGTTTCCCACTGAATCCAGTGTCTCCGGTTAAATGTTTACAATGATTCAGTCTAGCTTTCACAATTTTTATGAATGAAAGGCATTAAAGGCTGAACTAGTCCAGGACTACTGATTTTTATCTATTAGGCTAACCATTTGATTCAGGCTGTCGTGGGTTGTATGCCTCATTGTGGACAGCTGTTCAGCTGTGACTGGATCAGTGTTCTGCTGGTACCATGCAGGAGAGGACCTGGTTGGCGAAGCATCCCCCTTAGAAGGCAGGTTAGGAATGTGCTTCATCCCTAGTGAGAATGTGAGAGAAAATGGCATGAGTATGGAAGGTACCGTCATTTCAAATACTAAAATGTTGCAGTAGGAGGGCAAAGTTTTCTTTTTTTTTTTTTTTTTTTTTTTCGTTTTTTTTGTGACACGGTCTCACTCCATTGCCTAGGCTGGAGTGCAGTGGCTCAATCTTGGCTCACTGCAACCTTCACCTCCTTGGTTCAAGCAATTCTCTCAGCCTCCTGAGTTACTGGGATTACAGGCATGCGCCATAACACCCAGCTAATTTTTGTATTTTTTGGTAGAGACGGTTTCATCATGTTGGCCAGGTTGGTCTCAAACTCCTGACCTCAAGTGATCCGCCTGACTTAGTGGGATTATAGGCATGAGCCTCCACACTCAGCCCAAGATTTCTGTTTGAGACAGAGTCTTACTCTGTGTCACCCAGGCTGAAGTGCAGTGGCACGATCTTGGCTCACAACCTCTGTCTGCCAGGCTCAAGTGATTCTCCTGCTTCAGCCTCCCAAGTAGCTGGGACTACAGGCAGATACCACCACATCCGGCTGATTTTTTTGTATTTCTAGTAGACATGGGGTTTTACCATGTTAGCCAGTTTGGTCTCGATCTCCTGACCTTGTGATCCACCTAAAAGTGCTAGGATTACATGCGTGAGCCCCACTACACCTGGCCTTTTTTTTTTTTTTTTTTTTTTTTTTTTTTTTTTTTTTTTTGGAGACAGTCTCTGTCACCCAAGCTGGAGTGCAGTGGCGAGATCTTGGCTCACTGCAGCCTCTGCCTCCTGGATTTGATCTCCTGCCTCGGCCTCCTGCTGGGACTACAAGCATGTGCCACTACGCCCAGCTAATTTTCTTATTTTTTAGTAAATACGGGGTTTCACCACACTGGTCAGGCTGGTGACCCCTGACTGATCCACTCGCCCGTCTCTGCCTCCCAAAGTGTTGAGGTTACAGGCAGGAGCCACCGCACACCCAATAGTAACATTCTTTCCTAAACAAGCCACAGGTGTTTGTAAAGTTCCTGTCTAGCCCTAGAAGCAAGACTGAATTTGTTGCCCTTTTTAAGTTTTCAATCATAATAGCTGGGTGTTCTGACCACGAAAGTAACTGCTTGAGAATCGAGAAAAGGGAAGTTAAACTTCCTCTCCACATGACTGGGGATGAAATGGGGTGTTTCTAATTGGGTGAAAGTGCTCAGGAAATCTGGAATAAAGAGAAGCATCTGGTTTTGTGACAGCTTTGGGCTGACCCCAAGGAAGCATGAAGTATTTTCGTGAGGTCCCCTAGGCAGTGAGAAAATGGCCTAAGGGCCCTGGACACCCTCAACCTCACCATCGACCAGTTCCAGGGGGTGAGGCGGTGCCTGCCACCCTTTCCTGGAGTACTTGGGTACTACCCTAAATGGTTATGGGGAAGTGTTCATCTGTCACGCAGCTGACTGACACCCCATGGTTTTCGGTCAGCTGCCGAAGTAAGTTGGGGCCAGTGATAACACCTGCTCAGCTAAGCCTGGTCACTTGTTCCTTCAGCAGCATCCTGGTCGGTGCAACCTCGTCTTCCTTCACATGGTCCCAATAGGTCTTCCTGGTGATACCAGGTTCTTGGATGAAGAGAGAAAAGGTCCCAAACGCTTCCCTAGGATCCCTGTGGAGATGGCCAAGTCTATACCACAAGCTAGTGCTGGGTGTAGGTCCAGCGTGCTCTGGCAATGATAGACCCTAGGAATTTGTGAGGAAAGATAGGCTCAGAGCAAGGGAAGATAGGGTGGGGGAAAGAGGGGTCATGCACAGGGCAATTCAGTGACTCTAGTTCGGGTGAGGACAGACCTGTTTTCCAAGGCCCAGTAAGGGTCCACGTGATCTCTGAGTGTAGTGTGTATGTTGCTTGTTGATTGTTCTAAAGGTTCTTTGAGATGATTTTCGGGGATCTCTGGCATATCCGTCAGGTTAAACTCCACAGTTTTCTTCCTCACGGGAGAGACTTCTGGGTGCTCCATCAAGGCCCCATCGCTCTCTGAGAGCAATTCAAAACTTTTCTTGGCCCCAGAACTCGCAGTCTTTAAGCTTTTGTCTTTGGTGTCTATACCTGTGACACTGTGAAGCTTCGACGGTGCTGATGGTTCAGGGGGGAAGAACATGGGTGTGGGGCTGAGGGGTGTCTGTGGAGCACTGTAGTAGCCTGGCCTCTGATACAGTGGAGCAGACTTGAAGGCGTCCACAGCCTTAAGCTTCCAGGCCTTATTGTCTTCCTGGCCCCTAAGGTTCTGTTTGGCTGCCTTGTGGTTTTTGGGCAGGCCCTCATGAAGAAGGGATTCCCTCTTGGGCCACAGTAGTTTAGTCCTTGAGTTTGTCCTGGGAGGCTGATGATCATGGGACTGTAGCCCTAGGAAGCGGCCAATGATGCCAGCGTGAGCATCCTCCTCATCCTCTTGATTGGGCTGGAACTCCATCTCCTCTTTGCTCAGGCTGGAAAGAAGCAGGAGATACAGGGCTGAGCAGGTGGACAGAAGACCAATTCCTGGCCTTATTTGTCCCTTACCTCCTCCTCTCTCTCCGCTGTTCCAAACCAAGGCCACACAATGCCCCAGCTCTCACCTCTCTACTGGTCCCTCTGTACCTCCTGGAGGTGACCCCTCCAGGCCCGGCTCACCTCACTGTTCTTTGACTCCCTCTTGACCAGAGTTAACATCCAACTCCCACCCCCACCCCGCCACCCCCCACCTAGCATGTAAAGGCCTCCTCCTCATCATTCACTGCTTCCTTTAAAACCCCTCGAGCCAGGCAGTCAGAACCACTTGTCCCCTGGCATGAGTGATTCAGATCAGGCCCATGAGTGACTCTGGCAATGCCAGAGATTTGTGGTTCCAACTGGGAGTGACATCCACAAAGAGAAGTTTGGCTTCGTGGCAACAGGCATCCTGGGGGCCCAAGACCTTTACCCTGTAAGGGACAGCTTAACTGCCGCAGAGTATGGCCTGCCGTTCTCCCCATGTTCCAAGGCCCAGCTTCAGACCCGGCTGGAAGCCACCTCTCAGGCAGCCAAAGGTGACTGTGTTCCACGTTCTGTCCCTTTCCTAGACACCCAGTCCTTGTAACCTTGTATACAGAGTTTGGGGCTTGGGTTTGAGCTCCCTGTGTAAATAGCGTATTCCTTGGAGACAAGGTCTACGATTTATCGTCCTGTTTTTAGCCTCCCCCCCGCAACCTTCAGCTACTGGGGTACAGATCATGTAGGGCTCAAAGTCATCCTCCAGAAATGTTTGACTAAAGCCAGCCCTCAGCCTTCATTTGATCACCTTCCCAACCCTTACTCACACTCACTATTGACTCTAGTTAAATCTGATTGCAGTTTAGTGGGATGTTTGGTTTGTTGTTGTTGTTGTTGTTGTTGTTGTTGTTGTTAAGACGGAGTTTCACTCTTGTTACCCAGGCCGGAGTACAATGGCGCGATCTCGGCTCACCGCAACCTCTGCCTCCTGGGTTCAGGCAATTCTCCTGCCTCAGCCTCCTGAGTAGCTGGGATTACAGGCATGCACCACCATGCCCAGCTAATGTTTTGTATTTTTAGTAGAGACGGGGTTTCACCATGTTGACCAGGATGGTCTCGATCTCTTGATCCACCCGCCTCGGCCTCCCAAAGTGCTGGGATGACAGGCGTGAGCCACCGCGCCCTGCGATGTTTGGTTTTTAAAAGAACAAACAGCCGGGCGCAGTGGCTCATGCCTGTCATCCCAGCACTTTGGGAGGCTGAGGCGGGCGGATCACCTGAGGTCAGGAGTTTGGGATCAGGCTGACCAACATGGTAAAACCCTGTCTCTACTAAAAATACAAGAATTCGCCAGGCATGGTGGCAGGCACCTGTCATCCCAGCTACTCAGGAGGCTGAGGCAAAAGAATCCTTCGAACCCGGGAAGAGGAGGTTGCGGTGAGCTGAGATCACGCCACTGCACTCCTTCCTTCGTGACGGAGCAAAACTCCGTCTTAGAAAACCAACAAAACAAACAAAAATCAGCAAGTGGAGAACGGCACTGGATACTGTGGAAGAAAACCTTGAGTATAAACCCTGACGTGTGCCCAGCACTCTCCAAGGCCCTCTCAACTCTGTCATCCTGGGGAGACAGGACCAGCTGGGACAGCCCTTCAGCCCACTGCAGATCAAGAGGGATTTAGGTCGAATCAGGGCAGTGGGCCCATGTGGAGGTAAGTCTGGCTGCTGTGGGCGGCCTGAGGCCTTTACTGTGTAGGACAAAGTCAATTCAGGAGGTACCTGTGATGACATGGCTGCCTGCTGGGACATATTTGCTGCTCCTCTCCCATCCCAGGGACCCTCACTTCCACTTCCTATCCAAGCACGCATGCTTATCAGAAGACATAGTTCTGACACCTGTAATTCTAGCACTTTGGGAGGCCAAAGCAGGCAGATTACTTGAGGTCAGGAGTTCGAGACCAGCCTGGCCAACATCTGTCTCCCCTGTCTGGCCAAGCCCGTCTCTACGAAAAGTACAAAAATTAGCTGGCCATGGTGATGGGCACCTGTAATTCCAGCTATTCGGGAGGCTGAGGCAGCAGAATCACTTGAACCCAGGAGGCAGAGGTTGCAGTGAGCTGAAATCACACCACTGCACTCCAGCCTGGGTGACAGAGCAAGACCCTATCTCAAAAAAAAAAAAAAAAGAAAGAAAAGAAAAGAAAAAAGAAAATATAGTTCTGGATGACAGAAGCCAGGTCCTAATGTTCCACGGCATCACTGATCACTGGCTGTTCTTTTGGTAGCACCTGCACCATTTGCTAGCTACGTGGCCTTGGGCAACTTGCTCTCTCTGAACCTGAACCTGTACTTCCGTCATCTGAAAACTTGGGGGGAAAACAGTAGTTAATATTTATAAAAAGCATAGTACAGTGCCTCACACTTATGAGGCACCCAGTATGTATTACCTAGTGCTATTCCAAGCTCCTCGGCAGACCCCTGCTCTAGAGGGGCTTCCCACCCAGCCCCCCAGCACTGGCCACACCTGATGTTGAAGGTGGAGCCCATAAAGGAGGTTCGGCGGAACTGGGCGGAAGCAGCCGTGTAGGGAGGCTGGGGCTCGGGCTCATTCCAGTACATGTCCGGCTCCATCCGAGGCAGGTCCTGGTGCATCTCATCCACAGCAAACAGGGACACCTGGTCACCAGGGACAGAAGGAGAAGTCCCACAGAAAGGTCATGCCAGGCAGGAGCTTGTACTTGCCTGATGACTTGGGAGGAATCACTTCCCTCTCTCTGCAACTCAGTTTTCCTGCCTGTGAAATGAGGAGATGGGTGCCCGCCTGCCGCCTCAAAGATTGAGGTGAGAATCCTGTGAGTGAAGGACTGGCATCAGGAGGGAGGAGGGGAAGGGGTGATAATTCACTGTGAGGCCTCCCTGCAGAACAGTGGGGTCCTGTCTTTGGGCCCCCTTTGGGGAAGGTCCATGGTATGGCCTCTCTCCCTCTCTCCATACCTGCAAATTCCTGTCAACAATCCAGTTGGTCTCAAAATCATCATCATCCTCTCCGAAGGGGTTGATGAGCTGCTCTGCCACCTTGGGGACAGGCGAGGCTCTGTAAACCCTCAGGCAGAACTCCTCAAGGCCAGCCTCCCCCCTTAAACTCAGGGCTGCCATTTCTACACCCCATCACACCCTTCCTGCCTGACCACTGTCTTCAATGCCAGAGTTTAGGGCTCCAGCCCCCAACGCTTATGGGCACCCACACACTTCTGGGCACAGGCCCTCTGACTCTCCTGACCCAGCCCCTCTGACTCTCCTGACCCAGTCCTTTCCTGCACACCCACAGCTGTCCCTGAGTGTGTCACTCAGAGGAGTCACACCTTTATCTCACCTCATGCCTCTTTCCCTGTTGCATAATTGTATTCATTCATGCAATAGAGATACACTCTGAAGATGTAGCTGAACTAAAGGGTGGTCCAGGAGAGCAGATTCCTGGATAGTAATCTCTAAAATGCCCTAACAAAGCTCCAAAGAGGTGACAAGCTGCCTTAGGGGTCCAGGGGACATCTTGTAAGCCACTGGGCTCCTTGGAGAATTTCTTTTTTCCTTCCTTCCTTCCTTCCTTCCCTCCCTCTGTCCCTCTCTCCCCTCCCTCCTTCCCTCCTTCCCTCCTTTCCTCCTTCCCTCCTTCCCTCCTTCCTTCCTTCCTTCTCTCGCTCTGTTGCCCAGGCTGGAGTGCAATGGAGTGATCTCAGCTCACCGCAACCTCCACCTCCTGGCTTCAAGCAATTCTCCTGCCTCAGCCTCCCGAGTAGCTGGGATTACAGGCATGTGCCACCACGGGTAATTTTATATTTTTAGTAGAGATGGGGTTTCTCCATGTTGGTCAGGCTGGTCTTGAACTCCCGACCTCAGGTGATCTGCCCACCCCAGCCTCCCAAAGTGCTGGGATGACAGGCATGACCCACCTAATCCAGCTGCACCTTGGAGAATTTCAAGCATAAAAGTGTGACTTGTTTTGATTTGCAGAAACCAAAGATAACTGGGGGGCAGGTGGAATTTAGAGGAATAGGAGTGTGTGTGTGTGTGTGTGTGTGTGTGTGTGTGTGTGTGTGTGTGAGAGAGAGAGAGAGAGAGAGAGACATGGACAGGAAGGGCAGAGAGGGAGACTTCCACCCCCACTACCAAAAAAAAAGGCAGGTAGGAAGGGAGAGAGAGTGCGTGGATAACAGAAGGTAGGAAAGACAAAGAGGTAGAGAGAGCACTGTGATTCAGGACTCCCGTTCAGAGTACTGGGTGTGGTGGGAGGAAATACTAGCCACCTAAGGTGGGGAACGAGACCCCCCAACAGGCATCTTGAATAAGGAGAGGTGCTCTTTTTTGAGACAGAGTCTTGCTCTGTCACCCAGGATGGAATGCAATGGCACGATCTCGGATCACTGCAACCTCCGCCTCTTGGATTCAAGCAATTTCGGCCTCAGCCTCCCAAGTAGCTGGGATTACAAGCACCTGCCACCACGTCCGGCTAATTTTTGTGTTTTTAGTAGAGACAGGGTTTCACCATGTTGGCCAGGCTGGTCTTAAACTCCTAACCTCAGGTGATCTGCCTGCCTTGGCCTCCCCAAGTGCTGGCATTACAGGCGTGAGGCACCATGCCCAGCCTCCGGGCTTTGTTTTCAGGAGAGATGAGAAGTGGCTTCTGTCAGGTCTCCATGTGCAAGCCTGGACCCAGAAAGTCTAAAGTCCTGCCTGCCTCCACTGATCACCGCACCCTACATTGCCCAGCGGAGCTTCCACCCCCCCAACATAAGCTTCCGCTCACCCCACCCTGCCATCTTAACTGTCATTATGATAATGTGAATACTCCTCACCCCACCCTACTGTCTTAACTACTCCTATCCCACCCGCCATTGTAACTGAACTTACGGTGGTAACGGATGCTCCTTGCCCCTGCCCCACCACTGTAACTGATCTTACTCTGTAACTTTCCACTGCCCGCCCCAAACCTATAAAACCAAGTCCTATCCCACTGCCCTTCGCTGACGCCCTTTTCGGCCTCAGCTGAATAAACAGCCATGTTGCTCACATAAAGCCTGTTTGGGGGTCTCTTCATTCAAAGCCTGTGTTTTAACAGCCTCACCAGTGGGGCCTGCCATTGCCACTCCTATTCCATGAATCCCCCTTTCTCCGGACAGACGTTTGAAGAATATTCTCTTGAGGGAGCGGCACGTGGTTAGACTGAGCTCTCCCTGTCCCTCAAGCTGCTAAGTCTGGGCCTTGGGTGCAGCCTCCGGAAGCAGACCCAGGCCTCAAGAAAGCTGCCCTGTAGTCTTCGTTTCCTCATGTGTAACCACACGGGAAAGCGCAGACCGGAGGGCTGTGGTCGGGGCCCTGCTTGCTGCTTTCCACCCATGAGAACTTCCTTTCCTGACACTGCATCTTCATTTCGGGTGGCTGCTGGCCATGACCCCTCTGGCCGTGCCTCTAGCCCCGCGGGGCCCTGGAGAGGCTCACCTTCAGCCAGCCAACGTAGAAGAAGAACTGCAGGAACGTGAAGACAGGCACCACGAGGTCCAGCTCATGGCCGGGGTAGGCCTTGGCCGGGTTCAGAAACTGCCGCCCAACTAGACAAGTCAGGAAGAAGCTGTACACCGCCACGGTCACCACCTGGGAGGAGGAGGAGTGTGGCAGCAAAGAGCGAGGCAGGAACCCTGAATCAGATGCTCCTGGGGCTGGGGTCCGAGACAGGAGACCGAGGCCTTGTTCCGACTTGCACACTCATGTGACTTAGGGTCTCTGTTAACCCCTCTTTTTTATTTTTTATTTTTATTTTTTTTTGAGACAGAGTCTTACTCTGTTACCCAGGCTGGAGTGCAATGGCGTGATCTCAGCTCACTGCAACTTCCACCTCCTGGGTTCAAGCAAGTCTCCTGCCTCAGCCTCCTGAGTAGCTGGGATTACAGGCATGTGCCACCATGCTCAGCTAATTTTTGTATTTTTGGTAGACACCAGGTTTTGCCATATTGGCCAGGCTGGTCTCCAACTCCTGACCTCAGTGAGGAGTACGCCTGCCTCAGCCTCCCAATGTGCTGGGTTTACAGGTGTGAGCCACTGTGCCCGGCCAACCTCTCTTTAAAATGGGAATAATCACACTGTGTCTACTGAGCCAGGCAGGAGCCTGGACTCTTAGAATTCTCTCAGCACTTCAAAGTCCAGGCCCAACTGCCAGGGGGAGCAATTTACTCAGCCTCTAGGTGAGCCTTTCCCACCCCTGCTGCTTCCTTGGTCCTTCTAGCCTCAGTTTCCCAAAGGGGCAGCCTCACTAGCCTCGTCCTCACCTGTGTATACACCAGTGGGATACTAATCCAGTCGTAGGCATACAGGTGTCCACACTGAGTGCGCAAGGTGTTCATCTCCTGGAGGCGGCAGGGAGGGATGGGGTTCTGAACACCACCTGCCCCCACCCGGGACTTGCTCCCACCCTGGGCTCACCTCCACCTCTTCTCCAGGCACCAGGGTCTGGTGCTCATGGTCCATCCCTGGCTGTGTGGTCATGGGCAGCTCACTAAACCTCTTTGTGTCTCAGCTTCCTTATCTATCGAAAAGGAGCCAGGACCTCACAGCCTGGGAGAGGAGGGAGGGGCCTATGAGGAGGGACCACCTTGGGCTATGGAATGCTGTTGGAAAAGATTCTGCAACCCTACCTCAGGCTCAGGGAAGACCCTTGAGGGCTCGAGCCTTCTCTTCGTAGGAAACCTTGTTTCCTGTGGACCCCAACACTTCCCACCCTGAGGCAGCCCTGTGTGTACAGCGGGCTCACGTTCAGCAGGCTCTGGAGCAGTATAGGGTCCCGGATTCGACCTCCAAGCCACGCCTTCATTGACAGGTTGGCAAACCACACCCAAGGCACCCAGAACATGTTGTGTGGTAAGCTCAGTTTCTCCAACTGCTTGTGTTCTGCTGGGGTCATAAAGCCTGCAGAGTGGAGTGAAGAAGGCGGTGGGAGGGAGAACCTGCAGGAGCCACGTGGCTGGCACCTGGTGGCCAGGCCAGGACCTGCGGACCTCTACAGACCTCAGCATTCCTTTGCCGTCTTCTTTCTTTCAACAACAACAAAAAATTCTGAGCACCTACTATGTGCTATTCTGGGCTGAGCATGTGGGCAGGGGATTTATTTATTTATTATTAATTTATTTCCAGAGACAGGGTCTGGCTCTGTCACCCAGGTTGGAGTGCAGTGGTGCGATCTAGCTTGCTGCAGCCTGGAACTCCTGGGCTCAAGTGAGCCTCCTGCCTCAGTTTCCCGATCTTTAGCCTCAGACTACAGGCACATGCCACCATGCCCGTAGTGTGCCTGTACACTGAGCCCACCGTAGTGACACATGCCACCATGCCCGGCTAATTTTTAATGTTTTTGTAGAGATAGGGGTTTCACTATGTTGCCCAGGGAAGTCTCAAACTTTTGGGCCCAAGGGATCTTCCCACCTTTGCCTCCCAAAGCGCCGGGATTACAGGCGACAGTCACCACGCTTAGCCTGGATCTGTCTTTTTAACTAGGACCAGGTCACGCAAGGCCGGGGGGGAGTCAGAGACAGATGTGGCAGACCTCCAGAGTGGAAACCGGAGATGAGGAGGGGCACGGGCAGAGGGAGGTAGAACCTAGGACCTCACCAGCTCCCAAGCCGCCACCCTTCTTTCCCTTATCCCTCAAGGGTCCTTGGCCCTGCCCCAAACTCCCACTCTCGGAGAGTGGGCTCCTGGCCTCGCCCCACCTTTAGACACCCAACTCTATCCCACCCAATTAGACCCCTAAATCTTGCCCCCGCCCCCGCTCCTATGTCCACCCAATGCCGCCCTCCACAGTCCAGGGGACGTTGGCTCCACCCATCTTCCATTCCGGCCACGCCCATCTCCACCCTGGCCCCGCCCCGTTCCTCCCAGTCGCCCCCGCCCCGCCCACCTGCTTGCACCAGGTGCTGGGCGCTGGGGAAGCGCTTGTAGACCGCGGTGCTGACGCTGCGCAGGATGAGCACGTTGCCCAGGTTGGCGTAGCGGATGAGCGTGCGCCGCAGCAGCCGGCCCTGCTCGTCCTTGCCTTCGACGAAGCCCGACACCAGGCTCATGAGGCGGTCTGGCCATGGCAGGTTCTCATACTGGTTCCACCAGCGGGTCACGACCAGCGTCACGTAGAAGCCTGGGCAGGAGGGGCGGGGGGCGAGGGGCCGGGCTGCGGCCAGAGCCCGCCCGGGGCCCAGCTCCTCCAGCTTTCTGCTGCGGGCGGGCCTAGCCCCAGCGCGAGAGCCCTACGGGTTCCGTCTCCCGGAGGTCCCCCTGCTGGTCCCAGAAATCGGCCAGAGCCTCTCCCCTCCCGCTCAGGGGCTCCAGGGACCATGATGTCAGCGCTCCCTAACAGCAGGACGTCTTACCTAACGTCTAACTGCAGTCTCTCTGGCTGCAGTCCGCACGTTTACCTGAACTACAGAGAGGCGCCGACCTGCGGCTGGCGTCCCCCCAGCCTCCACCCCAGCCCCTAGACCCAGCTCTTTGTGGTCCACCCCTGGCCTGTCTGGAGCCTGGGCGGCCACAGGGAGCCGGAACAGCAGGAAGGGGGGGCTCACCCAGCACGAAGGAAATGGGGATGAGCTGGATGTAGCTGTCGCAATACAGAGTCAGCTTCTCAAACATCAGCTGCTGCTCCTCCGTGAGGGCCAGCCTGGGGGTGGGGGTGGGGTGGACATGTGTGGACGCAGCGAGGAGATGGCTGAGGCTGTCCCCAGGTCTAGCCCGACCCTGGGTAGGAGTGGGACTGCCTCGATGCTGTCCCACCTTTTCCCCAGCCCAGGGCCCCTCCTGAGGCCTGAGCCAGGTCCATGATACTCCTTGTGCAGCCACAAACCTGAACAGGCTAGAGGCCCGCTCCAGTGGTTTCTTATGACGAGAATCCTCACACTGGCCACTGGGAGGTGTGTAGAAAGGAAGGTCCTGCTGCAGGGGTCAGTTTCAGACACCCTGACCCTTTGAAAGCAGCCAAGGGTCAGTTGTTTAAAAGCAGGTCGAGGTCCGGCGCAGTGGCTCACACCTGTAATCTCAGCACTTTGGGAGGCCTTGGTGGGCAAATCACTTGAGGTCGGGAGTTCGAGACCAGCCTGGCCAACATGGTGAAACCCCATCTCTTAAAAAAAAAAAAAGCAGGTTGAAACAGTGGTTCAAGCCTGTAATCCCAGAGCTCTGGGAGGCTGAGGCAGGACCAGGAGTTCAAGGCCAGGCTGGGCAACATAGCAAGACCCCATCTCTACAAAAAATTAACCCGGTGGGGTAGCCGCATGGCTGCAGTCCTAGCCCCTGGAGGCTGAGGTAGGAGGATCACTTGAGCCTAGGAGTTGAAGGCTGCAGTGGGCCGTGGTTACCACTGCACTTCAGCCTGGATGACAGAGCGAAACCGTCTCTAAAATCAAAAAAGAAAAAAGAAACAAAGACTGTCTGGCTTTAATGAGAGGGGTGAATAACCATGCAGAGGATTTTGTTAGAGCAGTGAAACCACTCTGCCTGATGCTTCGATGGTGGAAACATCATTACACATTTATCCAAACCCACGGAACATACAGCCCCAAGAGTGTATGCTGCTGTATGCTATAGACTTTGGGTGATAGTGATATGTCAATGTGGGTTCAGGGACTGTAATAAATCTACTGCTGTAGTGTGGGGTGTTGATAGGGGGAAGGCTGGGGGCAGGGGGAGGAGGAAAGAGACATATGAGAACTCTACCTTCTGCTCAATTTTGCTGTGAACTTAAAACTGCTCTAAAAACTGAAGTCTGACATTTTTCAGCGTACATAGGTGCCCAAGTAAAAACCGAGGACCAATGTGCTTTGCTGTTAGGATTATGAGGAACTCAAGAATTTTATGCCTTTGATGTTTTACAATCCATTGTAGTCATTAGTGCTTTTTCAATTTAAAATGCTGTCTATATTTTGTGATTATATCTGTTTAAACGTTTTTGGTTTATTGTTGTTTTGTTGGTTTTGTTTTGTTTGAGACAGGATCTTGCTCTGTTACCCAGGCTCGAGTGCAGTGGCACGATCATGACTCACTGCAGCCTCAGCCTCCTGAGCTCAAGCAATCCTCCTGCTTCAGCCTCCTGAGTAGCTGGGAGGGACTACAGGCATAAGCCACCATGCTCAGATAATTTTTAATTTTTTATATAGAGACAGGATCTCCCTATGTTGCTCAGGCTGGTCCTAAACTCTTGGGCTTAAGTGATCCTCCTGCCTTGGCCTCTCAAAGTGCTAGGATTACAGGCATCAGCCAGTGCCTGGCCCTAACTTTTAAAAAAGTACATTGGTGCCCTAGTGAAAACAAAATGTGCTTTGTTCCTAGCATTATTAGGATCTCAAGAATTTTATGTATTTGGTATTTTACAATCCATGTAATCATGAATGCTTTTTCAGTTTAAAATACTATCATATATTCTGTGATTATATCATATAGTCTGTGGTAGCTGGGACTACAGGCACATGCCAAACACCCGGCTAATTTTTGTATTTTTAGTAGAGACGGGGTTCCACCATGTTGGCCAGGATGGTCTCCATCTCTTGACCTCGTGATCCACCCGCCTTGGTCTCCCAAAGTGCTGGGATCACAGGTGTGAGCCACCGTGTCTGGCCCAGAGAAACATTATTTTGTTTGCTTTTCTTTCTTTTTTTTTTTTTCTTTTCTGAGATGGAGTTTTGCTCTTGTTGCCCAGCCTGGAATGCAGTGGCATGATCTCGGCTCACCACAACCTCTGCCTCCCGGGTTCAAGCCATTCTCCTGCTTCAATCTCACACGTAGCTGGTATTACAGGCATATACCACCATACCCGGCTAATTTTTTTGTATTTTTAGTAGAGATGGGGTTTCTCCGTGTTGGGCAGGCTGATCTCGAACTCCTGACCTCAGGTGATCTGCCCGCTTCAGCCTCCCAACGTGCTGGGATTACAGGCATAAGCCACGAACCTGGCTTTTTGTTTGCTTTTGAGAGAATGGCTTAAGCATGTGAGGTTGAGGCTGCAGTGAACAATGGTTCCAGCCTCCCAAGTAGCTGGGACCAAAGGCAAATGCCACCACTCTCAGCTAATTTTTAAAATTTTTGGTAGAGATGGGATTTCACTATGTTGCCTAAGCTGAACTTCTAGGCTCAAGTGATCCTCCAAACTTGGCCTCTCAAAGTGCTGGGATTATAGACATGAGTCACTGCTACTGGCCTTAGATAAACATTTTAATTAAAAAATAATTTTTAAAATATACCATGTGGGCCAGGCCTGGTGGCTGACACCTGTAATCCTAGCACTTTGGGAGGCCGAGGTGGGCAGATTACTTGAGGTCAGGGGTTCGAGACCAGCCTGGCCAACATGACAAAATGCTGTCTACTAAAAATATATTTAAAAAAAAAAATTAGCCAGATGTGGTGGTGTGTGCCTATAATTCTAGCTACTCAGGAGGCTAAGGCAGGAGAGTCACTTGAACATGGGAGACAGAGGTTGCAGTGAGCCAAGATCACACCTACTGCATTCACTAGGTGACAGTGAGACCCTGTCTCAAAAAACAAACAAGCAAAAAGTACCATGTGGTCAGCCAGGTGCGGTGGCTCATATCCATGGTCCCAGCACGTTGGGAAGCTGAGGCAGGAGGATTGCTTGAGCCTAGGAGCTCGAGACCAGCCTGGACAACACAGTGAAACTCTGTCTCTCTCTTTGTTTTGTTTGTTTGTTTGTTTGTTTGTTGAGACAATTTTGTTCTTGTTGCCCAGACTGGAGTGCAATGGCACAATCTCGGCTCACCGCAACCTCTGCCTCCTGGCTTCAAGTGATTCTCCTGCCTCAGCCTCCAAAGTAGCTGGGATTACAGGCATGCACTACCATGCCCAGCTAATTTTGTACTTTTAGTAGACAGGGTTTCTCCATGTTGATCAGGCTGGTCTCGAACCAGGTGATCTGCCCCCCTTGGCCTCCCGAAGTGCTGGGATTACAGGCGTGAGCCACCGTGCTGGCCTCTCTCTTTGTTTTTATGTACCATGTGGGCCTCTGAGTCTGTGTGGGATTCAATAAAACAGGCCATTTGAGTGGGGCTAGGCAAAGCCTGGGCTCCCGGGCTCCTCCCAGAGTTGGAGGGAGGGTGGCTAAAACCCTGCTGGCTGGGTTGAGCAGCCTCTCAGTCTGACTTCTTTTCTCTCCACAGCCCCCAGCCCCAGCCTCAGCTCCAGTGCCCAGGACCTGGTTAGGAGCTCAGCTTAGTCTTGTAGTGAACTGGTACATTGGCCCCCAGCTGTCAGAAGCCCCCAGGGGCTCCCAGCCCCAGCCACATCCCTCCCAGACCCTCTGCCCCAGCCCTGCCAGCTTTACCTATAAATGAAGCGGATAATGTAGTAGCAGAGCAGGAAAATGAAGAACTCTCCATACAGCAGCTTGTAGATGCTGCCCCGCCAGCACAGCAGCAGGCGGGAGAATGAGCCTAAGCGAGCATTAGCCACTTGGCTTGTGTAGGTGATGGTCATGGCCAGGCACTGGGCTGCAGCAGCTGGGCTTGGGTCCTGGTAGACAGCGAGAGATGCTGATTGGGGGCTGGTAGGGATCAGAAGCCCTGGTCAGAGCCTGTCAGAACCCCTCCCTGCTCTGGGTCTCAGCTCTCCCATAGGGACCCAGGAGGTGGATGAAGTGGTCTCCAAGGCCCTGCCAGCTCTGACAGCCTGTTGAAGGTGGAAAACCAAGAAAGTGAGCCCAGAGGCTGCCCAGAGCCTTCAGGGAAGACGTAGATAGGTGTGTGCGTTGCCATGTGCCTTTAATTTTGTATGATTGCCAGGCACGGTGGCTCGTACCTGTAGTTCCAGCACTTTGGGAAGCCAAGATAGGTGGATCACCTGAGGCCAGGAGTTCGAGACCAGCCTGGCCAACATGGCAAAACCCCATTTCTACTAAAAATACAAAAATTTAGCTGGGTATGATACAGGTGCCTATAATCCTAGCTACTCGGGAGGCTGAGGTAGGAGAACTGCTTGAACCTGGGAGGTGGAGGTTGCAGTGAGCAGAGATCATGCCACTGGGCGCAGTGGCTCATGCCAATTATCTCAACACTTTGAGAGGCCGAGGCGGGCGGATCACAAGGTCAGGAGACCGAGACCACCTTGGCTAACATTGTGAAACCCCACCTCTAAAAAAAAATTGTATAATGACAAAGGCAGTAGTAACAGCGGCAATGTCTATACACTGAGCTCGGGTCCTTTGAGCTAGGCAGTGTTCTTAGCCCATCTTGTTCATTAGCTCCCAAGCTCTCGTAACCACCCTACTGTGAGAATTATGGAAGGGGCTAGGCAGCGCTGTCCACCACCGTATTCCCATTCCCAGAACCGAACCTAGCTGGTAGAGATGCTCAATGTTTACTGAATGGTGGCCCCAGGGCCTTTCCACCTGCTGATCTTCCTGCCTGGAGGAAGCTCTACCTGAGATACCTGGATGGCTCCTTCCCATTCCAGGTTACCTTTAGAGAGGATGTCCCCAGCTGGGCACGGTGGCTCACACCTGGAATCTCAGCACTTTGGGAGGCCAAGGCGGGCAGATCATGAGATCAGGAGTTTGAGACCAGCCTGGCCAGGTTGGTGAAAACCCATCTCTACTCAACATACAAAAAATTAGCTGGGCGTGGTGGCATGCACCTGTAATCCCAGCTACTCGGCAGGCTGAGGCAGGAGAATTGCTTGAACCCAGGAAGGGGAGGCTGCAGTGAGCCAATATCACGACATTGCACTCCAGCCTGGGTAATGGGGTGAGACTCTGTCTCAAGGAAAAAAAAAAAAAAAAAAAAGACAAGATGTTCCCAACCATCCTTCCTGGAAATAGAGCCCCAGTGCCACTGGTGCTCACTGTCTCCTTGCCTTGCTTGATATTTCTATATAGCACTTATCACTACTTGAAATTAAACAGAATACCTGCCTGTTTATGGCCTGTTTCCTCCTCAGAATGGAAGCTCCTCCTTTGTGTTCTCATAGAGGGCGCTTGATGAACATTTACTGAAGCAGTGATTGATGTCCCCTCCATTCTTTCCCCATGTGTTTTGGCTGCAGCTACACTGGCTGGCTGTGCCTAATGCACACCAAGCTCATTCCCACCTCAGGGACTTTGCACAGACACACAAGTGCCCACACACGCATGTGTTGCCTGTGTGTGCACATCCCACACACATAAGCAAGGCGGCCATCCAACCCTGAACTCCTCAAAGCTCCAGCCCAGTCTAACTGGGTCCCCTTCTACTCACAGGTGGGTTCCAGGCTGGTCCGGTGATCCCACAGAAGGTCTGGCCACTAGGCTGGTGGGACTCCCTGGGACTCTGTGGCCAGTGCCCCTGTCCACACTTAGAGGCTGGCACTGCCCACGTGAGGGCTGAGCTGTCACTTGACTCCCTAAGCCAAAGCCTCCACAAAGGAGCCCTTGTCTTGGTCCCTCCTTGTAATCTGCTCAGAAGCAATGGCCAGCACAGCCTGGCCAGGGCCCCGCTAATTTCTTCTTGGGGGGCATTGGGCTGAGACCAGGACTGGAACTTTGGGCAACACTTCCTCTACCATGGCCCTAAAATCCAGAGGTTGAGGGATCTGCTCCACCAGTATGCTGACCCCTGAGGGAGTTGGGGGGCTGTGCTGAGCCTCAACTCCTTCCTGGAGTGCTCTGACTCCTCGCTGGAGTGCCTTGACTCTCCAGGGAGGAGGAGCCTCTGCCCAGGCCCTGGGGTCTTTGACAGCCCTGTGAGCTGTGGAAAGAATGAATACTGGGCTGCAGTCAGAAGTCCTGGTTTCTGGTCCCAGCCTTGCCACCTGTGTGTAGTGACCCTGGGTGGGTTTCAGCTCCTCTTTCAGCCTCAGTGCCCTTATCTGAAAAGGATGGTGTTGCTTGGGAATCTCATCATCCTAGTAGAATGACAGAATTCTGCATATACTGGTGAGGAGCTCTGATTGGCTGCTGGTGACATCATATATTATTCTAGCTGTGATTGGTTGGCAGGGTCCATTAATAGCTTGCCTCAGGTAGGTGGAAGAGTAGCTTTCAGGGGCTCTTGAGGTGGGGAGGTGGGGAAGTGGGGAGGGCGGGGGCGGGGGTGAGTCTTGTGGGGGTTGACAGAGCAGCCTTGGAGTTTATGGTGCCGGCTTCCAGCCAGCCAGTGCAATGTGGGGATATGTGCCCACATCCCCAAGGGCAGCTGGTGAAAATCTCAGCATGTGATTCAATTTTAATACATCAGTCTATACTCAAGGGCTCTCCTAAGCTGCTGAGAGTGATGGGTGTCTACCTACACACTCTTGTACTGTTCAATGAAGAGAGCAGCGCTCCAGGCAGCAGTGGTACTTGGTCTTTAGTGGCCATAAGAATTGCCCAAATGTTTATTAAAGGTGCAGTTTTTGTTTTTGTTTTTTTTCCCTAGACGGAGTCTTGCTCTGTCGCCCAGGCTGGAGTACAGCGGCACGATCTCGGCTCACTGCAACCTCTCCCTTCTGGGTTCAAGCGATTCTCCTGCCTCAGCCTCCCGAGTAGCTAGGATTACAGGCGTCCGTCACCACGTCCAGTTAATTTTTTTTTTTTTGTATTTTTAGTAGAGGTGGGGTTTCACCATGTTGGCCATGCTGGTCTCGAACTCCTGACCTCGTGATTCACCTGCTTCAGCCTCCCAAAGTGCTGTGATTACAGACGTGAGCCACCATCCCTGGCCTGTTTTTTTTTTTTTTTTTAAATCTTTCTCCAGAATCTGAGTCTGTGACCTTAGGGATGTTGCATTTTAATCAAGCACTGCAGGGAATTATGATGTGTGTGGTCTTAGAACCACACTTCCGGAAGCCCTGCTTTCTAATATGACCTTGTGCCTTAAAATAAACCCACTCTCATCCTCCCTTTCCTGTCACCCTCTCTCTGAAATGTACTAGGCATTAACTATGCTGAGATTGCAGGTGATTTTTGTACACACTTTTTTTTTTTTTTTAAGTTCTGGGATACATGTGCAGAACGTGCAGGTTTGTTACATCGGTATACATGTGCCATGGTGGTTTGCTGCACTTATCAACCCATCATCTAGGTTTTAAGCCCCCTATGCATTAGGCATTTGTCTTAATGCTTTCCCTCTCCTTGTCCCCCACCACCACACACAACTTTGGCCTTTATATAATTATCTGCCTAGAAAAAAACACTATTTCACAATGATCTTGAATACTTTTCTAATCATGGCAAACAATAAAGCTGTTGTTATTATAAGAATCTCTTTAGAGACAGCCTTGTAGGAGTATTTACTTCCTCCTCACTGCCTCATTGTTATCCTCAACTGAAATGGGAAAGAAGTTAGTTCACTTCAGCCTCAGTCTCCTCATATGCAAAGTCGGGGGGACAATGGTGCCTATGTTGGCAGCCGAGTGAGAATGAAGGATGAGATGTGTCCGTCAACTCTGCAAACCAGTGGCTCTCATGCCTGCCAGCCCATTAACTTTTCTTGGTGTGGCGAACCACTGGTGTCTGTGCCCGACCCCTACGAATTCCGATTGGATGGGTCTGGATGGACCCCAGAGGTTGGGGTTGTTCAGATTCTCCAGGTGATTCTAATTTTACGGCCTGGGCTGAGTCACTGCTGTAAGGGATCAATTCCCTACCCTGTATTCCCTCTTCCCCACCAATACATTCTGGGACTCAAGAGAGAGCTTTCCACTTAGAAAATGATTAATAGATAAATATATGTTACATATAAATAAATGTTAATATATTATATATGTCTATAATGTTACAAATATATTTATGTGTATAAACATATGTATACATATGTATATATTTTTGAGACAAGGTCACCCAGGCTGAAGTGCAATGGTGTGATTTTGGCTCATTGCAACCTCCACTTCCCAGGCTCAAGAAATCCTCCCACCTCAGTCTCTCAAGTCACTGGGACTACGGGCACATGTCATCATACCCAGAAATTATTATTAGTTTTTTTTGTTTTTTTTGTTTTTTTTTTTTTTTTGGCAGAGACAAGGTCTCACTACATTACCCAGGCTGTCTCAAACTCTAGGTTCAAACAATCCTCCCACCTAAGCCAAAGTGCTGGGATTACAGGTGTGAGCCATCACACTCAGCCAATAACTATGTTTTAACTATAGTTAAAACACGTGCCTGGCACTGTGCCTGGAACGCTGGTGCTCATTCCGTACTCTACAGAGAAATAAATGAAAATCCTACCTTTGTGGAGACAAGTTCTTGCCTTCCCCGTGGTGGCCACTAGAGGGCGTGCTCTACTAGCTGGCTCTGGCTGGGGAAGCCTGGTTCACTGGTCAGGATCAGTGTAGACCAGGGAGCGGGCACTCCTTCATCTCCCTGACCCCAACCAGCACCCGTAGAGGCATGAGAGGGAGTTGGAGACACTGGAGCCCTTCCTCCCTGTTCCCTGAACCACAGTCCCCTCGGCAATATCCCAGAAGTCCCACCAGGACCATCGGCAGAGCATACCCAGTCTCCCTTCCCCTCCCAGAGGCCCCAGCATGTCCCCAGAGACATCCCATGAGCAGCTGCTCCTGGCCCTGCCCCAGAGCTGAGACGGACACACCCTGGCACCAAGTCATGGTCTCTCCTACTGGGTCTCAGCCATGAAAATGCCCCACCTAGCCAGGCATGGCTCAGGCACACAGCAAAGTCATGAGTGCTGGCTGATCCAAGCCATGCATGGACAGAGGGCCCAGGATTCACTCCTGTAGAGATGGCACTCAACCCAGGCAAGGTCACCCCTCTTCTACTTTCTGTTCCGCAAAGACATCATTCGCTAAGCCATTTCTCCTTCCAGAACTGAGCCTAATCTGATTCCCGCCTCTACGTATTCATAGTAAAAAATTATGGAAACAAATAACTCTAACACAGAATGGCAAGGCCTAAGATCTGTGCCAAATGCACAGAGGTCAGGGAAATCTTTACAGACAAGGGGGCATTTGAGTTGAGTCTTGAAGTGTGAGTAGGAGTTCACGGAGCTGAGAAGAACGGGAGAGCATTACATATCAGGGGAACAACCCATGGAGAGTCGTAGAAGTATTACTGAAGGATGGTTCTGTATGGCATGTTTATCCACAGTTACTGAGGAGGACACTGAAGTTCAAGGCCTGCCTTGTCCAAGGTCACACAGCTATAGATGGCTTGAGACTGAAATCTAGGTCTTTTCATTTTGGATCCTGGGCCCTTTCCCACTATCAGCTCTACAGTAGAGGTCACTTTCTGAGACATAGAGTCTTACCTGCTAGGATAGTGGTCTCTGTTGGGGTCGAAGGGAGGTCCAAGGGATGGGGCCTGCATAGAAGAGACTTTTTTTTTTTTTTGAGATGGAGTCTTGCTCTGTTGCCCAGGCTGGAGTGTAGTGGGATGATCTTGGCTCACTGCAACTTCTGCCTCCTTGATTCAAGTGATTTCCAGCTAATTTTCATATTTAGAGACAGGGTTTCGCCATGTTGGCCGGGCTGGTCTTGAACTCCTGACCTCAAGTGATCCACTCGCCTCGGCTTCCCAAAGTGCTAGGATTGCAGGCATGAGCCACTGTGCCTGGCCACATGGAAGAGACTTTGGCTACAGCAGATTCCATGCTCTTGAGCCCCCCAGCAGAGAGCCATCTGGGGGGCAGCAGAGCAGGGCTGGAGGGATGGGTGGAGGTGTCAAGCACAGAATGCTATGGCCCTCTCACCTAGGATCACCATGGCAACAGGAGCATCACAAAGGGCCTGCCATGATGCCCTTCCAGGCTCTGCCTCAGCCAGGCAGGAAGAAGAAGACCCAGCTTGGCTGGGGACAGTGGGCAGGGGGCCGTGGGGTGAGTCAGCCAGGCCTGAATGCTGCCTCCAGGCTCTATGCAGAACACCTGCCAGCCCACACCCATCTCTTGGGCCAATCACAGAACAAACAAGGCAGAGGCCAAGAAAGAAAAGAAGGGGGCTTGGCATAGTTGCAGGGATACTGCCAGTCCAGGGCCCGGAAGCCAGACAGACGACAGCATCTCCACCCTGAGCTCAGGCAGCCCTGATCCCTGCAGGGTGGAGTAGACCCAACATTCAAAGAGATGGACACATAAGCCCTGGGCACCACAGAAAGACAACAGGAGCCAGGGGAGGCAGGAGAGGCTGGGATACACCTAGGTCCAACTTCATCAAACCCGGTCCTGCCCATGACAACGGAATAGCATGGAATAGACCAGAGCCGGCCCAGCTAGAGACACGAGGCAAGAGGATTCACTGTGCTGCCGGGCCCCGCATGGACTCTGCTAGGCTGACGCCAGCCAGGTGAGGCACTGACCCTATCTACCCTCCACCCACCCCTACCCCACCAGCTCAGAACTGAGGCTCATGGCAGGTGAGTATCGGAAAGGTCAGGCTTCTCCTAGACAACTCTGTGGGACTTGGATGCTGTCAAAGGGTCACACCTCGTCAGTATCTTCAGGGTCTTCATCTCAAATGGGTGTGTTGAGTTTGGTATGCTGTGAAAGAATCTGAACAGTTTCTCACCCAGCTGCTCCTTTTTTTTTCTTTGAGTCAAGAGTTTTGCTCTTGTTGCCCCGTGCAATGGTGAGATCTCGGCTCACTGAAGCCTCCGCCTCCCAGGTCCAAGCAATTCTCCTGCCTCAGCTTCCTGAGTAGCTGGGATTACAGGCGCATGCCACCACTCCTGATAATTTTGTAATTTTAGTAGAGACAGGGTTTCTCCGTGTTGGTCGGGCTGGTCTTGAACTCCTGACCTCAGGTGATCTGCCCACCTCGGCCTTCCAGAGTGCTGGGATTACAGACGTGAGCCACTGCCCCAGCCTCATTTTTTTTTTTTTAAGACTCAGTCTCACTCTTGTCTGCCAAGCTGGAGTGCAATGGTGCGATCTCAGCTCACGGCAACCTCCGCCTCCTGGGTTCAAGTGATTCTCCTGCCTCGGCCTCCCAAGTTAGCTGGGATTACAGGTGCCTGCCACCATGTCTGGCTAATTTTTGTATTTTTAGTAGAGATGGGGTTTCACCATGTTGGCCAGGATGGTCTCGATTGAACTCCTGACCTCAGGTGATCCACCCACCTCAGTCTGCCAAAGTGCTGGGATTACAGGTGTGAGCCACTGCGCCCAGCCCCAGCTGCTCATTTTTCAGACAAAGAAACTGAGGCATAGAGGAGGGAAGTGACTTGCCCGAGTCACAGGTGAGCGCAGTGTCTCCCCGCTGCTCCAGGATGCTCCTGCGGTCCGCCTCCACCGGCAGCACTGAACGCCCACCGTGCTTAGCACTGCGGTGGCCACTGTGGAAGGGAAAGAATAGTAGGAACAATCATTTCTCCCCATCTTGACCACTTACCAAGCGTCAGGCAGTGCATTAAGCGCTCTTGAGAAATGACATCTAATCATCCAAACAACCCCTGGGAAGAAGGGTCGTCTATCTGTTGCAGTGGATGGATGTGGGGGAGGACTGCACCAGGGCCGGTGGGATGAGGAATAAGCCACGTTGGCCACTGTCTGTCAGGTCAGTGGGCTGACAGCAGGCTGCCTTAGCTGCCTTACCCTGCCTTAGATGCAGGCTGGCTGGGCTCCCACAGCGCCGGCCTTCTCCACCCATGCTGGGGCTACCAGACTTAGCAAATAAAACTACAGCACAGGCCAGGCGCGGTGGCTCACACCTGTAATCCCAGCACTTTGGGAAGCTGAGGCGGGCGGGTCACGAGGTCAGGAGTTTGAGACCAACCTGGCTAACATGGTGAAACCCCGTCTCTACTAAAAATATAAAAAATTAGCTGGGCATGGTGGTGGGCACCTGTAATCCCAGCTACTCAGGAGGCTGAAGCAGGAGAATTGCTTGAACCTGGGAGGCGGAGGTTGCGGTGAGCCAAGATCACACCACTGTACTCAAGCCTGGGCAACAGAGCGAGACTCCGTCTCAAAAAAAAAAAAAATTAATTTAAATTTTTATAAATTTTGACCCTGTCAAATCCGAAGTCATGAAGATTTACTCCTATGTTTTCTTCTAGCTCTTACATTTAGGAATTTGACCTATTTTGAGTTAATTTTTATATATAATTTGAGGTAAAGGCCCAACTTCCTTCTTTTGCATGTAGCTATCCAGTTGTTCATCTATATTTGTTGAAAAGCTTCTTCTTTCCTATTGACTGGTTTTGGCATACATGTTGAAAATCAATTGATAATACATATATGGGTTTATTCTGGACTGTCAATTCTGTTCTGTTGAGCTATATGGCACTTCAATATTGCACGGTATTAATTATGTAGCTAAGACAGAAATTTCAAAACCAGAGAAGTGTGAGTTCTCCAACTTTGTTCTTTTTCAAGACAGTTTTAGCTATTTGGGGTCCCTTGTCATTCCATGTGAATTTTAGGATCACTTTGCTCATTTCTGCAAAAAACACAGTTGGAATTTTGATGTAGATTACATTGAGTCTGCAGATCACTTAGTCATCTTTACAATATCATGTCTTCCAATCCATGAACATAGGATGTTTTTTCATTTATTTAGGTCTTCTTAAGCTTCATTCACCACTGTTATAGGGTCTTCAGTGTACAAGTCTTCCATCTCCTTGGTTAAAAATATTTCTAAGTCTTTTATTCTTTTTGCTAAGCCTAAAGTTCCATTTTGTAAATGGAATTATTTTCTTAATTTTATTTTCAGATCGTTTATTTCTAATGTATAGAAATACAGCTGATTTTTGTATATTAATCTTGTGTTCTGCAACTTTGCTGAATTTATTTACTAGCTGTAATAGCTTTTGTGTGGATTCTTTAGGGCTTACTACATATAAGATCATGCTGTCATTTGCCAGGTGCAGTGCTTCGTACGTGTCATCCCAGCATTTGGGGAGGCTCAGGCAGGAGGATTGTTGGAGCTCAGGTGTTTAAGACCAGCTTGGGCAACATAGAGATACTTTGTCTCTACTAAAAATAAAAAAAATTATCCCAGCCTCTCAAACAACTGGGACTACAGATATGTGCCACCACACCTGGTTAATTTTTAAAACATTTTTAGTAGAGACAAGGTTTCCCTATGTTTCCCAAGCTAGTCTTGAACTCCTGAGCTCAAGCAATTCTCTCGCCTTGGCCTCCACAAGTGCTCAGATTACAGGCGTGTGCCACCATACCTAGCCTTATTCCTAACTTTAGTAATTTGAGCCTTCTTTTCTTTTTCTTGGTCAGCCTGAAGTTTCATCAATTTTCTTGATCTTTTTGGATAATCAACTTCTGTTTTCATTGATTCTTTCTGTTGTTTTTCTCTTTTCTGTTTCAGTTATCTCCACTCTAATTTTTATTCTTTCCTTCCTTTTGCTTGCTTTGGGTTTAGTTTATTCTACTTTTTCAATGTATTTATTTTTACTAGTGTTCTTTTTTTTTTTAATTTTTTGTCTCAGAGCTTGTAGGTGTTCTTTATTTCTTCATGTGGTTTTGAGTTACTATCTAGTGTCCTTTAACAGGAACCTGAATGGCTCCCTTTAGCTTTTTTTTTTTTTTTTTTTTTTTGAGATGGAGTTTTGCTCTCATTGCCCAGGCTGGAGTGCAATGGCATGATCTCAGCTCACTGAACCTCCGCCTCCTGGGTTCAAGTGATTCTTCTGCCTCAACCACCCTAGATGCTGGGATTATAGGCTCCCACCACCACACTCAGCTAATTTTTTGTATTTTCAGTAGAGACAGGGTTTCACTATGTTGGCCAGTCTGGTCTCTAACTCCTGACCTCAGGTGATCCACCTGCCTCAGCCTCCCAAAGTGCTGGCATTACAGGCATGAGCCACCACGCCCAGCTTGGCATTTCTTATAGGGCAGGTCTACTAGTGACAAAGTCTCTCAATTTTTGTTATCTAGGAATATCTTGATTTCTTCTTTTTTTCCTGAAGGATAGTTTTGCCAGGTATAGAAATCTTAGTTGACCTCTTTTGATTGTTTATTTTAGCATTTTCTGAATATATCACCCCTCTCTCTGGCCCCCATGGTTTCTGATGAGAAATAAACTGTAAATCTTATTGAGATTAGTTTATATGCCTCTCAGTCTTTTCCGGCTGGAAGCAGTGACTCATGCCTGTGATTCCTGCACTTGGGAGGCCAATAAAGTACACCAGTAGCCTTCAGCCTGGAAAGCTAGGCTGCTGGCCAAAAAAAAAAAAAAAAAAAAAAAAAGAATACCAGTAGAAGTGAAAACATAGATAAAATACATAGATAAATATAAAAGTTCGTATTAATGTATTTTTAGTTTAAACTCCTTTTTCCCTTATATAATTTAAAATACATCTACGATAACCATAAATCTATGTCAATGGGCATACAAGGTATAAAAATGTAATTTCTGGCAATAAAAACATGAAAGGTAAGGGATGAAGCTGTAGAGGTGCAAAGTTTTTGTATGCTATTGAAACTAAGTTAGTATTAAGTTGGATCACTTAAGGTCAGGAGTTTGAGACCAGCTTGGCCAACATGGTAAAACCCTGTCTCCACTAAAAATACAAAATTAGCCAGGCATGGAGGAGGCAGAGGACAGTGAACAGAGATTGTGCCACTGCACTCCAGCCTAAGCAACAGAGCTGAAACTCTATCTCAAAACAATAACAACAAAAAATCAAGGTTATCTTTTTGTCTTTGTCTTTCAATAGTTTGATTATAATGTGTTTGGGTTTTGACTCTTTGTGTTTATCCTAGTTGGGATTCATTAGGCTTATTGAATGTGAAGACTGAGTCTCCCATTAGATTTTGGAAGTGCGGGACATTATTTCTCCAAATATTCTGTCTTCTTTCTCTGCCTTCTCTCCATCTGGGACTTTTCATCATGCATATGTTGTTATGCTTGATGGTGTTCCATGGGTCTCTTAAACTTCGTTTGCTTTTCTCCATCCTTGCTCCTCAGATTGTTAATCTCAATCAATTTATCTTCAAGTGTGCTGATTCTTTCTTGTGCCTGCTCTAATCTACTACTGAGCTCCTCTAGTGAATTTTTATTTCAGTTATTATACTCTTCAAGTCCAGAATTTCCTTACTTTTTCTTTTTCTTTTTCTTTTCTTTTAATATTCTTCTCAGATCATACCTAAAACTCCAGGGTTTCAATTTAAAAAAAAATCATTTATCTTTATTGATATTCTATATTTAGTGAAACATAGTTCTCATGGTTTCCTTTAGGTCTTTGAACACATTTAAAATAGTTGATTTAGGCCAGGTGCGGGGGCTCACACCTGTAATCCCAGCACTTTGGGAGGCAGAGATAGGTGGATCACTTGAGGCCAGGAGTTTGAGACCAGCCTTGCCAACATAGTGAAACTCCATTTCTACTAAAAATACAAAAATTAGCTGGGCGTGGTGATAGGCATCTGTAATCTCAGCTACTCAGGAGGCTGAGGCAGTAGAATCACTTGAACCTGGGAGGAGGGGTTGCAGTGAGCCGAGATAGTGCCTTTGCACTGCAGCCTGGGTGACAAAATGAGACTCCATCTCAAAAGAAAATTCATTAATTAAAATAGTTGATTTAAAGTCTGTCTATAAAATCTAATGTTCATGCTTCCTCAGAAACAGTTTCTATTAAATTTCCCCACACACACACACAAACTATGCTCTCTTGTTTCTTTGAATGTCTCATTTTCTTTGTTTGGAACAGGATATTTTTAATATTTAAGGGTAGCAACTCTGGAAATCAGATTTCCCAGCACCCCAGAGTTTGTTATTGAGGCTTGTAGTCATTTGTTGGGTTGTTGGGATTTTTTTTTTTTTTTTTTTTTTTTTTTTTTTTGAGATGGAGTTTCTCTCTTGTTATCCAGGCTGGAGTGCAATGGCGCGATCTTGGCTCACCGCAACCTCCGCCTCCTGGGTTCAGGCAATTCTCCTGCCTCAGCCTCCTGAGTAGCTGGGATTACAGGCACGCGCCACCATGCCCATCTAATGTTTTGTATTTTTAGTAGAGGCGGGGTTTCACCATGTTGACCGGGATGGTCTCAATCTCTTGACCTCGTGATCCACCCGCCTCGGCCTCCCAAAGTGCTGGGATTACAGGCGTGAGCCACCACGCCCGGCTGTTTTTTGTTTTTTTGGTGATTTTTCTGAACTAATTTTGTAAAGTCTGTATTTTTTCTTGTGTGTATCCACTAAAGTCTTTGTTTCATTAGTTTAGTGATCAGCAGCTAATGGCTTGACAGAGATTTTCTTAAATACCTACAGCAATGGTAACAAAAACCTTCCTGTCTTTGCAGAGGGCTCTGTGCACATTATGTTCAACTCTAAGCCAAGCAATTTACAACTGTGTCTTAGCCTTTGTCTTCTGCTTACAGAGAGCCTGAAGAGCAGGCAGAGGTGGGAGTTTAGGACCTTTTCAGGTATTTTCTGAGCATGCACCGAGCCCTAGGTATGCATGTGCACGTCTATTCCCCAGACTATCTAGGAGCTTTTCAAAGCCCTTAGGGACTTTTGAAATTTTCTAGGACACCATTTGCACTGACATCTGATCCTTTTCTTCAGTCATAGAATTTATTTATATATATATATATATGCTTACTCAGGCCAGGCACAGTGGCTCACACCTGAAATTCTAGCATTTTGGGAGGCCTAGGCCCTAGGCAGATGGATCACCTGAGGGCAGGAGTTTGACACCAGCCTGGCCAACACAGAGAAACCCTGTCTCTACTAAAAATACAAAAATTAGTTGAGCACAGTGGTGCACATCTGTAGTCCCAGCTACTCGGGAGGCTGAGGCAGGAGAATCACTTGAACCCAGGAGGTGGAGGCAGCAGTGAACTGAGATTGCACCACTACATTCTACCCTGGGCCACAGAGCAAAACTCTGTCAGAAAAAAAAAAAAGAAAAAAGAGAGAAAGAAAGAGAGAAAAAGAGAAAGAAAGAAGAAAGAAAAAGAAAGAAAGAAAGAAAAAGAGAAAGAAGGAAAGAAAGAAAGGTATTCAGGCTTTCCCAGTGAGGAGTGAGAACAAAATGAAGGAAACGTTACTAGAAACTGAAGGGGAAGAGATTCCTGTTATATAGAAGTACTATATTTTGTCCTACAGTTGCATGAAAGCAGAATTTGTGAGTGATGCACTTGAAAATTTAGCTGAGATGATTTCCAAGCAAAAGGGGAAGTTCCTGTTTTTCTTCTTGTTGATGGTAGCAAAATGTGAGAGGTAAAACACATATTCAGGAAAGAACTGCTAAGCAAAAGGAGACCAGCATTTGATGACTTTGGAAATTCTCAGCCTATCCAGATTGTGCGCGCACACACACACAAGGCTAAAATTAGGCAACTCACTATTAGGAAAGTGTGCTCTGAAAAGAAGGCCATGAGTATGGCTGGAAAGCTTTTGCTAGTGTTGAGAATATTAGATGGGTGACTCAACCATCTCAGCAGAAGCCAGGAATAGAAATGGGATTACCCAGGAAAGATCTGCGGAGGACCCTCTTTTTTAAGATGTGGGTCCCCATGATGCACAGGAAAATCACAGTTTTCAAGAATGTTATGTCAGCAGAAACACGGCCAGCTCAGACTGAAAGCAGGGCACAGAGACAGAATGACATGAAGGGAGGCCGTTGGACTCCCAAAATTCTACAGGAAGAAAACAAGCTTATAAAACTGCTTGGCTTCAAGCATGTATTACCCTTGAAGAAAAAGGAAGAATGGGACCTGGTATAGTGGCTCACACCTGTAATCCTAGCACTTTGGGAAGCCAAGGCAAGGCAGAACACCTGAGGTCAGGAGTTCGAGACCGACATGGCCAACATAGTGAAACCCCATCTCTACTAATGATACAAAAATTAGCTGGGTGTGGTGATGGATGCTTGTAATCCCAGCTACTTGGGAGGCTGAGGCAGGAGAATTGCTTGAAACTAGGAGGCGGATGTTGCAATGAGCCAAGATCGTGCCATTGCACTCCAGCCTGGGCAACAAGAGTGAAACTCTGTCTCGAAAAAAAAAAAAAAAAGGAAAAAGAAAAGAAAAAGGAAGAATGACTCAAAGGGAAGAGCCTCAGGCTTACAGGGCAGAAACTGAGGCACAGAGGCCAGAGCAGTGGGTGCAGAGGCTGGAACTGTGGATCACAGAGGATTGACCTCAGGCCTGGAAATGTACTGAAATCTGCGCTATCATAATAGGTTATGAAATTGCTTGGGACTGGTGACCCTTTCTCCCTGCCATTGTCTCCCTTTTGGAATGGGGATGACTATAACTATTATGCTATGCCTATCCCACTGTTGTATTTTGGGAACAGAGAACTTGTTTTCTAGTTTCACAATTTCAGAGATATAGAGGAATTTGTCCCCAGAATGGATTACGCCCAGGGTCTCACTCATGCATGATTTAGAAAATGAGATTTGGGGTTTTGAGCTGATTATACGTAGATGAGATTTTGGACTTGAGTTGATTTTGTAATGACTTTGAGACTTTTGAAGATGTTGGGATGAGAAAGTATATTTTGTGTGTGGAATGGAGGAGAATCTTTTGGGGCTGAAGGGAAGGTTCTGGAAGGCCACAAAATGCCCCTACCCCAACGTGTCAGATCCTAATTCCTGGAACCTGGAAGTGTGACATTATATGGAAATGGTCTTTGGTAGATATAATTAAGGATCTTGAAATTGGAATATTATCCTGAATTATTGCGGCAGATCCTAAATGCAATCCCATGTATCCTTATAAGGGGGAGGCAAAAGAGATCTAACACACACAAAAGATGAAAAGGCGCTGTGAAGATGGAGGAGTGATGTGGCCAAAAGCCAAGAAATGCCGGCAGCCACCAGAAGTTGGAAGAGACAAGGAATGGATTCTCACCTGGAGCCTCCAGAAGAAGCACAAAGCTACCAAAATTCTGATTTTGGCCTAGTGATGCGGATTTTGAACTTCTGGCCTCCAGAATGGTGAGAGAATACATTTCATTGCTTTAGGCCACCCAGTTTGCGGTAATTTGCTACAATTGTCATAGGAAATGAATGCAATAACACAATGCATTTATCCATTCTTTGCTTGTTGGACACAGAGATTGCTGTTATGAAAAGTCTTGCACATGTCACCCAGTGCAAATGCACGAGTTTCTATACATGGGAGTGGAACTGCTTGGTGATAGCACATGCAGATACTCAGTTCTACAACATAATACCAGATTGTTTACCAAAGTGGCTGCACCAATTTATACTCCTATCAGCTCTGTAGCTTCTGCTGATCCACATCTTGTCATCACTTGGTATTGTCAGATTTCTTGATTTTTGCCAATATTAGTGAGTGTAAAATGGTGTCTTATTGTAACTATGTATGCATTTCCCTCATTACCATTGTGGTGAAACTTGAGCATACCTTTAAACTCATATTGGCTATTTGTAATTCCTCTTCTGTGAAATGCATGTTCATGTCTTTTGCCCATTTTTCTTTTTTTCTTTTTTTTTTTTTTTCCTTAAAGATGGGGTTTCACCATGTTGGTCAGGCTGGTCTTGAACTCCCAACCTCAGGTAATCCACCCACCTTGGCCTCCAAAGTGCTTGGATTACATGCATGAGCCACCATGCCCAGCCTATTTTGCCCATTTTTCTAATAAATCATTTTCTATCCTTTTATTGACTTCTAGTAGTTCTTCTTATATACACAAAAACTTTATTTTTTATGGATTATCTTTTTACTTACATTATGGTCTCGGTTGATAAAAAGTTCTTGATCTTATTAATGTCGTTGAATTTATCAATCTTTTCTTTCACGGTTAGCATTTTGTATGCCTTTTACCCCTTCCCTGAAGTAAAAACAATACTCTCCTATAATGTCTTAAGAGTTTTGGGCCAGGCACAATGGCTCATGCCTGTAATCGTAGCAATTTGGAAGGCCAAGGCAGGAGGATTGCTTGAGGCCAGGAGTTCAAGACCAGCCTGGGCAATATAGTGAGACCCTGTCTCTGAACTAATAAAAAAGCCTGGTATGGTGGCTGGTGCCTGTGGTTCCAGCTACTCAGGAGGCTGAGGCAGGAGGATTGCCTGAAGGTTGAGGCTGCAGGGAGCCTCGATTGCACCACTGCACTTCTGCCTGGATGACAGAGTGAGACCCTGTCTCAAAAAAATAAATAAATAAATAAAGGAGTTTCGCTTCCCACATTTAAATTGTTAATTGGTCTGGATTTTTTTTTTCTGTATAATATGAGGTAGTTCCAATTTTTTTATTCACACAGAAATGACCAATTTTTCCTATACCAATTGTATGTCATTCGCCCACATTTCTCCATCTATCAGCAAGGCCATCCCAAAGCTCCAAATATATACATCTGTTTGTATTTCTCATTTGATTTCATTAATCCATTTGTCCATTCTATCTAGCCCAACTATTTTTATTGCTAGAGTTTTATAATTCGTTCTGATAGCTGGAGGGAAAGCACCTCACTTCTTTCTTCTCCTTCAAGGGTGTCATGGATATTCTTGACTCTTACTCTTCTAAATGTTAAATTTAGCATATCAGATTTCAAGAAAATCTCTGTTGGAATTTTTATTGCAACTGCATTAAATCTGAAGATCAAATTGGAGAAAATCAGCATCTTTGTGAAATACTCAGTTTTATAGTTTGTATCCAGTTTGCATTCAACATTTATAATTTAGATTATATAATAATTTATATTAGAATGACTATAATTTTATGATTAGCATTCAGACTTAAAATATTCTTCATAATAAGTCTTGCACATCTTTTGTCAGATTTATTGTAGATGCTTATCCTGTATCGCTATAGTAATAATATATTTTTAAAATTCTATTGTCTGGCTGAGCTTGGTGCTTATGCATGTAATCCCAGCACTTTAGGAAGCCAAGGTGGGATGATGGCTGAGCCCAGAAGTTTGACAACAGCCTGAGTAACACAGTGAGATCCCTGTCTCTACAAAAAAAAAAAAAAATTAATTAGTGGGGAGTGGTGGGGCATACCTGTAGTCTCAGCTACTCAAGAGGCTGAAGCAGGAGGATTGCTTGAGCCCAACAGGTTGAGGCTGCATTGAGCCATGATCATGCCACTGCACTCCAGCTTAGGCAAAAAACCCTGTCTCAAAAAATGTTTCTGTTTTCCACCTGTTGCTAGTATAGAGCTGCAAATAATTTTAAATTAATATAAGTCAAACTTTTGGCCAAATTTTCTTATGATAATGATTTGCCTCTGGAGTACTTTAGATTTGATATGTATACAATGATATCATCTATGAATAATGACAGTTCTAGTTTTAATTTCCCAATATTTATGTCTTAAATTTCTTTTTCTTGTCTTATTGCACTGGCTGCAATCAGTACAATGTTAAATAGAAGCAATTAGAAAGCAGCCACACTTGTCCCATTTCTGATTTTAAAAGAATGTTTGTAGCATTTAACCAGTAAGAATGTTTTCCATGGGGTTTTGGTGGATACTCTGTCAGGTTAATGAAGTTCTCTCTCTTTTTTTTTTTTTTTTTTTTCTTGAGATAGAGTCTCCCTCTGTTGCCCACACTGGAATCTTGCTCTGTCACCCAGGCTGGAGTATGGTGGCACAATCTCAGCTCATTGCAACCTCTGCCTCTGAAGTTCAAACAATTCTCCTGCCACAACCACCTGAGTAGCTTGAATTACAGGTGAAGGCCACCACGCCTGGCTAATGTGTTTATTTTTAGTAGAGACAGGGTTTCACCATCTTGGCCATGTTGGTCTTGAACTCCTGACTGCAAGTGATCTGCTTGTCTTGACCTCCCAAAGTGCTGGCATTACAGACATGAGCCACTGCACCCAGCCTCCTCTCTATTTCTTTTTAAAATTTTGATTTTTACCAGTCACATGTGGATATAATTTAAAAAATCAGTCAAAAAGGCTTATGATAAAATACAGCAATTTTCCACTTCACTCCTCCCTCCCCCTCTAGCTGTTTCTTCTGGGATTTATACATCTTCATATTTCTAAATAATGTGTCTACTGATAGTTTTTTATTACTCAATTTCAGAAATTATCTATTGAATTCTTATTTGGCAGATGAGAATTTAATTTTCTTCCATCACTATGAATTAAAATAATAGTGGTTAAGTGAATATTTGACATTTACATTTTTTTTGCTTACTCAATATTATTCATAGCTGAGCACTTTGATTATATGATTATATTTTTTACTTTTAATTTTCCCTAAAGTTAGTAATTATCTGTTTAAAAATTGCTCAGCTTTCTTTGTACCTTTTGCTAATTTCTCTCATACCTTCCAATGTCTTCAGTCACATTAGTTGACCTATCAGTCTCAGTGAGTTCCTGTGGCACTATCATTCCAAGTAACCACCTTTCTCCTCTATCTGGGCTGGTTGCTTTTCATGCTGCTACACAGTCACTGACCTGGGACTTCGCTGTCATCCTTGCGATAACCTTTCTCATTCTCCTGAGTTCCCTGCTCTGCTAGATCTCCTGTATGTCTTTCTTTCTTATGGTTTTCTCCTCTGTTTTGCTGGAACACATCCTGTAATCATTCATGAGCGGTAGAGTGATGTAGGGTGATGACTGTGCTCAGCATCCCAGCCTCTTGATCTCCTGCTTTCTAATTTAGACTGATTGCCCTCTTTGCCTACGTGGGACCCCAGGATATGCCATCACTACCATCCTGAAGATTCTCTTCCCTTTGATCCTGGGTTGACTTTCCTGTCTTCTGCCTGTTCGTTCTTCTTTCTTGGCTACCCCTTCATTGTGCTGGAGTCCATCTGTCTTAGTTCATTTCTGCAGCTATAGCAAAAAACCTTAGACGGGGTAATTCATAAATAATAGAAATATATTTCTTACAGTTCTGGCTGCTGGAAAGTCCAAGATCAAGGCGCCAGCAGATTTACTATCTGGTAGGAACTTCCTCTCTGCATCCAAGATGGCACCGTCTTGCTGCATCCTCACATGGAGGAAGTAACGAACGCTGTATCCTCACATGGCAGATGGGTGAAAAGGGACTAGGGTGCTCCCTTCAACCTCTTTTTGTAAGGTAGCTAATCCCATTCATAAGGGCTCTGCCCTCATGACTTAATCACCTTCTAAAGGGCCCCACATTTTAATACCATCACATTAGCAATGAAGTTTCAACATATGAATCTTGGAGGACACATTCAGACCTAGCAGCATCTTTTAGCAGCTTCTGAGAAACGATCATGGGATGATTAAGTTTTTTGACACCATAAATATGTAAAAAAAACAAAAGTTTTTATTCTATCTACACTCATACTTGAGTGATAATTTGGTTAGCAAAGAATTCTAGGTTGGAAATAATTTTTTTCCAGATTTTTGAAGGCATTGTTCCATTTTCTTCCTGCATCTGTGTCGCTGTTGAGAAGTCCAAATCATTCTGATTCCAGACCCTTTGTTGTGACTATTCCTGGGGAAGCTTGTAAGATCGCTTTGTCCCAATTTTCTGAAATTGTACCCTGATGAGTCTTAGTGTTTTCATTGCCTCTGCTAGGCACAAGGTGAACTTTTTCTTTTTTTTTTTTTATGACACAGGATCTCACCCTGTCACCCAGGCAGGAGTGCAGTAGTATGATCACGGTTCACTGCAGCCCCAGCCTCCTGGGCGTAAGCTATCTTCCCACTTCAGCTGGGACTACAAGGCAGGCACCATCACACCCAGCTAATTTTTTGATGTTTTGTTGAGATGGGGTCTCACTATGTAGCTCAGGCTGGTCTCAAACTCCTGAGCTCAAGTGATCCTCCTTCCTCAGCCTCCCAAAGTGCTGGGATTACAGGCATGAGCCACCGCGCCTGGCCATTTTGAGTTATTTATCTGATGCTTTACCCCGTTCATTTTCTTCTGTTCTTTCTTTATTCAGACACGGAACGCCCTAAGTTGATTTTCTACTTTTCTAATCTTTTCTCTAGTTTCCATTTCTTTCTTTTTGGGGACACTCCCTCAACTGTGTCTTCCAGCCTTACTGTTTTCATTTCTGCCATCATGCTTTTAAAAAATATATTATTTTCCAATAGGTTTTGCTGTTCTCTGAATGTGTACTTTCATAGAATCAGTTTCTTTTTTCATGAATGCAATACTTTCTTTTCTCACTCTCACGTTATTAATACCTCTTCTTCCTCCTCCTCCTCGCCCTCCTTCTCCTCCTCTTCTCCTTTTTTCTACAGAGTCCATTTCCTGCAAGTTGTTTTTTTTTTCTGCTTACTGGGTTTGGTCTCTCTTAAGGTAGAGAGGTTTCTCCTCAGGTGTTTAATAATCCTTGATTGCTCATTATTAAGAACAAGATCTTAAAAACTGATGGCAAGCATGTTGACTTTGAGCTGGCTGGATATTTTATTGGGTAACATTCATCTTAGATCTCTCTTCCTGGGTTGGCCAGAGTCCCACAGAGGGGCTGTCTGGAGGGTAAAGGTCTGGCGTTACCCTCCTGGTGACTGAGTTGCCATTTTGGCTGACAAGTGAGAGAAGAGGGTTGGAGGTCTCAGATTTCAGTGTGTGTAAAATTACTTAACCCTCTTAATCGGCTAGTGGCCCAAAGACCCTCTGTTTTGCCATTTCCAGAGAATAAATCTTCAGGGTTATGCTAGACTCAGAAAGGGGCAGTTGGCCAGTGGCGTGGAGTACAGTAGGGGATCTAGGGATTGAATCGCTCTCAGTTTGCTTTGATCTCGTGCTCTATACTTCAGCTTCTGCTACCAATGCCAGTGGCCTCTGCTGCCACCAGTTCCTGAGGTTCCGTTGCCTTGATGTAGCTGTAATTCGGAGAGACTTGTTGATATCTCACACCATAATGATGTGTCTCTTTTCCCCTGTAGCTTTAATTATTTTTGCTTTAAATATTTTTAGGCTATTTTATTAGGCACATATTAATTTAGACGGTTCTATCTATCTGCTGAATTTTTTTTAAAAAGTGTCATCATTTTATTATTACTGCATAGTGACCACCTCTACCCTAATGTTTTTCATCTTAAAGTTTTCTATTAATTTGATTTTTTTTGAAACAAGATCTTGCTGTGTTGCTCAGACTGAATGCAATGGCATGATCACAACTCACTGCAGCCTTGACCTCCCAGGCTGCAGTGTTCCTCCTGCCTCAGCCTCCCAAGAGCTGGAACTACAGGCTTGCACCACCACACCTGGCTAATTTTTTATTTTTTGTAAAAATGAGTTTTCCCCATGTTTCCCAGGCTGGTCTCAAACTCCTCAGCCTCCCAGAGTGCTGGGATTACACACATGATTCACCACGATTCGTATTTTTCTTTTTTTTTTTTCAGATGGAGTCTTGCTCTGTTGCCCAGGCTGGTGTCAAGTGGGGCGATCTTGGCTCATTGCAACCTGTCTCCCAGGTTCAAGAGATTCTCCTGCCTCAGACTCCCGAGTAGCTGGGATTATAGACGCCTGCCACCGCATCTGACTAATTTTTGTATTTTAGTAGAGACGGGGTTTCACTGTCTTGGCCAGGCTGGTCTCTAACTCCTGACCTCATGATCCACTCACCTCGGCCTCCTAAAGTGCTGGGATTACAGACAGGAGCCACCATGCCCAGCGCATGATTCATCATAAAGTTTGGTTATCAAGGCAGAAATACCACCTTGCTTTTGGTGTAACTTTTTCAAGCTCATCCTTTCCATATCCTTCTGCTTAGGTGTGTCAGATATGCCTTTTTAAAAAATATTTTGAACATTTTTAAGAGTACAGTTCAGCGGCATTAATTACATTCCCATTGTTGTGCAACCATCATCCATATCTAGAACCGTTTTTGTCTTCCCAAATGAAACTCCATGCCCATTAAACAAATATCATCTCCCCTCCATTCTCTGTTTCCTGTTCTTGATTTCATAGACCTTATGAGTCTATGCTTGGCTTGGAGTGGTGGCTCATGCATGTAATCCCAGCACTTTGGAAGGCCAAGGTGGGCGGATCACCCGAGGTCAGGGGTTCGAGACCAGCCTGACCAACATGGCGAAACCCATCTCTACTAAAAGTACAAAAAAAGTAGCTGGGCATCGGTAATACCAGCTACTTGGGAGGCTGAGGCAGGAGAATCACTTGAACCTGGGAGAATCGCTTGAACCTGAAATATTGTAGCCACTTTTTCTAGGATTGCAGTGAGCGGAGATCACGCCACTGCACTCCAGCTTGGGCAATAAGAGAGACTCCATCTCAAATAAATAAATAAGTCTATGCTTTACATCTTTTTTTTTTTTTTTTTTGAGATGGAGTTTCGGTCTTGTTACCCAGGCTGGAGTGCAATGGCACGATCTCGGCTCACTGCAACCTCTGCCTCCTGGGTTCAGGCAATTCTCCTGCCTCAGCCTCCTGAGTAGCTGGGATTACACGCGCCGCCATGCCCAGCTAATGTTTTGTATTTTTAGTAGAGACGGGGTTTCACCATGTTGACCAGGATGGTCTCGATCTCTTGACCTCGTGATCCACCCACCTCGGCCTCCCAAAGTGCTGGGATTACAGGCTTGAGCCACCGTGCCCGGCCTACATCTGTTTTTAACTTCTTTTTCATATCTTCCATCTTTGTATGTGTGTTTCTGTGCTGCCTTTTGATTCTTTTTTGTTTGTTTGTGTTAAAATATGGGTTGTTATTATTCTTTAGGTTTGAAGATACTGGTGCACTAGGGGAGGTCCCCAAATGCCAGTGGGACCTCAACCCCAGTCGGTGTTCAGGCTCTTGACACCATCACGAGAGGGAATTCAAGGGATGAGTCAGAACATAGTGAAAGTATAGAGATGTATGCTAAGCAAAAAGTACACAGGGAATGTGGCATACTCGAGAGAGTGAGTCACCTAATTCTTTAGATATATCTTACATAGCTCTAATTATCTCTTTAGCCGCTGTTTAACTTGTTCTTTTAGATATTTATTTACTTATTTAATCATTTTTAAAATCTGCTTAGGGTGCAGTGGCTCACGCCTGTAATCCCAGCATTTTGGGAGGCTGAGGCGAGTGAATAGCTTTATTCTAGGAGTTCGAGACCAGCCTGGCCAACATGGCAAAACCCTGTCTCCACTAAAAACACAAAGATTAGCCGGGCATGGTGGTGTGTGCCTGTAATCCCAGCTACTCAGGAGGCTAAGGCATGAGAATCTCTTGAACCCGGGAGGTGGAGGTTGCAGTGAGCCCAGATTGCACCACTGCACTCCAGCCTAGGCAAGGCAGAGCGAGACCTTGTCTTAAAAAAACAAACAAAAAACTGCTTGGTTCTCCTTGATAATCTCTTGTTGTTTTTTTCGTCTTGAATTCATACATATTTTTTAAAAATTGTCTTTAAAATTTTTGAGACCAAGTCTCACTCTGTCTTCCAGGCTGGAGTGCAGTGGTGCAATCTCGGCAGCTCACTGCACCTCTGCTCAATGGATTCTTGTGCCTCAGCTTCCCGAGTAGGTGGGACAACAGGCATGTGCCACCACGCCCAGCTGATTTTTGTGTTTTGGGAGAGACAGGGTTTCACCATTTTGCCCAGACTGGTGTCAAACTCTTGGGCTCAAGCGATCCTCCTCCGTCAGCCGCCCAAAGTGCTGGGAGCTACCATGCCTGCCCATATGTATATATTAATAATAACTTATCATATATTTCAAAATAGCTAAAAGAGATGATTTGCAATGTTCCCAACACAAAGAAATGATAATTGTTTGAGGTGATGAATATCCCAGTTACCCAGATTTCATCATTATACATTGTATGCTTGTTTCAAAAGGTCACATATACCTCACAAATATGTACAAGTATAACATAGCCATAAAAATTAAAAATAATTTTTTTTGTTTTTTGTTTTGTAAATTTTTTATGTGTCCTTTTTCTTTAAAAATTGGTTCTAAAAATTCATACGTTAACGTTTCAACATCATATCTAGGAGACCACTCTCTGGAGTCCTGTAGCATCTAAATCTGTTGTGTGTTGTTTCTTTTTTTTTTTTTGGAGATGGGGTTTCACCATGTTGGTCAGGCTGGTCTCGAACTCCTGACCTCAGGTGATCCGCCCACCTTGGCCTCCGAAAGTGCTGGGATTACAGGCGTGAGCCACCACACCCGGCCTGTGTGTTGTTTCTGTTGAGTCTTACTCATAGTCACTAGCATGTTTACGTGCTGGTGATCTCTGATTGTGAGCGTATTGCTTGATATTGAGCAATGGAAATCTTTCATATCTAACTTTGGATACATTCCTCCAGCAAGGATTTGAATTTGCTTCTGCCTGGAGCCAGGGGTGTCACCAACACGGAACACTTCAGCCCTCTCTGAGGGTCCTAGCTCCATGAACTTTCAGGGTCCCAGCTCCATGTATTCTGAGGGTCCCAGATCCATGTATTCTGAGGGTCCCAGCGCCATGTAGATGCCCAACATTCAGCTGCCCAACCTCCATCCTGGCCAAGCTCCCAGCTTGGCTCCATTTTCCTATATGGGTTAGGAAGTGGCTTTGGCAGACAAGGCCTAGAGCTTGATAGACAACAAGTCCTCAGAGAATTGTAGCCTCTTTTTCTAGGATTTTTTTTTTTCTTTAAGAGGAAGCTTCTGCTCTGCTCCAAGTTCACCACATCACTAGGAGCAGAAATTCTCCAACCCATTCCACACTCATCCATAGACGCCATCTTTTTGATATGCAAATCCATTCACAACACACTCCTGCATAAATCCTTCAGTGACTCCTCTTTGTCCTTAAGTGTGAAGTTTGAACTCTTTACATAGTATACTGTGTGAGTCCATTCTCGCACTGCTGTAAGAACTACTCGAAGCTTGGTAATTTATAAAGAAAAGAGGTTTCATTGGCTCACAGTTCTGCAGCTGTACAGGAAGCACAGCTGGGGAGGCCTCAGGAAACTTACAGTCAGGGCAGAAGGTGAAAGGGAAGCAGGCACTCCTTGCATGGCTGGAGCAGGAGGAAGTGCTACACACTTTTTTTTTTTTTTTTTAAGATGGAGTCTCGGCTCTGTTGGCCGGGCTGGAGTGCAGTGGCGTGATCTCGGCTCACTGCAACCTCTGCTTCCTGGGTTCAAGCAATTCTCCTGCCTCAGCCTCCCAAGTCGCTGGGATTACAGGCACACACCACCATGCCCAGCTAATTTTTGTATTTTTACTAGAGATGGGGTTTCACCATGTTGCTCAGGCCGATCTCGAATTCCTGACCTCATGATCTGCCCACCTCAGCTTCCCAAAGTGCTGAGATTACATGCATGAGCCACCGTGCTCGGCTGGTGCTACGTACTTTTAAACAACCAGATCTTGTGAGAACTCACTATCACAAGAACAGCAAGAGGGAAATCTGCTCCCATGATCCAATCACCTCCCACCTGGCCTCTGGTTCAATGCTGGAAATTACAATTCGACATGAGATTTGGGTGGGGATGCAGAGCCAAACCATACCCCACACGATCTAGCCCCCGACTCTCTTGCCAGCCCCAGCTCTTTCGGTGGTCTCCCTTTCCACTCCCAAACTCTTGTCTCAGGAAATTTTTCCAGACCTTTAACCCTGCCTAGGTTAGGAGTTCCTGGATGTGCTCCCAGACCACTTTGTACTTCCCCTATCCTTGTACCTGACCTGTGGTCCTGTGTGTTAGTCTGTTTGCGTTGCTATAAGGAATACCTGAGACTGGGTAATTTACATAGAAAAGAGGTTTCTTTGGCCTACAGTTCTGCAGACTGTACATGAAGCATGGCCCCAGCATCTGCTTCTGGTGAGGGCCTCAGGACACTTTCAATCATGGCCGAAGGTTAAGGGAGAGCAGATATGGCACATGGTGAGAGAGAGATGAGGGGAGGTCCCAGACCCTTTTTTTTAAGAGTCAGATCTGGCCGGGTGTGGTGGCCCATGCCTGTAATCCTAGCACTTTGGGAGGCAGAGGCAGGTGGATCACCTGAGGTCAGGAGTTTGAGAGTAGCCTTGTCAACATGCTGAAACTCTGTCTCTACTAAAAATACAAAAATTAGCTGGGCATGGTAGTGTGTGGCTATCATCCCAGCTACTCAAGAGCCTGAGGCAGGAGAATTGCTTGGACCCAGGAGGTTGAGGTTGCAGTGAGCTGAGATTGTGCCATTGCATGGGCCTGGCACCAGGCAGGAAAGAGTGATGAAATAAAAGCTTTCTGTATCGAAACCAGGTGTAACTCATGTCTACAATCCCAGCACTTTGGGAGACTGAGGTGGGAGGATCACTTGAGGTCAGGAGTTCAAGACTGGCCTGGCCAACATGGTAAAACCCTATCTCTACTAAAAATACAAAAATTAGCCAGGTGTGATGGCATGCACCTGTAATCCCAGCTACTTGGGAGGCTGAGGCAGGAGAATCACTTGAACCAGGAAGGTGGAGGTTGCAGCAAGTGGATGGAGATCACGCCGCTGCACTCCAGCCTGGGCAAAGAGTGAAACTTCATCTTAAAAAAATAAACAGATCCTGCAGTAACTCATACCACAGGGAGGGGACCAAGTCATTCACGAGGGAACCAAGCCCCCATGACCCAAACAGCTCCCACAAGGCCCACCTCCTACATTGGGGGACAAATACCCAAATCATAGCATGCTGTAATTAGATGTCTGAATTCCCCCTACACATAATCCCCCTCTAAACTGTATACTTCATGAGCGCAGAAACATTGTCTGTCTGGTTCACTAATATGCCATCAGCCCTTGGCACCTGTGTTCTTAAGTATCTGATGAATGAACCTCCACTGAGCTCTCTGTTTTTCTTATTGATTTTTGCAAATTCTTTACATGTTAAAGATGTTAACAAACTGCCATTGCCTGGGAATATTTTCCCCAAGTTATTTGCCTTTTCATTTCGGCTTTTTTTTTTTCCTTTTTTGGCAGGGAGGAGCATAAAGACTGTTTACATTTGAGCGCGAGCAGATCTATTGATCCTTTTCTGTTAAGATCTCTTCAAAATATTTCTAAGTTTAGAAAGTCTTCCCCTGGCTACTTGTTTAATAAGTGTTCATTTCTATTTTTTATGCACACAGCTATCTGTTTAATCTTTCCAAAGCGGGGCTCTGATCATTTCTTTCCTCTACTCAAAAATGTTTAACCATCTCCTTGGAGGCTTTGGAACAAAGTCCAAATTCTTTAACTCACCTCCAAGGCTTTTCAGGATTTAACTTGAGGCTGTCTTTCCAGACATTTTTTTTTTTTTTCTTTCCTGAGACAGAGGATCGCTCTGTCACCCAGGCTGGAGTGTGGTGGCGTGATCTCTGCACACTGCAACCTATGTCTCCCGGGTTTAAGCAATTCTCCTGCCTCAGTACCCCTACCCCAGCAGCTGGGATGACAGGTGCATGCCACCACGCTTGGCTAATTTTTGTATTCTTAGTAGAGATGGAGTTTCACCATGTTGGCCAGGCTGGTTTCAAACTCTTGACCTCATGATCTGCCTGCTTCAGCCTCCCAAAGTTCTGGGATTACAGGCATGAGCCACCGTGCCCGGCCCTAGACTTTTTTTTCCTGCCCCTCAAATTAGCCTGAGCTCCTGGCAAAGTGAACGGTTCACTTCTGTCTGTCTGTGTTCTGCCCCTCCCACTTGCAGACCTTTGTATCTGTTGGTCCCTCTGCAGGGAATGCCCATCCTTCATTTCTACATGGACCTTTTTTTGTTTTTTTGGTTTTTTGGTTTTTTTTTTTTTGAGACATAGTCTTGCTCTGTAGCCCAGGTTGGAGTGCAGTGGCGTAATCTCAGCTCACTGCAGCCTCCACCTCCTGGGTTCAAGTGATTCTCTTGCCTCAGCCTCCTGAGTAGCTGGGACTACAGGCATGCACCACCATGCCCAGCTAATTTTTGTATTTTTAATAGAAATAGAGTTTTACCATGTTGGCCAGGCTGGTCTTGAACTCCTGGCCTCAAGTGATCCGCTTCCCGAAGTGCTGAGGATTACAGGTGTGAGCCACTGCATCCCACGCTATACGGATATTTAAATCGTCTTCAATCCCTACTTTATTTAAAAAGCCTAACCTTACCCTTCCTCCTTAGAGAGTGAGTGGTAGGGAGATAGGAAAATAAGCTTTGGAGTCAGACAAACCTGGATTAAAATCCAAGTTCCTTTACTTGTTAGCCACTGACCAAATCCTTTAGCCTTTCCAAATCTCAGTTTCCTTGTCTTTAAAATGGGAACAGAGGCTGAGTGTGGTGGCTCACTCCTGTGATCTCAGCACTTTGGGAGGCCGAGGTGGGTGGATCACGAGGTCAGGAGTTCAAGACCAACCTGACCAACATGGTGAAACCCCGTCTCTACTAAAAATATATATTAAAAAAAAAAAAAAGAAAAAAAGCTGAGGGTGGTGGCACGCGCTTGTCATCCCAGCTACTCAGGAGGCTGACGCAGGAGAATCGCTTAAACCCAGGAGGTGGAGGTTGTGGTGAGCTGAGATCATGCCACTGCACTCCAGCCAGGGCGAGAGAGTGAGACTCTGTCTCAATAAATAAATAGGGAACAGAAAGCAAGGAAGGACCACCAGGGACCATCGGGCCGCTGTGAGGATAGAGTGTGAGATTGCATGTAAAGCTCCTAGCACAGTCCCCAGCTCACCCCACATTCCGCCACCTTGGAAGGGAGTCGCCAGCTCTCTGGGGGTCATACCTTTCTCCACTAGTCATGTCTTCCCCCAGAGGTTTCTGATGGATTCTCTGTTCTCTAATAATGCCATGAGGTGGCTGAGTTTTCCTTCAGAGGATTTGAGCGCGGGCAAACAGGTTTCACCTCTAGGAATTCAGCTCAGGCCGCAGGCACCTTGGTGGGACTCCCACACCATCTGGGCCCAAAGGAATCCCCTCCTTCCTTTCTTCTTCATTTGAGGTCAGTTGCATTACGGGGAAACGGTGACGTTTCCAAAGGGGTTCACCAGCACCTCTCGCCCCTTGCCATGAGCACCCCACAATATGATGATGAGTCAAGTGGAACAAAGATAAGCCTCCCAGGTTTAAGGTGGGTAAACTGAGGCTCAAACTAGCTTTCCTATATCTGTGTCTAGAACTTGTTGGTCTTTGCAGCCAGAGACGGGATTCATTCAGGGGGGCCTGAGGGGCCCAGGCAGCTGTGGTGGGGAACTGGAGAAGCTCTGGCCCCAGAGCAGGAGATGGGCCAGGAATCCTCTCTCAGGGCCTCAGCCTTGCCCTCAACTAGGTTAATGCCAGTCTCTCAGAGGCCGGCCTGGAGCTCAGTGTCTGCGCTTGCTTTGTGAGCTGACACCGTGTGTAGATTCTTTTGCCTGCGTCATTTGGGGAAGGAGCAGGGATGACGACTCACTGGTTGGGGCTGCACATCGAAGGCTGAGAGCGAGGATGGGTATTTCCTGGACAGTGAAAAGGGCAAGTTTAGCCTCAGGAGGCCTGGCTGCTAGGCCAGCTGTGTACCCAGTGTGCTGTATCAGCTGGAACAAGTGCCTGTCCCCTCTGGACCCCAGCTGCCTTCCCTATAAAATGGAGATGATGGTGGAAGGAGAGGTCTCTTGTGAACCTTAGTGCTCTCAAAGTGCTGTCCTGGGCTAAGCCCCTCTCTGAGCCCAGACCGTCCCTGGGGCCTGGTTCACCAAGTTGGCCTGACCAAAGCTGTGACCCCATTCGGCCACCTCCACACCCTCTGTCCTGCCCTCCCCTGAGGGGTCGGTCTGGGCCTGGCCTTGGTCAGGACTGGTGGGAGAGCAGGGAGCCTCCAGGCCCGAGTTTGACCTTTTATTTCACTTTCCCTCTCCCTGGAGCCAGGGCCAGCGTCCTCTTTCCCTCCTGCTTGAAATCCGAGCTCAGGGATCCAGGAGGACTCTGGCTGCAAAACATTCCATCCCGCTGTCCAAACACCCTGCACAGCTGGCGGAGGGAGGGGCAGCCAGAACAGGCTTTCAGGAGCCCTGGGGCTGTTGTTTTCATGGAAATGGGGGAGCCCTCAATCAGGACCAGCACTGGCTGACCTGAGGGCGCCCCATCTGCACACATGCTCCTGGAGTTTCCCTAGGGCCCCTCTGCTGAGCGCCCAGCCCTGCAGCAGAAAATCCAGTTGCCTCAGTCTGCCCAGCCAGGTGTGCGTGGCTGCCTCACGCCTGCCAGCGGGGAGGTGGCTGCGCCACAGGCAGGTGGGTGGTGGCCTTGTGAGCCTCCCCTCGTGACGGAGCACTAAACAGAGGCAGGGAAGGGCAGGCAGGAATGACGCTGAGACAGCAAGCAGGGAAGGTGACTTCGGGCAGCGGCTTTTACTGACAAGATGTCCCAGACCTGGCTGCCTCTTGCTGTGACTCACCATTGACCCTGGATGAGTCTCTGAGCCTCGGTTTCCTCATCCACAAGAAGAGAGGGTCAGGCCTGCCTTTTTCCTAAGAAGTTACAGCCAAAGACAAGATTTTCACAGCTTCCCATCCAGTCCATGCTGTGTCTGAATGTACAGAAACATAACAGGTTTTTCTACACGGTCTCTAGCAACTCTGGCTCAGTTTCCCCCCTGGGAGGCTGGTGGGGTCTTGGCAGGGAGGGACCAACTCCCACATACATTGCCACCAGCGCGGCCAAGCCCCTTCTCCTCCTGCCATGTTGGGGTGATGGGGAGACCCCCCCATTCACACATCCTGTTTTCCATTAATCGTTTCCAGGTGGGCCAAGAGGTTGCCCAGCAGAGGAAGGTGGGGGCACAGGAGAATTGAGCAGGGGGGTCAGAGAGGAGCAGAAACAGGAAGGGGGTGGGAGCAGGCCATGGAAAATTCATTGCCAGGAAAGGGAGGCCAGCATCTGGTTTGCATTAGGCCCAGAGAACTTCGAAGCCCAAAACCCAAGTGGGAGATATTGTTATCCGCTGGGCGGGGTGGGGCGGGGTGTGAGGAGCTGGCAGCTTCTCCCCAGCAGGGACTCAGAGGCTGCCCAGAAAGAAGAGGGAAGTTCGGGGGGAAAGGACTAGGAAACATTTCTTTCAGGCTATACTGTGGCAGACACTTCGCAAATGTTACCTTCTTTTTTTTTTTTTTTTTTTTTTTTTTTTTTTTTTTGAGATGGAGTCCAGCTCTGTCACCAGGCTGGAGTGCAGTGGTGAGATCTCAGCTCACTGCAACCTCTGCCTCCTGGATTCAAGCAGTTCCCTGCCTCAGCCTCCCAAGTAGGTCGGATTACAGGCATCCACCGTCATGCCCAGCTAATTTTTGTATTTTTAGTAGAGCCGGGGTTTCACCATCTTGGCCAGGCTGGTTTTGAACTCCTGACCTCATGATCCACCTGCCTTGGCCTCCAAAGTACTGGGATTACAGGCATGGGCCACCATACCCCGCCCCTTTTTAAAAAAAAAAAAATTGTTTGTTGTTTTTTTTTTAAGTAACAAAGATGAGGTCTTGCTTTGTAGCCTAGGCTGGTCTTGAACTCCCAGGCTCAAGTGATCCTCCCACTTTGGCCTCCCAAAGTGCTGGGATTACAGGCGTCAGCCCTTGCACCTTGCTGCAAACGTTATCTGTTTAATACTCACTACTTCACAGGGGAGAACTGTTCCCATTTTATATACATGAGGAAACTGAGTCCCAGAGAGGTTAAGTGACTTGCCCAAGGCCACACAGCCAGGGAATGGGCAGAACTAGGATGAAAATTCAGACCAGATGAAGACAGGGCAGCACATTCATACCATCCCACAGGTGGATGGAGTCTGACTGTGTACCAGGCAAGGGGACACTGAGAAGGGTGATGAGGATGGGCAGAGGCTGGGCTCAGTTGTTGTGGGAGTATCCAACAGTACTATGGGGTGTTTGTCATGACACAGGGCTAACCATGTATCTGAGGGCTCTGGTGCCCACAGAGGAAAAAGGTAACCCACAGGGGAGGGCTTTCTAAAGGAGCGGGGATGAACGAAAGAGAAACTTACCAGCAGAGGTGGGATGCAGTGGAGATTGCAGAGGGGACTATGGGTGGAAAGAAGAGGAATGAGCACATCTGGGCAGTGGCAACTGGCCTGGTGCACTTTGGAGGGTGAGAATCCATTTCATAGTTGGAGAAACTGAGGCACAGAGAGGCTGACATGTGCTCAAAGGCACACCATCTGACATTGAGGTTGAATCCAGCCTGTGTGACCCCAGGCCTGTGTTCCCAGCTGCTACACGGAGTTGTTACAGGGTGGTGGTGGTTAAAAGTTCTAAGGGAGCCGGGCACGGTGGCTCAAGCCTGTAATCCCAGCACTTTGGAAGGCTGAGGTGGGTGGATCACGAGGTCAAGAGATCGAGACCATCCTGGTCAACATGGCGAAACCCCGTCTCTACTAAAAATACAGAAAATTAGCTGGGCATGGTGGCGCGTGCCTGTAACCCCAGCTACTCAGGAGGCTGAGGCAGGAGAATTGCCTGAACCCAGGAGGCGGAGGTTGCAGTGAGCCAAGATCGCACTATTGCACTCCAGCCTGGGTAACAAGAGCGAAACTCCGTCTCAAAATAAATAAACAAACAAACAAACAAATAAATAAAAAAATAAAAAATAAAACGAGGGAATCTCAAATCTAAGAAACAGAATTTAAAAATAAAGGAAAAAAAAAAAAACAGAGTTTTAAGGGGATATTCAGGCCTGTGGTCACAGGCAGAAGGGCCTGTCTAGGGTCACGCAGCCAGCTATGACAGGGTCAAGACTGGACCAGCTCTTTCCAGTGCCCCAGGCTGCATGGAGAGGGGGCAAGCCTTATCTGGGAGCCTGGCTGAAACACGGGGCCTCCCCTCGAGGTGTCTCACCTCCCCTGGCCCCGAGCCAAGAAGGAGGGCCCAGTGACTTCTGCTGCCGGAGGAGCCACATGAGTTAATAATTACGGGGTTGGCCGGGCGCGGTGGCTCAAGCCTGTAATCCCAGCACTTTGGGAGGCCGAGGCGGGTGGATCACGAGGTCAAGAGATCGAGACCATCCTGGTCAACCTGGTGAAACCCCGTCTCTACTAAAGATACAAAAAATTAGCTGGGCATGGTGGCACGTGCCTGTAATCCCAGCTACTCAGGAGGCTGAGGCAGGAGAATTGCCTGAACCCAGGAGGCGGAGGTTGCGGTGAGCCGAGATGGCGCCATTGCACTCCAGCCTGGGTAACAAGAGCGAAACTCCGTCTCAAAAAAAAAAAAAAAAAAAAAAATTACGGGGTTGAAGGAGATAGCGGCTGTCCTGGGAGGTGGCGCCTCCCTCCCAGGCTGCTGCTCTGGGGAGATAGCAAAGGTTAGTGTGAGGCTCAGCCTGCATGCGGGAAGAAGGTTCCTGCTACCTCCCTGCCGGGCACCCTCCACAGGGACCCTCAGTTTGGCCCTCCAAGCATGGACTCTACTGAGGAGCCCGCTGGCTGCCCCGCCCGAGGGACATGCCCTGTGTTCCTGGCCATGAGTGCAGGGACCGTCCTCTATGCCCCATCAGGCCTGTGCCCTGCCCTTGAGGGGAACTTGAGAGAGGAGCCCTGGGGCACACACAGGTGAGCTCCGGACCTGGGGCTTGGAAGGGAAGGGGAATCTTGGCAAGCTGCGGGGCAGCCTGTGTGAGAAGCTGGGCTCAGAGAGTCCCAGGGAATGGCTCGGATTATCTTGCTCAATTTGATGGCTGTTCAGAGGTGGAGACTGAAGCTCAGAGAGGGCAAGATGCTTGTCCTAGGTCACACAGTGAGCTGAGGACAGACCTGGAAGTCCAGAATCAGGGCCTGGGTCATCCAGGCTGACTATCTCCTGCTGCTCGGCTGCCTTCAGCCAAGGATCTGTGGTCAAGACTGCCAGGCTCAGGATGGAGCAGGCAGGAGGGGATGGAGGGAGGGAGGCTGAGGAGTGCAGTGGCTTGTGGGCAGAGGACACAACTTATTTTTTTTTCTTTTTGAGACAGAGTCTTGCTTTGTCATCCAGGCAGGAGAACAGTGGCATGATCTTGGCTCACTACAATCTCCACCTCCCAGGTTCAAGTGATCCTCCTGCCTCAGCCTCCCGAGTAGCTGGGACTACAGGTGTGCGCCACCACGCCTGGCTAATTTTTGTATTTTTTTTTTTTTTTAGTAGAGACAGGCTGGTCTCGAACTCCTGACCTCATGATCTGCCTGCCTTGGCCTCCCAAAGTGCTGGGATTACAGGTGTAAGCCACTCACCGGGTGAGAACACAACTTGTGTTTCTCCCTTCCTTGCTACTGGCCATGTGCTCAGGAACATCTTACTGCCTGGCTGCACACAGCTGCAGCTACAAGCGAGCCTCGAGTTTCTGGGTGGTCTTTTTGGAAAACTGGTGTAAGAGGATTTAGCCCCACTGCCCCTGGCTCTGTGATATCAGGCAGGTTCCTTAACTTCTCTGAGCTCATCCTTTTCAGCTGAGGAGCAAGTTCAGCTGAACAGTAGAGTCCTCCCTATGGGGGAGGCAGTGAGGCCTGAGAGTCCATGGTAGCAAAGTACGGATGACAGGCTATTTTTGGTTAGAAATTGAGTGTTGATGCTTCCAGAGTGGTGACCACACACTTGTCCTTCGAGACCTCGCTCAAGAGTCTCCCCTGTCCACTGGCCCTCCCAGGTTGAGGACTCTTCCTCCAGGGACAGGGCCCTGAGCTGCCACCTCCTCCACCCTTTATCTCCCTGTGCTCTGGCTGCCATGACTTATCTCCTGCCAGGGCTTGTGAAGACTTGGAGGGCAAGGGCCCTGCGCTGGGCTCCTTTTGTGTCACTTCCTCCTCCTCCTCTCCATGGTGAGCAGAACAAGGGCCAGGAAGACAGCAGTTGCTCAGGACCTACTGAGGAGGGATTCAAGCCAGCACACACATGTGGACATCTGCTTTGGGTGGGCCAGGCCCTGAGCTGGGCTGGGGGTGGGGGGGGGAACACAGCTCCAAGAAAGTGAGAATCCCTGCCCTCTGGAAGCCATGGCCACGGAAACAACTGCCCCGCAGTGATGGCTATGGGACACCGGGGCTGAATGATTCTAGCAAGTTGGAAGGGATGGCATGGAGAGCTGTCTAGGTTGTTCACTGCACAAAGCGCCGGCCAAGCGAGCAAGCAAAGTATAGAATCCAGCCTGGCCTCCACTCTCCAGGGTCCGTACCTTGATGCGCACTATGCCCAGTGAGGAAGGAGCCTTGTTGTCTATTTGTGCCCCGGATGCGGAGTCCTAGAGAATATGTCCCCCATCCTCCATCCTTCTACCATCGTGGAGTCCCAGGAGGGCAAAGCCTGTGTCTTTACAGTTTCCTGCTGGGTCTGCAGCCCTTGCATGGCCCATAGTCTACGCTCAGATGGAGTGGCTGAATATAGGAATGAGCTGAGTGAATGAATAACACGTGTCCTCAAATGAGGATCTAACTCACTCGAGCCTGGGGCCTGAGTTGGTGGACCTGGAGGGGCAGCACCCAGACCTCTGGTAGCACCTAGAAGGGGAAGTACCTCCTCCCACACAGAGATGGTGGGAGCCATGGTTCCTGGTAGGGGAGAAGAAGGGTTCTGCTCTCACTGGTCCAATCCCAGGCTGAAGTTGAGGCCAATGATCAGGGCTCAGAATGGGTGGAACAGAGGAACTGAGGGACAGGACCGGTGGTCTGGGGTTCAGGGAAATGTTTCACAGAGGATGTGGGACCAGACAGGTGTGTGTATGTGTGTACTGGTGTGTGTTGGGGGGAGGGGAATACCATCCAGAGGGCAGATGGTGGGTAAAGGCAGGATGGGCAGAGTGTGTTAGGAGGCAGGCTGCCGGGTAGGAGAGTTGGATCAGAGGTGGAAACTCCCTAGGGAATCAAACTCAGAGAGCAAGACTCAGAAAACTTGTTTTGGGTCTGTGCCCTCCTCTTCCCAGCAGGCAGGATGTCGCATAGGGACAGGCACTAAGCTGAAAGCCTAGGAAAGGAGTGCCGAGTGAGGAGGGCGGAGGGTGTCTGCTGGCCTTAAGTGACAATCCGTGTGAAAATAGGAGAGCTGAGAGCCCGGGAGCCATTGTAGGTTCTTGAGCAGGGGTGGCCCAAAGTGGGTGGTGCAGAGGGCGACTGGAGAGGAAGAGTCAGCTAGAGAGTTCGAGCGCGGCGCGGACTCCGGGATGTTGGGGGCGGGTTCCTTCCCCGCGCCGCGGTCTCCCTGTCCCGGCGCTGCGGGCCGGGTGGGGCCGGGCCCTGGGAGCGCGCGCCGGATCCCAGCGTCGGGCCGGGGGGAGGGGCGGGGCCGGGCACGTGTCCTCGGGCCGCCCCCTCGGCCACGTGACCCGCCCAGGGCAGGGTCTGAGCAGGGCTGGGGGCCGCGAGCCCGGGTGGCACAGACTGACTGGTCGGCGGGGGGCAGAGCTGACAGGCATTGGGGCGGCTCGGCCCCGGGCGGAGTCGGCGGCGGGCGGGGACGCGGCGCGGGAGGACGCGGCAGCGGCGCGGGGAACGGACGCCCGGGCGCCCCAGGCGCCGGGATGTGGAGCGGGTAGGTCCGCGCGCGCTCGCGGTCCCGCGCCGGGTCTGGGCCGCGGCCGCCTCCCGGGTCGTGAGGATGTTGGGGGTGTCCCCGCCGGGTCTGCGCCGCCACCGGGAGAGGTGCTGTGCGCCCCCTCCCTGCCTGCAGGCGAGCCGACTCGCAGCCGGGAGATGAAAGGACACTCCGGGGAGGGGTCGGGCGTCTCTCTCCGAGTGCAGGGTGCGGAGGGTGGGCAGCCGACCTACTCGGGGTGACAGCGTCAACTCCTCCTAGTTCATCAGGAACGCACGTGTCAGGTTATGGGAAGAGTGTGCACGACTCTGGGGCATGCACCTAGAGGCGGGACCCCCCAGCCCACCCTCCCAACCCGTCCCTCAGTCCCCTCGGCTGGATGAAGTCTTGGAAAGCAGTGCAACTGGGAAAGAGGGGCTGGGTCTCTGCCAGGGTGGCTCCCAAGTTGAGGGCAGAACCTCCTTGTGGGGCTCCCGAAGTCTGGAGGCGCTCAGAGTTGTGAAGTGGGACCCTCCTGCAGCCTGGAGTGGGGCAGCAGGCTCCTTGTCCTGGATTAGTGGCCCCAGTGGCTGTGTCTGTTCAGCCATTGGTTCTCAGGGGGAGTTGCAGTTCCTGGCCCATGTGATGTGGGACCCCTGCCCTGTATGTGCGGAAAGGTTGTGGTGTTTTTGTGGAGTTGGGCAAACACTTCCTCTTCTCAGTGGCCTGGAAAGACCAGGTCCTGGAGGAAATGTGGCCAGAATGGGGGCAGGTTGTATTCCTGTGCACCGTGGGCCAGATGAGTGGTCGCGGGAGAGAGCTACGCCCCATCTAGAGCTGGAGAGTGAGGGAAGCCCCTCTGGAAAGGTAAGCAGGCAGACAGGATCCGCTTCATTCCATGGCACCTAGCAAAGGCTGAGCTGCGGTGCTAGGGGAGGGATAGCCTTTCATCCCCAGCAGGGGCTGCAAAGAGAGTGGGCTCCTGGTAGGGGTGAGGTGTGGAGAGGCTTGAGACTTTTTTTTTTTTTTTTAGTAGAGGTGGGGTCTCTCTATGTTGCCCAGGCTGTTCTCAAACTCTTGGGCTTGAGTGAGCCTCCCACCTAAGCCTCCCAAAGTGCTGGGATTGCAGGTTTAACATCACCATGCCCTGCCCTAAGGCTTGAGATTTTTTTTTTTTCTTCTTCTTCTTCTTTTTTTTTAAGATGGAGTCTCCCTCTGTCACCCAGGCTGGAGTGCAGTGGCACTATCTTGGCTCACTGCAACCTCCGCCTCCTGGGTTCAAGTGATTGTCCTGCCTCAGCTTCCCCAAGTAGCTAGGACTACAGGCGCACACCATCATGCCCAGCTAATTTGTGTGTGTGTGTGTGTGTGTGTGTGTGTGTGTGTGTGTGTATGTGTGTATTTTTAGCAGAGATGAGATTTCACCATGTTGGTCAGGCTGGTCTGGAACTCTTGACCTCAGGTGATCCACCTGCCTCAGCCTCCCAAAGCCCTGGGATTACCGGCATGAGCCACTGCGCCCGGCTTGCTTGAGACTCTTAAAGGGAGAGAGTTGAAGGCAACCAATGTATTTGTTGGCATTGTACCGCAGCAGGAAGGAGGCTGGCTTAGGAGAAAGTGCTTGAGGTGGGTATGTGGTACCTGGAGAGGTTGGGGCAGTCCTGCCTGGGGTGAATTGTGTCTGAGGAGCAGCCTTGTCTGCAGGAAGCCTGTGTCTTATGCTGGGTGAGCCGAGGCAAAACAGCTGCTGAGTTAGTTGCTGTGTGACCTTGAGAGTGTGGACTTCCTTCTCTGGGCCTCTAGATAAAATCAGTGGTTTTTGTTTTTGGAGTTGGAGTGATCTCAAGTCAGAGAATGTCCTTCCCTAGAGGCATCCAGGCCGGGGCCAGACACAGCTGAGAGCCTCCAGTAGATGGATGGAGAGCCAGAGAGGCTTAAGTCCTGGGCAAGGACCCCTCCCCAACCGTCCAGCCCCCCTGCCCCCGATATATTCCCAGCACCCTTCTGGATGAGCCAACTGCCAGTCTCACCCCCGCAGAATCCTCAATGTGGCTTACTTCCTGCATGCATTCCCTGGGGCCTAGCTGGGTGCTGAGCTTGCATCATAGTAGGTGCTTCATAAATGCGGAAGGAAAGGATGAGGGGCTGAGGAGCCAGGGGCAGGGGTGAGAGGCAGAGTTTGGGGGTTACCTTGAGCTCTGTATTTTTATGCCCCCTTCACCCCACCTCCCCATTTGGATGCAGAGACAGGGATTTAGAGTCAAGGGCCAAGCTGCCAGCACCCACTGGGTGCCTGGTGTCCTAAGAGCTCACCTAGACCCTGCAGCAGTTGGGAGGGGTTCTGCTCAGAGTCATACTTGCAAGGTGACTCTGAACAAGCTGATGGCAGCTCTGACAGGTGTATGTTTGGGATTGTTGATTCTAGCATAGGAGGAGCTGGGATCAGGAGTCGGTGGCCCTGGTGGGGCCAGTGGTGTTTCTGGGCTTGGTTTCCTTGCCTGTGAAATGAACTGCGATCTTTCTCTTGGTGGCTGGACTTTGTTAACGGACAGGTCCTGGTCATGGCCCCAGCCCTGGGCTGCTCTCCTGGGGTGGGTGGCGGTGGCTGGACGCTGCGGCAGCCTGGGTGGGGCCTCTTCCTTGGAGCTCCTGAGGGTAGGCCCTGAACTCCAAACCCAGAGGCAGCTTCAAGGTGCCCTCCAAACTGGACTGCCCCGTTCCAATCCCCCACAGTTTCACACATTCATAGTTTTGGTGCCAAGCCTGCTCCAAGGTGATGAGGTGAGGACAACGTCTTGAGGACTTTTGTATCTGACACAGTGCTGGCCTCTTGGGACTTGGTCAGCAGAAGCCAGATGTTGCAGCATCTCCCCCCTCCCCACCCCACCCCGGTCTCAGTTTCCCCAGAGATGGGGCTTATCAAACCTATCACTAGTGAGGGCCGGGATTTGATGGATGGCCCAGGAATGAGATGAGACCACTCCAACCTCCCAGGGGTTGGGGACCATGTTTTTGCAGCAAGAAGATTCTGGGGAGCTCCAGGGCTCCAGGGCCATCAGCTGGCTGTGTGATCTTAACCAAGTCACTTCACTGCCCTGGGCCTTGGCTATTCTAAGGGCATGGATATGTGAGCTCCTGCCTGTAAGGCCTAAGTTGCAGGGGACTAGAGGCTATGAGAGAGTCTAAAGTATGGCCTGAGGGCTCCAGGGTCAGGCACCAAGCCCTCTTCATTGGGAAGGGGCTGTATAACCCTCACTGTTGGTGTTTCCTGGAAGCCCTCTGTGATCTGCTTACCCTATCCCTCAACAGGTGGAGTTCTTTCCTGCTGTTCTTCCATCAGAACTTGGGTATAGGGGGCAGACATCCTCATTAGAATCCTACTCGTCCGCCAGCCGCGATGGCTCACACTTGTAATCCCAGCACTTTGGGAGGCCGAGGCAGGCCGATCGCCTGAGGTTGGGAGTTCAGGACCAGCCTGGAAAAGCATCACCTTTTCCTTAGTTTCAAATAATCTTAATTCATTACTATTTTTACTTTTTCCTGCCCCCCTATCCAGCCCCTGGTCCTTCTGATCTCAGGTAGTGATCCGCCCGCCTGAGCCTCCCAACTCCCGAACTCCCATCGCTACAAAAATACAAAATTGGCCAGGTGTGGTGGCGCATGCTTGCAATCCCAGCTACTCAGGAGGCTGAGGCAGGAAAATCGCTTGAACACGGGAGACGGAGGTTGTGGTGAGCCGAGATCGTGCCATTGCACTCTAGCTTGGGCAACAAGAGCAAAACTCTTGTTTCAAAAAACAAAACAAAACAACAGAATCCTGCTTGTCCTAGACCTGCCCAGCCTCTGCACAGGATTTATGCCCAACGGGTCTTGGGAAATGAGGCAGGGGGCGGGAGATGCAAACCAAATAGAATATGGTAAGAATATGGTAAGAAGGGGGCCGCCTGTTCACACAGATTGGATGATCATGGCTGGTGGGGTGCCTGGCACATAATAGGGTCTCAGTATACCTGTTAGCTATTGGAGGTCTTGGGTATTAATTCTTGGACTGAATGGGCAGGGTCTCCACAGGCAAATTTGAGGTTGTACTGCATGCCCAGCCCCGTAGCAGAAGGACAGTGAGATGCGACCCTCCTAGGCCCTGTGTTGGCTCCCATGGAGAGACAGGGATGGATTCCCTCACCAGGGCTAGGCTGGGCTGGTTGCCTGGGGCTGTGGCAGGCGGAGGTGTGGCCTGGGCCACGTGCTTCAGGTGTTCTCTTCTGCTTCCCATCCCCAGCTGTTCCTGAGGGTCTTCCCCGCCCACCTCCCCCTCCCCCCACTGCCCCCTCCCCCCACCACCCCTCCCCCCACCGCCTCTCCCCCCACCTCCCCCTCCCCCCACCTCCCCCTCCCCCTCCCCCCTACCTCCTCCTCCATAGTCTCCTACTAGGACCTGCTGCTCTGCCCTTCTCCCTACTCCGGCTCCCACTTCCTCGAGTGGCCCAGGCCCACCCTGTTCCCCACCTACCCTCTTGTCCCCTCCTTGCCTTGAGCTCATTGGATCCTGGCCTAACTCAAGTGAGACTCAAGACGACCTCTTTCATCCCTGGGTCCCAGACACTCTTCGGCTCCGGTGTCCGAGGCGCTTATCTGTTCTTCTGGCCTTTGCCCTCTCTGATAGCCCCTCATCCAGGCTCAGGCTGTGGCTGCTCTCCCAAGCCAGTGCCCCTCGACAGCGTCACCCCATCCTGCCTGTCCCCCTTCAGCGGCCTACAGTACGTGCCACTTCCCAAATGCCTCAGCCACCCACTTTCCCGTCTCTGAAAGACCCCCTCCCAGTTCCTCTTTCCTGGCCTGGCCGCTGCGGTCCTCAGCATCAGCTTTCCCTTAGTTTGGAATTGTCTTCATTCATTACTCTTATTGCTTTTTCCTGCCCCCCCATCCAGCCCCTGGTCCTCCCACAGTTCCCCTTCCCATCTTCTGTTTCTGTGCGTCTCTCTGCTATCCTTTCCTAACCCTGGTACTGCCTGGCTGTACCGTGGTCTTGGGTGGCACCCCCAGCACTTGGGCACTGTCTCAGACTTCCTCAAACCCCGTCTGCCTCCTGCCTTGCTTCTCCAAAACCGCCATTCATCCCCTTTCCTCTGGGTGACAGGCCACGTGATGTGCTTTGCCTGCACTCTGTGTTCTGTTTCCACCCTGCCACTTCCTTGCTGTGTATTCTGGCCAGGTCACCATCCCTCTCTGAACCTCACCTGGAACCCAGATGGAGGAGCGCATGCCTGCAACATTGTCCTGAGCCTCCAGTACATGACACGTGTGGAGTGGTGGGCTGGCATGGATGTGGCCAAGAGCTTGGGGACCTGACATGTTTGTGGGTTTGGGGCTAAAGACCTGGCCGCTCTCTGGGGGAGCCGAGCTTTCCTGGGCTTGCAGGCTGGCCTGAGAGCTAGCACACAAACCCTTTCGTAGGACCTCCTTGGTCCCTGGATGAGTCACATGGCTGTCAGCCTCTGTTCCCTTAGAGCTTTATTTTTTTATTTTATTTTATTTTATTTTTTGAGACGGAGTTTAGCTCTTGTTGCCCAGGCTGGAGTGCAATAGCATGATCTGGGCTCACTGCAACCTCTGCCTCCCAGGTTCAAGTGATTCTCCTGCCTCAGTCTCCTGAGCAGCTGGGATTACAGGCACGTACCACCATGCCTGGCTAATTTTTTGTATTTTTAGTAGAGATGGTGTTTCTCCATGTTGGTCAGGCTGGTCTTGAACTCCTGACCTCAGGTGATCCAGCTGCCTTAGCCTCCCAAAATGCTGGGATTACAGGCATGAGCCACCTCACCTGGCCCCTCAGAGCCTTACTACACAGGCTGAGCGTGAGTCTGAAGCAGCCCCTGTGCCCTGGTACTGCCCCTGGGAGCCAGGCCTTGGGTTGGGGTTTCTGCAGCCTCCCCAGAGGCCTGTGGCCCTGGCAGCCCACGGAGTGGTCCCAGGGTGCCCTCCCAGCCGTCTCCTTCACCCAGTTTCAGAGCTGCCCTGGCTGTCCCCTCCCCTGCTTATTTAATGAATCCATTGTGCGCATAAGCACAGTGGGTCTTTAACTCCAGGAGGTGCCTGGACAGGGTCATCTTGGCCACTGGTGAAGGGATATGCTTCACCAGTGGTCTGGGTCAGGCCATGCGGGCTCAGGGGGATACTCAGAGACCTAAGGCCATGGAGTCTAGGTCTCCTCCCTATTTTGTGGGTCGGGGCAAAAGCCCTGCTGACCCTGCGAGGGCAGGGCTGGGGGGGTGAGGATTGTGGTGCTGCCTTTTCTCTCGTGTGTTTCCTGGGGAAGTGACCCATGGGGCCTTTCCTGTACGAACCAGCCAGAACTCGGCAGTGGGAGCCGGCTTTGGGATGGGGGATGTTGGCTGCCCCATCTACGTCTGACCTTGACTCTTACCCTCTGAGCAGGCTCCTCTCCAGAGGCATCTGCGGCTCATCTCAGATGCTGGGCTGTGTCTGCAGGGAAAAGGGACTGAAGAGGTTTGCATAAGGAGTAGTGGATCCGGACTGAGGAGGGTAGGGAGTCGGGCAGCAGAGCCTTAGGTGGTCCCTGCTCGCCGGAGGACTGCATTCCCCGCTGACTTGGGTGTTCACAGCCAGGATCTTAGGCCTGTGGCCTGAGAGGCTGAAATGTGGGTGAGATCGGAGATTCTGGCTTGGGCTGGATCCAAGGAGCCCAGGGTCTCTTTGAAATTTCTGAGTCTCAAGAGTGGGCCTTGCAGCCTGCAAGTGAGGGGAGGAGGGTCTGCAGATTCCAGCTACCCCCAAAGTGCAGGGCAGGCCCCCTTCCCCTCCTGCTCCTGACACCTTTGGCACTGGGAGTTGGTAGCTACCGGGTGGTCCTGCGGTTCCCATTTTCTCACACTTCCTGCCGTTAGGATTTGGCTTTGGGCTTTTCTACTGGGGGGGATGGGAAGGGTGTCACAGACTGTTTCAGGCCTCCTGGACCACTGTTTCCTGTGGCTGCAATATTGAGCCCTGTCCCCTGTCCCCCGCCCCCTGCCCCACCACCCCACATTCCCGCAAGTCAAAAGTGAGAGCCTATTGGGAAATTGGTGAGGACTGTGAGCCACACCTCCAGCACATGTGCTTGGGACCAGCAGGAGAGAGAGTAAGTCTTTCACTGTGGCCAGAGGCCCGGGCCACACTGGTAGATGAGGCTCGGCCCCCATGGGCAGCCTGGTTCTCCTCGGCCAGGGCGTAGGCGGTGGCAAGGGTCCTCTGTCCTGCCCTGTCACTTCTCAACCCCAGCCTGCAGTGAGCAGCCTGCAGCCCAGCCTGAGTGACTGTGGGCTTGCGGGCTGGCCTGAGAGCCTCCTTGGCATTGTACCCTGGGGGAGGAGGCTGGCTTAGGAGAAAGTGCTTGAGGTGGGTGTGTGGTATCTGAAGAACTTGGCCATGATGATTAAGGTGGGGACACATCCCCATCACTCCATCAGTAGTGTCTACGCCAGACAGAGCTCTCTCCTAATACCCTTGTTTGGGGGTGTCTTGCTGGTAAGGGTCCCCAGGCCCCCAGTTTAAGCTGCAGGACCCAGAGCCCAGGCAGGCTTCATGGGTGTCTCAGCCAAACAAGGCTGTGGACTGAACAGGATTCACCCAGCACCAGGTCGGAACAGAATTAGAACTCTTAATTCTTAGAGCATCTCCTGCAGGATTTCAGCTCCTATCCCTCAAATGTGGAAGCAGGATTAGAGAATTTCAGTAACATTCCCAGGGGCTCCTGTGTACCCCAGGTCAGAGGCTGACATGGACCCCAGGCTTGCCTGATCTGGCCACTTCTCTCTGCCACAGCTCGCCCTGCCCCGGCCCCCCTCCTGGAAACTGGGTTTCTGGGCATGCACAAAATCTGAGAAGCCAGTTCCGGCCAGAATTAGGTCAGATTTCCAAGCTATAGCCAAAGAGGAGCCTCCGAGTCCCCCTGGGCCCGACAGCCCTTTATCTCAAAGCAGATGTGCCGATTCCAGCACTCATACTTCTCACCCCACCTGCCCTTCCCCTGCAGCGGGGCAGCTTTGGGCCTGGGCTGAAGACCTGGACACCCATCCCAGCACTGTCGCTGACCAGCTACGTGACGCCCGGCAAGTCCCTTCACTTCGTGAGCCTCCGTCTCCTCATCTATAGAATGGGACAATACCACGAGCGCTGTTGAGTTTTTGTTTGCTTGCTTGTTTATATTAAGATGAAGTTTTGCTTTGTCACCCAGGCTGGAGTTCAGTGGCACGATCTCGGCTCACTGCATCCTCCGCCTCCTGTGTTCAAGTGATTCTCCTGCCTCAGCCTCTCTTGTAGCTGGGATTACAGGCATGTGCCACCACGCCCGGCTAATTTTTGTATTTTTAGTAGAGACAGGGTTTCACCATGTTGGCCAGGCTGGTCTCAAACTCCTGACCTCAGGTGATCCACCTGCCTCGGCCCCTCAAAGTGCTGGGATTACGGGCATGAGCTACTGTGCCCAGCCCACTCCTGTAGGGTGTTGAGAGAGTTTTAAAGGAGATAGTGTGGCCAAAGACCTGTGTAGAGTCTGGCAGTGTGATTCTCCAGGGCCCAGACTCCAGCCCAGGGCACTGCCATGGCACAGTGGGCTGGGGAGTGGCTGCCATAGCTCTCAAGCCTCGGGGACCTTGCTAACAAGACTTCCCCAAACAAGGGTATTAGGAGAGAGCCCTGTCTGGCATAGGCACCGTTGACAGAGTGATGGATATGTGTCCCCACCTTAATCCTCAAGGCCCACGTCTCTGCCAGGCAGGACCCAGCCTGAGGAGCCTTGAGGCCACACTATGGGTGGGTTCCAGAGTAGAGGGCAGGTGGGGCTGGGCAGCTGGCTGGGGCTGAGTGAAGGGACTCATTGCTGGAAGTGGGCTCCTTGCTGAGGTCTCTGGGGGCCCATTTTCTATGTGTTAACCAAGGGAGAAACTGAGGCTCAGGGGCTGCTTGGCAGCCTTCCCAAGGTCCTGAGGACACGGAGGGGAGGCTGGTCCACAGACCTGCCTCTCACTCCTCCCTCTGCCTCCCTCAGCTGTCCTGAGTCCCACATTCTCCTTGGCCTTGCCTTCCCACTCTGGTGCAGCCTCCCTGGCCCCTCCCCCCAACTTCCCCACTGTTATCAGCGGCTGGCCCAGCCCCCCATCCCCAGCCCTGGCTGCTGCTGCTCAGAAGCTGCTGGCTCAGGAGCCTCCAGCTTTTGCTGACTGAGCAAGTCCAGAGGTGCTGTCTTGGCACAAAACACCACTGGCCGGGCCCTGGCCCTCCCTTCCCTCTCCAGGGTCCACTTTGGAGTGGGGAGTGGAGATGGGGGGAATGGGGCCCCACACCACCTCCAGGGTCTTCTGCTTCAGGGAAGGGAGGGTCTTGAGGCCCAGGGAAGGGGCATTTGCCTGAGGTCACAAGGCAAGTCGGGGGAGAGCTGGGACTGCTCCCCACCAAGTCCAGGGGGACAGGAAGTGGGTCTGTCTTGCCCAGGCTGTTTGCAGAATCTTCGTGCCTCAGCCCTGCCTGCCCTGGCCTCATCCTTCCTCTCTGGTTCACCCCAAAGGGGGCAGAATTCTCATTAACCGTATCAGTGAGGCAGCTCCTGCTTGAGTGCGTCCCGGGTACCAAGGTTTTACCCACATCTCCTCTGATCACTCAGTGACCTTTGAGGTAGGGCCATTGAAATGGCTTCACTTCAGACTAGCAGGACTCCTGTTCTCAACCCTGATGCATTTACAGTCATCTGTTAGACAAACACGCTGACCACCTACTGTGTGCTGAGCACCTACTCTGTGTGCCAAACACAGCCCGCAGCCCTGGGCTGGAGAGAGTGACTGACAAAGAGGAATGAGCCTCTTGCCCCAAGAGACCTTGTGCTTGGACGTTCGCCCACATAACAACGCTGACTGTAGCTGGTAGTGTCCCAGTTTTCAGATGGAAAGGCTGAGGCTCCGGTGGCAGGCACATTGCCCAGGGGTGGTTTCTGGGCTCAGCTCTCCAGGCCTCAGGACCCCACCTTGAACCTGCTGATGATACCCTTGTTTGTCTCCAGCCCGCCCCAGCCAGACCAGGGCCTCCCACCGTCCCTCGCAGCTGTCCCTGTCTCCTGGAAGAGCGCGGGCCCCTGCCAAGGCCACAGGGAGTCCCCAGGAGCCCTGGTGGAGACCTCCGCAGAGGAGGAGGCCCAAGGCCAAGAGGGCCCCGCGGCCGCCCAGCTGGACGTGTTGCGCCTGCGAAGCTCTTCCATGGAGATCCGAGAGAAGGGCTCCGAGTTCCTCAAGGAGGAGCTGCACAGAGCGCAGAAGGTGGGTGCCTGCGGCAGGCGGGAGGGGCTTTGGTAGGGAGAAGTCGGCTGGGAAGAGCTGTGGACTCTCATCAGGTGCCCAGAGATGTGCCCGAGGAAGAGGGATGTACACTCACCAACTGCAGGCCAGGCCTGTGTTGGGCATACCGGCGGGCACACCCATCTTGACTGCAAACCTGCCCCGAGCCCTAATGGACTGGCAGGTAGGGCTTCAGCTTCATGCTGTGGCTAAATGGAAAAGGCCTCATGAACTGTCAGACACCGGAGGAAATAAGCTCTGGGCCCCATATGAGGTGACGGGGGATGGAGCCTGGTCAGGTGGACCTGGTCCCTCCTGTGCCAGGCCTGGGGTTGCTGAGGGGCTCGGGTGCCTGCCTCTTTTCCTCCAGGAGCTGAAGCTAAAGGACGAGGAATGTGAGCGGCTGTCCAAGGTGCGGGAGCAGCTAGAACAGGAGCTGGAGGAGCTGACGGCTAGCCTGTTTGAGGTACACCTGCCAGGCGCCAGGAACCACTTGGGGAGTGGGTCACCTGGGCACCCATCGGCTCCTTGCCGCTCACCCAGGGATTGCTTCTTCCTAGGAAGCTCACAAGATGGTTCGAGAAGCCAACATGAAGCAGGCGGCATCAGAAAAGCAGCTGAAGGAAGCTCGGGGCAAGGTGAGGCCCGTCCCTGCCTGCCCAGGCCAGCCGGGCACCCACCCTGCCTCCTGGCTCAGCGAGAGCTCCTCCACCCAAGGGGGACACTCGCCTGGTTCAGTGGGGCCAGCAGGACTGGGTGATCCCAGGCCCAGGGAGGGAAGGGAGGGTAGGGTGTTTGAGATCACGTGGCCCAGCGCCCCGGGACCCTATCAATGACTGCTGCACGACACAGCCTTTTCTGGGGACATGCTGGGGCTGGGACAACCCTGTGGCTTTTGCACTCTCTTCCCTCTCCTCCTAGCCCCACCTTACAAAGCAGAAATCCCACTCAGTGTGGCTGTGTGAGCCTGGGGAAGTCACTTTCTCTCTCCAAGCCTGGTTCCCCATCTGCAAAGTGTGAGCCCTGGGCCTTTCCTGGCTCCTGGGGGCCCCCAGAACACTCAGTGGGAGGCCCAGCCAGCTCCCAGACACTTGCTCCTAACAGAATCCTGCTCACAGCGTGACCTTGGGCAGGCCGTGGCCGCTCAGTTTCCCTATTTGTAAAATAAGTGTCTGGGTCTCTCCCTTGAAGGCTGTTCTGGGGGTGTCAGGGGGGACCAGGTGCTCATTGCTGCAGGAGTGTGTCGTCCTGAGTTGGGCTGATAGGCGGTGGCAGCCAGGGTGGCATGCAGCCTCAGTTAGGGTTGACGGGTGTCCCATCCCTTGCAGATCGACATGCTGCAGGCAGAGGTGACAGCCTTGAAGACGCTGGTCATCACGTCCACACCAGCCTCTCCCAACCGCGAGCTTCATCCCCAGCTGCTGAGCCCCACCAAGGCCGGGCCCCGAAAGGGCCACTCTCGCCACAAGAGCACCAGCAGCACTCTCTGCCCCGCCGTGTGCCCTGCTGCGGGACACACCCTCACCCCAGACAGAGAGGGCAAGGAGGTGAGGGCAGGAGGCGGGCTCTGGGCACAGGGAAGGGTGGCAGTGCCTGCAGCCAGCAGGGTCACAGCCCAGTGAGGACCAGCGTGCCCCATGCTGCTTTGTGAGCTGGAGGCTGTCCTGCAGCTCTCTGGGATGTGAGGGCTGGGCGGTCCTTTCTCCCCAACCTCCTGTGATACGAGGCATTGGCCCGCAGCCTCCAGGGTGTGCCCTCTTGGGGCCTGATGTCCCCTCCCTGCCCTGCTGACTCCAAGCAGTAGGTAGTGGTCTCTGCACCTGAGACTGGCTTTGGGCCTGAGGGTCTGGGGCCTCTGCTGAGACACACACTCCCTTGGTCAAGCAGTGGCCAAACAGGGGCCCTGGGCCTCCAGGGACAGGCTGCCTGGACCCTGTGTGGCTACAGCCTTGAGGCCTGGGACCACCTGGTGACAGCCCGTGCTGGAGGGGTTTCTGGCGGCCTCTGACGGTGGGACTGAGACAAGCGTGGTGTTTGGAGGGGTGTCTCTGTTCTGCCTTAGCCAACCACACTGGGTGCTTGGTCCAGGCTGGGCTGACACTCATGGTCACAGGTCTGTAGGCAAATGAGGCCACCTGTCAGCACCTCAGCTTCCTCACCTGACGAATGGGGCCTCCGGGGCTGCCAGAGGAACCAAAGAGACAGGGACATCAAGGGCTGAATTTGGGGCTGTGACCAGGGAGTGCCCCAGAGGGCCGTGGTGGTGCCTGCGGCTTCCTGGGTCCCTGGCGCCAGCCCACCCAGCTCCATCCTGGCCTCTGCCCACCCAGCTCCGTCCTGGCCTCCGTCTCTGTCTCCAGGGCCTCCAGGAAAGACGTGCAGGCCCTCGTCCACCTCCTGAGCTCTGAGCTTCTGAATGAACATTAACCTCTCCTCCTTCCTCCTGTCTCTGTGCACTGTCTGTCTGTCTGTCTGTCTCTCCCGCCCAGCCCGGGCTGCCCCCGCTGCTCTCCCTGCTCCTCTGCGTGGTCCCCAGCAAAGCAGTTCACCTCACCTACGAGCCAGCCTGGTCGCTCCCACCTGGGGAGCCCCCGGCCCCCGCCTGCATTCCCTCTCCCTCCTTTTCCCGACAGGTAAATGGCTCCAGAGAGGGGTCTCCCACTGCCCGCTCCCAGCCTCCCTCCCTCTGCATGCGGCCTGGGGCAGGCCAGCAGTTGCCTCCGAAGCGAGGGCCCAGGGCAGCCTGTGTGTGTCCCCTCCTGTGCCTCCGTGCCCATGTGTGCTTGTGGACCCGCTGGTGCCCGAGGCCTCCTGCCAGTTGCTCTTTGACTTTTCCTCCTCGAGGAGGCAGTGAGGGTCTTCAGGATCAACCCCTGCACCCCACTCTAAAAACCTGTGGTGCCCAGAAACTTAATGCCCGCCTGGAAACAAAGCTTTCAGTTCTAGGCCGGGTGCAGTGGCTCACGCCTGTAATCCCAGCACTTTGGGAGACTGAGGTGGGCGGATCATCTGAGGTCAGGAGTTTGAGACCAACCTGACCAACCTGGTGAAACCCCGTTTCTACTAAAAATACAAAAATTATCTGGGTGTGGTGGCAGGTGCCTTTAAACCCAACTACTCGGGAGGCTGAGGCAGGAGAATTGCTTGAACCCAGAAGGTGGAGGTTGCAGTGAGTCCAGATTGCACCATTGCACTCCAGGCTGGGCTACAGAGCGAGACTCTGTCTCAAAAAAAAAAAAAACCTTTTAGTTCTAAATTCTTTGGTGCAAAGGGCAGAAGGGAGTTCTGCTGCTGCCGGACTTGGCTTCCCTGCCCGGCTGCTGGGGACCGACCTGCTGGCTTGCTGGGCCCGCCCCACGTCTTCCCTCCTTCCCCTTCAGCTCAGCCTGCATCTTCCATGCTGGCCCCAGCGCGCTGACTGCCCCCACCCCGCTCACCCCCACCCTGCAGGTGGACACAATCCTGTTTGCAGAGTTCCAGACCTGGAGGGAATCACCCACCCTGGACAAGACCTGCCCCTTCCTGGAAAGGGTGTACCGGGAGGACGTGGGTCCCTGCCTGGACTTCACAATGCAGGAGGTGAGTCGTGGCAGAGGGGGGCCAGCTGCGGGGGCCCTGCCCCTCTCCCAGGGCCCAGCCCCTTACCACCCTGCCTGCCGCCCCGGTCTGCCGTAGCTCTCGGGGCTGGTACGGGCCGCCGTGGAGGACAACACGCTCACCATCGAGCCGGTGGCTTCGCAGACGCTGCCCGCGGTGAAGGCGGCCGAGGTGGATTGCGGCAGCACCAAGTAAGCTGAGCGCCTCAGCTCCTCCCTGCACTTGCGGGAAAGCCCCGCCAAGCCCGAGGGGTGGTCAGGGATACAGCAGCGCCTGACGGGACAGGGACAGTGGCTGCCCCCCGCAGGGCAAGGAGGCAATTTGGCAGGTTTCCTGGGGACCCCCAGGCTCTCTACAGAGCCCGGGAGCTGGGGTCTGCCTCTTCCTGACTGGCCTGCCCTGAGCCCTCCCCTCCTCTTCTTTAACCACGAGCGTCAGTTGCTGGCTCTGCCCCTGCCAATAAATAACGCAGTAGCCCTGGCATTTGTCCTCCCGATACTCAGCTGGCATTGAGCAGGGGAGCAGCAGAACGAAATAGCCAGGTGGAGCAAGGGGCAGAAATTGGGGAGGATTTTGCCTTAGCAGCCAAGAGCTGGCTGGGGAGGGCCAATGCCCTGGTGGGAGGCTCGTCATGGAGAGGGAGTATTTGAGCCAGGTTTTGAAGGATGAATAGAAGTTTGCCAAGCAGGGAAGGGCATTTCAGGCAGAGGGAACAGAGTGTGCAAAGGTATGAGAAGCTGGGGTATTAACAGAAGCACCACTGGGCATCTGGCTAAGCAGTGGGGAGACAGGGAATCGGGGCTGAGGCTGCAGAGGCTGTTAAGGCCAGAGTATAAAGAGACTTCACAGGTTTGGGCTTTAACCCACTAGCCAGCAGGCGCAGTGCGTCATGCCTGTAATCCCAGCACTCTGGGAGGCTGAGGCCGGTAGATCACTTGAGGGTCAGGAGTTTGAGACCAGCCTGGCCAACACGAAGAAAACCCTGTCTCTACCAAAAATACGAAAGGTAGCCAGGTGTGGTGGTGGGTGCCTGTAATCCCAGCTACTCAGGAGGCTGAGTCAGGAGAATTGTTTCAGCCTGGGAGACGGAGGTTGCAAAGAGCTGAGATCGTACCACTGTACTCCAGTCTGGGTGACAGAGTGAGGCCCTGTCTCAAAAAAAAAACAAAAGTCGTCAGTAGCTGCCACCTGAAAAGAAGCTCTCTGGTCCATCAGAGAATCACAGCAAACCAGGAGGCAACCAATGCTCTGATAAGTCCTACAGCCAAGGAGCTTTTTAAACCTTCTTTTATTTGGGATTCTCCCTATTTCCTGGGAATTAGGAAAGCAAGAGGGGAAGATGATGGGTTAGACTTGGTTTTTGGAGGAGCTGCTGGCTGTGATGTGGAGAAGAGAGAGGAGGCAGGCAGCTGGCCAGAAGGAGCCGAGCGGATGGATGCAGGCCAGAAGCCCTGCCACCGTGCCCTGGCCTGGGGATTTGGTGACCAAGCGGAGGGTGAGGAGGAGAGAGCTGAGCAGACAGTGGCCAGGGTGGAGCAGGTTTGGGGAGTGGGGCCCAGAGGGGGGTTGCTCAGGGCCTGCAGAGACTCTGCATGTGGGTGGCTGAAGATGCTGAGATCATGCAGGACTTGGGGGAGGAGAGAGGAGGGCATGAGAGAAGGCTGTTAGACGGGGTTGGTTGGCATGAGGCTGAGAACGTGGGGGTTAGTGGGGTCAGAGGGCCTGGGTGCAGGGGAGCTGCTGGGTGTTGGGAAGCGGGAGGCAGCCAGACCTCAACACTGGCCTAGCTGGGGGAGGAGCGCCTGGTCTGAGTCCCCAGAAGTGGAGGGAGAGGCATTTGCAGAGCCCGCAGAGGGTGGGGCTTTGTACCCCTGGCATGAGGTTCACCAAGCTCTCCTGACCAGTAGGGGCAAAACAAGGGTCCTAGGGGTGGAGCTCAGCTGAGTTTCAGGTCTGTCCCAGGGACGGCTGGGGCCAGCGCCCTCTTCTGCCAGGCCCTGGGCTCCTTTGAAAGCTGGTTGGGGGAAGGGCAGCCTGCCCCTCCCTCATGTATCGTCTCAGCTGCTGCGTCTTCCCTGCATGCACAGGTGGGGGGCTGGTATCGGGGGTGAGGCCCAGCCAGCCCCCATGACCCGTTTTGCTTTCTCCCAGCACGTGTGCCCTGAGTGGGCTGACCCGCACCTGCCGCCACCGAATCCGGCTTGGGGACTCCAAAAGCCACTACTACATCTCACCATCTTCCCGGGCCAGGGTGAGTCGTCCTCTGCAAGGGTTACTTGGCTCCTTTGGGTGCTGGGACTCTGGGCCCTGGGCCTGGGAGTACAAATAGCACTACACCTGGAGTTATTTATTTTTATTTATTTATTTTTTTTGAGACAGAGTCTCACTCTCACCCAGGCTGGAATGCCATGGCACAATCTCGGCTCAGTGCAACCTCCACCTCCCAGGTTAAGCAATTCTCCTACCTCAGCCTCCCAAGTAGCTGGGACTATGGGCATGTGCCACCACGTCTGGCTAATTTTTGTTTTTGAGGTAGAGATAGGGTTTCACCATGTTGGCCAGGATGGTCTCGAACCCCTGGCTTCAAGTGATCCGACCACTGTGGCCTCCCAAAGAACTGGGATTACAGGTGTGAGCCACCGCACCCAGCCCTACACCTTGATTTACAGAGCAGGGTACAGTACAGGCTCAGAGAGGCAGAGACTGACTCGGGCCACACAGCCAGGCCAAGGGCAGTGGCTTGCGGTTGCTGTGTAACAAGTTACTGTCAACCTGGTAGCTTAATACAGCTCGCAGTTCCCCGTGTCAGGGGAGCTGCTTACTGGATTCTCTACTCAGGGACTCGCAAGGTCGCAGTAAGCTGTCAGCCGGCTGTGTTCTTTTCTGGACGTTAGGGTCCTCTTCCAAACTCACACGGCTGTTGGCAGCATTCAGATCCTCGTGGTTGAAGGAGTGAGGTCCCTGCTTTCTTGCTGGCTGATGGCAGGGACACCGTGAGCCTCTAGAGGACACTCACAGTCCCCTGCCACAGGGCCTCGTCGCCCAGGGTAGCTGACTTTGGAGCCATCGGGAGGGCCTCTCTCCAGTCGGCTCAGATGCAGCTTTATGGATGAAATGTGGTCAGGGGATGGCATCGCCCCTCTGTCATTCGATGTCACCTAATCCAGGAGTGGGGCTAGAGTTCTGGTTAGAGCGTGGGGTTCCTGACTCCCAGGCTCAGGTGCTGGCCGGGGCTTTGGAGAAGGTTCCAGAGGTGCATCTGGTACACGAGCCTTGTGTTGGCCTGACCTCGCTCCGCTCTCTCGAACCTCCCTGTCTTTGCCAGGCCACCGCTGTCCTGCCTCTCCCCGAAACTTCTCTGCTCCCCAGCCTGTGGGTGCCCCTGTCACTTGATGTCCCTCCCCAGGAGTGCTGGATGCTCAGTAGGGGCTGTTGCGGGCGGGCACAGCTGCCGGCCACCTTGTACCTTGTCTTAGCCTGGGTTCCCTAGAAGCACGGCCTCACCTGGAGATTGTGTGCCCATCTCAGGGGAATGAGGGGAGGGAGGGAGGAGTCCAGCCAGGATGTGGCCTCAGCTGCCACCCAGCTTCAGCCCCACCCACCGGGCTCTTAGTAGAATTGGTTCCACTCTGAGGAAAGGGGACTGGCCTTTCTGTCGCCACACAAGTCAGTCATTGGATGAAGTCTGCAGGGGAGGCGGTAGTTGGGGGATGGCGGGGCACCTCTGAGCCATTAGCGTTCCCACTCTCAGCAGCTGGGAGATGGGGCCCGGGCCTGGGAAGGGGCCCTGGGCCAGGCACCAACAGTGCCTTCTCTGTGGTGTGAATCCTCATAGCAATGTCTGAGCCAGCACAGGGTCCCCAGGAGCCTGGCATGGAGCAGGCCTGAGGCCCCAGGGCCTGGGCAGTCCGGGTGAGCGGCTTCTGACCCTGTGCCTTTCCTGACCTTATGAGTAGCACTGGACTGAGGCCTGGATGGCCCAGACCTCGGCACCTGCAGCAGGCAGGCCCATGAGAAGGCAGCGTAGACTCCGGGACAGGCTGCCCGGTTCGTCCCGCAGCTCTGCTGCAGGCTGGTTCATCAGCCCCGCCATCCCCGTGATGGACGCCAGCGGCTTCCTCCTGGGTGGCCCCGCGTTCCCCCGTGCAGGGTGCAATACTAAGTGCATCTGCATTCGCTGCAGGCGCTTGATTAAATGGCTGCTGCTGCTGCTGCTGCTGTTAGGAGCAGCTCTAGTCAGCCCGTTGTTGATTACCGCTTGAAAGCCCAGTCCCAACTGAGTCAGAGAGCACTACCTGGCTCTGCGGGGACCTGGGGCCTCCTGCTCTGGACTGAGATCCGCTTGTCAGGGGACTCCGAGCATGGGGCTGGCCGGTGACACCATCCCCGCCTCTGCCTGCAGATCACCGCAGTGTGCAACTTCTTCACCTACATCCGCTACATCCAGCAAGGCCTGGTCCGGCAGGACGGTGAGCGCCCCCTGGTGGCCAGTGCAGGGATGGTACATGGGAGTGGGGCTGGGCGGGGAAGCTCCCTCTGGGCCCACCTGCCCCTGCTGGAGGCAAGACTCAGCTAGGAGGCCGGGGAGCGGGGAGGGTTGTGGGTTATTAAAGGGGTCACAGGCCCCCAGGGTGCTGAGCTCTGTACCTGGGTCTGTCCGGCTGGTCTTTCTCCTGGCCCCAAATCTCTCAAGATTCACAGGGGACCACCTCTGTGAACCTCTCCTGGCCTTTGTGTGGCCACCTCCTCCTGGTCAGCTGAACACAGGCTCACCCACCTCCAGCCTTTGCTCCCACTTACTCCATGCTGGACAGGTCCTCCCTCCACCCCTCTCCCCACAGCCTATTCTGCAAGGCCTGGCTCCCTGCTCCTCCACCAACCTTTGTTCCCTGCTGAGTCTTCTCCTGAACCAGTCTGGCCTGACCCTCTGAGTCAGGAGCCGTCCCCTCCCTGTCCTGAGGGTCAAGTCCCCTTGGAGGCCAAGGCCAAGGCATGCTGGGTGTTGACGCCTTCCAGGTCCCCTGTGGACCCCACTCAATGTGCAGGGTCCTTGTGAGACCCCAGGGAGGCATCTGTGCCTTGTCTAATGCAGTTTCCAGGTCTGGGCCACTGCTGTTGTGTGTGGCAGTGCGTGCCTGCATGTCTGCGTGGGGCTGTGGGGTGACTGTCAGGGTGGTGCAGACAGGTCCCCCATAGGTGGTCAGTGCTCAGCGGTTTCCAAGGCTCAAGAGTGGAGCCTCAGAGAGGCTCCTCGCCACTTGGCGAGGTCATCTGTTTTGGGGGCCAGGGGCCCTAGAGTGCTGTGCCAGCTGCCCTGTCCAAAGCCATGGGAGGGGACCAGGCCGTCTGCCCAGGGTGACCCTGAGCTGTCCCCGACCTGTTCGCCCTCTCTCTGCCTGCAGCAGAGCCCATGTTCTGGGAGATCATGAGGCTGCGGAAGGAGATGTCACTGGCCAAGCTCGGCTTCTTCCCCCAGGAGGCTTAGGGCACAGCCCAGGCTTGGAGGGAGCTCTGAGATGGAGCGAACACCCCCCTCCCCCAGAATGAGCAGACACGCAGGGAGCCAGAGGCAGAACGATGGACAGACAGGCCGCGGAGGCAGCCCTGAGCCAGCACCACATGTCCATCCTGGGACAGACAGAGGGACGGACAGGCCTGGACTTCACGGGAAGACCTCTCTCATTTCCCAACTGGGTTCTGCCACCACCAGGAGGATTTCAAGAAAGCACCAAAGACCAGGGAGCTCGGATCCATACTCGGGGGTCCTCAGCCCTTGGGAGGGGACACCTGAGGCAGCCAGGATCCCCCTCCCCAGTCCCCAGAACCGCCTGCAGGTGCCTTGTTGCCAGCATGTCTTCAGAAAGGGACTGTCTGGGTGGCTGGATCTCTGGGGTACCCTCCGCCCCAGCTGCCAAGCCCTGGGCCAGCAGCGCCCCCTTGTGGCCGTCCCGTGCCTTGTTCTCGGTGGCTTCCCTATTGGACTGCTAGGAGGAGCTGGCGGGGCCTCCACAGCACAGAACTGTCCCGAAGCCTTGTTAAGATGAATCAGGGCCCCTCCCCCTCCCTTCCTCCCTCCTTCCCCCCGCCCCCCACCTTCATAAAGGCCTCCCTTGTCACCTCCGCTCCCACCCAACTCAGCCCTGTGCTCCTGGAGGCCCTGCTCCCAAAACCGCTGGAAGGATTGGGGCACTGTCTCCCACAGTAGAACACACACAGGGCTTCAGATCGCCCGCGCCTGTTTTCCGCTGTGGGTGGCCCTGCAGACACTCGCCCTGGCTTGTGGGGCCTGGGTGGGCAGCAGGACCTGGGCCCTCCCACCCATCAGAGCCCACTCGGGACCAGACCAGGGTTAGGGGCTCCCACCTGGACACATCCCTCACCACGTCCGGATTTCGCTCTTCGGATGGAATGTAATTCGATCTCTATTTAATAAAGGAAGGCTTTGTTGGTACAGGCTGGGTGGCCACACGCCCTCACTCCTGCACCCTGGGGCTCCAGCCAAGGCTTGGGCATCTGAAGGAATGAAACCAAATCCTTTCCCTGCCAGCCCTCGTGCTTGGGATTAAACCCAAATCCTGAAGCCACCCCACCTCTGCCATCACCCCTGACTTGCTGTGGAGAGGACTGTTGAGTCCTCCCTTGGTGTGCAGAGGGCTGTGGGTTCCTGGGGGGTGCGCCAGGCCTCCCTCTCCCTGTGACTGGTGGCCTGCTGTTGGGAAGAATGGCACCAAGGTTGGCTGTGCCACTGCCTCACTGTGGCATCTTAGGCAGGTCCTCCTCTGGGTCCCTTGCCCCCAGCAGTGGCCCACTCCAGGCTTGTAGAAGCCTGCAGCTCAGAGGCAAGGCATCCAGGCTGCCTGCTGCTCAGCATGACAGTGGCAGGGTTGATTGGTGAGGTCTGCTGGAAGCGCAGGTGGGGACCGTGGAAGCTCTGGCTTTTCCAGCCCAGGTCTTCAGGCTCTCGGCAAGGGGCAGCAGTCGCAGGTGGAAGAGGTGGGGGTGGCCAGGACCTCTGAGGACCCAGAGTGGGGCTGGGAAGGCGTCTTGTGGTGGCTGAGCCCCTCCCCATCTGGAGGGTTGTGGGCCCGGCCCAGTGGTTGCTTTCCTGGGGTGGCAGGGAGCACAGCAGCTTCTGAGTCAGGTCAGTGTCTGCTGGGCTGGTGGCATCTGCGGGGACTTCCCTATTGGCCTGAGGCTTCGGTGCCACACTGCTGGTAGGTCAGACCAGCTGTGGACTGGCCAGGACCGCAGGAAGCCCTCCACCCATGCTAGGGACTCCTGTGTTTGAGCTGAGAATGTCCATCAGGGAGACTCGCAATCAAAACACATACCAGGAACACGCGCAGGCTGTCCGATGGAGGAGAGGAAAGCAGGCAGGCGAAGGAGGGGGTCAGAAAAAGGCACGACAGGCCGTGTTTCCTGCTGTGATCCCAACTCCTGTGTGGCAGGCCTGGGTCAGCTGGGGGCCAAAGGAAGTTGGCGGCCTGGGCCCTGGAGCCGTCCATCGTCCCCCAGCTTCCGTGCTCCTGGCCCAGCCACCCCCAAGACCTAGGAGACAACAGGCCACACTCCAGAGACCTCCCAGAGGGTCCCACACCTCAGACCTGCTCTGCCTGCCTCTCAATAGCATCGCCTGCTGTCAGCCCCCCGGGGGGAGGTGATAAACAGAGAACTGAAACTCCTGCAGGATGCACATGCTCACCTCATTATCTCCCACCCAGAGCTAACAGCAGCACTGACTGCCAGGCGTGATTCTAAATAAACCCTTCAGATCTAATTCATTTCATCCTCACAGCACCTTATAAAGTACTGTTCTCCCATTTTGCAGATGAGTAGAGTGAGGCACACAGAAGTGACACAGAGGAAATGGTGGCTCCAGGGTGGATCACGAGCCCAGCCCTAGAGCCCACAGCAGAAACCAGCATCCTAGATCCCTTTCCTGAACAGCTGCAGGGTGCTTGGAGGTGGCTGGGGAGGGTTAGCTGACACCAGCCACCAGGGTTCCTTGCATGGGTTTTCTAGATAACCCACTTGGGCCTCTCTGAGTGCCCCTGGTGCATGCGAACACTTTTTTTGAGACAGAGTCTCTGTCACCCAGGCTGGAGTGCAGTGACGCGATCTCGGCTCACTGCAACCTCTGCCTCCCGGGTTCAAGCAATTCTGCCTCAGCCTTCCAAGTGGCTGGGACTACAGGTGCATGCCACCATGCCTAATTTTTTGTATTTTTAGTAGAGATGGGGTTTCACCATGTTAGCCAGGATAGTCTCGATCTCCTGACCTTGTGATCCACCCACCTCAGCCTCCCAAAGTGCTGGGATTACCGGTGTGAGCCACCATGCTCAGCCCTCCCACCACCCCCTGCCAACCATTTTTAAGTGTATAGTTCAGTACTGTTAAGTCCATTTACAGTGTTGTAAAACATCTCCAGAACGTTTTCATTTCACAAAACTGAGACTCTGTACCCATTAATTAACCCCCCTTTTCCACCTCCTCCTACCCCCAGGCAACCCCCATTCTACTTCCTATGAATTTCACTGTACTAGGGATGTCATTTAAGTGGATCATGTCGTATTTGTCCTTTCATGACTGGCTTATTTCACTTAGCATAACGTCCTCAGTGTTCATCTGTGTCGTAGCATATGATGGGATTTCCTTTCTTTTTGAGACTGAATGGTATTCCACTGTACGCATAGACCACGTTTGCTTTATCCAGCATCTGTGGATGGACAGTGTGCTGCCTCTACCTCTTGGCCGTTGGCGAACAGTGCTACTAGGAACAAGATGTGCAAATCTCTCCTCAAGACTCTGCTTTCGGTTCTTTTGGGTATATGCCCAGAAGTGGAATTGCTGAATCATATGGTAGTTTTATCTTTATTTTTTAAAGGCATTTTATACTCTTTTCTGTAGTTGGCTGCAGCATTTCACATTCCCACCAACAGTGCACAAGGGTTCCCCATCGTTGCCAACGCTCGTGATTTTCTTTATTTTTTGAGACCAGGTCACCCTCTGTTGCCCAGGCTGGAGCACAGTGGCATGATCTTGGCTCACTGCAACCTCTGCTTCTCAGGCTTAAGCGATCCTCCTACCTCAGCCTCCCAAGTAGCTGGGACTGCAGGCGCCCACATTACCATACCCTGCTAGTTTTTGTTTATTTTTGTAGAAATGGGGTTTTGTTGGCTGGGTGCGGTTGCTCACGCCTGTAATCCCAGCACTTTGGGAAGCCAAGGCGGGCGGATCACCTGAGGTTGGGAGTTTGAGACCAGCCTGACCAACATGGAGAAACCCCATCTCTACTAAAACTATAAAGTTAGCCTGACGTGGTGGCACATGCCTGTCATTCCAGCTACTCAGGAGGCTGTGACAGAATTGCTTGAATACGGGAGGCAGAGGTTGCAGTGAGCCAAGATTGCACCATTGCACTCCAGCCTGGGCAACCCTAGTGAAACTCTGTCTCAAAAAAAAAAGGGGGGGGTGGATTTTTGTCATTTGCCCAGGCTGGTCTTGAACTCCTGAGCTCAAGTGACCCCCTGCTTTGGCCTCGCAAAGCACTGGTATTCCAGGCCTTTTTCTTCTTTGTAGGAGCCCTCCTGACACGTGTGAGATGGGATCTCATTGTGGTTTGATCTGCAGTTTTCTGATGATTAGCGTGCTGAGTGCCTTTTCGTGTGGGTGTTGCCATTTGTGTGCACCCCCTATTTCCTGAGGGGTATTCTGGGGAGCTCCGCGCAGCCTCCCCAGTGATGCCTTCAAGGAGGACTTGGCCAATAGGGCCTCGGTCCCTGCCCTCACTCACAGCTCTTGCTTGCTTCTGTGGTCCCCCTCACTTCATCTTCCCCATCGCTTCTGGGGGCAGCTGGGAAAGGTGGACGTCCTAACCTATCACAGCCTCCAGCCACCTCACACACAGGGGCTGAGACCAGGCCAGGGCTGGCCCCGAGGAAGGAGCCTCGGGGTGGCCACATCTGACCACCCAGGGCTGCTGAAGGTGGCGGCAGGGCCACGGCCCCAGTGGAAGCGCTGGGTTTTGGTGCAGGGGATGTGTTCCTCCACGAGTCTGCCTTCTCTGCTCCTGTGCTGTGTGCACATGGTGGGGGGCACGGGTGCCTGCAGCCCTCTTGGGCTAGGGCCATGCACCCCCACACACATGTGCCAGGTTGGGGTTCCAGGATATGGTCAGTGGGTGCCTCAGTGGAAAGGGCCCAGGTGGCCCCGGTGCCTGATGACATAATGGGCCTTGCTGCATGTCCCGACGAGCAAAGGCAGGAGCTCCTGGTATCAGGGGCCTCTGTCCTTCAGGGGATCCTGGTCCTCTTTAGAATAAGACAAGATATTAGCATATCAGAGAAGTATACTTAGGGTTTTCTAAGTGCATTTCCCCAACCAGCCAGTCAGCATCACCTGTGAGCTGGCCAACGTAAGTCTGTGCCTCCACACCAGCCCCACTGAATGACCCTCCTGGGTGGTTCTGGCTTTCCAGGTGGTTCTGATAGAGCTTTGACAAGTTTGACGACCAGTGGTCTGGAAGCAACCTTCGCCTGATTTGAATTCCTTGTTGGTGTGAACGCCTAACTTTTAGAAACAGGTGTCTTATTGATTATCTGATTGATTGAGACTGAGTCTCGCTCTTTTGCCAGGCTGGAGTGCAGTCGTGCGATCTTGGCTCACTGCAACCTCCGCTTTCTGGGTTCAAGCGATTCTCCTGCCTTAGCCTCGTGAGTAACTGGGACTCCAGGTGGCCGCCATCACACCCAGCTAATTTTTGTGTTTTTAGCAGAGATAGGGGTTCACCATATTGACCAGGCTGTTCTCGAACTCCTGACCTTGTGATCTGCCCGCCTCAGCCTCCCAAAGTGCTGGGATTACAGGAGTGAGCCACCGCGCCCGGCCAGGAACAGGTATCTTTATCGCAAAGAAATCCGAAGCAATTAGGGGAGCTATCTACACTTTCAAAAGGACTTGACTTTATTTAAATTTAAAAAGGGGGTGGAGGGCAGGTGCAGTGGCTGATGCCTGTAGTCCCAGCATTTGAGAGGCCCGGGCGAGAGGGTCGCTTGAGTCCAGGAATTCGAGACTGAATGCAGTGAGCTGAGATCCTGCCACTACACAGCAGCCTGGTGACAGTGAGACCCCCGTCGCGACACAAAAACCAAAAAGGGGTAGGAAAGCAGTAACAAGCATAGGTCTCCTCAGCACGTGGGTGGCGGCACCCGTCTCCAGGCGCCAGTGCCCTTCGGCTCCCTTACCCCCCTGCCCCCCACGCCCCGTCGCCGCCTGGGCGTCCCCAGCCCTGCAGCGATGACGGCGGCGGGGAGGCTACCCGCCCCCAACAGAGGGCTCCGCGAGAGCTGCAGCGGCGGTGGGGGCCACGCAGACGTTGGGGCCCATGATTTGAAGGCTGTTCACAGTCACCCCGAGACAGCGTCCCCACTCTGGGCGCAATGGATTTGGCGTTCCAGGACTCACGCCTGGAAACTCCCCTAGGCCCCGTGACTCGCAGACCGGGACTCCGCCTCGGGTCCCCGAGGGCGCGGCGATGCGCCGCAGGACGCCCAACAGGTGCGCGTTGTGTCCCCACGCCCCGCGACCCGGGCGGAGTCGAGAACCTGGGCGCCCGCAGGCCGGGGAGAGGGGACGGGACGGTGCCCGGGGCAGGGCTAGGGGGCGGCCGCCGTCCTCCCGGGCGGGGCGGGCCGCCTCGACGCCGCCCTCCCCAGCGACCAATGGAGGCCGAGGTCCGGCGCGGGGATTGGAGCGGACGCGGGGGGTCAGCCGGCTCCCGGGGCCGGGGCCGGGGCCGGGGGCGGGGTCCGGCGAGGCGGGCACCGTCCGCGCAGTTATAAGGCGGGGAGCTCCCTGCGCCGCGGGCCGGGAGGCGCACGCTTGTTCGTACGGCGGCCGCGGCGGCGGGGCGGGGCCGGAGCAGCGGGCGGCGGCGGAGACGGCACCCGGGAGCGCGCCTCGCTTCGTCGGGGTCTCGCTCGGATCTCGGTCACCGCCTGGGTGAACCTCCAAGACTCGAGCGTGCAGCATGGGCGGAGTCGGAGAACCTGGACCGCGGGAGGGACCCGCGCAGCCGGGGGCGCCGCTGCCCATCTTCTGCTGGGAGCAGATCCGCGCGCACGACCAGCCTGGCGACAAGTGGCTGGTCATCGAGCGCCGCGTCTACGACATCAGCCGCTGGGAACAGCGGCACCCTGGGGGCAGCCGCCTCATCGGCCACCACGGCGCTGAGGACGCTACAGTAAGTAAGCCGTAGGGAAGCCACCCATCGGCGAGTGGAGCCTGGAGCTCGGCCTTGGGCTCGATGTCCCCCTCCACCTGTGGGGCCTTAGCATCCTCCCTCCCTTCGCTGACCTTTGACCTCCACGCCGGGACCCAGAGTTGGGATGGACGAGCCAGGGTCAAATATGGGGTACGGAGGCCGCTTCCCTGCGTGGAGGACCCATCGCTGTCCAGGGAGCAGGTCTGCGGGGGAGGAGGGGGCCTCAGAGGTGGGTGTGTCGTGCTGCAGAGACTGCCCTAGGCGACGGGCTGCCCTGTTGCTCCCAGGTCCCTGTTTCAGTCTGGGTTCCCATGCTGAGTGCGTGCTGAGGGCTAGGGGTGGGGCAGGGCAGGGTCCCCAGGGGCCAGTAAGGCTATGCCATTAGAGGCTGGGGGCTGGGCCAGCCTGAGGTCTGTGGCTTTCCCAAGAGCTGCTGTAAAGAGCTAAGGGACAGTGAGTCACCTCTCCGGGCTAGCAGCTGCATATGGGAGGGCTTTGCCAGCCAGGGGAGGTGGGCCTCTCCGGGAAGCACAGTCACCCCAGGAACAGGCTGGACTCTGGGGACCCCAACTTCCCATTCCCAGCCCCTGTCTAGACAGGGAGGGAATGTAGTCTGGCGCCTGGGGACTGTCTGGCTGGGGTCCAGTGGTGGAGCAGCCACACCAGCCCCTTTTCCTCAGTCCCCCCACCCTGCCTTCGAGAACAAGAGTTGGGGCCACGACGCCCTGTCCTTGACCCTCCAAATTTCTAAATTGCCACACTGGGTACCAGGAAGGTCTTCAAGACCCAAGGACATGAATCCTGAGTGCTGCCCTCAGTTCTTTAAGTATTTAGTGCTGTGGGCAGCAGAGGAGATTCTGTCCTGTCCCAGGACTATCACTCTTGCCAGGGCCACCTGCTCTCTGCTGATGGCCATCTCCCACGTGTTAGACCAGGCGTCCGCAAACTTTTTACACAGGGGGCCAGTTCACTGTCCCTCAGAGCGTTGGAGGGCTGCCACATACTGTGCTCCTATCACTGACCACCAATGAAAGAGGTGTCCCTTCCTGAAGTGCGGCGGGGGGCCGGATAAATGGCCTCAGGGGGCCGCAGTTTGGGGACGCCTGTGTTAGACAATCTTCACCTGACTCTTTGAGGAAGAAAGCCCCTCTTTTCCCTTCCCATCCCAGGAAGCTGAGGAGTGAGGATAAGAATCCTCCTGAAATTCTAAAAATAAAAGAGAAACTTGTCTGTGGCTGCTCAAGGGCCAGGTACTGGCCTGAGGGGAGAGCACAGCCGTGGGTTGAAGCAGCCGGGGGCAGTATCTCAGTGTGCAGGTGTTTGCATGGCTGGGTGAGTGTGGGTGTACATGCCTGCCTTTCTGCCAGGGCATGGCGAGATAAGGGGCACAGTCTCTCCCCCTTAGCCTGGCTGAGCACTGGCCTCCCTTCAAGGGGTCTTGCAGATGCCTGCCCTGATCTTTTAAAAAAATGTATTTATTTTATTTATTATTAATTATTTTTATTTGTTTAAAAATAGAAACAGAGTCTTTCTTTGTTACTCAGGCTGGTCTCAAAATCCTGGGTTCAAGCATTCCTCCTGCCTCAGCCTCCCAAGGTTCTGAGATTACAGGCATGAGCCACCACACCCAGCCTGCTCTGATCTTTCTGTATGGATACAGAAAGCTTTCCTCCCCCACTCCCCACACCCCCCACACACTCCGGCCCAAGATGGAGTCTCGCCCTGCCACCCAGGCTGGAGTACAGTGGCGCCATCTTGGCTCACTGCAACCTCTGCCTCCCAGGTCCAAGCAATTCTCCTGCCTCAGCCTCTCGAGTAGCTGGGATTATAGGTATATGCCACCACACCCAGCTTTGTATTTTTAGTAGAGATAGAGTTGTACCATGTTGGCCAGGCTGGTCTCAAACTCCTGACCTCATGATCCACCCACCTTGGCCTTCCAAAGTGCTGGGATTACAGGCGTGAGTCACCATGCCCAGCCGGGATACAGAAAGCTTTTATTTCATCACTCTTCCTGCCTGGTGCCAGGCCTTTGCTGAGGTTTCCCTCAACTGGAATTCCTGACTGAACATTTAGAGCTTGGGTTGCTGAGACCTCCATCACACAGTTTTCTCATTGATTCATAGCTAATACGATCTGTTTTAAAAACATCTCTCTGCTCCCTGCGGCAGGGTCCCAGCTCTGCTATTGGAGGCACTGAGTGACCTTGAAGCAGGCATATCACTCCTCTGTGCCTCAGTTTACTAATCTGTAAAGTGGGGAGAGCTGGGGCAGATGGTGAGCCGGCTGAGGGCAGGCCTGTGTCTTCTCAAGCCCATGGCACAGGCCTGCCAGGTAGTAGTTTGTGTTCAGTCAATGCTGCTGGTCCCTAAGTATGAGTGTGTCCTGCTCACTGCAGCGTAGAGTGGGACAGCCCTGCACGGCTACCCCTTCGCTGGGTGACCTTATCTGATTACGGCCCTATCTGTAGTAGGAAGGAGCCACTTTAGGCTGTCTCTTAGCTCCCTCAAGGCCCACACCCTGGACCAGAGTTGCAAGAAACACCTGGTCCATTTAGGCCAAAGGGTTGCTGGGGTGGAGCGATCCGTCTTTGTCCATGATGAGCCCACAGGGCAGACCAGGGGTTGGGCCAGCCTCATGTCCCGTGTAGTTGAGCCCAGACCCCAGCCATCTCATCCCAGGCGGTGGCCTCAGGTGGAGTTGGGCCAGCCAGTTGCCAGGGCTGGTTTCCGGCTGCCACCTCTCACCAGCCCCGGCTGCCCATCAGCTGTTCTCATGTCCAGGCAGCGAAGCCTTCCTGCCAGGAAATTCCCAGAGTTTCTGTGCCATGAAGTCAGCCTGTAGCCATCCTAGGACACAAAGCCGGGTGCCTGGGGAGAATGCTCTGGGCCGTTGGCCAGGTTTGTCTAAGAGTCATAGGCAGCCTGATACTAACAGAGCCAGCCAGGGAGGGATGAGGCCCAGCCGCTGCTGGCCATAGTATACAAGTGCCATGTGCTAAGCACCTACTATGTGCCAGGTTTTGAATTCAGTGCTTGATTTATTGAAACTCTCTTTTTAATTCTCAAGGTGTCTGGGCACCATTTATTGTTATTGCCACTTGACAGATGAGAAAACAGAGGCTCAGAAAGGCAAAGTGACTTGAAATTCAGTGACTGGTGTGGGATTTGAATCCACAGTTATGTTCTCAAGTACATGCTATGCTGCTGTCTAGCCTGTTTATTTCCACCACTCATTCATTCTTCAATGATTACTCATTCAGTCCATCAATGAGCACCTTCTCTATGTCATGCACGGTTCTCAGCTCTGAAGATGTGGCTGTGAGCAAAACTTCTGCAGGCAGTGAGTTCCCAGCAGAGGGATCGGCTGGTGGGACTGTGTGTCCTGTGTTTCAGTAATACAGCGTGGTTGCAGCAGAGAGCGGTGGGGAGAGGGTCTGGCAAGTGAGGTCTAGAGGCGGCTGGGCTGGTTCATGCTGGATGTTTATGTCCTCGGAAGGACTTTGGCTTTATTCTAAAGAGGATGGGGAGCCCCAGAGAGCAGAGCAGTCTGATGGACATTTGAAAGCATCCTTAATGGAGAGAGTGAAGGCAGAGCCTCCTAGAAGAGTAGAGGGTAAGAGAAGGGAGGATGGGGACCTGCCTTCCCCAGGGGAGGCCACTCAGAAGAGGCAGAGTGTGGCCAGGGCGGAGAGTAAGAGAGGCTGTGGACACAGGCACACTGGTCCAGTGTGAGCCACTAGATTTAGCTTCCTGTAGTCTTTAGAGAGGGAGCCAGCCTGGCCTCACTCTGTGACCTTGGACACATCCTTTCACTTCTGGGTCTCGGTTTCCCCATTAATGTGATGAGGATAAGAATGCTTTTGTACTGGGCACACTGTGAGGATGGTACTAGACATCTGGGTGCCTGGTTACCATGGGCAACAAAGCTCTATTCATGGGTATGATGAACGCATTGCCCACAGCTCCTCAGGGTGGATGAGGGGTTTCCCAGCAGCCCTGCTGCCCTTTGGGCTGAAGCCCTCACAACTATGGGAAAATCCAAGTTCCAGCAAACCCTCTGAGCCCTCTGCCTTAGCACCTTCCTTTTGAGTGGTTCTCTAAGCCTGGTCTGGGCTGGCCAGTGCTGCACCAGAGGTTGAATCATAGTAATTGCAGCCAACAGTTGTTGACTATGTACTGTTCTGAGGGGTTTAGATGTGGTAACTGAATTCACCTAACAACTTTGTGAGGCGAGTCCTGTTGTTACTCATTTTGCAGATGAGGAGACTGAATTTAAAACTGGGTAGTGTAATGGAACCTTCTTGGGACCCTTAAAGGGTGGGGCCTTTGTACTTGGGCCACAAGGGTGGGGTTTGCGTTTGGGTGGGAGCTGGGGAGGGGTAGATCTGAGGCCACCAGAGGGGGGCAGTGGCTCTGGAGCTACTCTGCTCCCTCCTACCACACTGACTGCCTTGAAAGTCCCCAAATGGCCAGGCACCATGGCTCACACCTGTAATCCCAGCACTTTGGGAGGCTGAGGCAGGTGGATCCCGAGGTCAGGAGATCGAGACCATCTTGGCTAATGTGGTGAAACCCCATCTCTACTGAAAATACAAAGAATTAGCCATGCGTGGTGGGGGGGGGGGGGCGCCTGTAATCCCAGCTACTCAGGAGGCTGAGACAGGAGAATCCCTTGAACCCAAGAGGCGGCGGTTGCAGTGAGCCGAGATCACGCCACTGCATTCCAGCCTGTTGAGAAAGTCCCCCTAATGGCCACTCCCATGAAATGTGACTGCCCTGGGCCCCCCGGCAGTCATTTTCTGCAAGGCCACTGCCCATCCAGGCCCCTTCCCCAGAAGGGCTGCCGTGCCCTGTCCCTTCCCTGTGGGAGGAATCGGGATTGTCTGGTGGCGTCAGCAGGATACCGCCCCTGGGCATCCCTCCCCCTTTCTTCCTGCGGGTTTCTGATGAAACAAGTGGGATCCAGTAGTGAAGCCAGAGGTCAGTGGTGGAGAGAGGACCACGGGCCAGAGCCTGTAGCTGCCTTGGGGCTGTCGTGGCCACAGCGACACCTGTGAGGCCAAGATGCTGGCTGCAGGAGCCCTCACATGTATGCCCACCCTTCACCAGGACACTGAGGGGGACAGGGGTGGCTTCTTGGGGGTGTCTGCCTTCGACTTGGGCTCTGCTACACAGGCCAAATTTGGATGTGCCATGTTTAGAGTTGTGTGTCTTTTGGATCTCTTTGGGCCTCAGTTTCCTCATCCGTAAAATGGATGCTGATAGTGCTTCCCCACTGGCCTCCTCTGAGGCGCGCCAGGGAGAGGATGGGATGGAGCATGGTGTGCTGGGCATGCTCCTGCTCTACCCACCTACCTGGGAGAGGAGAGAAGCAGGAACGTCATGGGGGTGTTGTTTGAGGTATAGCCCTGTCACCCCAACCTCCTGCAAAGGCCTGAGGAGGCAGCGAGGACAGACCCCGACCACCTGAGCCCTCAGCAGCCCTGCCACACTCCCTGCTCCCTCCTCCTCTTTCCTGACTGATCTAGAATGTTCTCAATTCTTCTAGAAAGCTGCCCGCTCCTCCTCTCAGCCTCAGGCTTGGCCAGGACTTAACAGGCAGGCGGAAAAGCAGCATCTCCACTCTCTTCCCCTACACCTGCAGGCTCCTCCCACAGGCACTTACCTCTAAGTGGACTCTCAGGAGAAGGCGCATCAGGGCTGCCAGGCTCAGATAAGAGCTGGGCTGTGGAGCTCTTGCCAGCTACCAGGCCCCTTCTAAGTGCTTTACCGCCACTGACTCCATCCTCCCAGCAGCCTTGTGAGATGCGCATTTGTGGTTCCCAGTTTACAGATGAGAAAATACTGATCAGAGAGGGATGCGTTCTCATCTGGGTCTCCCTGGCTCCTGGGTAGCAGCTCAGGTTCCATCCTGGGCAGGCTGGCTCTGGGCCACCTACTCTGTCTAGCCGCTGTGCGGACTTAATGGTGGGGCTGGGGCAGGGCATGGGCTTCTATGGCCAACTGAGCCACTCTAGGCTTCCAGGGACCAAGGCCAGGCTGAGCTGTCTCTGTATCCTAAGGGAGCATGAACATCATGGAAGACAGGCCTGGGTTCGAATCCCAGCTCTGCCACTATTAACTGTGACCTGGTTAGGCACCGTGGCTCACCCCTATAATCCCAGCACTTTGAGAGGCTGAGGCAGGCAAATCGTGAGATCAGGAATTCTAGACCAGCCTGGCAAACATGGTGAAACCCCGTCTCTACTAAAAATACAAAAATTAGCTGGGTGTGGTGGCACACGCCTGTAATCCCAGCTACTGGGGAGGCTGAGGCAGGAGAATCACTTAAACCTGGGAGGCGGAGGTTTCAGTGAGCCGAGATCATGCCTCTGTACTCTAGCCTGGGCGACAAAGTGAGACTCCGTCTCAAAAAAAAAAAAAAACAAAACAAAACTGTGACCTGGCATGTATCCCTTCCTGCTGAGCCTTCATTTCCTCACCGGCAAAATGGTTCGTGCCCCTGCCTTGCGGGCTGTGGAGGGTCGGCTCTCGCCCACCTGCTGTTGAGCAGCTGCTCTCTGCCTACCTCTCAGGGGGCCGCTGTGCGCAGGGCCTGTCGCTGCCTCCAGGAGCCTGTGCTTGGGGGTGCCGTTTGATTCCACTGCTCAGGTGCCCAACGAGAAATCTCGAGTGCTGCTTTCCACTCGCTTGGGTGTGGGTGGGGGAGGGTCACGGGGCTTGATGCACATACCCCTGGGTGGACATTTCTGGGTGTGCTTACGGTGGGTGAGAGTGGGGCCTCCCGAGGTTCCCTGAGACTCCACTGATGAGACCCAAGAACCACCCTCCTGCTCCCGCAGCCCAGGCTTCTAGCAGCCAGACCCTTGGCTTCTTGAGATAGTGACTGGCCTTGTGGCAAGGACCCTCGCACCCCACCTGGGAGACTAGCTGCCTCCTCTCTGGTCCAGAAGTGGCCACAGCACTGTTTTTTGTTTTTGTTTTTAACCTTTTTTTTTATTTAAATTTTTTTTTTATTTTTTAGACAGAGTTTTGCTCTTGTTACCCAGGCTGGAGTGCAATGGCACGATCTCGGCTCACCGCAACCTCCGCCTCCTGGGTTCAGGCAATTCTCCTGCCTCAGCCTCCTGAGTAGCTGGGATTACAGGCACACGCCACCATGCCCAGCTAATTTTTAGTATTTTTAGTAGAGACGGGGTTTCACCATGTTGACCGGGATGGTCTCGATCTCTTGACCTTGTGATCCACCCGCCTCGGCCTCCCAAAGTGCTGGGATTACAGGCTTGAGCCACCGCGCCCGGCCGTTTTTGTTTTTACTTTAAGTTCCGGGGTACATGCGCAGGACGTGCAGGTTTGTTACACGGGTATCTATGTGCCATGGTGGTTTGTTGTACCCATCAACCCATCATCTAGGGTTTAAGCTCTGAATGCATTAGGTATTTGTCTTAATGCTCTCCCTCCCCTTCCCCCTCACCCCCCGACAGGGTGTGTGATGTTCCCTTCCCTGTGTCCACATGTTCTCATCCTTCAACTCCCACTTATGAGTGAGAGCAGACCTGGGTTCTGATCTAACCTCAGTCAAACCAAACTGTGTGACCTTGAAGAAATAGCTTAACCTCTCTCTCTGAGTCTTAGCTTCTGCCTGGCCACCAGGTCCTTAAGGAGAGGCCCAGAGGCGACTGGGTCACATGACCTCAGCCAGGGTTCCAGAAAAGGCTGTTTGCTGGTCTATCAGGTTTCAGCCTGAGCACCCTGCCCTGCTGGTGCTCCCTGGCAGCATGAGAAGCACAGCTCCCGGAGTGCCCACCCAGCCCCGAGAGCCTAGCCTGCTTCTCAGGGAACTGGCACAGCCCCACCTGTCCCTTCCCCGGCTGGAGCCCTGTCCATGGTTCTGGGGTTCTCTGACACAGCCCTGAGGGGCTCACACTTTCCCTTTTCCTCACAAAGGGTAGACCTGATTTGAAGACCTTTGGGTGGGCTTGGCTCTGCCCTCCCCTGTCAGTGCCTCGACAGGCCTGGCCCAGGTGAATCAGGACCAACGGGAAAGGAGGCGAGGAGACCAATCTGCACCCGAGATCCTCAGCTCAAGGAGGTGGCCCCAGAACCAACAGGGGATGAAAGAGGGAAAGGCTGAGAGGGAGGAGATTCTGGGGCCGCAGCCACAGCTTGCGTGTTGTGCCGGGTGCATCTGTGCATGCCTGGTGGGTCTTTGCGTACTGTGTGTGCAAGGCTGTGTTTGGCTGAGTGTTCATGTGGGCTGTGATCGTGGGCATGTTTCTGAGCATCTGAGTGATGCCTACCGAGGTGGGCTGTTGAGGTGTGTGATGCCTGCTGAGTGATGCCTGCTGAGGTGTGTCTGCGTGAGTGTGTGTGTGTGTGTGTGTGTGTGTGTGTGTGTGTGTGTGTCTGGGGAGTTTCAAAGGAGAGAGAGGAAACCGGCATCACACTGGCTTAGCCTTGAAAAGGGAGGACATCGGCCGGGCACAGTGGCTCATGCCTGTAATCCCAGCACTTTGAGAGGGTTAGGCGGATGGGTCACAAAGTCAAGAGTTCAAGACCACCCTGGCCAGGATGGTGAAACCCTGTCTTTACTAAAAATACAAAAATTAGCCAGGTGAGGTGGCAGGCACCTGTAATCCTAGCTCCTTGGGAGGCTGAGCCAGGAAAATTGCCAGAACCTGATGGGTGGAGGTTGTAGGGAGCCGAGATCGAGCCACTGCAATCCAGCCTGGTCGACAGAGTGAGACTCTGTCAAAAAAACCGACATCCTGACGTGCTGCCACCTGGTGCTGCAACCTGGATGAACCTTAAGGACACTGGGCTGAGTGACAACAAGCCAGACGCAAAGGGACAAAATGTAACTTCTCCCAGATGAGGTTCCTGGAGGAGGAGGTCTGTTCGGACAGAGGTAGCGTGGTAACGTCGTGGTTGCTGGGGGCAGGGGAAGGAGGGAATGGAGAATTTGTATTTAATGGGGACAGAGTTTCAGTTGGGGAAGATGGAAAGTTCCGGAGCTGGATGGTAGTGATGGTGGGACAACACTGTGGATGCCACTGAGCTGCACACCTGAAAACGCCTAACATGGTAAATTTCATGTATATTTTGCTATGATTTTTTAAAAATTGGCTGGGCGTGGTGGCTCACGCCTGTAATCCCAGCGCTTTGGGAGGCTGAGGTGGGAGGATGGCTTGAGCTCAGGAGTTTGAGGCCAGCCTGGGCAACATGGTGAAACTCCGACTCTACAAAGTATGCAAAAATTAGCCCAGTGTGGTGGCTCGCTCCTGTAATCCCACCTACTCAGTAGGCTAAGGCACAAGAATCTCCTGAACCTGGAGGGCGGAGGTTGCAGTGAGCAGAGATCGCGCCACTGCACCCCAGTCTGGGCGACAGAGCGAGACTCTGTCTCAAAAAAATAATAAATAAATTTAAGAATTGGAGACCAGGTGTGTTTCATGCCTGTAATCCCAACACTTTGGGCGGCTGAGGTGGGAGGATCACTTGAGGTCAGGCGTTTAAGACGTGCCTAAGCAACATAGTGAGATCCTGACTCTACAAAAAAGTTCAAAAGTTAATGAGACATGGTGGCTTGTGCCTGTAGTCCCAGCTGCAGTGGAGATTGAGATGGGAGGATCACTTATGACCAGGATTTCAAGGCTGCAGTGAGCCATGATTACACCACTGCCCTCCAGCTTGGTGACAGAGCGAGGCCCTGTCTCAAAAAAAATTTTAAGTGTTTTTTTGGGTTGGGCGTGGTGGCTCATTCCTGTCATTCCAGTACTTTGGGAGGCTGAGGGGGGTGGATTGCTTGAGTTTAAGACCAGGAGTTTAAGTCCAGCTGGGCAACGTGGTAAACAAACCCCATCTCTACCAAAAAAAAAAAAAAAAAAAAAAAATTAGCCTGGTGTGGTGGCACACACCTGTACTAACAACTCCAGGTGAGGCTAAGATGGGAGGATCACCTGAGCCTGGGAGGTTGAGGCTGCAGTGAGCAGTGATTGCGCCACTGCACTCCAGCCTGGGCGACACAGCAAGACCCTGTCTGAAAAAAAAAAGTATATTTTAAGAGTTAATGCTCAGCATTCCAGACCCAGAAAGACCCTGAAGTCTTGTTGCCTTGGTTTGCCCAGGAGTTTGAGGCTGACCTTGGGTAACATAGCAAGACTCTATCTCTAAAAAAAGAAACAAAGTCACCCAGTGGTGACTCAGTAGAGCCCTACCAGTCTTCCCTCCTGGTTCCCCTGTCGACACCAGCCCTAACTCTGCTGGCAGCCGGGAACCCAGACAGCTTCCTGGGGATCCCCAGCCTTGCCTCTGCCCCTTTCTCTCCCAATTTTGCTGCCCCTCCTTCAAGATTCATCTCAGAGAAGTGAGATCTGCACTTACACAGTCCCCTCTTCTGTCATGATGGAGCCAAGCCAGCCTGGGTTATTCTAGAAGGGGCACACCCTACCAGCTCCCCAGTCCCCAGGCCGCTCTGGGCCTGTAAGAGCAGGAAAGGGGACCCCTAGTAGACCATGTAGGTTTTACCTCTTAGTGGGTGCTGGAGGGGCCTGAAGTGCTTTTTGCCCCAGGGTTGTAGGAGAATGTCCTGGCAGTGACTTCAGGGACCGCTGGCTGTCACTTCTGTTTTAAGATACACCAGCTGGTAGGCTCATTAGTAAGAGGACAATAGGAGGCGCCTGTTCTCCATCAGCTTTCTTCAAAGGTGTTTCCTTTAGCCACTGGGAGGCCTCTCAGTCACCTTCTCCAGACCCGTGGGGACACCACCACCCAGCTCCTGCTGCTACGGTTCAGGCTAGCCCATTCTGAGAGACCCTCTGAAAGTACAAGGAAAAAAAGCAGTCGACGAGCTGTGAACAATTAATGAGCCGATTGCAATACTAAGACGGCGGGCAGATCCGGAATGCTAAGTGAGCCTCGCTGTGAAGTTCAAGTTTGCTTCACTTCTGGAGCCACTTCCTGGCTGGTCTCTCTCCCTGGATTTATCTTTTTCCCAGTCTGTCTTTTCCTCTCAACCTCTTCCTTTTTTTTTTTTTTTTTTTTTCTTACAACATGTTGATTATCAACTCTCACCCTCTTTCCATCCTCCTCCTTCCTTCTGCATTGTACCCCACCCCAACTCCAGCTATTACAGAGAATTGTAAGAATGTTAGATTATTCATTTTATTTACTTTTTTTTCTTTTTTTGTAAAAATAGAGACAAGGGCAGCTGGATGAGGTGGCTCATGCATGTAATCCCGGCACTTTGGGAGGCTGAGGCAGGTGGATTACCTGAGGTCAGGCGTTCGAGACCAGTCTGACCAACATGGAGAAATCCCGTCTCTACTTAAAATACAAAATTAGCTGGGTGCGGTGGGGCATGCCTGTGTTCCCAGCTACTCAGGAGGCTGAGGCAGGAGAATCACTTGAACCCGGAAGGTGGAGATTGCAATGAGCTGAGATCGTGCCTTTGCACTCTAGCCTGGGCAATAAGAATGAAACTCTGTCTTAAAAGAAAAAAATAGAGACAGGGTCTCACTATGTGGCCCAGGCTGGTCTTGAACTCCTGGCCTCAAGCAATCCTTGTGCCTCGGCCTCCACAAAATGTTGGGATTACAAACATGAGCCACAGTGCCTGGCCCACTTTATTTACTTTAAAAATAATAATAATAAAAATAAAAAACATTAGGCCAGGCATGGTGGGTCACCCTAACCTGGTCAACATGGCAAAACCCTGTCTCTACTAAAAACACAAAAATTAGCCAGGCGTGGTGGCACGCGCCTGTAATCCCAGCTACTCAGGTGAGTAGATAATCACTGAGACAAAATAATCGCTTGAACCCAGGCCATGGAGTTTGCAGTGAGCTGAGATTGTGCTACTGCACTCCAAACTGGGCAACAGAGCAAGACTCTGTCTCAAAAAGAAAAATTATATTTTCTGCTCCTGCTTCTTGTTTTGTAAGTCAAATGGGTTTAACTGTTCAAGTGTCTTCCTCACAAACCCCCAAGAACTCAATGTGTGTGGCCCTTGACTGATCCGCCCCCACCCCATGACCCAGTGGTCCTGTTATAAGTTTTCCCACCTACCCTTCACCCACTGCCTATGTTTGTAAAAATGGGGTAAATCAAATGTTTGTGACCCAGATTTTATTCTACATGCAGTGGAAACATGTATGACTTACAGAAAGCTCTTTGGAAAAGCAAAACCTTTTTTTGTGGTTCAAGAAATGGCCGGGCATGGTGGCTCATGCCTGTAACCCACCACTTCGTGAGGCTGAGGCAGGTGGATCACAAGGTCAGGAGTTCGAGACCAGCCTGGCCAAGATGGTGAAACATCACCTCTACTAAAAGTACAAAAATTAGTCAGGCGTGGTAGCAGGTACCTGTAATCCCAGCTACTCGGGACGCTGAGGCAGAGAATTGCTTGAACCTGGAAGGCAGAGGTTGCAGTGAGCCAAAATCACACGATGGCACTCTAGCCTAGGCAACAGAGCAAGAGTATGTCTCAAAAACAAAAGCAAAAAACTTTGGGACCCTTATAAGTCAGGCAGTATCTTTATTGGGCTGGGCACAGTGGCTCACACCTGCAATCCCAGCACTTTGGGAGGCTGAGGCGGATGGATCATGAGGTCAAGAGATTGAGACCATCCTGGCCAACGTGGTGAAACCCCATCTCTAAAAATACAGTAATTAGCTGGGCGTGGTGGCTCAAGCCTGTAGACCCAGCTAACTCAGGAGGCTGAGGCAGGAGAATTGCTTGAACCCGGGAGTTGGAGGTTGCAGTGAGCCGAGATTACGCTACTGCACTCCAGGCAACAGAGTGAGACTCTGTCTCGGGGGCAGGGGAGAAATCAGTCTTCCGGGGAGGTCTTTCTGTAAATCCAGAGCTGTAGATGTTTGACCGTGTTCAGAGAAGGGCTCTTGTGCTGGGTGAAGTGAATGGGGCACAGCAGGTGATGGGCGAAAAGCAGAACAACCTGGGGCCCTGGGAGGACCAGGGAGGGCTCATGGGCAAGGCGGACCCACTTGGCCCCATGCCTTTGACTGTTCATCAGCCGACTGACTTTCTGTCCGTCTGTGGTCTGCTCTGCCCATCCATCCGTAGTTCTTCTGCCTGTCTCTGCTGGCTGCTACTGTGCTACTCAGCTGTGTCTGTCTGTCCGTCCGCCTGACTGTCTGCTCTCCTTCAGGATGCCTTCCGTGTCTTCCATCAAGATCTCAATTTTGTGCGTAAGTTCCTGCAGCCCCTGCTGATTGGAGAGCTGGCCCCAGAGGAACCCAGCCAGGATGGACCCCTGAATGTGAGCAGGGCCCTGAGGGAGGCTCGGCCCCTGAGGAAGTGGGATGGCTGGAGGGCTGGGAGGGAGACATCGAGAGGTGGCCTGGAGCAGTTCCATCAGCATTTGCCCAAGGGGATGCAGGGCCAGGGCTGGGCCTGCCCTCCCCTCCCAGGGGGCAGGAAGTTGAAAGTGAAGCTGTAGGGATGCCCTGAGAAGCCCAGGGCTCCAGACCTGGTTCAGCCAGGCACTCATTCAGATCCCGAGGCCAGCTCCTTCCCGGTTGTCGTTCAGCATCCTCATCTACCAGGAGGGTTTTGATGAGCTAATTTCTCTCCTGACTGCAGCCTCTTACCATACCTTTTGGGAGGGAAAGGAGGCTTCGCCACCAGCCAGTGCCCCAGCTTACATCCTGGGCTGGATGTTCTTGTCACTTCATTCCCCTTTGCACACACCCCTGGGCCTGGTGCTGGGAGGAGTGGCTGGGGCTCCAGGAGAATGGGGGTGGGGAGGAATTGCTTCCCTGGCTGACCGGCTCCTCTGCTATGGTAGGCGCAGCTGGTCGAGGACTTCCGAGCCCTGCACCAGGCAGCCGAGGACATGAAGCTGTTTGATGCCAGTCCCACCTTCTTTGCTTTCCTGCTGGGCCACATCCTGGCCATGGAGGTGCTGGCCTGGCTCCTCATCTACCTCCTGGGTCCTGGCTGGGTGCCCAGCACCCTGGCCGCCTTCATCCTGGCCATCTCCCAGGTGACCCCAGCTCTGTATTGCAGCCGCCCTAACTGCCCAACAGACGTAGGCCCCTGTGCACCTGGGCATTGGGAACATATTTGCTAAATGAATGAATGGGCCTTGAATGGATGAATGGGCGAATGAACAGATGAATGAGTGAACAGCCTGAAGTCCAATCAGGTGTGTGTGTGGGTCAAGCTGCATTCCAGATGATCCAGGAAGTCCCTTACTTAACAAATCCTGCCGAGCGCAGTGGCACGTGCATGTAGTCCCAGTTACTTGGGAGGCTGAGGCTGGAGAATCGCTTGAGCCCAGGAGTTCTGGGCTGTAGTGAGCTATGCCGATTGGGTGTCCCCACTACGTTCGGCATCAATATGGTGACCTCGGGAGCAGGGAACCACCAGGAGAGCAAGTGTGCCAGGGACTGTGTGTGGGTGCGGGGGTTGAGGAATGGAAAGAGGGGTGAACCGGCCCAGGTAGGAAACAGAGCAGGTCAAAATGCCTGTGCTGATCAGTAGTGGGATCGCGCCTGTGAATAGCCACTGCACTCCAGCCTGGACAACATAGTGAGACCCTGTCTCTTAAAAAAAAAAAAAAAAAAATTCCCGATCAAGCACAGGGCCATGGAGCCTTAGGCTGCTGCCCTGCGCCTTCATGACACAAGCCCCTCCACCTCCCTGGGACTCAATTCTCATCTGTAAAAAGAGGACGCTGGCCCACAGGGTCTTGAAATGGAGCATTCACGCAGGGATACCTGGCAAGCTGAAAGAGTTTGCTGGGGCTCCATCCTTCCCAACAGCTTCTGACCCTGCCTGTGTCCCCAGGCTCAGTCCTGGTGTCTGCAGCATGACCTGGGCCATGCCTCCGTCTTCAAGAAATCCCAGTGGAACCACGTGGCCCAGAAGTTCGTGATGGGGCAGCTAAAGGTGAGGGTGGGGGTGAGTTGGCAGCCGGGTGCTGAGCTGGGGGAGAGGCGCTGGGTCTACCCAAGTGTGTGGGCACAGAGTGGGAAGCACAGCCTGCCCCTGAGAGCCCTCTCCTACCCCACAGGGCTTCTCCGCCCACTGGTGGAACTTCCGTCACTTCCAGCACCACGCCAAGCCCAACATCTTCCACAAAGACCCAGACGTCACGGTGGCACCTTTCTTCCTCCTGGGAGAGTCATCCATCGAGGTGGGTGGGGAGGGATGTGGACACCCTCTGGCTGGGCCTGCAGCTCAGGGGAACTAATGAAATGAGTCCCCGCTCTGACTCTGACCTAGCCCCTGATCTGTCCCCTGACCTAGCCCCTGATCTAGCCCCTGATCTAGCCCCTGACCTAGCCCCTGACCTAGCCTCTGATCTAGCCCCTGACCTAGCCCCTGACCTAGCCCCTGATCTAGTTCCTGATCTAGCCCCTGACCTAGCCCCTGATGTAGTTCCTGATCTAACCCTTGACCTAGCCCCTGACTTCTTTCCTGATCTCGCCTTCACTCTAGCTGGGCTGAGCCCCGCTCCCGTGTCTTTCCTTCCCACCTCCCAACCTGCTGGGGACAACCAACCTGGTTGCTAGAATCTAGAGTTGCCTTTGACCCTTGGCCCCAGCCAGCCCTGTGATCTTGCCTGGGAGAAGGAGGTGGCCTGGAGAGCTGCTGTCTCCAGCCACTGCCTGTCTCCACAGTACGGCAAGAAGAAACGCAGGTACCTACCCTACAACCACCAGCACCTGTACTTCTTCCTGAGTGAGTGTCCCTCTGTCCTCCTGGGGTGGGGGTGTGCCTGGGCCTGCACTGTCCTCCCCGCTGTCCTGGACCACTCCCAACCACCTCCGCTTCCTTGTCACGGCATCCACCCAGCCTCTGCAGCCTGTACATACTGTCCCAGCACCATGACTTTCCCCAGCTGTTTGCTCTGCCTGGGACACTTGGCAGCCACAGGCCATCACATCCCTGCTGGGAGCTTCCTCAAGCCGCACTTAGAATTTCTTCCTGCCCTCACGCTAGAGCGGTCTAGGGCCCTAGACACTTTGGGCCATTGTTGGGGTGGACAGAGCGAGCACTCAAGGCTGGCCCTGACCTGAGGCAGAAGGGAGGCGGGAAGTTGTGGGGTGAGGGCAGCCTGGGGAGGCTTGGACACAGGGTCAGGGGCAATGTGGGGTCATCCCAGACGGATGTGACCAGCACTACCAGATGGATGTGACCAGAACTGGGTGCAGGAGGTCCCAGGAGCACTCCTGGGGTAACAGCCCCTCACTCTGCTGCCCACCTGCCTCGGCAGCCCGGCCCCCTCCTGAGCGCACTCGTGCCCCTTCTTGCAGTTGGCCCACCGATGCTCATCCTGGTGAACTTTGAAGTGGAGAATCTGGCATACATGCTGGTGTGCATGCAGTGGGCGGTGAGTGGGGTTGCCCAGAACCCCGGGCATCCGGCTGCTGTGGCAGGAGGTAGTGTCTCGGGGGACAGTACCTGCCCGTGAAGGCACACTGGGTGCACATGTGCGTGCCGAGGTGCGGTTTGCACGTGTGCGCGCAGCAGGAGAACGAGTGTACCGGTGACTGCGTGCATGCGGGGGTTGAGGGATGGAAGGTGTGGGGATCTCTCTCGGTGAGGGTGTCTTCTTGGGAGGAATTGCTGGGCCACCTCTGCCAGGCCTCTGTGTCCCTGGCAGGACCTTCCCCAACACACCCTGCATGACACCTTCATCTCTAAGGTCAGCCCTGTGAGCTGGCAAGGCAAGGACCCTGTTCCTTTACTCAACTGAGAAAACCAGAGGGGGTGGTGGCCTGTCCTGGGCTCTGAGGCAAATCAGACAGAAGGGTTGGAACCTGAGGTCCCCCTCCCCCCTGCCAGGCCTCCAGATCCCCGGGCGCCTGGTGACCCCTCGGTGTCGCCTCTGCCCTCCTCTGCAGGACTTGCTCTGGGCCGCCAGCTTCTATGCCCGCTTCTTCTTATCCTACCTCCCCTTCTACGGCGTCCCTGGGGTGCTGCTCTTCTTTGTTGCTGTCAGGTATGGCAGGGAGTGGTGAGGTCACACACAGGTGACAGGTGACTCCACTGCACCCCCCACCAGAGCCTCCCTTTCCCCGTCTGCAGAATGAGCCCGGTGTTACTGCCTTCCTGGCTCGCTGGCAGAATCACATAAACACAAGTGTGAGAGGAGCCCAGGGTCGGCGGGTTTAGGGAGCATGGCGTGGCTTGTAAGTGGCCCCATGGGTGTCCTCCTTTGAGAGCAGGGCTGCTCTGGGCTCAGCCTCACAGTGGACACTGCTCCACTCAGGTTCTTTAAACACTGGCAAGGGGGCGATTACCACAATCCTATTGTACAGATAAGGAAGCCGAGGCCACCCAGGGACAGCTACCCTCCAGCCTGCACTCAGGGTGCCTAAGTGGTGAGCTGGACCTAGGGCAGTGCCCAAGCCTCCTCCACAGGGTCCTGGAGAGCCACTGGTTTGTGTGGATCACACAGATAAACCACATCCCCAAGGAGATCGGCCATGAGAAGCACCGGGACTGGGTCAGCTCTCAGGTGGGCAGCAGTAGGGGGGCTGGGTGGGGCCCATCCTGGGTGGGGCGGGGAGTATCCCAGCTAGGATCCAGCTGGCAAAGGAGGCATGAGGCCCTGGTGGGGCTGCCAGGTGGGGGACAGGGCCATGGGATCAGGGATCTGGACGGCTCCTCACCTGTGCTCCACCGGCTTCCGGCAGCTGGTAGCCACCTGCAACGTGGAGCCCTCGCTTTTCATCGACTGGTTCAGCGGGCACCTCGACTTCCAGATCGAGCACCAGTGAGTGCGGGTGCTGGGGGCCTGTGGGAAGTGGGGAGTGGGTTGTGGGAGGAGACCAGTGGGCAGGGCCTCTCGCTGGAAACCTCCCAGTTCAGGTGCCAGCACACGCTCCCCACCCCCAGCCTCTTTCCCAGGATGCCAAGACACAACTACAGCCGGGTAGCCCCGCTGGTCAAGTCGCTGTGTGCCAAGCACGGCCTTAGCTATGAGGTGAAGCCCTTCCTTACTGCGCTGGTGGACATTGTCAGGTGAGGCTGCAGCCTGAACCCTTTGCTCCAGTGGCTTCCCCAGGGTCTATGCCTGCTCTTGTCCAGGTCAGCCTCCTTCTGCCCCCCTGGGGCCTCTGAGCCTTACGGGCCCCTCCCCAAGAGCTGCCATTCAGACCTTTCTGTCCTCATCCCATGCCCTTCCCCGCTTCCCCAGCCTTCATGCACACAGCAAGAATTTCTGGAGCACCTACCGCAGACTCGGGCTGTCCCACAAACACAGCGGTGCCTGTGGTGAGCAGGTCTATGCAAACCTACCCCCAAAGGCTGAAGGAAAGAAGCTGACAGATCCAGTTTCTCGGAAAGAAACACTTAATAGGGACTTATGAACAGAAGCCATGTCACAGGGCTGGGAGCAGTGGCTCATGCTTGTAATCCCAGCACTTGGGAAGGCTGAGGCAGGCGGATCAGTTGAGGTCAGGAGTTCGAGACCAGCCTGGGCAACACGGTGAAACCCCATTTCTACTAAAATAATACAAAAACTAGCTGAGCGTGGTGACATGCACCTGTAGTCCCAGCTACTCGGGAGGCTGAGGCAAGAGAATTGATTGAACCTGGGAGGCAGAGGTTGCAGTGAGCCGAGATCGCGCCACTGCACTCCAGTCTGGGAGACAGAGCAAGACTCTCTCAAAAAAAAAAAAAAAAAAAAAAATGCAGCCCCTGCCTGGTCATCACCTGCTCCCCTCACCTCTCCCCACCCTGAGGGGCTTTTATTGTTTTGCCAAAGCACGTCTCCCATTTTCTGTAATTTATTTGTTATTTTAACTGCTTGCTGTTTGCTGAGCTCCAAGAAGGCAAGAAGCTCCCTGGAGCCTGTTTTGATCTCCGATTCTAGGAACACAGCCTGTTGGATGGCAAGGGCAATACATCTTCAAGCAAAACTGTCTGATAACTGATGCTTGACCCTAAATGCCAAGCTCATGGCACAGAGAACCCCCTCCTATAGACGTTTATCAATCTCTAGTGGTCGGCAGGTTCATAAGGACCACCTGCATGAAGTTCACCCTGCAAGCTTGCTGTACAGAGGGTACTTTCTGGAGGGCATGTGAGGGGATCTACCATCTCTTGGCTGCCTGAGACATGATTTTTTGTTTTTTTTTTTTTTGTTTTTGAGACAGAGTCTCGCTCTGTCGCCCAGGCTGGACTGCAGTGGCGGGATCTCAGCTCACTGCAACCTCTGTCTCGAGGATTCAAGTGATTCTCCTGCTTCAGCCTCCCAAGTAGCTGGGATTATAGGTGCCCGCCACCATGCCCAGCTAATTTTTGTAGTTTATTTATTTATTTTTTTTAAGTAGCAACAGAGTTTCACCATGTTGGCCAGGCTGGTCTCAATCTCCTGACCTCCTGATCTCCTAGCCTCGGCCTCCCAAAGCGCTAAGATTACAGGCATGAACCACCACACCCAGCTGGACCTGCATTTTTAATAAGGTGGTAGGATGGGCAGTATTGACAGGCTGGCATGTGAGCAGGGACAGGGAGGAGGGGAGAGGCCTCGCCCGGGGGACATCTGGTGAAGAACGTTCAGGCAGAGGGCACTTGACCCTAAATGCCAAGCTCATGGCATAGATAACGGAGGCAGGCATGCAGGCGCTCAGAGGAGGGACACACTGAGCTTGCATCTTGGAAAGCCGCCCCTACTGGGAATGACTGGTGGGCAGGAGTTGAAGTGGAAAGAGTAGAGTGGAGGCCACTCAGCCCTGTGGCCACCTTGGAGATGGAGAACAGAGGCCAGATTCTAAGTCTCACACCTCTGTGCCTTTGCACACGCTGTTCCCCTTACTTGGATGCCCTTCCTTCCTGTGCTGGTATTCAGACGCCCACTTCTCCTCCATGACCCCTCCCAGCCTGATGCTCTGAGCCCCTGGCATTTGGCACAGCCCCTTTAGAGCCCCTGGCATGGGGCTTCCTAGCAAGTTTTTGACATTTCTGGCTCCTCTGCTCAATATTGGGCCCAACATTGGGTGGGCAGGTTCTGTCTCTGGGTTGCAGTGCCCAGCAGGAGGAGGCAATGGAGAACTGGGTGCGGGAGGGACAGCTCCCCTGAGGCTTATGCCTGAACTTGGCCTTGGCTACCATCCAGCTCCCCTACCCCACACCACTCACCTGATCTAGAGAGAATGAGCACTCAGCTGTTCTCACAACCCAGCCTCTGGGTCCCACATCACTGCCTGCCCCCAGGGAAGGGAACCCACAGGGAATGGGATATTTCCACTGACACTTACCATGGGGGATAGAGAGTGTTAGCGTCTTGCAACTGAGCTCCTGACACCCACACCAACCTCCCAGGTCCCTGAAGAAGTCTGGTGACATCTGGCTGGACACCTACCTCCATCAGTGAAGGCAGCACCCCCTCGGGCACAGAAGGGCTCAGGGCACCAGCAGCCAAGCCAGCCCCTGGCGGGATCGACACCCCTGCCCCTCCACTGGCCAGCCTGGGGGTGCCCTGCCTGCCCTCCTGGTACTGTTATCTTCCCCTTGGCCCCCTCACATGTGTGTTCAGCAGCCCTAGGCCTTGGCTGTGGGCCTGATGGGATGGGGTAGAGGGAAGGTGAGCATAGCACATTTTCCTAAAGCAAGAATCAGGGGAAAGCTGTTATTTTTAATATTAAAATACATCCAGATGTATTATGGAGTGGAGTGGTGAATTTGCATGAGTTTTGAAGCTGGCGTCTGCCCAGATGTCCCAACAGTGTTCAGGCTCTCGGCCCTGTGTGTGTTGTTGGGGCGGGGGCGGGGAACGCTAAGGAGCTCCCTTCAGCTCTAGATGCCCACGGTTGCCTGGACTCAGACCTGCCCCAGGGCCTATTCACTTCCTGTGCCTGCTGGGCTTCAAGTCACTTGACCCTTCTGCATGATGGGATGAGCAGGCCCAGCAGGTGAGGACCCAGGCCTGGGGACCGTGTCTGTAGACACCTCTGGACACAGGTTGGGGAAGATGGTTGTGTCTCTGGACCTGCACTGGCCTCCCACAGCCCTCTATGATGGGAGCATCAAAGGGCCCCACGCAGTGGGCCACCTGCTGATCTCAGCACCACACCTGACATCGCACCAGCGGAGGTGGTACAGCCTTTGCCCAGTGTCCCAAGAAGGCAACGTTGATCTCCCTGAAGTCCACCTGGGACCAGGTGCTTACCCGTAGTTACTGCAGTGAAGAAGCTGGATGCCCGCGGTGTGGCCATTCCTGTCCCCGAGTCCCTGAAGTCAGGTCTCGGGCTCGTCTGGTAATGGCTGGACTGTGCCTGTGTGTTTTGGACAGTTCTGTGGAGGGCTTTGAGTTGCTTCTTGGGGCACTCAGAATTGGGAAGATCTGGCTGGATCACTCAGTCCCCAGCACCCACACACCCCAGCAGCTCCAAGCCGAGCTGAGGGTTTTCATCTGATGGTCGGCAGCTTGAAAAATCAAGCTGAGCGAGGATGTCTGTGAGGCCTTTCTGGAGTGGGAGCCCGGGTCGCCCCACGAGCTGCAGGGATTGCCCCCGACGTTGTCTGGGCTTCCGTTGGTCTGGACTGGGTTCTCTTTGGGAGATGGAAAAGGTGCGAATTCTGCCAGTTCCTGTTCAGCCCTTCCCAGGACCATCCTCCATGGGATGGAGCTGGAGGGGAAGCCTGCACTGCCTCATCAACCCGCCCCCACTCCACACACACACAAGCTGGCCCTGAGTGTGGCTGCTCATGAATGTCTTCTCTTCCAAGACAGCTAGAAAGCTGCTCTCAGGGCCAAAGCTGATCACCACAGTCTCGCACCTGCTTCCTCTCTGCGGGCTGGGCCGTCTGCACGTTCCCATGAGCTCTTGCCGTTCTTCCAAGGGGCTCCCCTTCTAGGATGTTCTCTTGGACCCACAGGGCTCCTTCCCTGCCCTGCCCAGCCTGTGGCCAGGGTCTCCGTGACAGCACCTGGAATACTGACCTCATTCGATGCTGGAGGCTGGTGGCAGCCCAGAGCTGGCCCAGGAGACCTTGGTGTGTGTTTTCTGAGGATGACAGACGGGATGTCTGGGTCCTGCTTCCTTCACCCTGACTTCTGAGGCAGGGGAGCACTGGGGGAGGTCCACATCATCTCCCAGGCCCAGGAGCAGACAGCCCAAAGCTCCCCATGGCCTCCCAGCCAAGGGTAGTGCCAGCAGAGACCTCCTGGAAGGTGAGGGAAGCAGAGGGTGGCAGCCCCTTCAGCTTGGTTATGAGTGAGGTACCTGCTCTACTCCGGGTGTCACCCAGCCCCACCCTGATCCACTCAAGTCAGACAGACTTGGGAGTGGGGTAGGGGTAAGTCCTGTCTCTGCCAGGACACGGCTGTGTGACCTCGGGGGAGTTCCTTGACCCCTCTGAGCAGTGGCACCTAGAGTGATGGAAGAAAGGCTCTTGGCAAAGGGCAGAGCAGCAGGCGCAGAAGTTTATTCACAAATTTTATGCACATAACCCAATGCCCAGGGGTTACCATTTGCTCTGTCACCTGGGACAAGTTCTTTGCCTTCTCTGAGCCTCAGTTTTCAACTGAGGGTAAGACTGGATGCTCCTTCAAAGGTACTTCCTGTCTCAAAGGCACGCCCAGGGTGTGGCTTGCATTCATGGTTTCTGCACAGGCTGTTCCCTCTGAGGGGACACCCCCTTCCTGTCCCACTTAATCCTACTCTCTCCTGGTGCCACGCGGGCACCCTGAGCCAGGGCAGGCTCCGAATGGCATTCCCTCCATCCCTGGCCTGGCAGGGCTCCAGGTAGGGATCGCTGCGCGCTGGCTCCGAGGAGCTCGCCAGGGAGATGCTAACACCGAGGACCCATGACAGCAGAGCCTGCAGCGCCACCCAGGGGCGCCCGGAGCGTCTATGCCAGTATGGGGCGGGGCGTGCTCCTTGCTGCCCCTGGTGGTGGCCGAGGGCAGTTACCTGGTAACTTGCTTCGAAGACCCCTGGGAGTCCCCGCCCTCAGCTGCCACTCCTAGGTTTCTCGGACCGCCTGGGATCCATCACTGTTGGGTAAATCTTTGCTTTGTCCCAATGTCCCCCATGCTAGAGCCCCTGGGAACAGGTCACCCTCTCAGTCCTGAGCTGAGCTCCCCCTTCTCCAACTGTTGGTCTCTTCGTCTCAGAACAAAGGCTTAGGGCACAGAGACCGGGTTTGTAAAAAGAAAGATGCTTTCGGCCGGGCATGGTGGCTCACGCCTGTAATCCCAGCACTTTGGGAGGCCAAGGCGGGTGGATCACGAGGTCAAGAGATCGAGACCATCCTGGTCAACATGGTGAAACCCCGTCTCTACTAAAAATACAAAAAAATTAGCTGGGCATGGTGGCGCACGCCTGTAGTCCCAGCCACTAGGGAGGCTGAGGCAAGAGAATTGCCTGAACCCAGGAGGCAGAGGTTGTGGTGAGCCGAGATCGCACCATTGCACTCCAGCCTGGGTAACAAGAGCGAAACTCTGTCTCAAAAAAAAAAAAAAAAAAAAAAAAGAGGCTTTGGTGAAACCTCTGAAAAACCATGTTCTTTTTTTTTTTTCTGAGACACAGTCTTCTGCTGTCACCCAGGCTGGAGTGCAGTGGCGCCATCTTGGCTCTCTGCAACCTCCGCCTCCCAGTTTGGTTCAAGCGATTCTTCTGCCTCAGCCTCCCGAGTAGCTGGGACTACAGGTGTGCACCACCACACCTGGCTAATTTTTTGTATTGTTAGTAGAGATGGGGTTTCACCACGTTGGCCAGGCTGGTCTCTATCTCTTGACCTCGTGATCCGCCCGCCTCAGCCTTCCAAAGTGCTGGGATTACAGGCTTAAGCCACCTCACCTGGCCAGTGTTCCTTTTTTATTGTCTGCATGAAAGACCTGGGCCCAGAGGAAAAATAGCTCCCGAGGGAAGCCGAGACCACAGCGTTGCTTTGTTCCTTCAATCACCAGCATTTGCTACTATGGGTCTCCCAGCCCAGGCAGATGTTGGAAGTGATGATGCCCAGGAGCCAGCCCCTGCCTGGCATGTAGGGAGTGGCTGGGGGGTAGGGGAGGACAGGGGGTCAACTAACTCCTTTGTGACAGAACAGGCAGTGGGTTTCTCAAGGGTCCCCACACACACACTACGTCCTGGGGCAATGAGCCAGCACTACTGCTTGGCCTGTTCCAATCTCCTGGCTACTGTCACTCTTTCTCTTGGACATTTGCTCTTGAGTGGGATGATGTAGAAGAAAAGACCTGAATGCCTTTAAAATACAAAGCAAAGCATTTGTGATGGTGGAAGACAATGGGGACGTGATCCTGAAATCTTAGTGCGCTGGGTGGCTGCTTGTTCTGTGTATGAAGCCAGTCTGGTTAGAGAAGGAAAACGAGGCCGGGCGCGGTGGCTCACGCCTGTAATCCCAGCACTTTGGGAGGCTGAGGCGGGTGGATCACGAGGTCAGGAGATCAAGACCATCCTGGTCAACATGGTGAAACTCCATCTCTACTGAAAATACAAAAATTAGCTGGGCATGGTCGTGGGCACCCGTAATCCCAGCTATTCAGGAGGCTGAGGCAGGAGAATCGTTTGAACCTAGGAGGCAGAGGTTGCAGTGAACCGAGATCCTGCCACTACATTCCAGCCTGGCAACAGAGCAAGACTCCATCTCAAGCAAAAAAAAAAAAAAAAAAAAAAAAAAAAAAAAAAAAAAAAATTTCTAAAATAGTTTCATGGGCACTGGCATTTCAGCCTGGGGCAAGCCTTCTCCACAGTGCCCCATTTCCCTCTCAGATGTTTGAACAGGGACTCTTTGAGAGACAGCTTCTTATCCAGAGGGGCATATCTCTTGGGGGATGGTGCAGCCAGGTCAGCTGAGGAGTCCTGATGTCCCCAAGGCAGTGTGTCACACAAGTAGGGGCAGGCCGCTCCTGACATCAGCCCAAGCCCAGCCGCGGTGGCTGCCAGCCCTGCCCTGGCCAACTTGGTAGACTTCCTCTCCCCTCTCACTGGGTTCAGAGGGCTTTGGAGTATCCAGCCAGACACCCAAGGAGGATCTGCCTCTGGTGCCATAGCCACACACACACACACACACACGGCCTAGGCCTGGGGCCCGGCAGATGCCCCCCACCACCCACAAAGCTGATACCCTTTTATCTGCGGAGCCACCCCACTCTTATCTCTTCCACAGAGACCAACTGCCCTCCACTGCTGCCACCCCTCCTGCCAGCCACTGGCTGGGGCTTCCTGGGAGCTGTCTGACATTTGATGGGATGGGGGCAGGGTGCATCGGCCTGGGAACCAGCCCTTTCAGTGCAGGAGAGGTGACCAGGAGCCTGCGGCTTAGAGGCAGGATCCTGCCGCTGTGTGTGTGGCCTCAGACCAGTCCTTTCCTCTCTCTGGGCTCAGCCTCATGGCCTGTGATGGAGACGTTGGGGTTTGATCACTCAGGGCCTTGAATATTCGGGCACCATGACTTTGGCAGGCGATAGGGATTAGAAACACAGTTCTGGCGGTGTTGGCAAGGGGGTCAGCTGAGTCCAGAGACCGGAGGGCGTGGTTAAGCAGAGAGCAGATATGAATGTCCCCAGCTTCTTGACCCAGGGAAGTGCTCAAAGGCAAGGCAGGGCTGCACGGGGCTGGGGAAGCCACAGAGAAGCTCTGAAGTGCCTGGTGAGGCTGGGCCAAGATTTACCTGGTTCGCTCATAGCCCCAGCGTCTATCTGGAATTCAGTCTCCCCAACCCTGAGCCCCAAGGTTGTTACGGGTGATGGACCCAGGATTTCCACCTGGCAGGGTTGGGGGGCCTAGGCATGTTGCCATCCTGGAGGCGGGGCACAGGCCCTGGGCAGAGGGCGGGAGGCATTCTTGCCAGGGTCTTGCAACCTTGAAGGATGACACTAGTGGGTCCACTAGGAGGCAAGGCCTAGGGTAAGCGAGTGTTGAGATACCGGCATCCTTGGGCCCCCTCTAGCCTCTAGCCTACCCCCGTGGACTGTGGCCCACAGGGCCGGGGAGGGCAAAGGACTCCCCAGGGCTGCTTGGTGAATCCGGGGCATGTCTGCCTCCTCACTCAGGGCTTCTATAATGCCAGGCCTTACTCAGGACAGCCCATGGCCACTAGGGAGCCACACGTACCCCACCCAGTCTGCTGGGTGTCCCTACCTGGCTAGATTTCAGCCAGGCAAAGTGGGGGTTGGGGAAGCAGGGGTGAGGTCTATTTGCGAGCCCTCCCCAACCGTGCTGGGAGCAGCTACAAAGCTAAAGCGAGGCCCTGAGGTGTTGACTAGCCAGTGCCTCTTGGTCCTTCCTTGGCACACCTTCCCAGGCTCAGCCCTGCCAGGAGGGCCAGCCCAGAGACGACAGAGCAGCATGGGGGCCTGTGGGAGGCCGACTGGACAAGTGCCCCCGGCATGTTCCTTTGGACGCTTCCCAGGCTCTGGGGTCAGACACACCCAGGACCCAATCTCTGTCCCTGTGAACTGGTGACCCTGGGCAAGGGTGGTATCAGCCTCCCCACAGCCTGTGGGTCTGAATGAGCCACTGCACATATGTGCGCTGTCGCCACAAGACAGAATCAGCCTCCAGAGCCTTCTTTAGTCCCCCATCCGCAACCTTTTTTTTTTGGAGGCAGAATCTCATTCTGTCACCAGGCTGGAGTGCCGTGGCAGGATCTCGGCTCACTGCAACCTCTGCTTCCCGGGTTCAAGCAATTCTCCTGCCTCAACCCCTTGAGTAGCTGGGACTACAGGCGTGTGCAACCATGCCCAGCTAATTTTTGTATTTTTAGTAGAGGTGGGGTGTCACCACGTTGGCCAGGATGGTCTCAATCTCCTGACCTCGTGATCTGCCTGCCTCAGCCTTCCAAAGTGCTGGGATTACAGGCGTGAGCCACCGCACCTGGCCTTCTTCAGCCCCTTCTAAGGCGGCCAGGAATTCTGTTTGCCCTGGCACTGTGATGGCTGGCTGGCACAGGAGTGGGAGGGCAGACTGCCCTTGGGGAAAGCTGGGGAGGGAGGATGTGAGGAAGATGGTCTCTGCAAGCCCCTCCATGCCGCCCTCCTTGAGTGGGGGTCAGCTGCTAAGAGGTGGCTCCCAGTGCTATTTTAGAACTGAGTGGGGGTCGGTGGCTCCCAGTGCTGTTTTAGAATTGGATGGGGTCAGCTGCTGAGAGCAAGGTGAGCCAATGTTTTTTTTTTTTGCTTGTTTTGTTTTGTTTTTGAGACCGAGTCTTGCTTAGAAATCCAGGCTGGAGTGCAGTGGCATGACCTCAGCTCGCTGCAACCTCCGCTTCCCAGGTTCAAGTGATTCTCCTGTCTCAGCCTCCTGAGTAACTGGGATTACAGGCATGTGCCACCACACCCGGCTATTTTTTTTTCTGTATTTTTAGTAGAAACGGGGTTTCACAAGTTGATCAGGCTGGTCTCCACCTCCTGACTTGGTGATCAATGTTTTTGGGTCATTTCCACTGAGTTCCGGGTCCCAGAATGCACATCAGAGGCAACAGGGAGAGGCGGGCAGGATGGGGCAGGAGAGGGAGGGGATACGGAGCGACACAATCGTGGAGACCCCTCCTGGTGCCCAGGCCCAGCTAGGAGAGCCCCCTCTACCACCCAATACCATGGCCTGGCATTCGCATGCAGGAAACAGGAAATGAGAATAAAATTACTTATTTTATTTCAAAAAATGTAGGGGTGGGGAAGCAACATGATAAACATTACGATCAGTTCCCTACGGGTTCATCCTGCCTCTGCGGGGGGTGGGGCATATAATAGCTGGGTGCAGGCCATCACATGGCAACCCAGAGGCTTAGATGTTAGTCCTGCTGGCTGGTTAGAGCTGGGGGCACTAGGTGCCCTCCCAAAGGCCCCCATTCTGAGTTGTTGGTGCCCTTCCCTCCCCTGAATCTAAGAACTGATTAGTGGGTTAGACTGTAACAGCAGCTCAGGACCCCCCAGGACTTCCCCCCTCCCCTCTCACTTGCCCGTTCCCTCAGCTACCAGCTCCTCCAGCCATCAGCTCCTCCTCTTCTCCGCTCCAGCCTGGTCCTCACGAGGTACCCCCCTCCCCAGCCCATCAGGGCAGCCTCCACCTGAGACTCCCTCCCGCTCTGCCTTCCAGGCCCTCCCTGTCAGGGTCACCAAGGCCAGGCCATGTGGTGAAAGGCAGATTGTCACAAGGCCCGGCCCTGCCACCCCTCCCATCAGAATGCATCCTGGAGCAAAAGGTTAAACACAGTAAAGGCAGGTACACATAGGAGGGTCCTGAGAGAGTGCCATCCACACAGCAGCCCCGAGAAGGGGAGGGGCTAGGACGAGACCCCCCCCAGCTCCAGCGCCCTCTCGAAGCCTGCAGGGCCCACATCCCCTGGGGCCAAATGGTCAAGGATTGGCTGGCACTGCCCAGCTGGTCGGATTGCTCCAGAATCCTCCAGGACAAGCTGGGGGGTCGGGCTGAGCCTCCAGGCCAGCTGGCCCCTCCCATAACCTGGTCACTGCCTCTGCTGAGCCACAAGGGACAAGGGACTCCTGCTTTGTCCCAAGGTCACAAGCTCAAGCTGGGGAGACAGTGGAACTGGCCCGTGAAAGCCCAGGCTCAGAGTGCTCTAGTGATGGGGTGGAGGACTCTTCCAGGGCCCAAGGTCTGGGCTGGCTGTGCCCAGAGACCCAGGGCCCTGGACATCTTAAGAGAGGCCCCATTCTTCCGATCGATGTGGTGACGTCAAAAAAAAGAAAGAAAGAGCCAGGCGCGGTGGCTCAAGCCTGTAATCCCAGCACTTTGGGAGGCCGAGGCGGGTGGATCACGAGGTCAAGAGATCGAGACCATCCTCGTCAACATGGTGAAACCCCGTCTCTACTAATGGTGCAAAAAATTAGCTGAGCATGGTGGCGTGTGCCTGTAATCCCAGCTACTCCAGAGGCTGAGGCAGGAGAATTGCCTGAACCCAGGAGGCGGAGGTTGCGGTGAGCCGAGATCGCGCCATTGCACTCCAGCCTGGGTAACAAGAGCGAAACTCCGTCTCAAAAAAAAAAAAAAAAAAAAAAAAAAAAAAAGAAAGAAAGAAAGAAAGGAAGAGAGGCCCCGGGTACTGATCCCGGCTGTGGGAGGGAGACCAAGCACAAAGCAGGCCTCTCTACAAAAGGGCAGACCAATGGTGGCCATCAGGGAGAGGGAAGTGGTGCCCGGAGGGTCAGGGGCCCTGGCCGACTAGGACCTGCCCCCACGAGCCCCAAGAGCGTCTGAAGAACCAAAGTGGGGAGGGTGCAGCCTAGTGACCAGGCTGCAGGGGGGCTCACAGACCAGACTCATGGGCCGCTGGTCTCCTCCCACCTTCAGGAGCAGAGTGGAGGTGGGACAGAGCCACCCGCTGTGGCCGCCTCTCTCTCTGCTCCTTGGAGGAAGGGACCGGGAGGCACTGGGAGGACCCCGGCTGATGGTTGGCAGGCCCCAGGGGTGTGGGATGCTGTGGGGAGACTTGAAGGGAAAAAGGTGAGGAGAAAGGGAGAAAGACCCAATTGGGGTCTGTGAGCGGCATGTAGTCAGCCTCTTGGACCCCCCTCAGAACAAAAGCCCACCCTTCCTTTGGCCATCACTCCACCTGCGCCCTTCCCTGTGGTGTCCTGAGGGCTGTGGCTTCATTTGTGGAGGTAGGCGTCCAGCCACAGCTCCCCGGACTTCTTTAGGGACCTGCAAAGAGGGGGATGGACTAGGGTCAGGGACCAGGACAGGGGCCAGCCCCAGGAAGCACTAGAGCTGAGGGGGGGGCAGGTACTTCCCCCCAGACCTAACCACACCACCACTGGGCCTGGAGGGCTGCCAGCCCAAAGCCCAGCAGGAATCCCATGCAGAAAGAGACGGTCTTCCTGCAGCCCAGGGAGAAAAGCCCGTAAATCCTGACCCAGCCTCTGGAGTCAGGCAAGTGCCCTGGTGGGGGACTGTGCCAGGAAGACCCAGCCCCTCTTGTGCACCACAGGTGATCCCAGGGCCCAGCGCCGTGGACTGCCACCCCCTCACCTGATGATGTCCAGCAGGGCCCTCAGCAGCGGCTTCTCCTGGTAGTCGATGCCATGCTTGGCACACAGAGACTTCACCAGTGGGGCGACCTTGTGGAGATTGTGCCGGGGCATGGTGGGGAAGAGGCTGAGGAGTGCGGGCAGAGAGTGAGGACCCCAGAGGTGGGTGCTGCTCCGGCCTCCTCCCACCACCCAGGCAGACGCTGGCTGGGGCCCTCGGAGATCCTGTCCACAGCCAGGATCAGGCTTGAAGTGTGGCTCCCCCCGTGTGCCCACTGGGATGCCCCGTGTGTGGAGGGCATGTGCAGCCTTCTGTGAGCAGGAGGGTGTTTGTGCTCTATGGAGTGGGGAAGAAGATATTGGGTGGCCCAAGTGTCACGTTTTTCAGAAAAGAAATGAAATAGCCAGGGAATGCTAGGAAAAGAGACAGTGAGGCAGGGGGCGGTGGCCCACGCCTATAATTCCAGCACTTTGGGAGGCCAAGGTGAGTGGATCACTTGAAGCCAGGAGTTTGATTTGTTATATATGTGTATATATATATATATATAAAGATGGGGTTTCACCATGTTGGTCAGGCTGGTCTTGAACTCCTGACCTCAGGTGATCCACCTGCCTTGGCCTCCAAAGTGCTTGGATTACAGGTGTAAGCCACCACGCCCAGCTGAGGCCAGGAGTTTGAGACCAGCCTGGCCAACATGGCGAAATCCCATCTCTACTAAAAACATAAAAATTAGCCAAGCGTGGTGGTGCATGCCTGTAATCCCAGTTACATGGGAGGCTGAGGTGAGAGAATTGCTTGTACCCGGGAAGTAGAGGCTGCAGTGAGCCAAGATGGTGGCACCGCACTCCAGCCTGGGGAACAGAGAGAGGCTCTGTCTCAAAAATAAATGCATAAAAAAAGTGGAAAGATGTAAAAAAATTAGCTGGGCATGGTGGCGTCCACCTGTAGTCCCAGCTACTCAGGCGGCTGAGGTGGGAGGATGGCTTTAGCCCAGGTGTTCGAGGCTGTGGCGAGCTAAAAAGGTACCACTGCACTCCAGCCCAGGAAACAGGGTGATACCAAGGGGCAGCAGGGGCAGTCCCTTGGCCGATGTTCTAGACCGGCTACGTAGCCCTGCCCTGCTAGCCTCACAGGGTCACAAGGTGCGCATTCAGGCTCTGGAACTACAAAGCCCAGTCCCACGTGGAGGGAGGTGGTTATCACTATGACCAAGTGGCACAGGACGAGGGGCACAGGATGCCCCTCGGAGAGATGGCGCAGGGAATCCCCTCTCCTGACCTCAGCAGGGCCGGTGGGGGAGGCTTGCTCTAGATGGAGTAGGGACCTTGCCAGGGGGACAAAGAGGTGGTCCCCACATACTGCGCTCTGCCCAGATGGGAGTAATGGCCAGTTTCCTCCCGGCATAGACCTCCCCGCCTCCCCCAAAGCCCCTCGCTCACTGGTGCTCAATCTGGAAGTTAAGGTGTCCGCTGAACCAGTCGTTGAAGAAGGACTGCTCCACATTGCAGGTGGCTGACAGCTGTCAGGGGAGGGGAAGAGTGTCAGGGACACCCATGGAAAGCTCCAGGGCCTGGCCTTATTCCTTGGGGGCCCAGCCTTACCCAGGGTCTCCAGGCCACCCCTCCACATCATACCGTCCTGCCTGGCAGCCTCAGCCCACCCAAATGCCCCACCTGTCCCTCCGGGACTCCTGCTACCCTTTCGTGCTTAGCCCTGAAGTGCCCAGCAGAAGGACACAGGCAGCCCCGGGAGGCCCAGCACAGCCCTGGGGCAGCTGGTGTGGTGCATCTGGGGCCAGGACATGGACATGGGGACCAGGCTTCGCACAGCTCTGGTGACCAGCCCTGCCTCCCTTACCTGGCTACTGAACCAGTCACGGTAGGGCTCTTGGTCAATCTCCATGACGATGTGGTTCATCTGTGTGACCCACACAAACCAGTGGCTCTCCAGGAACCTGCAAGAGAGCACAGCTCAGCGCGGGGGCTGCCGGGGTCAGGGGTGGGAGGGGACGCTCGCCACAGCGGGAACAGATCCACCCTCCCAACTGGTCCAGGACAGCCCCTGCCGAGGGGCCAGGACAGGAGGTCCCTGGGGAAAGCAGAGCGGTCGGAGCCTCTTCTCGTGCCAAAGCCCCCTTGGTGCCAGCGGAGGGCCCATGGATGAACCAGCCAAGCCCAGGCACCTGACGAAGTTGAGGAAAAGGAGAGCTCCCAGGATGCCGTAGAAAGGGATGTAGGTGACGAAGAACCGGGTGTAGTAGCTGATGGCCCAGACCAGGTCCTGCGGGAAAGGACGAGGTTAGGAGCAGCCTGCCCTCTCCCCAGCCCCTGCCCCACATAACCCGCCCCAGATGTGCACACGCCTCACACTCAGGCCTCTAGAAGCTGGACCCCAGTCCATTGAAACGCAATGGGCAACGACACACCACCTGTTTGCTCTGGGTTTGCGTGGCTGCCTTTGTTTCTAGGGAAATGCTGAGTGTTTTAGCATCAGGAAGTGGACTATGCTCTCCTGCTGAGAGGTCAGGGTGGGAGTCAGCAGCCCTCGAGTGGGGCAGGGGCGATTCTGAAGGCACACCCCCAACCCTGGGTCAGGTCTCCAACCATCCCCAGTCCTGTCTCTGCTCCTCAGCACCTGGGTCTCCTCCTGGCCTCTCCTTCCAGCAGGACAGAGGGCTTGCGGGAAAGGTCAGGCACCATCGTCCCTGGCTCAGGGCTCTTGCAGCAGAGAGGCTGGCCTCCCCACACCCCGTTGCCATCCTGTGCCCTTCCACTCCGCTCTCCTCCCTGCCCCTGGATGGAGTGGTATCAAGGGCTCAGCTTGGACGTCCTCTCTCACATACTGGGAGGGTGATGCCATGGCTCTGTCCCTGTCCACTGCCTTTCTGCCATCCATGTCCTGTCTCAACTGGACCACAGCAGCAGCCTCCCACGGTCCCCTGCTAGTCCTCATGGCTGTGGCAACCAGAGTGGCCTTTGCTCCAAGCAGATCTCATCTCTCCCCTGCTAAAGCCCCCATCCCACCCAGTCATCCACGGAGCCTCATGGGGTGGAGAACCTGTCTGTACTCAGCCCTCTGACCCAGCAGCTGCCTTATTGTCCTGGACAGTCCCTCTCTCCCCTGGGGCTTCTGCACGGCCTGTTCCCTCTGCCAGGGCACTCATCCTGCTGTGAGTTTAGTTACAGTGACACGTGCCACAGGCTCAGCGCAGGTGTCCAAGGTGGAAGGTGAGGCCAAGGGACTGCCCTGTCTCACTTCGAATGACTGAAGAACAAGGTCACATTGGGGTCTTAAAATAAATCCTCACCCACTGGAGAAGGGGATACTAGGAGCTTAGTCCAGTGGCTCAGACGTGAAATGACAGAGGCCTACACCAGGACCCATGGCGCTGACAAGGAGGTGACAGATTCCAGAACTGTCAGAGGCGAAGCTGGCTGCTTCGCTGTGGGGAATCTAGGCTGGTCCTGCATGATCAGGGATCGGGTGCCAGCAGCTGAATAGGAAAGGAGGGGTAGCGCTCAGGAGGGGCTGGAGATGGCTTCGGGGCCAGGGAGGCAGATGTAGCCAGTGCTGCTCCCACTTTCCATCACATTCTTCCATTCTGTGTGTGCCGCAGTAGTGTGCAGTATATCTACACATGTATGGAAACAGAATGAGGATGTGCTTATGGATTATTATTTTTTTTTTGAGACGGGGTCTTGCTTTATTGCCCAGGCTAGCGTACAGTGGTGCAATCATGACTCTCTCCCGGGCTCAAGCGATCCCTCCACTTTAGCCTCCTGAGTAGCTGGGACCACCACACCTGTTTAATTTTTTTTTTTTTTTTTAACAGAGATGGGGGTCTCACACTGGGTGTGGTGGCTCACGCCTGTAATCTCAGCACTTTGGGAGGCCAAGGCATGTGGATCACCTGAGGTTGGGAGTTCGAGACCAGCCTGACCAACACGGAGAAACCCCCATCTCTTAAAAAAAAAAAAAAAAAAAGTTTATATTTTCTTTATATTAAAAAAAAAAAAAAAAGAAGAGATGGGGTCTCACTTAGCTGCCCAGGCTAGTCTGGAACACCTGTGCTCAAGTGATCTTCCAGCCTTGGCCTCCCAAAGTTCTAGGATTACAGGTGTGAATCACCACCCCCAGCCCAATTTTTACTTTTTTTTTTTTTTATTATTATTTTTGAGATGGAGTCTTGCTCTGTTGCCCAGGCTGGAGTGCTGTGGTGCGGTCTCAGTTCACTGCAACCTCCACCTCCTGGGCTCAAGTGATTCTCCTGGCTCAGCCTCCTGAGTAGCTGTGATTACAGGGGCCTGCCACCATGCCTGGTTAATTTTTTGTATTTTTTTTTTTTTTTTTTGAGACGGAGTTTCGCTCTTGTTACCCAGGCTGGAGTGCAATGGCGCGATCTCGGCTCACCGCAACCTCCGCCTCCTGGGCTCAGGCAATTCTCCTGCCTCAGCCTCCTAAGTAGCTGGGATTACAGGCACACGCCACCACGCCCAGCTAGTTTTTTTGTATTTTTAGTAGAGACGGGGTTTCACATGTTGACCAGGATGGTCTCGATCTCTCGACCTCGTGATCCACCCGCCTCGGCCTCCCAAAGTGCTGGGATTACAGGCTTGAGCCACCGCGCCCGGCCAATTTTTTGTATTTTTAATAGAGATGGGGTTTCATCACGTTGGCCAGGCTGGTCTCAAACTCCTGACCTCGTGATTCACCTGCCTCGGCCTCCCAAAGTGCTGGGATTACAGGCGTGAGCCACCGCACCTGGCTTTTATTTTTAAGAGACAGGGTCGCCAGGCGCGGTGGCTCAAGTCTGTAATCCCAGCACTTTGGGAGGCCGAGGCGGGTGGATCACGAGGTCAAGAGATCGAGACCATCCTGGTCAACATGGTGAAACCTCGTCTCTACTAAAAATACAAAAAAATTAGCTGGGCATGGTGGCGTGTGCCTGTAATCCCAGCTACTCAGGAGGCTGAGGCAGGAGAATTGCCTGAACCCAGGAGGCGGAGGTTGCAGTGAGCCGAGATTGCGCCATTGCACTCCAGCCTGGGTAACAAGAGCGAAACTCCGTCTCAAAAAAAAAAAAAAAAAAAAAAAAAAGAGACAGGGTCTCACTCTGTTGTCCAGGCTTGAGTGCAGTAGTGTGATAACAGGTCACTACAGCCTCAAACTCCTGGGCTCAAGCCATCCTCCTTCCTCAGCCTCCCAAGTAGCTGGACTACAGGCACCCATCACCATGCCCAGCTTTTTGCAGAGACAGGGTTTTGCCATGTTGTTCAGGCTGGTCCCAGACTCCTGGCTTCAAGTAATCCCGCCCACCTCAGCCTCCAAAAGTACTCTCTGAGATCACAGGTGATGCTGGGCCTGGACTTTTTTTGAATGTAGAGAGAAATACTACTCAGAGACTGCCAGTTTCAGGGGCAGGGAGCTCAACGGATGCAGGAGCAGCTAGAGGGGCAGAGCGAGGGGGTTGGGGGAAGCCAGCAGAGGTGGGGACCTGGAAGCCAACAGAAAGAACTACAAGAGGGTGTGGCCATTGGTGTGGGGTACAGCAAAGTTCCCGGAGGGTGAGTCCTGGAAGAATCCCGAGTTCCAGGGAATTTGCCAGAGAGTGTAAACGCCCCCATACCCCCACCCCCTCCACGCCAGGAAGCCTTCTTCAAAGTTCTGAGGGTTTATCACCTCTTTCCTCTAAGCCAGGGTCCCCCAACTCCACACTATTGGCACCTGGGACAGGCTGCTTGTTGTCCTGGGAGGTTCTACAGGGCATGGCAGGGTGCTTGGTACTATCCTGGCTAGAAGCTCACCAGATGCCAGGGGCACCCTCCTTCTGGCATCTGTTGCGACAATCAAAAGTATCTCCACGCCTATAATCTCCCAGCACTTTAGGAGGCCGAGGCGGGGTGGATCACAAGTTCAAAAGATTGAGACCAGCCTGGCTAACATGGTGAAAACTCGTCTCTACTAAAAATGCAAAAATTAGCTGGCCATGGTGGTGGGTACCTATAGTCCCAGATACTTAGGAGGCTGAGGCAGGAGAATTGCTTGAACCCAGGAGGCAGAGGTTGCAGCGAGTGGAGATCGGGCCACTGCACTCCAGCCTGGCAACAGAGATTCCGTCTCGGAAAAAAAAAAAAAAGAAAGAAAAAGTGTCTCTAGATACTGCCAAAGGGCAGAACAGCTCTGCTGAGAACCAGTCCTGCTGGTCATAGGTGCGATCCTGGCCCTCAAAGCCCCGGGGGCTCATCATCTGTCCGCTCTGCCATGCCGTTTTAGGAACAGAGTGTGATTTCTTTTCCTGTTTAATGCTTTGTTCCTTACGGAACAAGCACAGGTAAAAAACCAACAAAAAAGTTATATTTATTTACATACACCTGCCATAAAAGCTGATGAGAAACACCCCCCGCAGTGGCCCTGCCCAGCACAGCAGGGCTCCGGTGACTCTTCCGAGGGAGCCAGGGGAGCCCCACGGAAAGGGCAGCTGCGGCAGGTGGGGAGACGCGCGTTCAGTTCACATTCTGGCCTCAGAGCGGATCCAGAAACTTTGGGTGGGTCTCTCTGACCCTTTAGTGCTCACAGACCTCGTTAGTGAAACAGGGTTAAATGACATCAGGTGGCAGACTCCCTGTTCCTGGAACATGGAAAAAACGGATGAAATGCTGGCTTTTGAGGAACTAGCACATCCTGGAATCGAGCATGTACAAATGTACAGGCTCTACCAGGACAAGGCTGGCAGAGGCTTCCAGAGTCCCTCCTCTTCCCCCACCACCCCCATCCGCTCCAGCCCCAGCCTGGGCCCTCCTGGCAGGATCGTAGACGCGACCCCTTTGCCGGTAATTTCAATGAGACAATGTTAAGAACAGGCACTTTGAAGCCTTTAAAATGATCTACAAATATGAGGTATTGTTATGTGAAGGAGATAGAACGGGCTGGGCTGTGGGGGAGAGAACAGGACCCAGCATCAGGAGGCCACCCCTCTCGTGGGTGTCACCTTCGGCAAGGCACAATATCTTCACGTGTGAAACTGGCCGGACGTGGTGTCTCACGCCTGTAATCCCAGCACTTTGAGAGGCCAAGGCAGGCATATCACCTGAGGTCAGGAGTGCAAGACCAGTCTGGCCAAAATGGTGAAACCTTGCCTCTACTAAAAATACAAAAATGAGCTGGTCGTGGTAGCGGGCATCTGCAGTCCCAGCTACTCAGGAGGCTGAGGTAGGAGAATCACTTGACCCAGGAGGTGGAGGTTGCAGTGAGCCGAGATCGTGCCACTGTACTCTAGCCTGGGCAACAGAGCAAGACTCCATCTCAAAGACAAACAAAAAAACCCACCAGCAATACGTACTGAGCAACTATGCCCTCATCTATTTTCTCCCAAGGGGAGGCACCAAACCCCTGTCACTATGAACGCCACTCTGACTGTGGTGACAGCTCCGTCGTGGGCATATTATGGTCTTACACAGAATTGGGACTGTACATCTACAGAAAGCCAAGGGCCCACTTCCTGCACCACGCTGGTCAGTCCTGCTGCCAGGGCCTTTCTCTCTCAGGAGAAAGAAAATCGGGAGACTCTGTAAGCCTGTTGTTTCGAGTTGAACTGTGTCCCCTACAAAATTCACATGTTGGAGTCCTCAGCCCCACTACCTCAGAATATGACCTTATTTGGAAATAGGGTCATTGAAGATATAACTAGTAAAGATGATGTCATTACAATGGCCCCCAAAGCGGTATGACGGATGTCCCTATTTTAAAAAAGGAAAATTTTCAAGTATCTGCTTTGGGTGAAGAGAAAAGAAAATTAGAAAATAGGCCGGGCATGGTGGCTCATGCCTGTAATTCCAGCACTTGGGAGGCTGAGGTGGGCAGATCACTTGAGGTCAGGAGTTCGAGACCAGCCTGGCCAACATGGAAAAACCCCATCTCTACTACAAATACAAAAATTAGCTGGGCGTGGCGGCCGACGCCTGCAATCCCAGGTCCTTGGGAGGCTGAGGCACAGAATCGCTTGAACCCGGGAGGTGGAGTCTACAGTGACCAAGATCACACCACTGCACTCTAGCCTGGGTGGCACAGCGAGACTCTGTCTCAATAAATAAATAAATACAGACAGTTTTTTGTTTTGTTTGTTTGTTTGCTTGTTTTTGAGATGAAGTCTCACTCTGTTACCCAAGCTGGAGTGCAGCGGTGAGATCTCGGCTCACAGCAACCTCCACCTCCCGGATTCAAGCGATTCTCCTGCCTCAGCCTCCCGAGTAGCTGGGACAACTGGCATGCGCCACCATGCCCAACTAATTTTTTGTATTTTTAGTAGAGACCGAGTTTCACTACGTTGGCCAGACTGGTCTTGAACTTCTGACCTTGTGATTCACCCGCCTCAGCCTCCCTCAGCACTCCACCTCCCGAGTCAAGTGATTATTTATTTATAGACTGAGCCACTGCACCCAGCCTATAAATAAATAAACGACAAAATAATTTTTTTTAAAGAGGGAAATTTGGGCACAGATACAGATATGCAGAGAGATGATGTACAGAGCAGGAGGATGAAAGCCATCAACCAGCCAAAGAGAGCCCAGAACAGAGTCTTCCAGAGCCCTAAAGAATCCACCCCGCTAACACCTCAGTTTTGGACGTCCAGTCTCCAGAACTAGGAGAAAACACATCGCTGCTGCTTACATCACTTAGTTCATGGTACTTTGTCACACAGTCTTTGCAAATGAACACACCTGTCATCTCAGCCAACGCCCAGCTGCTCCCTGTTTTCCAACCATGGTGTGCGGCGACCCGGTTCGTGGGCCTCAGGGCCCACAGGGAGCGGGGAAGGGGGATGGCTACGTTTGCCTCTCATCACGCTGCCTTTGAGAACTTTCTGGGAGGCTCTGCAAAAGCAGGAGCTGCCCTGGTGGACTCCCTGTGTCTAAGGGAGAGTAGAGGTCTTTTTTTTTTTGAGACAGTGTCTGTTTTGTCGCCCAAGCTGGAGTGCAGTTGCATGATCTCGGCTCATTGCAACCTCCACCTCCCAGGTTCAAGCTATTCTCCTAACTCAGCCTCCCAAGTAGCTTGGGTTACAGGCGTGTGCCACCATGCCCGGCTAATTCTTGTATTTTAGTGGAGACGGGTTTCTCCATGTTGGTCAGGTTGGTCTCCAACTCCTGACCTTGTGATCCACCCACTTTGGTCTCCCAAAGTGCTGGGATTACAGGCATGAGCCACTACGCCTGGCTGAGAGTAGAGATCTTTAGGACTGGCCCCTGGTGGCCCCAGAGGGAGTCCTTTCCTGAGAGCGACAAGACCGCTACCCCAGGGAGGAGATGCCTCGGGCCCTGCAGGCTCCACCGAGGCACACAGGGAGACAGCATAGGACCCCTGGTCCACCTGTGCCAGTCACCCCCTCCCAACGCCAAGCCAGCTGTGCCCCCGACTCACCACCCAGTCCTTGCGGGAGATCATGGTCATGAAGATCTGGTACTGGAAATACACAGGGATTAGCAGCGGCGGCCCAACTGCAGGAGAGAGACAGGAGCTTAGAGGGACCCATCCTGCCCTGCCTGTGCCAGAAGGGGGAACCTGGGCCCAGCACTGAGCGTAGGGCCAGCCCTGCAGACATGGGCAGAAGCGGCCAGGGGCCCCAGGGACTGCAGAGAAGGCTGGGAGCCCCTGAGGCTCCTGTGCACCACTCCTGGGACTCTCAGAGCTTCTGTGTCCCCGCCTGGCCTGTAACATGGGCTCAGGGGGTCTGCAGGGGAAGGCTGCTATGGCCCCCACTTCTAACAAGTTTAGTGTCCCTTTCTGGATCTGCAAAGGGTGGCAGGTAAGAGGGAGAAAGATGCCACTCTGGGGGGAGGGAAGGGTTCGGGAGTGGTTTCCGGGCACTGAGCACTCACTCAGGAAGAAGTATTCGTGCTGGTGATTGTAGGGCAGGTATTTCAGCTTCTTTTTGCCGTACTGAGGAGAGAGGAGAGATCATGAGCACCCAGAAGCCTTGGCTCCCAGCCTCCCATGCTCCCTGACCCGCCCTGCAGCCACCATCCCTTCTCTCTGCTTGGCCACCATCCCTGTCAATCTGCACCCTGGGCCCACCAAGCCTGGAGCCCCTCCAGCCCTCTGGGCTCCCCAGGCTGCAGCCAGCAGCCGCCAACGCTTCCTCAGCCCTAGCTGAGTGCTGGCCCAGTAGCATCAATCCTCCACAAGGCCGGCGCTTCTGAGGCTGAGGCTCAGCGTTAAGCCACGGCCCAAGGCCACAGGAAGTAGCCCTGGCTGGAATCAGAACCAAAAGAGCTGACTCTGAGCCCATGTGACAGGCACTAAATAAATGTTTGTTGAATGAATATGCAACAGAGCAACTCTCAGTGGGGCATGAGCACCCAGGGGAGCTCCTAGGTCGCCATGGAGAGCTCCCGGAGCCCACAGTGGCAGGGAGAAGCTAGGTAACGGCCCCAGAATTGCTGCTGGTCATAAGGCTGGGAGCATCTACCTCCCTGGAGCCTCCATGTAATTTCCAAAAGTGAATCACTCCCCCCAGCTGGAGCCTAACCTCGAGGACAGAGCAGAGTGGGCCACGGCACAGGCTCCTCAGGTCACATCTGGCTACCTGAGGTCCCCACGAGGGCACTGGTTCCTTCCCCATCAAAGCCTGCGCCTTGGGCAGCCTGATGCCCAGTGGCTATGATGGAGGAGGGCTGGCCTGGGTCCTGGGCGTTGTCATTGTCCAAAGTCGCTCAGACCACTCGGTCCGTGTGAGCCAGGCATTGGAACCATGGCTCCGGGGGATCTCTGGAGCCCTTAGTTCCACTGTCCAGCCCCTAGAAACCAACCCACGCTGCTCTTTTGGGACTGAAACCATAAGAAGCCGCTCACTGAGTGGCACCTGCTCCTCTTGCTTGCAATGCGGGGAGGCTGAGCTTGGAGCCAGCAGATGCGCATGATCTGACTCAGCCTCTGACCTGTGCTGAGACTGAGTCCCTTAGCCTTGCCGAGTCTTGTCTGGCATCCAAATCAGTAGTTGGTAAGAGGAGCCGATGAGAGCGTGGGCATAAGTGCCAAGAGCTGACCCCAGGACACCGCCCATCACCCTCCCCATACCCCTGGATCCAAAGGCCAGAGTTGCCTCCTCCAATAGTCTCCGGTTCTGCTTTTTGCAGTCAGGAGGTCAAAGTGAGTTACAGAGGATGGTGCCCAGGCCAGTGCCTCGTCATCCAGGTGCGAACACAGAGGGAAGTGATTGTCCAAATCACAGGGAAAGCATGGACTCCTGAGGGAAAAGGCTGTGGTTGGGACCCAGGTCCATCCTGCCCCAAGGTTTGCATCTTGGCACCAATGGCCATGGTCACAGCACACCCAGACGAAGAACCCCAGAAGCGGTGAGTCCCTTTGTTCTGTGTGGCCTCCTTAGCCTTGGCCAGGAGCTCCCTCATTCCCAGAAAGCACGGCCACTTGCAGGAGGACTATCATTAGGGCCAGGGCTGAGGCTGGCTGTGGTGAGGCCCGAGCCAGGGGCGCCTTGGAGGAGCCTTTCATGGGTCTCCAGTGGACAGAGGCGCTGGAGGAGCCAGCACTGGGGACAGTGCCCCCAAGGTGCCAGTCTCGGGGGCCTGCAGTGGCCCACAGAACAGGCCCCTGGGTCCCACTGGAAGCTTCTCTGGGAGAAGCCAGGGAGCAGGCTTACAGCCCAGCCTTGGTGTGCTGTGCCTCCAACTCTGGCCAAGAACGCCTCCCACCACATCTCTGTCCCACAGGGCACCCGTCCTCTCGGGCCGGGCCGGCTGGACTCGGAAGTGAGCACAGAAGGCAGCCCAGGCAGGTCAGCAGGGGCCAGGGCACCCCACAGAGGGACCGTGGGCTGGCCACGTTGCTGTGGGAGCCTGGGAGGCACCTGGAGAGTCTGTCTGGAGCTGCACGTGCACACCAGGCGCCCAGTTCTCATGGGAGATGGTGGTCTTTGGGGGGATGACAGAGGGTACAGGGGCCGCCTCTGCTGGTTAAGCACTGCTGGCTCTGGTGTGAGCCCCTTCGATGCCCCAGAATAACCCTCGGGACCCAGGAGGCCCTGCTTGCCAGGCAGCAGCAGGCCTGAGTGATGCTAAGCAGAATACTCATCACAGTCACGCATGTGTGTGTATGTGTGCGTGGTGACATACCACCCCACATCTGTACCCATCTCGATGGCCTCAGCTGCAGTGGGTCTGCTGGGATGACCAGTACTCCCCTCCGAAAGCAGAAAGTACAACTGTGGGCTTGGGATATGAAGCCCTGCCCTGTGGCTAACTCTTGGCTCTCATCTTTCCCACACTCGGTTCTTTCCCAGCGCTTTGTCATTTGAGTCTTGGGAGCAGGGAAGGGAGGGAGAAGTATTTCAGAATGTACCAAGCTAGGGGGTGAGTGCCTGGCTCTTTCATTTATCAGAAAGCTGGGCTGCCCAACTAAAGCATTCCCCAAGGGCCCCCAGGACTCTGAAGCTGTGACTTGCAGCTAAACAGTTTAGGTTTGGACAGTGGTGTGACCTCTTCCTGGCTGTTACCCCGAACAAGTCACTTCATGTCTCTTGGCCTTAGTTGTTCCATCCATGAAAGGGGTCAATGATAGCTCCCGCCTCACGAGTTAAGCAAGGACTAAGTAATGCTCATGGAGGTGCCCAGCCCATAGACTCACTCAACCAGAGTCACGCTTCTTCCCAACTGGGGGCTCAGAGCCCCAGATGTGGGGAGTGAAGGACCCCATACCTCTCCTCTTCCTGAGGAATGTCTGTCACACACACAGAGAAAGCCCAGGAGGCAAGGAAGACATACACGACTTTCATCTGGCTGGGCTGCGGGCAAGGTGTGGGTGGCGTGTGGCCAGACCCCAAGAAGGAGATGGTGGCACACACGGACCTCCCTGTGACCAGGGACAGCGGGTTCCCAGGCTGCGGCTGGTAGCCAGAGATGCAGGCTAGGGGCAAGCGGGGGAGGGTGGCTGGGGCAAGGGAGGGAGGGCGGCCAGCCCCCGGTGGCAGGGCTGACTCTCCTGTCCTCGGCCTCTCCGTGCACCACAAGGCCAGGCTTGGATGAGGGCCCAGGGGACGCCAGGCCATGTGGAGGGGACCTTTCAGCTTTGGAACAAAATGTCTGAGGAATGACAAGGGACTTCCTTGTCCATAGAGGGTGGAGGGAGGGGAGCTGTCCCAAAGCCCAGTCTCTGCCTCTGGGAACCTACAAACTCACAGACGGAGAGAAGCAGGCGGCACGGCCTCCCCAGCCGGAGCAGAATGGCAAGGTCCCCGTCTAAGGGCCCTGCGAGGGTGGCATGTGTGTCCCAAGGCAGGACGGTTGGCTTTGGCCTGTTCATGAAGTTCGCCTGAAGCAGGAAGGCCAGGGCTTAGCTTCGGACAAGCAGAGCCACAGAGGTGGCAGGAGGGAACGAGGGAGGGGGGAGGAGGAAAGAAGAAAGGAAGGGAGGGAGGGAGGGAGGGAAGGAGGGAAAGAAGAAATGAAAGAAAGAGAGAGAGAGAGAAAGGAAGGAAGGAAGGAAAGAAAGAAAAAGAAAGAAAGAAAGGAGAGACTATGTTTTCATTATTTTCTAGAATATGATCATCTACCCAGGAAACTCAAAAGAATCAACTGAAACACAACTAGAATCATGAAGAGACATAAGGGGACACTAGCGGGACAAAAGAGAACGACCCCATTCACTGGAAGGCCATGCAAACAAAAAACAAAAAGAAAACTAACATGACTACCCGAATATCAACTGCTTTCCTGAGTACTGCAGAACCTGCAATCATGATGACAAAAATACAAAATGTAAAAGGATTGTGTTTTAAAAGAAACATCCATAAGACATATATAGAAATACAGACCTTGCCAGGCGCAGTGGTTCACGACTGTAACCCCAGCACTTCGGGAGGCTGAGGCAGGCGGGTCGCTTGAGGTCAGGAGTTGGACACCAGCCTGGCCAACATGGTGAAACCCGTCTCTACTAAAAATACAAGGATTCGGTGTGGCAGTGTGTGCCTGTAATCCCACCTACTTGGGAGGCTAAGGCAGGAGAATCGCTTGAACCCAGGAGGCAGAGGTTGCAATGAGCAGAGATCACACCAGTGCACTCCAGCCCGGGCGGCAGTGCGAGACTCCGTCTAAAAAAAAAACACCAAAAGGCAGAAAACAAGGAAAAGGGCTTTACTGCCTAGCCCACGCTGTTCACAGTTCTGCGTTCTGGGAGCCACCTGGCTGGGCAGCTTTGCTTATCTGTGCCTAGAGATAGGAGCCCTGGCTCTGGAGACTGTTACGGTGGCTTGAGACCCTGAGGCCTGGCCACCCCCACCTGGTCCTGCTGTGGCACGTGGGACTGGCATGTGACAAGTTCCATCAGAACCACTGTCATTTCAATCAAGAGACAAGAGTTCCTTCCAGGGCAGCCGGGTCCCATGAGAACCAGAGCACAGGTCAGCCAGGAACCCGGGAAGCACCGACCCTTTCCCTGTGAGTGAGAGGGGGATTTCCACGGAACACCGAGTACTCGCCGCGGACTTCCAAATGCCACTGGTAACTGGACCACCAGATCCCCATACCCTCCCACCCCTGCGTCCTGCCCCAAAGCCAGCATTGCAGAAGTGTCGGGGGTGAGAAGGTGTGGGAAAGGAGAGACTTGCTGGCCACCACGCACAGGAAAGATGCCTTTCTTGCCAGTGCGGCCGGTGGGACTGGACTTTCTTTGTTAGAGACACAGAGAACAGCTGTCATGACAGCTGACGGCTTCACACCACAAAGCATCCCCGAGAAAGCGAAGCCTTTGTTCCCGCTTATCAGAAGGCCCCAAGTTCATCAGTTCCATTATCTAGACACCTCTGATCACAGCTGCCAAACTGTTTCCTAGAAGAATAACAATGGCATGCACTTTGGCAGAAAATAGAATCCCTGGCAGCCCAGAGAGGCTTCCAAAGTACAGAACCATGGCTAATTTGCTGCGAATTGGCCATGTCACAGAAAATCCACGTTTCTGCTCAGATATTCTCACAGGTGGGAATGAAATCAGAACGGGGAGTACAAACAAGGGAACCAGGCTGTCTCCTTGCCTTGTTCCAAGCCTTAGGCGCTGTCGGGAATACCACTTCACTCATGCATGACACCATGCTTTAGTGAGGGAAAATTGGCCTCACTTGGCAAATGCTGATTGAACCCTACTCTATCCATGGTTTTGTGGCTCCTAAGATCTGCATAAAAGCAACAAGCATCTTCTGAACTTTCATTTTCATCATTAATGTATTTCCAAAAAGCAGCGCATGCGTATTTTTTTCTTGGAAATTTCACCCTGACATAGAGGCTTTACTCTAAAGGCAGGCAGATCACAGGGTCATGAGTTCAAGATTAGCCTGGTCAACATGGTGAATCCCTGTCTCTACTAAAAATACAAAAATTAGCCCGAAGTGGCGGCACACGCCATAATTCCAGCTACTCAGGAGGCTGAGATTGCTTGAACCCAGGAGGCAGAGGTTGCAGTGAGCTGAGATCATGCCATTGCACTCCAGCTCTGGGCAACAGAGTAAGACTCTGTTTCAGAGAAAAAAAAAAAATTATGTGACCCTGAAAGTGTCCCATCCTCTTGCTGACCTTCTATTTCTCATCTACTGGTGAAGCAGGTTGCACCAAGCCATGATGAGGCTCCTTCCAATGCACAGGATGATGGTTCCCTGAGTAAGGCTTCCTCAACATGAGCTAGTCAGGTGGTGTCCAAGCTTGAGCCCTGAAATCCTGTCTTCCTGCTGAACTGGAACAAGATTTCCCTCTACCTGGGAAGAAACAAGCTAGAAAATGACTTTCCTGGCCTATGGGTGGGAGGGAGGCATCTACCATTCTAATAAAGAGTTGCCTCCAGTATTTACAGGTGAGACCATTCCACATATATTCCAGCTGGAACAGTTCAAGGTGCCTGGGAAAGATATATTCCAGCCGGAACTATTCAGGGTGCCTGGGAAAGGTATCAGTGCGCAGGAGACGTGGACCTGCCTGGCTGACCGTCAGCCCTCCAGGCTTCTTTCCTCGCTCCCTGCTCAGGCCAAACACTTCCTAGGTCAACACCATCCCCTTTGTCGTACCTCGATGGGCTGCCATCTGCCCAGGACGAACGTGTGCAGCATGTTCACGTCGGGATCCTTCTGGAAGACGTTAGGCTTGGCGTGGTGCTGGAAGTGGCGATGATTCCACCAGTTGGCGGAGGCACCCTGTGGGGACAGAGGGCTTGGGATGAGCCATGCGGGCCACCAGGGAACTGAGCTTGTCTGTGACAGGCCCTGCTTGGGACCAGTTCCCTGCACCTTCAGCCCTTGGGGACAGCAACTCGGACCCCCATAAAGTCAGAATCCAGCCCTGCCACGACTGAGCTCAGAGCATAGGCCAGCCCCAGATGGAGTCAAGTCACGTTCTCTCTCTAGGCTTCAGTTTCCCCAATCATAAGACAATGATGGCGGGCGAGGTGTGTTGCTGTGGGACCACGTGGTGAGTGCTCCAGCAGGTGTGGGAGCTGGTCTCTGCCTCTCCGCCCCCAGGTGTGAAGCCAGGGCTGTGCAAGGTAAAGCCTGGGTTTCAGAGACAGCGAGAAGTGGTCTCTACCATGTGACCCAGAAATCTCCCTCCGGAGTGTATATCCTAGAGAAATGAAAACATGTCCACACACAAATTCATAGAGGAGTGTTCATATGAGCATGCTTCAAAGGAGCCGAAAAAGCAAAAGCAGCACCAAGTGTCCATCGGCAGATGAGGGATGAATGAAACGCGGATTCTCCACACAACAGACTCTTGTTTGGCTGTGCCATAAGCAGAACGAATCACTGACACCTGCTACAACACGGGTGAGCCTGCAAACGTGCAAAGAGAAAGCAGCAGCCACAAAAGACCACATATTGCATGATTCCAGCGACATGAAACATTCAGAGTAGGGAAATCTATAGAGACAGAAAGATCAGCGGTTGTATGGGGCTAGGACTGGGGTGGGGGAGGGCGTGAGGGGGCTGGGGTGTGATGGCTAAGAGATGTGGGGTTTCTTTTGAGCCTAATGACGATGCTCGAAAATTGACTATGATGATGGTTGCATACATCTGTGAATGTACTAAAAATCACTGATTTGTCTACTTGAAATGGGAAAACTGGCTGGGCACGGTGGCTCGCCCCTGTAATCCCAGCACTTTGGGAGGCAGAGTGGGTGGATCACTGAAGGTCAGGAGTTTGAGACCAGCCTGGGCAACATGGTAAAACCCCATCTCTACTAAAAATATAAAAGTTAGCTGGGCTTAGTGGCAGGTGCCTATAATCTCAGCTACTCCAGAGTCTGAGGCAGGAGAATCACTTGAACCTGGGAGGTGGAGGTCACCGTGAGCCAAGATCATACCACGGCACTCCAGCCTGAGTGACAGAGCAAAACTCTATTGAAAAAAAAAAAAAGGTAGCGGGGAGAACTGTGTCTCAATAAAGCTTTTTCTTTTCTGAGACAGAGTCTCGCTCTGTTGCCCAGGCTGGAGTGCAGTGGCACGATCTCCGCTCACTGCAACCTCCACCTCCTGGGTTCAAGCGATTCTCCTGCCTCAGACTCCCCAGTAGATGGGACTACAGGCGCGTGCCACCATGCCCAGCTAATTTTTTATATTTTTAGAAGAGACGAAGTTTCACCGTGTTAGCCAGGATGCTCTCAATCTCCTGACTCCGTGATCAGCCCACCTTGGCCTCCTCCCAAAGTGCTGGGATTACAGGTGTGAGCCACTGCACTCGACCAGAGCATTTTTAACAATAACAAAAATAAAGGAGAGCCGGGCGCGGTGGCTCAAGCCTGTAATCCCAGCACTTTGGGAGGCCGAGGCGGGTGGATCACGAGGTCGAGAGATCAAGACCATCCTGGTCAACAAGGTGAAACCCCGTCTCTACTAAAAATACAAAACATTAGCTGGGCATGGTGGCGCGTGCCTGTAATCCCAGCCACTCAGGAGGCTGAGGCAGGAGAATTGCCTGACCCCAGGAGGCGGAGGTTGCGGTGAGCCGAGATCGCGCCATTGCACTCCAGTCTGGGTAACAAGGGCAAAACTCCGTCTCAAAAAAAAAAAAATAAATAAATAAAATAATAATAATAATAAAGGAGATTACAAGTGGCCCCTGCTCTTGGAGAGCACAGTTGTGCTACTATGCTGAGGGTGGGTCCTGAGATTCATGTCACACCCCGAAGGCGGGAGGGGGGCCTTAACAAACAACCGCTAACATGAACCAGAAGAGCTTTCCTGCTTCTAACACTTAAACAGGATTCCATGAGACATGACGCGTAACATGGGTGTTTCTTTTGAGGCCACATATTTCCGTCCCCTCAGCTCAAGCTCTTGAGAGGCACAGCCCTCAACAAAGTTGCCCAGCGACAGAAGAAAGAAAACATACTTTCCTGACCCTTCAGCATCACAACTATCCTAGTGAACTGTTGCTGGATCAGTGCTTTGACTAAGGGTCTGCAAAAAAGACCACTCTGCTGGCTGGACCTGGTGGCTCACGCCTGTAATCCCAGCACTTTGGGAGGCTGAGGCAGTGGATCATGAGGTCAGGAGATTGAGACCATCCTGGCCAACATGGGAAACCCCGTCTCTACTGAAAATACAAAAATTAGCTGGGTATGGTGGTGCGTGCCTGTAATCCCAGTTACTCGGGAGGCTGAGGTAGGAGAATTGCTTGAAGAAGGGAGTCAGAGGTTGCAGTGAGCTGAGATGGCGCTGCTGCACTCCAGCCTGAAGACAGAATGAGACTCTGTCTCAAAAAAAAAAAAAAAAAAAGTCCAATCTGCTAAACAAACATTTTACTTGGAAGATGCTTTTGGCACAAGTACGGTCTATGGACACTAACAGCCATGGGTGGGAACAGCAATGGACAGCTATGACCTTTGCCGTGATCGCAGGCCCCTGGAAACAGGCAGGCCTCAAAACCCACGAGAGATAGAAAAAAAGTCAGAGAGTGAAAGCTTAGAGCCTTCACTTTGGGAGGCCGAGGCAGATGGATCACTAGAGGTCAGGAGTTCAAGACCAGCCTGGTCAACATGAGGAAACCTTGTCTCTACTAAAACTACAAAAATTATCTGAGGATGGTGTCAGGCACCTGTAATCTCAGCTACTCAGGAGTCTGAGACAGGAAAATTCTGTGAATCTGCGAAGCAGAGGCTGCAGCGAGCTGAGATTTCACCACTGCACTTTAGCCTGGGCAACAAAGCAAAACTGCGTCTCAAAAAAAAAAAAAATGCTTAGAGGCTTGAGGAATCAAATGACACATTTGTGTCTGTTTGTCGAAAAGAACAAAGACCGGGCACAGTGGCTCACGCCTGTAATCCCAGCACTTTGGGAGGTTGAGGCAGGTGGATCACCTGAAGTTGGGAGTTCGAGACCAGCCTGACCAACATGGAGAAACCCCCTCGCTACTAAAAATATAAAATTAACCAGGCATGGTGGCACATACCTGTAATCCCAACTACTCAGGAGGCTGAGGCAGGAGAATCGCTTGAACCCGAGAGGTGGAGGTTGTGGTGAGCCAAGATCACGCCACTGCACTCTAGTCTGGGCAACAAGAGTGAAACTCCATCTCAAAAAAAAAAAAAGGAACAAAATTCCTGGGAAAAATCAAATGGAAAAATCTCTGGCACAAACTGAAGGAGCAAGGCGTGAAACAAGTAAGCATGATGTTTGGAAGATCCCAGCTCGGAGACGTTTGTTGAGTGAATAAATGGAGGAAAGCAAGATGGGCTGAGAACAAGGAGCCAGTGAGGTGGGGCAGTCCCGGCTCTCCCTGGACGCAGGATGAGATGAAATGAAAGCAGTTTTTGTTCATGCTACTGCTCTGCTGTGATTCTCTTCCATTCTTCTTTGCAAGGTGAGGCCCTGCTTGTCCTTCTGGGCACCTAGAAGCCCGTCCTGCCCCGGACCAGTGGCCAGTCTCATTTTCCCAGAATGTGGTCAGATGTCGCTTACCCTAAGCCGGCCGCTGTGCTCTGCCCCGGCACAGTGACCTGTAATGGCACCACCGCACTGCAGCATGTGTGACAGAGTGAGATGTCTCTAAATAACCAAGAGTGATACTTGCTACAAGTGTCACTAAATAACCCTGTGAAGGTTAGAGTGACAAAGAGACCAAACCCTTGTTCTTACGGAGCTGCGAGGGAGGGTCTGGCATCATCACACCAAACTCGAACTGAGCTAGGGCCAGGAAAGCTAAGCATCCACCCCACTAGAGAAAGTGGCCAGGCAGAGTAAGGGCTGCCTTCCTAGCAGAGGGAAGAGCCTAGGGGAGGCCCTGGGAGGGGAAGGGGGAGTGTGGAATGTTCCAGAAGCCAGAGGAAAGCTCTTTGGTATAACTGTAACCAGCAATGCTGGGCGGAGCCATATCAGCGCCTGAGGCAAAAAAAAAAAAAAAAAAAAAAAGTGTACTCTTGGTTTTAATGGTAGCAAATTCATCGATAATATTTTCAAAGTCCGCTTTTTGCCTCATCTTGTTTTCAGCAAAAAGAATTGCTGAGTTTGATGATTTGTCAATCAAGTGAAGAGCTTAAATAATTTTTATTTTTATTTTTAATTTTTTGAGTTGGAGTCTCATTCAGTCACCCAGGCTGAAGTGCAGTGGCACGATCTCGGCTCACTGCAACCTCCGCCTCAAGCGATTCTCCTGTCTCAGCCTCCCAAGCAGCTGGGATTACAGGCGCACCACCTCGCCCAGCTAATTTTTGTATTTTTAGTAGAGACAGGGTTTCACCATGTTGCCCAGGCTGGTCTCAAACTCCTAACCTTAAGTGATGCACCTGCCTCAGCCTCCCAAAGTGCTGGGATTACAGGCATGAGCCATCACACCCAGCCAAGCAAACTTGTCCAGCCTTAACTAATTTTTAATTACATTCAATTTTAGTAAAAGTATAAGTACTGTTTTGGCATTTGCACTTAGAATGTTATGACTTCCAATACACCAGCTTCTAAATTGTTAAATATTTTTTCAACTACTTTAATGCTCTGGGAAAAAAATTAGCCATTAAAAAAATGACACACAAACACGTATAGAGGGGTGCGTGTTTTTCCATTTGCCTCAGTTGTCCTGATTGTTATTTAAAATTTTGATATTTTGCTCATCATGGATTTTTTTGCATCAATTTTGATTTTTTAAAAAACATATTGCAAGCCAGGCGTGGTGGTTCACGCTTGTAATCCCAGCACTTTGGGAGGCTGAGGCAGGTGGATCACCTGAGGTCAGGAGTTCAAGACCAGCCTTACCAACATGGTGAAACCCTGTCTCTACTAAAAACACAAAAAAATTAGCTGGGCATGGTGGCACACAACTATAATCCCAGCTACTCGAGAGGCTGAGGCAGGAGGATCGTTTGAACCCAGGAGGCAGAGGTTGCAGTGAGCTGAGATCATGTCATCACATCACTCTTGGCCTGGGCAACAAGAGTGAAACTCCATCTCAAAAAACAAAACCATATTGCATTAAAACATTATTTCTCTTGAGGACTGAATTTGTCTGGTGTCCCCGTAGATTTTACACCGTAGGCAAGTGCCTCACTTCCTTCACCCCAGTCTGGGCCCTGGTGGCCTGAGTTGAGGCTGCAGAAAGGCTGGTGATGTCCATCTCCAGATGGAGCACCCAGATGGCACTGGGCCTTCCAGCTTGCATTTATTTATTTAGAGACAGTGTCTCATTCTGTCACCCATGCTGGAGTGCAGTGGTGCCATCACAGATCACTGCAGCCTTGAAATCCCAGGCTCGAGTCATCCTCCTGCCTCAGCCTCCCCAGTAGCTGGGACCACAGGCATACATCACCACTCCCGGCTAATTTTTTTATTTTTAGTAGAGACAGGGTCTTGCTATATGGCCCAGACTGGTCTCAAACTCTTGGCCTCAAGCGATCCTCCTGCCTTGACCTCCCAAAGCGCAGAGGTTATAGGTGTGAGCCACTGGCACCTGGCCGATTTTATCCTAAGCACAATACTGAACTACAAGAGTTTTACCCTCAAAATTATCTTTGTAAAAGATCATGCTCTGGAAAAAATGTTCACTGGGCATGACATGGGCTGAAGGCAAACAGAAGGTCAGGATGTGGAAAACTCCCATGAAATCCCATTAGCAGCTGGGCTAATGTCTATAATCCCAGTACTGTGGGAGGCTGAGGTGGGCAGAAGATCATGAGGTCAGGAGTTCAAGACCTGCCTGACCAATATGGTGAAACCCTTCTCTACCAAAAATACAAAAATTGGGTGGGCGTGGTGGCCTGTGCCTGTAATCCCAGCTACTCTGGAAGCTGAGGCAGGAGAATCACTTGAATCTGGGAGGCAGAGGTTGAAGTGAGCCAAGATCATGCCATTGCACTCCAGCCTGGGGACAGAGCAAGACTCCATCTCAAAAAAAAAAAGAAAAAGAAATCCTATTAGCAGTGCAGCCAACAGTAAGGAAGGGGTCCCAGCCTCTCATAGCCCCTGGTAACCTTCTCACAGATCCCTCCAGCTTGTGCTAAGATACCTGAGTTGGCAAGGCCCTGGTGGACCTCCCTGTAGCCAGTCCCCTTTTCCCCAGTGATGGGAAGAGACACAGATCTCCAAGATTTGCCTGCATGGCTGTGCACCTGCCGAGTGCTGGAGCCACTTTCAGGCAAGCTGCGACCTCCTTGCTCTGGGGCCCCTGAGTGAGCAGCATGCCCATGTCCTTGGCCTGGCTCTGTGACGCAGCACCAAGGACACAGCCAAGAGGGGCTGGCCGGCCATGAATGGAGCCCACATGCCCAAGCCCAAGGACCTTGTTTGCCGTCATCCACGTTCTACATGGAGACCAGTCCTCCTCTGTCCTGGCCTCGTCTCCCGCCTGATGCAAGAGCCGTGCTCTGCGGCCCTTCAAGGACTGAGGGCCATTGGACAGGAAAGGTCCCCCCTGCCCGGCCCCTGACCAGAATCCAGAAGCAGGACACAGCCCATCTTTGTTAAGTGCGTGGGGGCTCCCATGGGTCAGGAGTTAAATGTTACTCTGCCATACTGAGGAGGGTTTGATCCAACAGAGGAGAGTATAAAATGAAACAAAGCGCTCCACTATGTGCGCGCTCTCCCTTTGCCCCTGAGATTCTGGACAGAGACCAGGTTCTCAGGCTGCTGCAGGCTCAGCGCCAGGCAAGCTGCTCGCTGCGAAACTGGTGACCAGCTCAGGGGTGGTTGGCCGCTGATGGGACCTGCAGCTGGCAAGCCAAGGGTCCCACTGCGGTCTGGGTGGGAGAGGGGATAAGCTATACCCGACAGGTAACTCCTCCCTCACCAGGGTGTGGAGGGATGGAGTCTTTAAGACCCAGCTTTTCCCAGGAAGCAAGTACTATTGCGTCAGGCTGAGATGGGGACATCTATTTCAGAGAGGAAGTTGGCAAAGACTCATTCCAGAACTGAGGAGATAAGACCTATCAGATCAAAACAAGGCTGTCGGTAATCCCAGCTTCTCTTTCTACAAACCTGCTGAGCCTCTGGTCTGCTTCCTCCTCCGGGTGGAGGTGAGGGCAGAACTTCCTTAACTCCTTCCCTGCTAACCACAACAGTCCTTTGGCCCAGCTGTTCGTTCCGTAGTTTGATGTCCACTACCTGAGGCCTCATAGGATGACATTTACTTTTTGTACCCCACCTATTTCTAAAGAGTATTTAAAGTGGCTTAAGATAAAGCACTCACATAGAACAGAAGGCTAAAATAAAGATCAAAGCTTGCACGCCATGAAGAAGGAGAGAATGCGTACACCAAAAACACAGACTAAAGCCAGTAGCTGTTTCCAATGCTGCTTTGTGCTGCTTGGCTCCTGAGGGGAAGAGAGGAACATAATGTATTTCTTTTCTTTTTTTTTTTTTAAGAGGTAGGGTCTCACTGTGTTGCCTAGGCTAGTCTCAAATTCCTGGGCTCAAGCAATTCTCCTGCCTCAGCCTCCCTAATGGCTAGGATGACAGCTGTGCACCACCACGCCCAGCACAATGTATTTAAGAATTCACATCCCGGGTGAAAGGAAGCATACCAGTTCATCAAAAGATACTGCTACTGGCCAGGCCCAGTGACTCATGCCTGTAATCCTAGCACTTTGGGAGGCCATGGAGGGCAGATCACAGGTCAGAAGCTCGAGACTAGCCTGGCCAAAAGGGCAAAATCCAATCTCTACTAAAAATACAAAAATTAGCTGAACGTGGTGGTACATGCCTGTAATCCCAGCTACTCAAGAAGCTGAGGCAGGAGAATCGCTTGAACCCAGGAGGCAGAGGTTGCAGTGAGCTGAGATTGTGCCATGGCACTCCAGCCTGGGCGACAAGAGCAAGACTCCGTCTAAAAAAAAAAAAAAATACTGCTACTTTACTCTTCACTGTACCCAAATGAAAACGGATTTGTTAGATGTGCCCTTAGCTAAGGAACATCAAACAATAAAATCCACTGGGCCAGGCCAGGCGTGGTGGCTCAAGCCTGTAATCCCAGCACTTTGGGAGGCCGAGGCGGGTGGATCACGAGGTCAAGAGATCGAGACCATCCTGGTCAACATGGTGAAACACCGTCTCTACTAAAAATCCAAAAAAATTAGCTGGGCATGGTGGCGCATGCCTGTAATCTCAGCTACTCAGGAGGCTGAGGCAGGAGAATTGCCTGAACCCAGGAGGCAGAGGTTGTGGTGAGCCGAGATCGCACCATTGCGCTCCAGCCTGGGTAACAAGAGCAAAACTCTGTCTCAAAAAAAAATCCACTGGGCCAACAGAAAAAAATGGAGTGTGCCTGTCTTCGTAATGAGTAATACACTGTGGCTTTGAGGGTCGGAACCGATCCAGGGACAGGGCTCAAGAAGGCAGCAGAATGGAGGGTTGCCATGGCCCATGGCATAAGGCACCCATAGGCACAGCTGCCTTGTCACCCTGTAGCCTCGGAGCACTGAGCAGAGAGGAGTCCTGGTCTCTTTGTCTCAACTGCTATCAAACAGGACAGATGCTCAAGGCTGCTGACGTTTACCTTTAAGTGGCCAATGACGAATTTGTGGGCAATGTGGTTCCACATGGGTTTCCTGTAGACAGACAGGTGGCCATAATCATGTTGCAGCCATCCAGCTTGGGCCTGGGGAGAGAAGGTCACACATGCTGTCACAGCCTCAGCTAACAGGCACCAAGTCTCTGCCAGCTAGGGAGGGTGAGGGTGTCACGCCTCACCTGAGAGGTAGCAAGGACAAAGGCTGTGATGAGGGTAGGAATCCAGCCATTGCCAAAGTAAAAGATGGTGAACCACCCAATGCTCTCCAAGGCAACGATGTGGGCCAGGTGGAGGAAGAAGAACATGTGGTTGGTCTTGAACAGGTTCATCTCCTCAGCCGTCTTCCTCAGGACCCGGAAGTCCTCGGTGATCTGAGACTGTTGACCAAGAGCACAGGGAAAGGAGTCAGCCACCAGCCAACCCACAACCCAGAAAAGCTGTGGCAAGAGGGGACCAAGCCATGAGCCTCGGCCCTGCAGGAGACCCTGCAATGGCTGCTGTTACCCAACGCCCCGCACAGCCCTGAAGCCTACGTATTTGTCACAGCTAGGTAAGAGTGACAGAGAAAGGCTTTGACTCAAAAGTTTGCATTTTGTACACCCTGTGTTCATAGCAGCACTATTCACAACAGGAAAAAGGTAGAAACCACCCGAAGATCTCATGACAGATGAAGGGATCAACGACACATGGTCTATCCATGCAATGGAATATTACTCAGCCTTGAAAAGGGAGGAAATTCTGACACATGTTACAACATAGGCGAACTTTGAAGACATCATGCTAAGGGAAACAGGCCAGTCACCAAAGGACAAATATTGTGTGATTCCATACACAGGAGGTCCTGGGAGAGGTCAAATTCAGAGACAGAAATTAGAAGCGTGGCAGCCAGGGCTGAGGGATGGAAGAATGAGGAGTGAGTGTTTAATGGGTGTGCAGTTTCAGTTTGGGAAAGATGTAAACCGGGTGGAGGTGATGGTTTCATCACAATGTAAATGTGCTTATTTAATGTCACTGAACTGTACACGTCAAATGATTAAAATGATTAACCACACTTTTTTAAAAAAAGAAAACTTTAATCCCAGCACTTTGGGTGGCCAAGGCAGGTAGATCACCTGAGGTCAGGAGTTCAAAACCAGCCTGGCCAACATGGTGAAACCCTGTCTCTACTAAAAATACAAAAATTAGCCAGGCGTGGTGATGGGCGCATATAACCCCAGCTACCTGGGAGGCTGAGACAGGAGAATCACTTGAACCCGAGAGGCAGAGGTTGCAGTGAGCCGAGATTGTGTCACTGCACTCCCGCCTGGGCAACAAGAGGGAGACTCCATCTCAAAAAAAAAAAAAAGAAAGAAAGAAAGAAAGAAAACTTGCACTTTCCAGCACTCAGCAGAGCTCCACTTGCTCTGTGCACACTGTTGGGTCTTGAGGGGTGAGGTAGGGGAGACTCAGACTAGTGCAGGAGGGAGAGCTGAGGCAGGAAGGAGGCTGTGAGTCCCAGGCACGTGGAGCCAGGGAGGCGAGGTGGAGTCAAGGAGGGCCCTGGGAACACAATGGCATTGCAAGGAAGAAGGAACTTGGGACAGGAGGCAGGGGCCGGGAAAGAGGTGAGGGAGGGTAGTTACCAGGAGGGGGAGCGGTACCCACAGGGCATGACCAGGGTGCTACGAAGGGTGGTTTTGGTGGCACCTGGTGGGAGGAAGCCAGATCTGGGAGGCTGGGTTCTAAGTGGTGCAGGATCTGCAGCGGAAAGGGAGGGTGGTGGACAGGCGAGGAGCAAGGCCAGGGAGGAGGCAGCTACAGGACAGGACCAGCAGAGCTGGGAAAGCTGCAGGCCAGGAGGCGCTGGGGCTGCCGGGGGGAGATGGACCCACTTTCAAAGTAGGCAAGAGGGAACAAGCATGGGTTGGGGTGGGCTCAGGGCAGGCGGTCTTGTATGCCCTGGAGGGACAGGTGAGAGGAGGAATATTGGCCTCTAGAGGACCCACAGGGTGGCCTGCAGCTCATCAGGAAAGCCAGGGGCAATGAGGGAGGTAAGGGACCGGCCAAGAGTCCAGGCCAGGAGAGAGCCTGGTCCTGGACTGGCTCCGCTCAGCAGAGGGGTCTAGCTCAGGCTGGAAACAAGAGGAGGAAGGGCTGACTGGCACCAGGGTGGTACTTCTCCAGTTCAGTCCAGTCTCCGCTCTGAACAGGAGATCGGAGGAAGCTCAGAAGGAGCCATCCCATGGGGCAAGCAGGAGCCACCGTGGCCCGAGAACAGAGTGAGTAACTGACCCAGCCACCTCGCTGGCACCAAGGCCCCCACATGGCGTCCAGGGTCCTGCCTGGTGGTGACAGGGAAGAATTTCCAAAGTGCCAGCCTCAACCCTGGGGTCACAGCGGGCCTAGCCAGAGCCTAGCACAGACTTACATCAGTCAGATGCTGGTAAGCACAGGAGCGAATTGTCCACCCTGCCCGGGACAAGGCTGGCCCAGATGGGTGCGGGGAGGGAACAGGTATGGGTGCCCTCGGCCCCACAAAGGACCAGGGTAGAACCAGCAACTTCCCAGGAAGGAGACTTGGGCAGGGGAAGGTTGGGATGAAGGGAAGAGGGGAGAGGGACAGCAAGGGGAATATTGGAGGCCCTCTGACACTGTGCAGTGCTCCACCATTTACATGGGGACTTCACTGTTGAATAAAACAGCCATGAGACCGCAGAGGTTGCTATTTTCACACACTGCTGTCCTGGAAGCCCCTCACCAAGTGGGGCCTCTGCCTGCAGGTGATGAACCAACGACCTGGGAAAGGTCATTCTTTCTCAAAGAGGTGCTCCCAGACCACACACCCCAAAGCCACGCTGTATCAAATGATATTCTCTTTTTCAGTGTTTCTGTCCTGTCTTTTTTTTTTTTTTTTTTCACTCTTTTTGCCCAGGTGCGATGGCATGATCTTGGCTCACCACAACCTCCGCCTCCTGGGTTCAAGTGATTCTCCTGTCTCAGCCTCCCGAGTAGCTGGGATTACAGGTGTGTGCCACCATGCCCAGCTATTTTGTGTTTTTGATAGAGACGGGGTTTCTCCGTGTTGGTCAGGTTGGTCTCGAACTCCTGACCTCAGGTGATCCACCCGCCTCAGCCTCCCCCACAGTGCTGGGATTACAGGCTTGAGCCACCATGTCTGGCTGTCCTGTCTTTCCCCTAGATTGTCATCTGGCAACTTTCTGGAAAGGGATAGAGGAGAAGGAAAATAAAACTGGCCAGGAGACAGGAGACACCACTCGCTGTTGTCAAACCCCAGCTCCCTGGGAGGCTTTGAGATGCTCCCTGACCGCAAGTGATCCACAGTGGCTCCTCCAGGACAAAGGCACCCCTGCCTCCTCCCCAGTTACTGGTCCTGGGGTGAGGGGACCCTCTCTCGGACTCCCAGCCACCCCCAGCCTTGTCTCCACCCCCAAGCAGGTTGCAAGCCCCACTCACGTTCTTGCCACGGTCCTGGCTGGGCTCCTCCGGGGCCAGCTCGCCAATAAGCAGGGGTTTCAAGAACTTGCGCACGAATTTCAGGTTAGGGTGGAAGGCATGGAAGACATCCTAGAGAGCAGAAGGCGGTGGTGAGCCTGAGACCGGACCTCTGTCTGCTCTCAGGCCCCAGGGAGGACAGTGCGCTCCAGCAGCAGCTCTGTCTGTGCAACCAGACACTGAAAGGCATCTCCTGTGATCTGACCCCAAATGCTGTCTCCGGCATTTTTCCAGGACAGAGCCCTCAGTGTCCAACGTCAGTGGCAATCACCACCTGGGCTTCTGTGCTGGCGTAGGCACGCTAAACTCTCCCAGGGGTTGTGGGTAGATGCACAGGCTGCCTTTGGGCAAGTCGGGGAATGATGCCCCTCCAGGAAGGCGCACCAGGCTGCACAAACCGCGCCATCCCCCATCTCTTGTCAGTTCCTCACACACATGTCCAGGGTTATCAGTGAAAAGAACAAGACCAAATGCTACCACGGCATTGGAAAGGTGCTGAGGAGATCACACAGACAAAAACTAAACACAGAATTATGTCAAAAGCATTCCTGAAAAAGCCTGGGAGGAGCTAGACCATTATGATCCATGTTAAGGTAGTTGGATTATACCTTGCTTTATTTTCGTTGCCTTCCAAACTCTTAACACTGCTATAACGACGCGCATTTTCATCTTTTTTCCCAATTATAAAGTAAAAACGTGCTGAGTTTTGGCAAAGTTAGAAAAAGCACAGCAGAATGAAGAGGAAAATAAATATCACCCAGAAAGTGATCACTATTACTAATATTCAGCACTTTTCCTTCCAGCTTTTTTCTATACATATGATGCATATTACATGAATTATCTCATAAAAAATCTGGCATTTCTATTAGAGATGAGCCGGCACCATGCAATAGAATGTCCCGGTGGTGAATGCTTTTTAAATCTGCATCAAATCAAGCTCCCTGACATTGGCAGGGTTGAGGAACCAGTCAAGCTGCACCATGAGAAACAATCAGAAAAATCAGCGGAGCTGGGGAGAAAAATACGGGTTTGTGAAGGAAAAAAAAAAAAGTAAGGAAAGATGGTCTAGATTAAAAGAGTCTAAAATGATATAAAAACTACAACTCTTGACCGGTTGCAGTGGCTCATGCCTGTAATCCCAGCACTTTGGGAGGCTGAGGCAGGAGGATCACTTGAGGCCAGGAGTTTAAGACCAGCCTGAGTAACATAGCGAAACCCCTGTCTCTACTAAAAATAAACAAAATTAGCCAGGTGTGGTGTCCTGCACCAATAACCCTGGTTACTCGGGAGGCTGAGGCAGGAAGATACAGTAAGCCTTGATGACACCACTGCACTTCAGCCTGAGCAACAGAGTGAGACCCTGTCTCAAAAAACAAACAGGCTGGGCACAGTGGCTCACACCTGTAATCCCAATACTTTGGGAGGCCGAGGCAGGGGGATCGCCTGAGGTTAGGAGTTTCAGATCAGCCTGGGCAACATGGTGAAATCCCGTCTTTAATAAAAATACAAAAATTAGGCAGGTACGGTGGTGCACACCTGTAGTCCCAGCTACTCAGGAGTCTGAGGCACGAGAATCCCTTGACACCAGGAGGCGGAGGTTGCAGTGAGCCAAGATTGTGCCACTGCGCTCCAGCCTGGGCCACAGAGTAAGACTCTGTCTCAAAAAACAAACAAAAAGCACCCTGCAATTCTTTAATCTGAAAAGCTCTCACTTAAAGGGGGGGAAAAAATGAGTTACACAAGGGGGATGAATGAGAAAAAGTGAACATGGACCAGATATGCGATTATATCAAGGAATTACCATTAATTTTCTGAAATGTGACAAAAGTACTGTGATTATGTCAGAGCACCTCTTTTTCTTATGAAATAATGAAGACTTTAGGGAATGCGATCACATAATCATGAAACTTCTTTTCAAAAGCAAAACTGCCCGTGTATAAAGATGAAAAATGCAAAAGTGGCAAAACGTTACAACTGGTGAATCTTGGCTGAGGATACTCAGGTGTTTGCTTATTCTTCCCACGTTTCTGGATGTTGGGAAAATTTCAAAGTCAAAAAAGGGAGGAGGTAGAGAAAGCACTGACCACTCATGGATATCTCTTCACCCCCACACTTAAAGATCTCCCAAGGGTAACTCCCAGTCTCCCATCGTCTCCTCACGGGCATCCCTGGCACCAGGTTCTTTGCTTGGTCTTTGTTCTATTTGTGTCTAGAACAGACTGACAAAGCAACACTTCGTGCAGGAGAAAGCTGGGCCCACGATTTTTTTAAAAAAAAATGTCTGCACCCCACTAGCAGACAGAAAAGGAATGGTAGCAGAGGATCAGGTCAAGTGTATTTTCAGGGAAAAGAGATGTGCTGTTTCAGGCCCTTGGGTGCAGGCAGGGAGGAGGCCCTGGGGGCAGGCAGGGAGGAGGCCTGGGTTGCAGTGGTGACCAGCTTTGCCTTCTCTGGGTGGGGTAAGCCATCCCCACCAGAGCCTCAGGCCGCCTCTGCAAAATGAACAAGTCCCTGGGAGAGGCCAGAGGAGCTGCCAAAGTCAGGGCTCAGGGCTGGGCCTGAAAAAGCCCCTTCATTGGTCCTCCTCACATCACGCCACAGCCTTTGAGAAATGAACAGGAAGTCCCTGGTAAAGCAGTTTCCTGAGAAGCAGCTGCAGTGGCTGATAACTAATGGATTCCTCTTGTTTCATTGAGAGGTAAGGTTCAGTGGCTTGCAAATGCATTCATCTCTGCTACTGCTGCCTCACGCCGCAACCCCTGCGGTCCAGGTTCCGGCTCCAAGGGGAGCAGATGGATGACAGAGCCCTTCCTTGCTCCTCAGCCATTTCCAGAGGGCCCTCAGGCAGCCTCACCTCCCTGAGGCCAAGGGTAACCCCCATGCACCAGGCAGGGAACCAGGAGTGTTATTCATGTTACTCCCTTAAGCCTCAAAGCCTAGCTTTTGAGAGGAAGACGGGGGAGCGCAGGAAGCAAAGTCTTGGGCTCCAAGTGGCAGAGCCAGGATCAAATCCAGGCCCATCTGCCTCTAGCGACTTCTTTCTCATGTGTCACACGCTTCCTGCCGTTTCAGAAAAACAAGCATTCTGCTGGATTGGCTCCTCGTCTGCGGTCAATCTGGCAGATCTCCAGGCAGGCCTGGTATGGACCACCCTTGAACATGCCACACTCCATTCCACTCCAGGGCCACCTCCATTCACAACTCAGCCTCAACATCACCTCCCAGAGGCTTTTCCCAACATCACATCTGAAAGAGCTCTGCCAGCCCTGGGTCTTCCCTGGGTCATTGCCCTGTTAGATTTTCTTCATGGCAGTCATGAAGGTTCATCATCAGACCGAGTGACATACCCACTTGTTTATGGCCTGTGTCCCCCACTGAAACATAAGCCCCCTTGGGAAGGCCTATACCTGTCCTGTTCGCTGCAATAACCCCAGTACCGGCAACGGGACCAATTAAGGTGGCTCACAAGGGAACGAAGGGACCCAGGACCCCACAGCTGCACACACTCTGAGCTCATCCTTTTCCACTGTGCGGTCATGATCAGACACTTGGCCTCTTCCACATTTCACACAACTTGACTTCTGCCTCTGGAACACCAAAAGCCTTCTCCAGTATCCCCACGCCAGTGGCTGCTACAGCTGCCACCTGCTGAGGTGACATAAACATGCCACATAGCCACAGGAATGGTTTGCATATATCAGCCATGGATCTTTACCAAACTTGGTGAGGCAGGTCCTTTTTTAGAGATGAGAAACAAGGCGTAGGTTGGCAGAGCCACCTGCCCACCATCACACTCGGGGATGAAAGTTTGAGTCACGCGTGGCTACCTTGAGCATTGCCCGCTGTTCATGCAAAGGCTTCCTTCAACATGAGCGTCCTCCTCCTTGGGAATTGATCATTTTTGTGTATGTCTTGCCATAAATGTGTCTCACACACTGGCAGAAGCTTCCCAGCCTCTGCCGGGTTACAGAAATGTCTGGCAGGTAGCAGGCAGACCAGGATTCAAGGCAAGGCAGGGCCAACCCAAACACTGTCTTTGGAACAAGAATTGGAACCAGGCTCTCTCCTTGCCTAACAGGCGAGAAGCCAGAGACTTTCCAGGAAGAGGACCTGGGACATGGGGAAGAGAAAAGAGAGGCCAACAGGTGGAGAAAGCAGGGCTGCACCCGCGCTAGCAGGGCAGGTGTGTGGGGGGTGGGGAGCTCAGAACACCCAGATTCCAAAGCGCATGTCACATTTCGCTCTTTGCCAGTTCCTGCTTCTGTCATTGCCCAGCTCTGATGCCAGTCGACTTCTCCACAGGGACATTTTCCCTGCCCCTGTCCCACTCCAGGTACAACTCACAATGGCTCGCCATGCACTGAGCACCTGGTGCCAGAATGTGTTTATGGCTGTGCCCATGTCCTCTGCAGAGCAAGGCTAATCTCTAATTGAATGTTGCACAACCCAGCACTTCACCCAAGACTTGGGAAGTGCAGGACGGGCAAGCTCAGGGCATACAGTGCGGCAGGCAGCAGCCCCAGGAATCAGAACTCTATGAAACAAGCGCTCTGAGAGTGCGGAGATACATGGGCAGGACTCTGGCGTTCTCCAGTGGAAGTGAAGAGCAAAACAGGGATGCTGACTTCCTTTCTGCAGCAGGGAGAGGCAGGCAGGGCGAGAAGCCCCTATGCTATATCCCCTCCAAGGAAAGAAGCAATGGAGGCTGGTGGGGCAGTGCTCCGTGGCCAAAGAGCCCCGCAGTGAGAGCCTCCCCCATAACACAGGGTCCATACACTCCCCTAAAGGTGGAAAGGTGGTGCTGCACAGGAGATAGGCCCCTGCAAAGGCAACCTGGGCATGAAGGAATCAATACCAGTCGCCACTTTCATCTCAGAACTGGGGATGCTGAGGCTGCAGCCACAGGAATTGCACGGCTCCCACCCAGATCTCAGCTGGGGAGATGGAGCTGCCTTCCAGGCCTGGGAATTCATAAAGCTGGGGCTGGAACCCAGGTCCCCTGCCTCTAAATACCACGACCCTCCTGCCCTGTCCAAAGGAGGCCAGAGTTCCACTTTTGATCTGTTGCCTTTTCACAAGAACAACATAGGAGCAGGTTGAAAGGTGGAACAAACCTCTGGTCTCTTCTCACTTTCCCTTGATTCTGAGAGGTCACTAAGGCAGAACGGGCAGCAGCAGTTGCTGAGACAAGGGCTGGGGTTGGGGTGCTGATGTCTAGAGGCAGAGGGTCCAGATCCAAGCCCCAGCTGGAGAGAGAGTGAGGGGAGCACCTCCTGCAGCTTCAGGTCTCTGTCTGTGAATAATTCATCGTTGTGACCCAGAGCAGCTCAGAGCCATGGAGACACTCAATGAATGTTTGATGAATTGTTGCTGAAGAGGAGCAGTTCCACAGGGATGGGACTGCTGTAAAAAGAGCAGACACACTTTTAGGGCATGGGTGAGGGTTCCTTTTGCCCACAGCAAGGAAAAGACGAGAGAAGCACCGCAGGACCAAAGGGAAGAGATCAGAGGTGGAAACAGGAAGAGAAGGAAGGTGAGCTGGGAGGGCACGAGGTCAGATCCTGAGTTTAGGTCTGAGTGCTGCCCTTGAGCCAGCTTGATGCGTCAGAGCAATGAGCGAAGCCGACGGGGCTGATCCAAGCACGAAGTGAAGTGATACATATGAAGGTGCTTTGTGAGCTGCAAAAATCAAGCAACTTTTATTATTAGAGGTAAGGCCAGGGTTCAACTTCTGTGGAAAGACCACATAACAGTTGCCCCATTCTTCTGGGGATGCAGGTCCTGACTACCTGGGTATTTTCCTCCTCAGAAAAAAGAAAATGCCCTATTAAGACGCCTGATAGGCCAGGTGTGGTGGCTCACGCCTGTAATCCAAGCACTTTGGAGGCCAAGGAGGACGGATCACCTGAGGTCGGGAGTTCAAGACCAGCCTCATCAACATGGTGAAACCCCCGTCTTTAAAAAAGAAAATAGAAAAAGCATTAAGTTTTTAAAATTTTTTATAATTTTAATAAAAATTAAAAAAAGAAAGACACCTGATAGTCCCAAGAATGGCTTCCTTGACTTTCAACCTGTTTTTAGCCTTGCGTTTGGGAGACTGCAGTGACGGGCTTAGAACATTGCCTGAGAATGTTCCAGGGAATCCAGCCTCTGTCTTTGGATCAGTCTCTCTCCAGACTGTGCCTGGTCCATAAGTTCTCACTCCCCATGCTCTTGGGGAGAAACTGTCTCCCCAAAGGGCAAAGCAAAGCCCCTTGCTCAATAACCTAGGCAAATGTCACTGGATTCCAGTAGCCTGTTCCTGCCTGTCTCTTTAGGTCCTCTTCCCACACGCCCCACCCACCCCATGCCGCTCAAGGCCTTTTTCCAACCTGGTCCTGGACACTTAAAAAAAACAAACAAACAAGGGGCGCGGTGGCTCAAGCCTGTAATCCCAGCACTTTGGGAGGCTGAGGCGGGTGGATCACGAGGTCAAGAGATCGAGACCATCCTGGTCAACATGGTGAAACCCTGTCTCTACTAAAAATACAAAACATTAGCTGGGCATGGTGGCGCGTGCCTGTAATCCCAGCTATTCAGGAGGCTGAGGCAGGAGAATTGCCTGACCCCAGGAGGCGGAGGTTGCGGTGAGCCGAGATCGCGCCATTGCACTCCAGCCTGGGTGAAAAGAGTGAAACTCCGTCTCAAAAAAAAAAAAAAAAAAAAAAAAAAAGAAAAAAAAAGAGAACCCAGCTGCTCACTCCACCATCATTCAACTGTATCTCCAGTTCGTGTATTTCATGCCCCAAACTTTAGAAGACAGGAAGCTTTGGGGACCGGGATTGGTTTTTTTGGTTTTTTTTTTTGAGATGAAGTTTTCGCTCTTGTTACCCAGGCTGGAGTGCAATGGCGCGGTCTCGGCTCACTGCAACCTCCGCCTCCTGGGTTCAGGCAATTCTCCTGCCTCAGCCTCCTGAGTAGCTGGGATTACAGGCACGTGCCACCATGCCCAGCTAATTTTTTGTATTTTTAGTAGAGATGGGGTTTCACCATGTTGACCTGGATGGTCTCGATCTCTTGACCTCGTGATCCACCCACCTCAGCCTCCCAAAGTGCTGGGATTACAGGCTTGAGCCACCGCGCCCGGCGACCGGGATTGTTTTTACATCTTGCAACACCAAATAAAGCTAGCATAGATTTAAATTTTTTCTTCCAAATTCCTCTTTGCATACTTTCCATTCTAGCGGTTTCATAATCCTCGTTCTTATTCCCGTTTGCCTGATAACACCCCACTGAATTCATCTAGTGCTTACGGTTGCTTCAGTGCCTTGCCACAAATTGGTCTGGTTGAAACAGGTACAGGTGTACCTTATAGATGAGGAGAGGGGGCTCAGTCAAGTGACAACACTCAGTGGATGAGCCCAGTAATGACATCTTCTTTCTTCAATTTCAGGTCTGTTTGCAGCCTAGGTTGGCTCCCACCCTAGCTTCTGAGAGTAACAAAGCAACCAACATCCAAGATGCCAGATGTATAGTCCATGAGAGTGATACAGAAATGCTGGAGCTAGGCCAGAAATGAAGAGACTGTTACATTTTTATGAGACAGAGCCGAGATCAGGGAAGAGTAAGGCATCCTAGTTCTCTGCCGGGAGAGATGTGAGCACTGATTTTTGGAGGGAATTCAAGTGTTAAGGTCAGGTAAGCACCGAGAAACATCCAGAACAAGGATGAAATATCAATCTGATATGGTAATTAAGCCGAAAAGGTTGCAGCAATCGTCAGACTGAGCGTTCACGTAAGAAAATATGTTTAACAAGATGGAATAATCAGATCAAATCCATCAGATTTGACCTCTCCTTCTGGGAAACTTTTTGGCGGGGGCCTGGACAGGGCAGAAACCTTCTACAATTTACCTGTGAAATCAGAAACAAACCAGCCCAAATCCAGCAACATATAGTGGGAAGACCCCTCCCCGCCCCAGGATCCAGAAGGTCTTTTACTTAGGAATTACCTTTACCCAACCTCCTCACTGGGTTGTGGAAAGGTCCAGGTGAGATAGCGCTGAAGGTATGTGAAACATACCCACCTAAGTTCTAAATAGCATCACGAACCCACCCACCGCCCCCCCCCTACCCCCCCACTCCCCCCCCCCCGCCCCCCGCTTAAGCAATGTCCACAAGCCGGTAAAACAGGATGGGACTGAAAGCTGGCTTTCCCAATCTTAAATAATCTCTGGTCCTGCTCCGACACGCCACCTGTCCACTGACCAGCTTGGGTTATGGAGGCCTGGTCTGGCCTCCCCCTAGACCGGTCTCCATGAGAAGCAAGAGGCCGGGAAGTCAAGGTCCGGGGCCTACACAGCTTGGAGGCAAACGCCCACAAACAGACCCGCATCCTAGACGTCGGGTGGGACGATCTATGCCCAGTCTATCCCTCCTTTTAGCCTCTCCCTTCCCAATTTCACCTTCCCCAATGTCTCGATCCCAACAGACCTTTTTACTACTCATCCAATTCACTACCACCAAGAGCCACCCTTTCTTCCCTCCTTGACTCTGTTCTTTTCCCTCTAGCCCATTCGAATCCATGGGGTACCAGCTGAACCTTTGAAGAAACGCATGGATTTCGGACAGGGGGGCAGGGTGCGGGTAGGCGTGCGGTGTAATGACTGAGCCACGCATTTGGGGTGGGTAAGGTGAGCGGCCCTGGCTTCAGAGAGGCCCATTACCTTTAGGAGTGCGAGATGAGGAAAGGGCGTTCTTGGCAGGATTTAAAAACAGAGGGCCATTGAGTTGAACGCCCGAGAGTAACCTCAGTGCAGATGGACCTGTTGCCCAGCCCGCCTAGTGCTGCTAAATCCACCGGCTCAAGGCCTTACTCGACCTGGGCTTTGCAAACTCCAGCCCGTTCTCCTTCCACCAATCCCCGACGCTGGTCTCCAAGAAGGCCGACCCGAGCTTAGGGTGAGTCTAGATAATCCCTGGAGCGTGGGAACCCGAGCTACCGGGCGGTTTTTCCCAGGTGGCCATTGCGGGCCTTCTTAGACAAGAGTCCCAGCAGGAGCGAGTCCCAGCTGGGCTTTCCTTCTCTGCCACCTAGTCTGGATGGAGAGCGGGAGACAAGCACCGAGTCCCACACCGGGCTGCCTGCGCTCCCGCTCCTTTCTGCGGCCCTCAGGGGCGGCCATCTTCCACACTGGGGGCGCCAAAGCCATCAGGCCCGAGCGCCCCCCTCGGGGAGTCCCTGGCTCCGGGCGAACCCCGCGGGAGGGGCGGACGCGTGGGTCCCGGCGCGCGCGGTAGACGCTGCCTAGTTCTCCACTGCTGGGACCTTCACCGCAGCGCTGCCTCCCGGGGTCCCAGATCCGGTCTCCACCCCAGTTGGCCTAGAGGAGGAGGAGGAGGATTGGGGCGGGGGTACCAGTGCAATAGATGCACTTTCCTTCCCTACAGGACGTCCCAAGCTCCATTCAGCGCCGGAGGTCTGTTTGGCGGCCGGGGAGCCAGGGCTCCTGACTCCGCCTGCAGCAGAGAAGGGCGGCTGGGGCGCCCTCAGACCCTTACCGTTGCATCTTCTCCAGCGTAGTGCCCGATGACCCTTTGGCCCCCCGGGTGCCGGTGGGACCATTCGGTGATGTTGTAAACCTTGCGGTCAATGACCAGCCACTTGTCGGTGCGCAGGTTATGCTTCTGAATCTCCTCCCAGCTGAAGGTGGGCATCGTCGCCTCGCGCTCGGCGACCCCCTCGCCCTGGTTCCCCCCCTTCCCCATGCTGCCTGAGGATCGTGACGCCCCGCGCCCTGCGGCCTCCCCGCGCCGGCTGCTCGCAGCACAGACAGCTGTCTCCCGGCCGCTGTGTGCAGCCCAGGCCCTCTTCGCTTTCGGCTTTTGTCTTCTGCTACTCCTCCTCCCACCGCGCCCCCTCCCCCAGCCTCCTCGCCCGTGCCTGGGAGAGTCCCTGCCTTGTCGGCGGAGGATCCCTGGCTTCCCAGTGCCCCCAAGCGGTCCCCTTCCTCCGCCCCTCCCTCAGCCCGCCCGCTGTGGACTTTTGCCTCCAGTAAAAACTCCCCGGGAGCTCAGGGCTTCGACACCTCCTCCGCCCTCCCCTCCGGCTCCCCCCGCCCCGGGTTCCTCATCCTCCCGCGTTCCCCGCTGCCCGGGTTTCCACAGTGATCAGCAGAGCGCCTGCACCAATCGGGTCGCGTCGCCCCGCCTGCCATTGGCCCAGGAGGATCTTTCGAAGGCCAGCGGGCTGGAGCGGCGGGTCCCCGGCTCCCCCGCCCTCCCGCGTGGAGTCGAGCCCTGCTGCGAGACCGGCTACGTGTCGGACCTCCTCCCTCCCCCACGCTCCGGCCCCGGGCGCCAGAGGAGATCCCAAAGGAGAGCCGGGTGGGGGCGGCGATTGGGCTCCGCGAGCCCCCGGGCGCGTGCGCGCACGCCCGGCGCTCTGGGGGTTTGCACCTGATGCCCACACAAAGCGGGCGCGGTCACCCCGGTGCCAGCAAGCGGCCGGGCGGGCTGGGGGACGCGAGCTTCGGGTCCAGACACACAACTCCAGGACCAGCTTGGCTAGGTGACGCCCTTCCTTGGCGCGCGCCAGTCGAGACTCCAGTATCCCACATTGTCGGCGCCATCCACATTCTGGCGCCCTCCGGCAACCTCCCTGGAGACACGAGCTAGCCTTCGGTTAGCGGGCTTTGAACCTTCTAATCAAACAATCTTAGAAAAGAATTGCGGAACCTCTGCTCCGCTTTCTGGGCTGGGCGCCATGGCTTCGGTGAGGGGGAAGGGAGGGTAAAAAAAAAAAAAAAAAGGAAGGGGGCGACAAGGAACTGGCGCAGTCCTTGCCCTGGTCTCAGTAAGCTCAGTCTCGGTGGGAGACGTGGAAGCAGACACACCATTGGGCAGTAATGTTGTACAGACTCCAGGAAATGAAGATTGCAGTATCAAAGGGATGGGGGAAGGTTAGGTTTTTTAGGCGTGGCGTGAGGCAGGCCCCCCCAGACCCCAGCTGGATGGGGCGACTTAGTGGCCGGCGCCCTGGGGAAATAGGCGTGGCTGCAACCGGAGGGCTGACGGGACACGTGGGAAGTAAGGATGAACAGAGCGGGTGGGGTGCCGGAGCTTGGGAGTCATTAGAGGAGTTATAGGGCCCTGGGATTTCAATGGGATTTACAGGACAGTGTGTGCTAGCATATCCTAATCACTAGATTCTCACCACAGGCTGGGAGGCAAATGGGACCCGTTTTATTACATCTCACTTGAAAACGGAGAGGCTGAGATTAAGAGGTGGTCAAACGGGCCCCCTCCAGACATCACATGGAGGCAGGGGTGGTGGGGAGATCACTCTGGCCAACTGGTGGGGTTGTACCGGGGGGCCAGATGGGGTCACTTTCCCGACATTCCCACAGTCCCCAACCTCCCCCACAGCCATTCCTGCTGGTGTCAGCCCTCAGCATCCTTCATTCACTCCACAAACTGCAGACAGAAAGACAGCAGGGCCTCTCTGCCTTTGAGTGGAAACATACATCCCAAACAGAAGCCTCCCGTACAAGATAAGAGAGAATGAAGCAAGACCCCCGGAGAGTACGATGACCTTGATGCCTGTCAAAGGTTGACTCAAATAAAACCAAGAGCATTATTTTTTTCAAAGATGAATGAACACACCATACAGATAACTTTAATGAACACTTGTAAAAGGCATGGAGCTCAGAGCAGCGAGTGATATCTGAAAGGGAGAACCAGGGAGTATCTCAGAAGGGAGCCTTTGAAGGTTCAGGCCCTAAAAGGCAGCATGTATGGTTGGCCTGTGTGGGGTGGCTGAGAAGTGTGGACTGGCCAGGGCATGGGGTCCCCAGCGGGTCCCAGCAGAGCACTAGCCAGGGTAGGTCCTGAAAAAAACATAAAAACATGTGTTGAAGACACAAATGGATGAATGCACTTCAAGGAAGGACTCCAGTGAGGCCAGCAGTAGACGGGGCTCGATTTGAGAAAAGCCCGAGCTGCCTCTGTAAGCGGGGAGAATGGAGGACTTGACTGTGATGGAGGCTCGGACATCTGTAAAGCAGGTGTGCTATGATCAGATCCATGGTGTAGAAAGAACTCCGGAGGCCGGGGCTGGGATGCAGGGGAGGAATCTGGGGAACTGCAATGAGTTCAAAGATGAGGGCAGTGCTTGAGGAGAAGGGAGGGGAGGCCTGAATTAAGAGAGAACTTTAGGGGGCTGACCCCACACTGGGCACTGCCGTGTGCCTCCCTGCCCTCTAAGTTTTAAATTTTTTGTACATACGGCGTCTGGCTCTACTGCCCAAGCTGGTCTTGAGCTCCTGCTTCTGTCTTATCTCTTGCTCTCTCTACTTGGAGAGACTGATGAGACTGTTTTCCTGGAGAAAACCCTATCGTGTCCATCCACCCCAAAGCCACTTAGGAAAAGGGTGATCTCAGGGGGGAACAAGTTTCCCATGGCTTCCTCCTGCCCCACAGAATCCCCCAAAAGCAGCACCAAGGACTGCAGCTTCCTGGGGACCTTTGCCAGGACCTTGTTGTGATCATTGTACTGTACTTGATCAGGGACAAAAGAGACCGGCCTGGGTGGCTTGGAGCCCAGACTCTCAGGCAGCCAAGTGGGTAAAAGGCTGGGCCGGGTGGAGAGGTGCTTTGGAAGACGGGGCCTGGAGGGCTGGAACCCATGCCACCCATTCAGCCCAATCCCCACTGAATGAGTGAGGGAGGCTTTCCATCTTGTCCTCACAAGGAGTCTGAGGTCTGCTGGAAGACTCGCAGGGTCTTCGGAGCAGAGACTGGCTAATCAGAGGGAGAGTGAAAGTGAAAGGCATCCTTCAGCCATCCAGCAGCCAGCCGGGCCTGCGACACTGACAGGAGCACCTGGCAGGCAAAGGACCAACAGAATGCCTCTCCTGGCCTCTTCCATCTCTTCCTTTCCTTGGTTGATAAGTAATCTTTATCAACCAATCTTTTTTTTTCTTTTTAATTTTTTTTTTTTTTTTAAATAAAGATGGGGTTTCACCCTGATGGGCAGGCTGGTCTTGACCTCCTGACCTCAGGTGATCCACCCACCTCAGCCTCCCAAAGTGCTAGGATTATAGGCGTGAGCCACCGCACCCAGCCTATCAACCAATCTTTAAAACATCTAAGTTGCGTCTTTCTCCAGCCATCATCCCTAGTTTTCACGGTCCATTCATTGTCAAATTTTGTGAAAATTTCTCTCTCTGGGTCCATTTTTTTTCCTTCCTTCCTTCCTTCCTTCCTTCCTTCCTTCCTTCCTTCCTTCCTCCCTCCCTTCCTTTTCAAGGCAGGATCTTGCTCTGTCACCCAGGGTGAGTGCAGTAGCACAATCACGGTTCACTGTAGCCTCAACTCCCCAGGCTCAAGCCATCCTCCCACCTCAGCTTCCCTAGTAGCTGGGACTACAGGCATGCACCATCATACCTGGCTAATTTTCTACGTTTTTGTAGAGATGGGGGTCTCACTATGTTGCCCAGGCTGGAATTGAACTTCCGGACTCAAGCCTTCAACCTTGGCCTCCCAAAGTGTTGGGATTACAGGTGTGATCCACTGTGCCTGGCCTCTGGGCCTACTTTCTGTCTCAACCATTTAACAGATCATTGCAATCTTCTCTGATGCTAATAGTAAAGATGATGGTCCTTCTGACTGGCTTATCAATCTAGGTGTGTGAAGGACTTTCAAATAATGGACAAAAGTATTTGCATGCTATCTGTGGCTGAGGAAGCATTCAGTAGGTGGTGATTCTTTTTTTTTTTCTTTTTTTTTTTTTTTAATCTTTTTATTTTTAAGATGGTGTTTCACCATGTTGGTCAGGATGGTCTTGAACTCCTGACTTCAGGTGATGTGCCCACCTTGGCCTCCAAAGTGCTTGGATTACAGGCATGACCCACCACGCCCGGCCGGTGGTGATTCTTTTTTTTTTTTTTTGAGACGGAGTTTCGCTCTTGTTACCCAGGCTAGAGTGCAATGGGGCAATCTCGGCTCACCGCCACCTCCGCCTCCTGGGTTCAGGCAATTCTCCTGCCTCAGCCTCCTGAGTAGCTGGGATTACAGGCACGCGCCACCATGCCCAGCTAATTTTTTGTACTTTTAATAGAGATGGGGTTTCACTATGTTGACCAGGATGGTCTCCATCTCTTGACCTCGTGATCCACCCGCCTCAGCCTCCCAAAGTGCTGGGATTACAGGCTTGAGCCACCGCGCCCGGCTGCCGGTGGTGATTCTTATTCTTCTTCCTCTTAGCCTCATCCTCATGGCAAGGCATAAGGTAGGTATTATTACTCTGTCTTTCCAGATGAAGACACTGGCACTCGTGGAGATAAGTCTGGCCCCTCCATCTGCCCATCATGGATTGAGTCTTGGAATGCAAACCCCAGACCCTGAAGGCAGCCCTCTTGGCCTGCTCCCATCAAGCCTCCTGGAACCCTCTCTGAAAGGTCAGCAAGTCCAGCTGTGCCTTCTCAGACCTCTTCAAGGCATCCACCCACCTGACGTCCTGAAATGCCATGCTTTCGGATTCTCTGACAATGCACAGTGCCCAGTCTGCTGCTGGGCCACCCTCTTCCTGCCTCCTCCACTTGGTTCTTTTCCTCTGCCTCCTCCCCTCCAAATGCTCTGGGCCCTTAGGGGAGATGACTGCATCTGGGATGATGCAGCTCAAGTGGACATCCACAGCCCTTTCCCAGAGCCAGAGTACATTTCCAGTCAGCTCTTGCACATGCAAAACTGAGCCTCCTGCTAGCAGCTCGAAGACAACACAGCGTCTCGGGGCAAGGGAGCGGTCACACCAGATGTGCCCTTGGACCTATCCAGGTCTAACCCTCACTGTTTCTGGCCCCAAACTGACATCATCATCATCCCTTCCAAAAATCAGCCCTTCCTTTTAACTCCTTCATTTCTATTCCCAGTACCACTGTTCCTCCTGTGACTTGGTCTCAGAATTCCAGAATGTCTTTTGCTGCTTCTTACCTCCCGCCTCCCACCCTTGAAAAAACATTGTCATGTTCAGCAGATTGTACCCCCAATGGTGTTTTCTTCTGCCTCTGCTGCCACCTGCGCTGGCAGAGGCTCCCTGACAGCCAGTGATTGCACCCACAGCTACAGGGTCATCTTACTGAGGCCAGAGCTCACTGCCCCCAAATTTTCATTGGTTCCTTGTGGCCTAGAGACTCACTCGGGATGGGGGAGGAAGGAAAACGCAGTGGAGGAGAGCCGAGGAAGCAGCGGCACCATTTCTGCCCCTCCCTGCTGGCTCCTAAAGGCCCCTTGGGGAAAGAGCCCTGGAATAGAAACCCAAAGACATAAACTCTAGTCCTGGCTCTGCAGCCACCCAGCTTTGAAATCAGTTTCGTGTCCGGTCAAATCAGATGATTAGATTAGATGCTAAGTTGCGGCCAGCTCCAACATCATAAATATGTGCAGATGTCGTATGTATAGATAGGTATGGGCATCATTTAACTTGCATCATACCAATTTTAAAAGTGCTTTTTCTATCAGTTATTTCAAATGATTGTCACAACAGCCCTTTGAGGCAAGCAGGATGTGTATGTATCGCTTTTTTACAAATGGGGAAACTGAGCATCGAACAGGTTAAATGAGTAGCCGGAAGTAACCTTAGTTAGAGAACAGAGTATACTTTGGAATCAGACCTAAAAAGTCAAACTCCAATGACTTAACTTTGCAGAGCTTCAATTTCCCCGATATAAGATGAGGCTCATCAAGTAGTGCCTACTTCTCCTGTGTTGCCTCCTTTGGGTCACACCACGTTTGGGCACCAGCAGTGAGTCAGCCGTGCCGCAAATCAAAGGCTGGGAGGTGGGGGCTGGATGCTACCTTGCTAAGACCCTGAGAGGGCCTCTCAACCTGAGACCCTCAACCCAAGAGGGACTCTCAACACTACCTCAAGCAAATCACGGCCACCTGATGCTGTGTCTCTCGAAAAACACTAAGGTGAGAGGAAGGGACCCAGATACAGCAAAGGGGGATCACAGCGGGATCCCCCAGGATCTGGACTTTGAGACCCTTTGGAGCTCTTTGACCCAGTAAGCCTCCCCTCAAATGCTCAAATTTGCTTGTGGTGTTGGATCAGGTCTTATCGTGCATATTTGTCTTGGCTGTTATCACTAAGGCACTGACCTCAGCTCTGAGAGAGGACAGGTGTTTTCGGAGTCAAGTCGGCGTATGGCCAACTTTAAGAGGCTGGGGAGGGCCAGAGGAGGCACTACCGAGGTAAGAGAGCCTGTGGCAGCCACGGGGGCAGCACTGAAGCAGAGGAGGAGTATGGTCGAGGTGCTGGCCGGGCAGAAGCCCTCAGAAATACACAGTCGGAGGCACGGGCCAGGAGGCCACAAGGTAGGAGTGCTCTACCTCGGGGCAGAGAGCAGCCTGGAAACTCTCTGACTTGACCTTAAGTCAAGGAAACTGAAGCCCAGAGATTGGCTTATCCAAAGTCACACAGTGGGAAATCTGAGAGGTTTCCGATTTCTAAGACTAGGATGATCTAAGCATCTGGATCCACCCTCTCACCGAAAACACATAAAAATCCTCAATAAAATATATAAAGCATCACTGAAATGCAGCAGTCATGAATTGCTTCATCTGTGCAAAGGTTTATCAGATTTGGTTGACCTGTCCCTGTGCTAATGAGCAGTATCCCTCACCTTTGGGTCTTGTCCCCAGGGGCGATGACACCCTACCCTAACACCACCACTTAATGTCATCTCCATCTGAAGGCCAAATGGAGCAGGGGCACCCAGATGACAGCACACTGAAGTAAGAAGGTCGCCGCGTGGGGACGGGGTAGGCTCAAGTTCACTGCCCTCGTTTGCCCCCTTGGCTCTTTTCTTTCTTGTAAATAAAATGGTTTTGAGTAGATAGCCTCTTAATTCCTCTCTCATCTGTGATTCTGCTTTCTCCAAGGGTGGTAGGTTGCTTCAAGCTCAAGGCTTAGGCAGTCAGTGTGCGCTCCAGTGCTGGCTTCTGGAAGGAACCTCCTGCAGTCCGGAGGTCTCTGAGTCATCTGGGAATGCTGTCTGGACGGGTACCGGCAGACTGGCAAACACTAGAGAGCTTCCTGCCTGCAGTATTCTGTCCCAGAGTAAAAGACGCTTCTGGTCTCATCTCTCCTCACCTCCTGTCCCTGGCCCTGACCCCAGGTGTGGTGCAGGGAGGGTCCTCCTTATCCATCTCTGCCTTTGCTCTAAGCCCTCAGTGTCAAACCTACAACTCTCACACCCTCAAAAAGATTCCCAGATCTGCCAGGTCAACTCCTCCCGCTAATTGTCTCGAAGTGTATTTCCCCCCGCCAGCCCTAGGCACTGCCCAGGTCCAACCAGCTGCATGTTCCTGCCAGAGTTCTGCACCCAGAATTGAAGAACCTTGGTGGTCTGGCACCTACCTCACTTTCCTGGCTCTTTCTTTCCTCCAGTCATCCTTCCCTCCGGCCATGCAGGGTGGCTCACTGTTTCCCACGCATGGCCATGGTCTGCCAGTCCTCCTGGCTCTTGGTCCATGCTCATCTCCTGGCCGGAGTGCCCTTCCCCACCTTGGCTGCCTGCAACTCCTACTCCACCTTAAGATCCAGCTGGTGATTGGCCTCCACTGTGGCCAAGTCAAAACACTTTTTTTTTTGAGATGGAGTCTCATTCTGTTGCCCAGGCTGCAGTGCCGTGGTGTGACCTCGGTTCACTGCAACCTCCACCTCCTGGGTTCAAGCAATTCTTCTGCCTCAGCCTCCTAAGCAGCTGGGATTACAGGTACACACCACCATGCCAGGCTAATTTTTGTATTTTTGGTAGAGACAGGGTTTCACCATGTTGGTCAGGCTGGTCTCGAACTCTTGACCTGGTGATCCACCCGCCTCAGCCTCCCAAAGTGCCGGGATTACAGGTATGAGCCACGGCGCCCAGCCGCACTTCTTCTATACGTGGCATAGAATTACGTGTGCCTCTCCCTCCACCAGCCAGCTGGTAAGTTTCCTGTGAGAAGAGGCTGAGTCTGATCAGCGTGGAGTCCTTGGTGTGGGCCACGTGCTGGATGCACATTAAACATTTGTGGAATTCAACTCCAGAGAGAGCTCTGGGGAAAGTCTGAGCAAGGGGCCTCACACCTGAGCAGTGGATGCATCCTGCATTGTGACTCTGTGGCTGGGCTGAGCTTCCGTGCTCTGGGAGTAACCATGGTGCAGCGGTGTAGTGGAAAGTCATGCCCTTGGGTTAAAAGAGCCCCCTCCAACCACCCCACATCACATTCCAGCTTTGTCTCTCAACTGCTTACTGCATGCCCTGGGACAAGTCACTTCATTCATTCATTGGTATATTTGTTCAGCATTTAATGGGCATTGTGGTGGCTTTGTAGTGTCAACTTAGCTAAGCTGAACTACATTGCCCAGAATTCCTTTGCCTAGAGGGTTGTGGGTTGGCGGAGGGGTGAGGAAGAGAAATGTTCACAAGATTTGGAAAGTGGAAGGACAGCACAGCTGTTTTTGCTGTGCTCTGAAGCTGTGCAGGGCAGGTGCCCAGCACCTCCCCTAAGCTGTTGCTGAATGCTGGCTTATTGTGTTGACCCGGAGCAGCTGCAGGCCCACAGGTCATCCAGCTCCTGGATGAGGTGTGCGACTCTGGAACGAAGATGCCCAGTTTGTCCCTCGGGGCCCTGGCATCATGGAGACTGCAGGTGGTGAAAACCAGATACCATTCCAGTTTGTTGTTTATCTTTCCCACTTCACATCCAGCCTCTCTCCCTGAGCTGGCCCAGCTAACCTCAGGCCCAGCAGAGACACAGAGATAACCCCTTACACAGACCAACCAACCATCTCCCACCATCGAGGAGTTCTGACCCCTAGAGAAACCCCTTATTCTCTATGGCTCACTGGAGCTCGGCTTCTGATGGATCAGATGGATCCTCTGTAACAGGCACCCTCCTCGTCCATGGAGATGGGAAAATAAGCAAGGTGTCACCCTGCTGGGGCTCAGGTTTCTGTTTTACCAGGAGGGTGGAGGGGCGACTGGATGATGCGTAAGGTTCACAACTGCTCTGTCAAGGGTGTGATTGGACAAGCCCCCAAGTGCAAGGCACATGGAGCCACTGTCTGCACACCCATGGCTCAGGAAACCGCTGCTCCTGGGACAGGACAGCAAGAGTCAAGAAGCCACCCAGAGTCCGGGTGCGGCGGCTCACACCTGTGATCCCAGCACTTTTGGAAGCTGAGGTGGGTAGATCACCTGAGGTCAGGAGTTCCAGACCAGCCTGACCAACATGGTGAAACCCTATCTGTACTACAAATACAAAATTTAGCTAGGTGTGGCAGCAGGCGCCTGTAATCCCGACTACTCAGGAGGCTGAGGCAGGAGAATCACCTGAACCTGGGAGGCAAAGGTTGCAGTGAGATCACACCACTTCACCTGCACTCCAGCCTGGGCAGCAAAGTGAGATTCCATCTCAAAAAAAAAAAAAAAAAAAAAAGCCACCAGGAGCCAGGCTTTGATGACCTTGCAGCTGTGTCTGCCCCAGGACTAAAGAGAGACCTTTGGGCTCTGACCACCAGTTAGTTTAGCCAAACAACCACTTGCTATTTTTCTTTCCCTTAATCCTGAGATCAAAGACCTTCCATGCTCTGTGCAGGAAGCAGGAGGTTTGCAATCTCTATACTGTGCTTTTTAAAACTCTATCAGTAGGGAAAGAATAGCTTATTTTAAAAAAATCCAATCTGTCACAGACAGACACTTTCTTAAAACACAACAGAAATGAATCATTAGAAAAGTAAAATGGAAAAAAAAAATACCTGAACCCAGATTTTTTTTTCAGACAGAGTTTTGCTCTTGTTGCCCAGGCTGGAGTGCAATGGTTCGATCTCAGCTCACTGCAACCTCCACCTCCCAGGTTCAAGCGATACTCCCGCCTCAGCCTCCCAAGTAGCTGGGATTACAGGCATATGCCACCAAGCCCAGCTAATTTTGTATTTTTAGTAGAGGCAGGATTTCAGCATGTTGGCTAGGCTGATCTTGAACTCCTAACCTCAGGCCTCCCAAAGTGCACACCGCTGGCTTGGGAAACCACTATTCCTGGCACAGAACACAAAGAGTCAAGAAGTCAAGAAGACACCTGGAGGCCAGGCACGGTGACTGACACCTGTAATCTCAGCACTTTGGGAGGCCGAGGCGGGCAGATCAACTGAGGTCAGGAGTTCCAGACCAGCCTGGCCAACACGGTGAAACCCTATCTCTACTAAAAATACAAAAATTAGGCGCAGTGGCATGAGTCACTACGCCCAGCCTCTGATTTTTTTTTTTTTTTTTTTTTTTTTCGAGACGGACTTTCGCTCTTGTTACCCATGCTGGAGTGCAATGGCGCGATCTCGGCTCACCGCAACCTCCACCTCCTGGGTTCAGGCAATTCTCCTGCCTCAGCTTCCTGAGCAGCCGGGACTACAGGCACGCGCCACCATGCCCAGCTAATTTTTTGTATTTTGAGTAGAGATGGGGTTTCACCATGTTGACCAGGATGGTCTCGATCTCTTGACCTCGTGATCCACCCGCCTCAGCCTCCCAAAGTGCTGGGATTACAGGCTTGAGCCACCACGCCCGGCTCGATTTTTTTTTTTTTAATTAGAGCTAATAGGCATTAAATTACACCATGAAATTGCTAGATACATTTCTTTCTTTCTTTTTTTTTTTTGAGACGGAGTTTCGCTCTTGTTACCCAGGCTGGAGTGCAATGGCGCGATCTCGGCTCACCGCAACCTCCGCCTCCTGGGTTCAGGCAATTCTCCTGCCTCAGCCTCCTGAGTAGCTGGGATTACAGGCATGTGCCACCACGCCCAGCTAATTTTCTGTATTTTTAGTAGAGACGGGGTTTCACCATGTTGACCAGGATGGTCTCGATCTCTTGACCTCGTGATCCACCCACCTTGGCCTCCCAAAGTGCTGGGATCATAGGCTTGAGCCACTGCGCCCGGCCGCTAGATACATTTCTAACTGCTTACTCTCAGCTCTTGTGCTTAACTCATCATGAACTGGTCACCGACAATCTGTGGAAAGTGCTGATGTGTGGACCACACTCCAAGTAGGACACTCAGGGGGCGTGCCTGGCTCCCTCACGTGCGGGCACTGCAGGCGAGGTTTCTTGCATTCTGGTGCAGAACGAAGAACATAGGCCTTGAAACCTCTCACCCTGTGACTTTGCTCCAAGACCAAACCTCTCTGGGTCTCCAGTTTGGCATCTGCAAACTAAGGCACAGGTGGACCACTGGTGATGTAAGTGACAGCACATTGTACATGCTTTCCATCACGTGGTGGAGACCAGTCTGCGCTGGGAGCTGGCTGTGGCTGCTGATTGGTGGTTGGTAAAAGGGCTCTGCAAAGAGCAGATTCTGGGAGTCCCAGGAGCAGGGACGAAGAAGGATCATTGTCATATGTCTCTGAGACTAAGGAAGGCCACCTGTGCTTCCTCCAGTCCCGTAGACACAGAAGGGGACAGAGCGGAGAAGGGAATGCATCTCCTTTCTGGGAGGCACACAGCACGGTTTGGGGCAGTGAGGTCTTCAGGAACCTGGTGCCTTTAGCTCACCAAGGCTTCTGCTACTTTGGGAGTGTGGATAGGCTGGGAAGAATGGGGGCCTCTGCAGTGCTTGCTAGTGGGGGCAGCAGTGAGGTGCATTCTTAAAGGAAACCACAGTGGGCATGTTGGTGATCCCAGATGAGATACTCTCTGCGGGCCCCCATTATAACTGGGGGAGCCTTTAAACTATAGTTTGCCTTCTCAACAGGGTAGTATCACCCCCAGAGAGGGGGGAAAGTCTTGTTCTTTTAATATATAAAACACAGGCTGGATGCGGTGGCTCACGCCTGTAATCACAGCACTTTGGGGGCCGAGGAGGGTGGATCACAAGGTCAGGAGTTCAAGACCAGACTGGCCAACATGGTGAAACCTTGTCTCTGCTAAAGACACAAAAATTAGCTGGATGTGGTGGCATGTGCCTGTAATCCCAGCTACTCAGGAGGCTGAGGCAGGAGAATCACTTGAACCCGGGAGGCGGACGTTGCAGTGAGCTGAGATCCTGCCACTGCACTCTAGCCTGGGTGACAAAGCAAGACTCCGTCTCAAAAACAAAACAAAACAAAACAAAACACACACACACACACACACACACACACACACACTCAGAGAGATATGCATACAATACATAAACCAATATATGGCATATCTGTGGCTATAACATTTCAAAGGAGGTGATTTCGATTACTGAGGAAGATGTCTTAAATGCCCCTTAGGGGTACAATAATGGAAAAAGCATTTAGAAACACTCATCTGGAAGGTCTAAAGTCCTGCTCTTTGAAATTCATTCACAGGTGCCGTTGTGAGCTCACCAGCTCCCTCCTTCCCACCCCCCACCCAGCACACCCGCCCCGCTGCAAACAGGGACAGCACAGGAGTCTGCAGTCTCTCCCCTGCCCGCTGTGCTTCCGTACCAGGCTCGTCTCTTCCAAAGTCCTGATCTGTCCACAAGTTGCTCCTCAGCTTACTGTTATCTCTGAGCCATCTGAAGAAGCTGCAACTTCACTCCAGGCGCCGAATGAGAGGATCCGGGAGGTCTGGTGCAGCCTGTGTTTAGACCTAATGAGCAAATCCCTCCTGTGATCATGCCAGCTTCCAGAACAGTACTCCAAGACTGTGGTTACTCTGGACACATTGACTGAACGGGGAGCTCTCCCCTTCCTGGTCCCTGTCTCAGTGGTCCGTGAATCGAGCCTGGCAGCCGTGGCACCAGGACCTTCCTTTCCCTCCCCACCTCTCTCTTGTAACCTCCTGATAATCCTCCAGCTTCCACTCTTAGCCTGCTGCATTCAGCTTGGGGGACCTTAAAATATAGGTTGGGTCCTGTCATTCCACAGCTTAAAACTTTCCCACTGTACTGAGGATACTCCCGATGCCTCAGGTCAAGGCTGCTTGCCGGTTTTGAAAAGTCAGGTCCTTTCCTGTTTCATGGACCTTGCCCAGACGGCTGCCTCTGCCTGAAATGTCCCTCCTCTCCTCCAACTCGTATCTAGCTAAAAGTCTTATCTAAGGTGAGTTTTCCCTAACCACTTTTTATTTTAATAAAACCGACCACTTTTTATTGTCCACCACTCTGTTCTCTTCATACATACGTTTGTTTACTGATGGATTTATTGTCTTTCTTCCCACTGGAAAGGCTGGAAACTCCCTGAGGCCAGAACCTGGTCCACCTTGCTCACTGCTATATACTCAACCCCTTGCAGAGAGCCCAGAACATAGTAGGCATTTACTAACTATTGGTTATTTTTATGACCTGCAGCAAACGTGCTGCAGGCAGGAGCGGGCTGGTGCTAACATACGTGGGAATGGTCAAGGAACTGGAAAACTGTCTCCCACTGGGCCTGCCACCCACATCCAAACCCCAGCACTGCTATTAAGGATCCACATGGGCCAGTGACAGGAAGGGGCTGAGGTCAGAGAGGGTGCAGCCCAATAGCTTCCAGGGTATAGGCTCGAGGGACCCTGGAGATCTTCATATTTTTTTCTAATCCACAAAGCCTGTTGGAAATTAACTCTGAGGTTAATTTCAAGTGTCTACCACCTCCCTGGTAAGCCTGCTGTATAAGCAGGTAAGAAGGGTACTTCCTCCTCTGCCTGCCCTAGTGAATACGGCCCAAAGGCTGGACAGCGGGGAAGAGAAGGCTTAGTCACCACTTTAGCAACGCCAGCAATGCGAGCCACACTGATACTTTTCTAGTGTGCTTTTTATTTTCAAGGAGCTAGCATGACTTCTATACAATTTCTACGAAAAATGTCTTCTCCACCTGACTTCGCCATGCTAATTCATTGTGCTATTTGCAACACCAGTGGGTTTGTATTTTCAAGGAATTGTCACGTCTCTAGTCTTCCTGATTCAGTTAGCTTAATCATCCAGGCTGTGCTCTGAGGAAGAAAATAGAAAGAAAGATGGCCAAATAACTAGCGTATAGTAGAGCTGTGCTTTTGCATATTTTATCTCACTGATCAGTCACTACCTGAGAAGTAGGTTGTATTATTTCCATTTTACATAAGAGGTAACATAGACTTGGGGACAGTAAGTCATTTCTCAAAAACCGCAAAGGTATTAACTGAAAAACCATTTCAAAAGAACAGGTTGTATTTTTCTGTCTTAAGGATATATGATAAAATTTTTGGATTAAATGTTACATCCACTGCACTTAATCTATGATTAAGAAGATATTTCCTTAGAAAAGACTGAATGTTAACAAAATCAAATGACATCTGTTTGTCAGCCAGCAAATGAGTACTGGGAGATCTTGACTGCAGGGAAGTGAGATTAGAGATATTTCTGTGACACAGAATGAAAACCTCACTGGACCAGGAGGCCTGAGTTCAGCTCCAGTCTCATTTTTCACACACGATGTACCTTTCACCATCCCCTTCACCTCTCTGAGCCTCAGTTTCTTCAACAATAAAACAAAGAGGTTGAACTATATGTCACTTACAAAGTTCCTTCTTGCTCGAATGTTCTATGAGTGAATCCTTCATCTTCTCTAAGACTCACTTCATCCTTCCTGGACACAATAGCAGCATGTTTCCTGAATTCTTTTCTGACCGTCATTACCATATTTCCTGATGGCAAGTTATGAAAATTCAAGGTCCCCATTCCCTTCTGCAGCAAATGAGTATTACCTCCACAGCCAGTATTCTTTCTTTACCTCCACAGCCAGTATTCTTTCTTTCATGTTATTCAGATTTCACTGGCTCCCACTCACCCTGCCTCCCCTTTCCTGCTGCTGCCATGCTGGTCCAGGTTGCAGTTGCTTTGCAACTGGTGCCTCCCTCAGCGTCAGCTCTGGTCCATCCTGTGGATGCCACCAAACTGATCTCATTAAGAGACCGCAAAACTGTTCTCTTTGTTCTAAACTCTCAGTAACATCTCTGAAGCCATGGCCCTGACCTTCAACCCCTCCCAAGTCTGGTCCCAACCCATCCTCTGTGCCTCTTAACTAATCCCTTGGAAACGTGACTTCTCCTGGCCTCTTTCCTTGTCCCTGAAAAAATGGAGAGTAGGCTGGGGGACGTGGCTGATGCCTGTAACCCCAGCACTTTGGGAGGCTGAGCGGGGCGGATCACAAGGTCAGGAGTTAGAGACCAGCCTGGCCACTGTGGCAAAACCCGTCTCTACTGAAAATACAAAAATTAGCCAGGCGTGGTGGCAGGCATCTGTAGTCCCAGCTACTCGGGAGGCTGAGGTAAGAGAATCGCCTGAAGCCAGGAGGTGGCAGTTGCAGTGAGCTGAGATCATGCCACTGCACTCCAGCCTGGGCGACAGAGCAAGACTTCGTCTCCAAAAAGAAAAAAAAAAATGAAGAGTAGATAAAGTCCTGCTCAAAGTCCCCTTTGATTGAGAATTCCCTAACGCTACCATGGCCAGGCTCTCACTTGTCAGGGGCCCCTAGCCTTTCCAGTCTCTGCCTGCCTACTGCTCTGTCTGGAATGTCTTGGGAGAAACTGAGGGTGTGACTGGTAGAGAGAGAGAAGGGTCTTGGCCCATGATCTCGGCTAGTTCTATGAGTCTGGGTATGGTATTTAACTTCCTAAGCCTGTCTCTTCAATTGTGAAAAAGGGAAAGCCATCCTTTTCCTGTGTTCCTTACAGATTTGTTGAGAAGATCAAATGAAGGAATGAGTATTAAAGTAATGCTTCCTTCTTTCCTTCCAAAACCATCAATGCCTTGCACCAGACGCTTTGCCGGGCACTAGGTATGTTGCGGTAAACTGGGCAGATTTGGTCTCTGCGCTCCAGAAGAGTTTGCAGTGTAGGCCAGAGCTATCCAATGGCACTTTCTAGGAGGTAGAAATACAGTAGCCACTAATCACTGTGGATACTGAGCACTTGAAACATAGCGAGTATGACAGGGTTTTAAAACTTTGATTTTTAACTTATTTTATTTTATTTTATTTTTTGAGACGGAGTTTCGCTCTTGCTACCCAGGCTGGAGTGCAATGGCGCGATCTCGGCTCACCGCAACCTCCGCCTCCTGGGTCCAGGCAATTCTCCTGCCTCAGCCTCCTGAGTAGCTGGGATTACAGGCGCGCGCCACCACGCCCAGCTAATTTTTTGTATTTTTAGTAGAGACGGGGTTTCACCATGTTGACCAGGGTGGTCTCAATCTCTTGACCTCATGATCTACCCGCCTCAGCCTCCCAAAGTGCTGGGATTACAGGCGTGAGCCACCGCGCCCGGCCCTAATTTCATTTTAAATAAGCACAAGAGGGTAGTGGCTACCATATTGCATGGTCCAGGCCTGGACATTTAGTGAGCAAAAGAGGTGTTAAAAACAAGTTAGTGGGAAGTCCTAGCCAGAGCAGTTAGGCAAGAGAAAGAAAGAAAGGACATCGAAATTGGAAAGGAAGAAGCCAAACGATCTCTGTTTGCTGATGATATGATCTTGCATATAGAAAAACCTTAAAGACTGCTCCAGAAGATTCCCAGATTTGATCAATGAATTCAGGAAAGTCTCAGGTTACAAATCAATGTACACAGACCAGTAGCACTATTAAAGGACCACAGCAATCAAGCTGAGAATCAAATCAGGAACTCAATCTCTTTTACAACAACGACCAAAAAAAAAAATACCTAGGGATATACATAACCGGGGAGGTGGAAGAGCTCTACAAGGAGAACTACGAAACACTGCTGAAAGAAACCACAATGACACAACAAATGGAAAAACGTTTCATTTCACGTTCATGGATTGGAAGGATCAACTTCGTGTAAATGACCATCCTGCCTAAAAGCAATCTACGGATTCAACGCCATTCCTATCAAAATGCCAATTTCATTTTCCACAGAATTGGGGGGGAGGGGAAACCCTGAAATTCATATAGAACGACAACAACAACAAAGCCTGAGAAGCCAAAGCAATCCTAAGCAAACAGAACAAATTTGGAGGTATCATATTGCTTGACTTTGACTTCAAGTTATTCTGCCAGGCTACAGTTACCAAGACAGACTGATACTGGTATAAAAGTAGACACATAGACCAATGGAATAGAATAGAGGATTCAGAAATACTTAAAACCAACTTGTCTTCGACAAAGTACACAAAACCATAAACTGGAGAAAGGGCACCTTATTCAATAAATGATGCTGGGAAAACTGGATAGTCACATGTAGAAAAATGAAACTAGATCCCTGTCTCTCCACACATACAAGAATTAACTCAAGATGGATTACAAACTTAAATCTAAGACCTGAAGCCATAAAAATCCTAGAGGAAACCCCAAGAAAAATTATTCTGGACATTGGCCTAGACAAAGAATTTGTGACTAACACCCCAAAAGCAAATGCAACAAAAACAAAAATAAATAAACGGAACCGAATTGAACTAAAAAGCTTCTGGACAGCGAAAGAAATTATTAACTGAGTGAACAGACAACTCAAAGAGTAGGAGAAAGTATTTGCTAACTATGCATCTGACAAAGGACTAATACACAGAATCTACAAGGACTCAAATCAGCAAGTAAACACATAATCCCACTTAAAAAGTGGACAAACGGCATGAATAGAGATTTCTCAAAAGAAGATTTACAAACGTCAAACACATGAAAAATGCTCAATATCACTAATCATTGGGGAAATGCAAATTAAAATCACAATGAGATATCACCTTACCCCAGCCAGAATGGCCGTTATTAAAAACTAAAAAAAAAAAAAAAAAAAAAAATTGCTAGATGCAGCAGCTCAGGCCTGTAATCCCAGCACTTTGGGAGGCCGAGACAGGTGGATTACCTGAGGTCAGGAGTTCAAGACCAGCCTGACCAACACAGTGAAACCCTGTCTCTACTAAAAATACAAACGTAGCCGAGCGTGGTGGGGCATGCCTGTAATCCCAGCTACTTGGGAGGCTGAGGCAGGAAAATTGCTTGAACCTGGGAGCCAGAGGTTTCAGTGAGCTGAGATCAAACTCCTTCTCAAAAAAAAAAAAAAAAAAAAAAAAAGAAAGAAAGATGTTGGCAAGGATATGGTGGAAAGGGAAGGCTTCTACACTGCTGGTGGGAATGTCAATTATTACCACCTCTATAGAAAGCAGTATAGTGATTTCTCAAAGAACTAAAAAGAGATCTACCATTCAATCGAGCAATCCCACTATTGGGTATCTATCCAAAAGGAAAGAAGTGATTATATTAAAAAGATGCCTGCATATGTATGTTTATTGCAGCACAATTCACGATTACAAAGATATGGAATCAACCTAAGTGCCCATCAACCAATGAGTGGATAAAGAAAATGTGGGGGCTTCGTGTGTGTGTGTGTGTGTGTGTGTGTGCACGCGTGCGGGAATACTATGCAGCCATAAAAAGAACAAAATAATATATTTTGCACAACTTGGAACTGGAGGCCATTATCCTAAACAAAGTAACTCAGAAATGAAAAACTAAATACCACATGTTCTCATTTATGAGATGGAGCTAAACTATGGGTATGCCCAGGAATACAGAATGGTACAAGAGACATTGGAGACTCATAAAAGGGGTGAGGAAGCAGGAGAGGATCAAAACCAATGTATACTATTCATGTGATGGGTTCACTAACATCTCAGACTTCATTGCTATAGAATTTGATATGGTTAGGCTTTGTGTCCCCACCTAAATCTCATCTTGAATTGTAATCCCCATAATTCCCATATCCCCACGTGTCAGGGAGAGACCAAGTGGAGGTAATTGAATCATGGGGGCAGTTTCCCCATGCTGTTCTGGTGATAGTGAATGAGTTCTAATGAGATCTGATGGTTTTGTAAGGGGATCTTCTCCCCTTCACAAGGCACTTCTCCATTCTGACACCTTGTAAAGAAGCTTCCTTGCAGGCCAGGCACAGTGGCTCATGCCTGTAATTCCAACAATTTGGGAGGTCAAGGTGGGCGAATCACTTGAGGTCAGGAGTTCGAGACCAGCATGGCCAACGTGGTGAAACGCCATCTTTTTTTTGTAAAAATGCAAAAATTAGCTGGGCGTGGTGGCATACACCTGTAGTCCCAGCTACTCGGGAGGCTGAGGCAGGAGAATTGCTTGAACCCAGGAGGTGGAGGTTACAGTGAGTTGAAATCGCACCACCGCACTCCAGCCTGGGCAACAGAGAGAGACTCTATCTCAAAAAAAAAAAAAAAAAAAGTGCCTTGCTTCCTCTTCACTTTCTGCCATGACTGTACATTTCCTGAGGCCTCCCAGCTATGCTGAACTGTGAGTCAATTAAACCTTTTTCCTTTATAAATTACCTAGGCTTGGGCAGTTCTTTATAGCAGTATGAAAACAAACTAATAGACGCTTCTTCTATGTAACCAAAAACTATGTATACCCTTAAGGCTACTGAAATTAAAAAAAAAATTAACAATTCATTAATGATTTCTGAAAGAAGTTAAACATAGAAATACCATATGACTCACCAATTTGCTCCTGGGTATATACCGCCCAAATTGAAAACAAGTACAGGCATTCCTTGTTTTCCTAAGGTTCACTTTATTGCACTCTGCAGCTATTAAGTTTCTACAAACTGAAGGTCTGTGGCAACCCCATGTCGAGAAAGTCCATCGGCACCATTTTTCCATCAGCATGTGCTCACCTCCTGTCTCTGTCACATTTTGGCAATTCTTGCCTCTGTTACGGTGATCTGTGATCAGCGATCTTTAATGCTACTATTGTAATTGTTTTGGGGGTGCCATGAACTGTACCCATACAAGACAGAAAATTCAATTGATAAAAGTTGTATGCTCACTTGAGCCCTGGAAGTTGAGATCAGCCTGGGCAACATAGCGAGACTTCATCTCTACAAAAAAATTAAAAAATTAGCCAGACATAGTGGTGCACGTCTGTAGTCCCAGCTACTCGGGAGGCTGAGGCAGGAGGATTGCTTGAGCCTAAGACGTCAGGGTTGCAGTGACATGTGAGCACCACTGCACTCCAGCCTGGGCAACAAGCAAGACCCCGTCTCAAAAAAAAAAGAAATGTCGTGTGTGTCCTGACTGCTCCACTGACCAGCTGTTCCCCGATCTGTCTCCCTCTTCTCATGTCTCCCTATTCCCTGAGACACAACGATATTAAAATTAAGCCAACCAATAACCCTCCAAGTGTTCAAGTGAAAGAGTCACATGTCTCTCACCTTAAATCAAAAGCTAGAAATGATTTAGTGAGGAAGACACATGAAAAGCCAAGATGGGTCGAAAGTCAGGCTTCTTGCACCACACAGTTAGGTCATGATGGCCAGGAAAGTTCTTGAAGGAAGTTAAAAGCGCAACTCCAGGTCGGGTGCTGTGGCTCACACCTGTAACCCCAGCACTTTGGGAGGCTGAGGCAGGTGGATCTCCTGAAGTCAGGAGTTCAAGACCAGCCTGGCCAACATGGTGAAACCCTGTCTCTATTTAAAAAAAAAAAAAAAAAGAAAGAAAGAAAAAGAAAAGTGCAACTCTGGTGAACACACGAATTACAAAGGCGAAACAGCGTCACTGCTGATGTGAAGAAAGTCTGATAGAAGACCAAACCAGCTCAACATTACCTAAGCTAAAGCCTGATCCAGAGCAAGCGCCTATCTCTCTTCAATTCTGTGAGGGCTAAGAAAGGTGAGGAAGTTGCAGAAGAAAAGTTTGAAGCTAGCAGAGGTTGGATTTAAGGTTTAAAGAAAGAATCCATCTTCGTAACAGAAAAGTGCAAGGTAAAGCAGCAGGTGCTGATGTAGCAGCTGCAGCGGCCAAGTGTGGTGGCTCATGCCTGTAATCCCAGCACTTTGAGAGGCCAAGGCAGGTGGATTGCCTGAGCTCAGGAGTTCGAGACTAGCCTGGCCAACACAGTGAAGCCCCATCTCTACCAAAAATATGAAAATTAGCTGGGCATGGTGACATGTGCCTGTAGTCCCAGCTACTTGGGATGCCGAGGCAGGAGAATTGCTTGAACCGGGGAGGTGGAGGTTGCAGTGAGCCGAGATCACACCACTGCACTCCAGCTTGGGCAACAGAGCGAGATTTCATCTTAAAAAAAAAAAAACTACAGCGAGTTATCCAGCCAAGAAAATTGTGAAGGTGGCTACACTCAACAACAGATCTTCAATGTAGATGTAACAGCCTTCTACTGGAATAAGACGACATCTAAGACTTTCAGAGCTAGAGAGGAGAAGTCAATGCCCAGCCACAAAGCTTCAAAGGATAGGCTGACTCTCTTGTTAGGGGCTAATGCAGCTGTTGACTTAAAGTTGAAGCCAGTGCTTTATAAATGGAACAACGAATCCTGGCATACAGCACAGCTGGTTAGAGTATGATTTACTGAATATTAAGTCCACCATTGAGAGCTACTACTCAGAAAAAAAGATTCCTTTCAAAAGATTACTGTTCGTTGGCAGTGCACCTGTTTACCCAGGAGCTCTGATGGAGATACATAAGAAGATTAATGTCGTTTTCATGCCTGCTAACACCACATCCATTTTGCAACCCATGAATCAAGAAGTCATTCAATTTTCAAGTCTTATTATTTAAGAAATGTATTTTAGGGCTATAGCTGTGATAATCATGATTCCTCTGATGGATCTGGCAACGTAAACTGAAAAGCTTCTGAAAAGGATTCACCATTCTAGATGCCATTAAGAACGTTCCTGGTTCACAGGAGGAGGTCAAATATCAACATTAACAAGTATTGAAAAACTGTCTCTTGGGTACTATGCTCATTATTTGGGTGATGGGATCAATAGAAGCCCAAACTTCAGCACCACACAATGTATACCGACGTAACAAACCTGGACATCATGTACTCTTGAATCTATCTATCTGTCATCTATCCCTCTATCTATCTATCTATCTATCTATCTATCTATCTATCTATCTATCTGCATCAACAGGAAGAAGTTGATTCCAGCCCTCATGGATGACTTTGTGGGGTTCAAGCCTTCAGTGGAGGAAGCTACTGCAGATGTGGTAGAAATAGCAAGAGAACTAGAATTACTCCTGGAGCCTGAAGATGTGACTGAATTCCTGCGGTCTTATGATGAGACTTGAACAGATGAGCAATTGCATTTTTTTTTTTTTTATGGTGATTCGCTCTTGTTGCCCAGGTGGGAGTGCAATGGCGCGATCTCCACTCACCGAAACTTCTGCCTCCTGGATTCAAGTGATTCTCCTGCCTCAGCCTCCTGAGTAGCTGGGATTACAGGCATGTGCCACCACGCCCCACTAATTCTGTATTTTTAGTAGAGATGGGGTTTTACCGTGATGGCAAGGCTGGTCTCCCACTCCCGACCTCAGGTGATCCACCCACCTCGGCCTCCCAAAATGCTAGGATTACAGGCATGAGCTACTGCACCCAAGCAAATAATTGCTTCTTATGTATGAGCAAAGAAAGTGATTTCTTGAGAAAATCTACTCCTGGTGAAGATATTGTGAACATTGTTGAAATAACAACAAAGGATTTACAATATCCATTACATAAACTTAGTTGATAAAGCAGCAGCAGGGTTTGACAGGATTGACTTCAATTCCGAAAGAATTTCCAGCATGGATAGAATGCTATCAAACAGCACTGCATGCTACCAAGAAACCTTTTGTGAAAGGAAGTCCATCGATGGAGCAAAGTTCATCGTTGTCTTATTTTAAGAAATTGCCACAGCCACCCTAACTTTCAGCAAAAACAGCTGAACTACAACAGCCATCAGCATTGAGATAAGGCCACCTGCCAGCAAAAAGATTAGGATTCGCTAAGGCTCAGATGATTGTTAGTGTTTGTTAGGAGTAAGTGTTTTTTAATTAAGGTATATACTCCTTAAAAACATAATGCGACTGCACACTTAACAGACTACACTATAGTGTAAACACGGCTTTTTTTTTTTTTTTTTTTTTTTTTTTTTGAGATGGAGTCTTGTTCTGTCGCCCAGGTTGGAGTGCAGTGGCACTGTGTTGGCTCACTGCAACCTCTCTCTCCTGGGTTCAAGTAATTCTCCTGCCTCAGCCTCCCAAATAGCTGGGATTACAGGTGCCCACCATGATGCCTGGCTAATTTAAAAAATATTTTTAGTGAAGAAGGGGTTTCACCATGTTGGCCAAGCTGGTCTTGAACTCCTGACCTCAGGTGATCCACCCGCCTCGGCCTCCCAAAGTACTGGGATTACAGGCATGAGCCACTATGCTTGGCTAAATGTAACTTGTATATGCACCAGGAAACCACAAAAGTTGTGTGACTCACTTTATTGTGGTATTAGCTTTATTGCACTGGTCTGGAACTGAACCTGTAGGATCTCCGAAGTATACCTGTATTCTAACAAATACTTGTACACAAATATTCTTGCAGCAAAAGGTGAAGACAAAACCCAAATATCCATGAATGGATAACAGAATGTAGTCTATCCATACAATGGAATACTTTTCAGTCATAAAAAGGAATGAAACACTGATACATGCTATTGCATGGATGAACTTCAAAAACATTATGCTGACCGTGTGCAATGGCTCACGCCTGTAGTCCCAGCACTTTGGGAGGCCGAGGTGGGTGAATCACCTGAGGTCAGGTGTTCAAGACCAGTCTGACTAACATGGCAAAACCCTGTCTCTGCTAAAAATACAAAAACAAAAAATTAGCTGGGCATAGTGGTAGGCACCTGTAATCCCAGCTACTCTGGAGGCTGAGGCAGGAGAATACCTGGAACCCAGGAGGCAGAGGCTGCAGTGAGCCAAGATTGTGCCATTCCACTCCAGCCTGGGCAACAGAGGAAGATTCCATCTCAAAAAAAAAAAAAAAAAAAAAAAAAATGGCCGGGCATGGTGGTTCATGCCTGTAATCCCAGCACTTTGAGAGGCTGAGGCAGGCGGATCACTTAAGGTCAGGAGTTCCAGACCAACCTGGCCAACATGGAGAAACCCCGTCTCTACTAAAAATACAAAAATTAGCCTGGTATGCTGGCGGGTGCCCGTAATCCCAGCTACTCGGGACGCTGAGCAGGAGAATTGCTTGAACCTGGGAGGCAGAGGTTGCAGTGAGCCAAGATCACACCACTGCACTCCAGTCTGGGCCACAGAGTGAGACTCCATAAAAAAAAAAAAAAAAGTTATGCTAAGTAAAAGAAGCCAGATGCAAAAGACCACATATTTTTTTTTTATTCCATTTACATAATGTGGCCAGCAAAGTAAATCTTTAGAGGTCAACCGGTGGCTGCCAAGGGCTGAGGGGAAGTGGACACTGGGGAGTGATTGCTTAAGGGTATGGAGTTTCCCTATGAGATGATGAAATGTTTTGGAAATAGATAGAAGTGATTGCTGCACAGCATTATAAATGTACTAAGTGACACTGAATTATATACTTAAAATGATTAATTGCATGTTAGGTAAATTTCACAACAAGAGTAAATAAAAGTAAATTAATACTTATTGTGATTGATATTTTAAAGGAAAAACCAGGAATGCTTTGGTAGAGAATAATGGGGAGCCAGGAGGGGACATCGTATCCAAGGTTGATAAGGAAAGTCTATTCAGCTGAGACCTGAAAACGAGTTAGGACCTTGCCGTGGGAGAGAGGGGCTTAGAGCTCTCTAGGGAGGAGCTGCTATGGCTGGAGGGGAGAGAGCTGGGCAGTTCTGGGAGTTGGAAGGAAGCTAGGCTGGGAGCCACAGCACACACTGGATGAGCTGGAGAGGCGGCAGGGGCCAAATTATGTGGAGCCGGTGGCGGGGGGGCATGTTAAGGGGCATCATATGTGGCAGTGCCTTTCTTTTCAGATCCACAGTTTATGGAGGACAGCCCTCTGCACCCCCACCCCTCCCCAGGAAGGGAACATCAGCATCACTGGTTTTACTATGTTTTCAGTTGAGTTGCCTTTTGTTGCAAATGGTCCTTGCTTGGGAGTCCTCAAAGGCGACCAGCACACCTGAGAAGAGGAAGTACACATTCCTCCACCAGTTCCAAAACCTGCCACTCACCGCCTCACGCAGAATGCTGAAGGTTTATGCAGTTCTCAGGCTGCAGATCATTGTTCCCCAGTGGATGCGGTGATGGGGCTGTACCTCCCATCTGCTCTCCCGGTTCCTTTATGCCTTCCCACCTAGACCTCAGAGTGCAGGGCCCTCCTTTCTCCCTAACTCTTCCTCTTCTCCCCTCAAATGAGCCTCTCCCCTTTCCCACCTCTCCCCTTTGGCTGACCCTCTTCCCCTCTAAGCACCACAGCGATGGAGACTCCATCGCTGGGGTCCTTTCCTGCAAACTCTTCAGCCTTTGGAGACCTCTGAAAATCAGTGACTCTGCTCAGTTCACTTCCTGCTGGCTCTACAGAGGGCGAAGCAGACCCTGGCCTCGGAGTCTGCTGGGCTGGGTGTCCCGGTTGCTGACTGTGCAGCTGCTGGATGCAGATGCCACTCCCCAGATGGAGACGACTAGAAGGCAGAGAGCAGAGGGAGAAAGGTCCGAGTTCGTTTTGACACATTCGCTTGGAGAGTCTGCATGCCGTCTGTGGAGCACTGTTTTCCTCATTCACAGTTTTGCCTGGTGCTCTGTGCAGAGTGTCAGCAGGGTCTAAGGCCCGAGGAGGCTGGCAGAAGTGCCAGGGTGGGGGTGTGGGAGCGGGCAGAATGCGGAAGTGAGAGCAATGGCTTCCTGCTATTTGGATGGTGCTTTTCACTCATGAGTTTTTTCGGTTTTGTTTTGAGACAGAGTCTTGCTCTGTCATCTAGGCTGGAGTGTAGTGGTGCAATCATAGCTCACTACAACCTCGAACTCCTGGGCTCAAGTGATCCTCCCACCTCGGCCTCTCGAGTAGTTGGGACTACAGATGTGCACCACCATGCCCAGCTAATTTTATAATTTTTTTTCTTTTTTGTAGAGATGGGGTCTCGGTGTGTTGCCCAGGCTGGTCTCAAACTCCTGGGCTCAAGGGATCCTCCTGTCTCAGGCTCCCAAAGTGCTGAGATTACAGACAAGAGCCCCTGTGCCGGGTCAGTGCTTCATCCTTTGTAAAGCCCTTCCACTGACTTCTCATTTGAGTTTCATGACCACCTGTAGGTCAGCCAGGCCAGCTGCCTTCCCCTCATTTTACAGGATGAGTCCCAAGGTCTACTTACTTCAAGGTCATCCAGCAAAGGTTAGGACCCAAGTCTCTGGATCCCAGACTTGGGGTCTTTCTTCTGTTGCCAGTTCTCAGATGCCTCCTGGAGACCTTCCAAAGAGAAACATGCTCTTCTCCCAAAGAGCATTTTACATTAATGCTAGACTGATGGAGAGGCAGAGGAAGGCCTAGCCTCAGTTCTGGGAGTTTCCTAAATGAACAAGGCTGGCCTTGGCCTTGGAGAGACAGAAGCCAAAGTCTCTGGGCAAAAATGCTTCCTGAAGGGCTCTTTCTGAGCCAGCATCCGGGGCTCCCGGGTTGGCCGGGCCTGCCTCTGACCCCCAGCTGATGTGATTCTGCCGCCAAGGCGCCCACCAAGGATCTCAACAAGGTCAGGGGGGGCTTCAGTTTGGGGAGAGGCCCCAGGGCCTCTGCAGAGATCTGGACTGTTTCCTGTGGTGCCCGCTGCCCAGCTGAAGCTGGAAGCACATGGATTCTCCTAAGGTCACTGGAGTTCAGGAGGACAAGGCAGAGGCAGCAAAATGACGTGAATGAAACAGACACAACCATTGACCTGAGCTAGCCTGGGGTTCACTAGGATCCGCCGCGTAGATCCTGGCCTTTACCTGGCACAGAAAGTGCCAGGCTGGAAGAAGCTGGGCCTGCCCCCTGTTTATCTATCTGTACTTCCATGGAATTTGTTTGCTTCATGCTGCTACAGGGTCAGAGATGAGAGGTTGTGGGGTCACTGGTGAAAAGCTACAAACCCCGCAGATAGAGCTCCCATCTCTGCTCTGCTGGGGGGCCTGTGGCCTCCAGGAAAGAATGTCTGTCCTCTCTGCAGCCTGAACTTGTGCTCTCCCCAGTCCAGACTTAAGTTCAGTGAGGGGAAGATTTCCAGCAGCCACGAATCCTGACACTAATTTGTCATGTGATCTCTAGCAAGCTCCTTTCTTCTGTCCCTCTACGTCTTTATCTGAGTAATGAGATACCCAAGGCCCTCTTCAACTCTGGAATTCTCCAGGCTAGAGTGTCAGGGCAGCCAGCACTGAGCCATCCGCCTCTGTGGGCAAGGCTGGGGGCCCCAGGAAGTGTATTGACATCCCACACCTGCAGGAAGGTCATGCCCACGGCCTGGGCACTCACACCCCACCTCTTCTCTGGGCAGGACGGCTGAGGTAGAGAATCAGACATGCGACCGCTGATTGAGGGGACCCAAGCAGGTGGGCTTTGCTGGTGTCCTCTGAGAGGGTGCTGCATCTGGGCCTGGGCTACCACTCCACTCCACGCCACCCCACACCCCTAATCGCAAACATACACATCTCTCCTCCTGAGGCTTAATGATTAGCATAGGTGGAGGGGTCAATAGTCCCTGCGCCTACAGTGCAGAGGCAGCTGGCCAGGCTTGGTCACAAAGCACCTCCATTATGCTAATTATCTCCACATCAAAGCTTTATGGGAGGTATTATCTCTCCCTGAATCAGATAAAGGAATAAAGAGGAAGAGAACTATGAAATAACCCAGATCACACCGCAAATACTTGGTAGACCTGTGTCTGCGGCTTAGCTCTTATATATTCTCTAGCAGCGTTCCTTGTCTACACCTGTGGATGCCAACATTTGTCCTTGCACCCATGCCAGGCTGGCTACCCTGGGAACAAAGGACCTTCCTTCTAGAGATGCTGATTCAAGAACACAGGAAGTCCATGGTCTAAACCAACAAAACCTTCATTTCTCCACTACCCCCACATTTTGACATGGGTTTGACTCCCCATGTTCCCCATTTGGCCATCACCAATGGGGACATGCATGTCTATGCTAAGTTGCATCTCATGGGGTAGACTGGTCTCACAGCTTCCACTGCCACGCCCCAACCACACACCACAGGTTGTGTGATGGGGCCATCTAGAATTGCCAAGGTCAGGGGTCTTCCCCCTCCCATGCTCCTCCATCATTGCTCCTTGCTTTACCATACAAATCACACACAGAACTCACCCGGACCTCAGGCAGAGGGATAAGCTGCTTGTTCATTCCCTAGGCTTTGGATTTTTTGTTTGTTTGTTTGTTTGTTTGTTTGTTTTTTAACGTATGACTATCCATTTCTATTTCATTTATGGCTCTACGGAACGGGCAACGGGAATGAATTACAAATAAGAAAATACACCATCTCATGTGCCTGTAGGCCCCACTTATCAGGAGGCTGACGCAGAAGGATTGCTTGAGCCTGGAGTTCAAGTCCCAACCTGGACAACATATCGAGAACCCTCTTTAAAAAAATAAGAAGAGACTGGGCATGGTGGCTCGAGCCTGTGATCCTAGCATTTTGGGAGGCCGAGGCAGGTGGATCACGAGGTCAAGAGTTCAAGAACAGCCTGGCCAAGATAGCAAAACCCTGACTCTACTCAAAATACAAAAATTAGCAGGGCATGGTGGCAGGTACCTGTAATCCCAGCTACTCAGAAGGCTGAGGCAGGAGAATCACGTGAACCCCGGGCAGCAAAGGTGGTAGTGAGCCGAGATCATGCCATTGCACTCCAGCCTGGGTGACATAGTGAGACTTTGTATCAAAAAATAATAAGAATAATAATAAGAGGAAGTTTAATACACAAAACAAAATGAAAGTCTCCAGGTGGTTCTGATGCCCAGGCAGGTGTGGGGAGGGGTAGGCTCCCATTGCCGTCATCCCCCAGCCTCACTCCCGGCACCACCCCAGCTTCTACTTCCTGCAGCCTCCAGTGTGTGCCTCACCGCCCAGCCCCCTGTCCCCCAGTTCCTGAAGCCCAGCGCCCCTCTGGGACAGGCTGCGTCATCGTCTGTTTTCTGATACGTCTGCTTGGACAGCATGGTCATTCAGACGGCAGTCCTGGTCTCCCCTCCCTGAGAGAAGGCGGAAGCCGTGCTAGGCCACAGAGGCTCTCCAGCACGTCAATCACCTTCCACATCCGCATCCTCCCGAGCTCAGTCTGCAGAGCTGCAGGGGCTGGCCAGCCCTCCCTCAGCCCCTGGCCTGGTTACCCACCCCCACCAAGGGCCAAGGGCCAAGGACCCGCAAAAGCAGTGAAATGCTGTTCACACACTTATCTGGAAACCCCAGGGCTACTGCTGAGATGGGGCTCCCAGAGGGCAATGGCCTCTGCCAGGAGAACAAAGTGCCACCTCTCAGCTGTGGTTAGGAGGACAAGGAGAGAAGGCATAGGGAAGTCGGGGTTAATGTCACCCCACTGCTAAGGGCACAGGACCTGGGCTCTGTGACGCTAGATCCTGAGACCCCTGAACAGCCAAAATGGCTGCAAAGCGTTCTGAACATCCCAGGGGTACATGCTGTCCTAGGTTCAGTGCCACCTATGCCTCCTCTCCCCTTGTCTGCAAGCAGATGCAAATGTATTGCAGGGCCAGTCGTAAGGCAGAGATGCCTGTGCCCTTGGGTGTTCACAGTCCTCAAAGAAGATACGATCCTGGTAGAACGAGCCAGAGCCATGGGGCCACGGAAGCTGGGGCAGGCACTGCAGAGGAGGGCAGAGGCCTGAGGTGACAATCAGATTGGCTCTTTGAGGAGAAGGACAAGATTGCCAGCTAAAAGGGTGGGGAAAGAAGGCAGCGTTCTAGGCAGAGGGCATGTCACGGGCAAGTCACAGAAAACATCGTGGGACCCCAAAGCCCCCCACGGACAGTAGCCTATTGGAGAGAACACACTGAAATTCCTTCACTTGTCCAAGAATTCTATCCTAAGCCCTCACCACATGGAAGCTCTATACTGGCTGGTTGCGGGTGGGGATCCAAGAAAAAAGTCAGCTGCGCCCTAAAGGCCATCGGTCTGCAGGAGAAAGAAAGGGAAACAGTAGCTGAGGATCATGGAGTCTTATCTGTCAGTGGAAATTTCCAGATGACCTGGACTTCCTTTTTGTAAACATAGAGAAACAAGAGATCCGTCCAAGACAAAAAAAACCTGCTGGTAGGAAGCGTCTGATGAGCCTCGGGTCTTCAGATTTCCAGTTCTCTTTTCTTCGCTTTTCTTTTCTTTTTTCTTTTCTCCCTTCCCTTCTCTTTTCTTTTCTTTTCTCCCTTCCCTTCCTTTCTTTCTTCTTCTTTCTCAATCTCTTTTTCTTTCTTTCTTTTTTCCCCCCAAAGTCTTGCTCTTGTCACCCAGGCTAGAGTATAGTTGATCCCACCTCATTACAACCTTCGCCTCCTGGGTTTAAGTGATTCTCCTGCCTCAGCCTCCCAAGTAGCTGGAATTACAGACGCACACTGCCATATCCAGTTAATTTTTGTATTTTTAGTAGAGATGGGGTTTTACCATGTTGGCCAGGATGGTCTCAAACTTCCGACCTCAGGTGATCTGCCTGCCTCGGCCTCCCAAAGTGCTGGGATTACAGGCATGAGCCACCGCGACCGACCCAGATTTCCATTTCATGCTTCTTTCCCTGTACCAGGCATGACGAACCCCACAACAGAAAGGTTTAGCTGGCTGTGGGAACTGGGAGAAGAGTGGGAAGACTTCTGGTTGGGTGGTGTGTGGGTGAGGCACCCCGGAGCTGGACTTTGAAGGCAGGAAGGCCAAACTGTATGTGCTCAGGAAATGTATCCAGTGGCCATGAGACAGAGCGGACAGAAGTGGCCCACTGGAGCCAGACCTTCCAGGGAGTTGATACTTTATTTCTGAGCAATGAGGAAGTGAAGGGGCATTGGAGGGTGTTGTGGGATCTGAGCTGTGTTTTTGAGATCATGCTGGGGCAGGTGGGGCGTGGGGTGATGGAAAAGGCAGAGACCCGAAGGAGCAGGCCAAAAAACTATGGCCGCAAGGCTCAGGAAGGGATGATGAACACAAGGGTGCCAGTAACTTTGATGTGGCAGAAACAAGACTCAGTGACTTAGGAGTGGGAAGGAACGGCTGGGGACCAGCTCATCCTTGTCCGGGAAGAGCCCACAGATGTAACAGAGGACTCCGACCGCCACCTGCCTGCCATCACTAGTCCTTCCAGATCGCCACCGCCCGACAGGCTTCAGGCCGCCTTTCTAGGGTTATGTCCCGGTGCTCCTGTGTATAAATACTGCTCCAACCAGACTTGACTCTGGTTTGAGAGCCAGTTAATGCTATCCAGCCTCTGTTGCAACTACACAACTACTCAACTCTGTCAGTGTAGCATGCAAGCAGCCATAGATGATAAATACACAAATGAGCATGGCTGAGTTTCAATAAAGCTTTATTAACAGAAAGAAATGAAGGGCCAGATGTGGGCTGTGGGCTATGGTTAGCCAACTTGATCTAGGGGTTTGCACCTCTATGTGACTTTCTGTTGACTGCTGATTGAAGGCTCTGGGTCTGTGAAGCTCCATGTTAACTTGTAGATTTTTGTCATGCAGATGCAAATAATTTCTCTCAGATAGAAAACATCATTCCAAAGGATTTTAGTCCTAGAGTACAACACTGTTTTGTATCTCGTCTATCAATTTTACTCTAACTTTTTTTTTTTTTTTTGAGACGGAATTTCGCTCTTGTTACCCAGGCTGGAGTGCAATGGCGTGATCTAGGCTCACCGCAACCTCCGCCTCCTGGGTTCAGGCAATTCTCCTGCCTCAGCCTCCTGAGTAGCTGGGATTACAGGCACGTGCCACCATGCCCAGCTAATTTTTTTGTATTTTTAGTAGAGACGGGGTTTCACCATGTTGACCAGGATGGTCTCGATCTCTTGACCTCGTGATCCACCTGCCTCGGCCTCCCAAAGTGCTGGGATTACAGGCGTGAGCCACCGCGCCCAGCCTCTTTTTTTTAATCTCTATACTCTCTTCCTCAAATTCTCCCTAGAGCTATCTTTATACCTGCTGAATCTCTCATTAGTAAGTTAAATAAACCTCTAACCCATGTTCTTTCTTTAAAAAACAAAAACCTGCCCAGACACAGTGGCTCACACTTGTTATCCCAACATTTTGGGAGGCCAAGGCGGGAGGATCACTTGAGCCCAGGGTTCAAGACAAGCCCAGGAAACAAGGTGAGACCCCCACCATCTCTAGGAAAAAAAAAAAAAAAAATTAGCCGGGCATGGCAGATGCCTATAGTCCTAGCTATTCAGGAGGCTGAAGCAGGAGGATTACTCCACAGCGGGGCTGACACCCCATCAGGCAGTGTCAACCCCACTGTGCCGGAAGAGCTCAATGCTGCGGTTTGGAGGCAAAGTGATTTACCCAGCACTCAACGCATTGCAGATGAGGCTGGGGATTGAGCTGCTCTGTGGCCCAGGTTTTTATGACTCTGTGGCCTGAGCCTTCCACTTCAGCTCATTCCTTTTATATGAGCACAAGGGGCTGTGCCAGAGGCCCAGAGGCTGGGCTGGGTGTCCCCAGGCTGATGATGCAAATGAGACAGTCTCTTAAAACTGTTTACAGTCTGCTTCCAATGACGTTACGACGTGTCTGGTTGTAGGAAGGGGTTGCTGTGAGTCATACACAGCTGCTGGTCTCCAGCATTCCAGACTGCACCCAGAGTGGGCACACTGAGTGCTGAGCGTTTGAGGCTATCTCATTCTGTTTGCTTGGGGATTACTGCCCCTCTGCCTTAGGACATTGATTTGCTGGCCCTGGTGGTGCCACAGGCTGAGATCTGCGAGGGCACTGTCCTGCTGTGACAGGGGCTTGTTGATTTGTTCCTTGGCTTCTCACTAATCAGGACTGATTCTGGAAAACTCCAAGTCCTCCTCCAGGCAGGCAGGGACCCTGGGACCCTGGGCTGAGCCGGTGAGCCTCTCTGCAACCACAGGGATGTGAGCTTATTCCCCCGGTCACTCACTGAGCTGTGGGGCCCAATTAAGGGGCACAGGTAGACAGCCAGGGAGGTTGCTGAAATGCCTGCCCTGAAACAAGCCCTGTTCCGGGGTACGGAGATTAAGCAAGCTAACCTTTTTACAGTCTTGAGGCTCTTCAGGTCAGCCTCTGGCTGCTGCCTCTTCCAGAAAGGGATGACGCTGTCCGGCCCCTGTGCTTCTCGCCATCCCACGGTCCAGAGCTCCTTCTATCATGTCATTCACGGCCAGGACAAATCCCTGCAAATGCTTCTGTTTCCTTAACAAACAAATCATGAGCCAGCGGCTCCACTGCTAGGTGTAACCACAAGAGAAATGAGAACATTTCCCCACCAAAAACATGTACGAGAATCATCAGGGGAGCTTCACTTATAATACTCCTAAATTGGAAGCATGCCAAATGTCCATTAGTAGTAAGAAAGGATGGCCAGACACGGTGGCTCACGCCCGTAATCCCAGCACTTTAGGAGGCTGAGGCAGGCAGATCAAGGTCAAGAGATCGAGACCATCCTGGCCAATATGATGAAACCCCGTCTCTACTAAAAATACAAAAATTAGCTGGGTGTGCTTGTGTGCGCCTGTAGTCCCAGCTACTCAGGAGGCTAAGGCAGGAGAATTGCTTGAACCCAGGAGGCGGAGGTTGCAGTAAGCCAAGATCGCGCCATTGCACTCCAGCCTGGCGCCTGGCAATGGAGCAAGACTCTGTCTCAAAAAAAAAAAAAAAGAAAAGAAAGGATAAGCACGTTGTGACATAGTCAAACAATGAAATACTACTCAGCAGCAAAAAAGAACAAACTGCTGCTACATGCAACAGCTTGGAAGAATCTCACAGATTCCATGGTGAGCCAAAGACGGTAGACATAAAATGCCCCTGTTGTATGCTTCTATTTAGATGAAGTTCAAGAACAGGCAAAACTAATAGATGGTGCTACAGGTCAGAAGAGTAGTTACCTTGGGGCAGGGTCGGGTAGATACTGTTTGGGAAGGGAAATAGGGAATTTCCAGGGTGTTGGAAACGTTCTTAGTCTGGTGCCGGTTGCATAAGTGTAAGGTTTATTGCCGAGTTTAAAATGAGGAAACTGAGGCCAATATAAGAAAATGAAAATCCAATTTATTCAGCTCCCGGGCAATGTTCCATGGTCCCAGGGAAAGGGGCCAGGGAAGTCGCGCCAACTTCCTGGGGCATGGAGTTTTTATGGCTAGGAGGAATGAGCAACAGCTGGGTGCTCTGATGGACTCCAGGGGAGTGGGATTGAGACGGGGCGGGTTTTCCAGTGGGAGAGCCGGCCAGGAGCCTTGCATCAGCTGGAGCCTTCCAGGGGAGCCTGCGGCAGAGCTAGGTGCCGAGTGCAGAGCCGGTGCCGGGTGCAGAGCTGGTGCCGGGTGCAGAGGTGGGTGTGTCCAACCTCCCTGCGAGGCAACCGGCCTTCCAATAAGGGCTGAGTGTGTGCATGCAAGTGTATAAAAATTCTTCAAGTTGTACACTTGAGATTTGCGCACTATACCATGTGCATGTTATGCTTCAATAAAAAACTGACCAAACACAAATTTCAAAATTTGTCCTTTAAAATATACATTCCTGGCCAAGTGCAGTGGCTCATGCCTATAACCCCAACACTTTGGGAGGCCAAGGCAAGAGGGTCGCTTGAGCCCCAGAGTTCAAGACTGGCCTGGGCAACATAGAAAGACCCCATCTCCACAAAAAATACAAAAGTTAGCTAGGCATGGTGGTGCATGCTTGTGGTCCCAGCCACTCAGGAGGCTGAGGTGGGAGGATCACTTGAGCCCAGAAGACCAAGGCTGTAGTGAGCTATGATTGCACTACTGTACTCTGGCCTGGGTGACAGAGTGAGACGCTGTCTTTGAATTAAAAAAAAAAATACATTCCGGCTCTCTTTTCCAACCAGCTGAAGCATCCCAGGGATACTTGCCCTCTCCATCAGCTGGCTACTGAATTAGCTGCTTCCATAAGTGATTCTTCAGAGGTTTCAGCTCTGAAGTGTGGCACACTGTGACCTGCTGCCCCAGGACCTGCCCACAAAAGCAGCTCCTTCTCTTTGCCATTTGTCCCCTAACCCTCTATGTTCCTGTATTAGTTCATTCTCACAATGCTAATAAAGATATACCCAAGACTGGATAATTTATAAAGAAAAGAGGTTTAATTGACTCACAGTTCCACATGGCTGGGGAAGCCTCAGGAAACTTACAATCATGGCAGAAGGCACCTCTTCACAGGACAGCAGGAGAGAGAATGAGAGCCGAGAAAAGCAGGAAGCCCCTTATAAAACCATCAGATCTCATGAGAACTTACTATCATGAGACTAGCCAGAGGGGAAACCGCCCCCATGATTCAATTATCTCCTACCAGGTCCCGCCCGTGATGTGTGGGGATTACGGGAACTACAATTCAAGATGAGATTTGTGTGGGGACACAGCCACACCCTATCAGTTCCCATATAAAGTCTCCCCAGGGGCAAAAGCAGAGGAAAAAGATGGATCCTGAGCATGAATCTGGGATTTGGGAAGGCTTAAGGAAGGAATGAAATTTTGAGAAGGGCTATAGTGGAAAATGTCTGGAAGGGGCACTCTAGATCAGTAACTATGGTTACCTCTGCGGAGAAAATGGTAAAAAAATGTAACAATTAACATATTTCTGCAATAGCTGAAGGTATTAAATGAACAGGAATTTATGACTTACTTCTGCATTTAAAAATAATAGCATAGCCAGGTGCGGTGGCTCACGCCTGTCATCCCAGCACTTTGGGAGGCCGAGGCGGGTGGATCACGAGGTCAAGAGATCGAGACCATCCTGGTCAACATGGTGAAACCCCGTCTCTACTAAAAATACAAAAATTAGCTGGGCATGGTGGCGCACGCCTGTAATCCGAGCTACTCAGGAGGCTGAGGCAGGAGAATTGCCTGAACCCAGGAGGCGGAGGTTGCGGTGAGCCGAGATCGCGCCATTGCACTCCAGCCTGGGTAACAAGAGCGAAACTCCATCTCAAAAAAAAAAAAAAATAGCATATATTCACTACCTCATATAGTCCAACCTCCTCAGTTTGCCAGTGGCGGGTGAGACTGAGGGCACAGATGAGAGGAGTGCTTTGCCTGAGGCAATATCACTGTTCCCCCCGTGGGCCAGGGTTGGTCTCATGTCTCTGCTGACCAAGATCTTGTTCTTTGGACCTTGCTTTGTACAGCCTGAAATTACCGTTGAATGCTTTTGGTTGTACCCCTTGGTGACAAGCTGATTACATTAGCCTTGTTCAATCTTGAGAAGGTCAGCAATTCGTCTTGACTGTAATCAACACACCTATCAGTTCTTCTGCCCACAGAGCCTCGGCCAGCACTGAGGGCTTGCAGTATTGGATACGATGACATGAGACCCCACATTGTCTAGCATGGGACTGAGACATATACTCGAGAGCAAAGGAGGTGTGGCAGTGGGCATGTGGCCATGAAATCCACTGGCCCTATCTCCTAGGCATCCGCCAAGAAGCTGACAGCCTGGTGGAGAGATGGAATAACCTTTTGAAGACACCGACATAGAACCACAGCTTTCAAGGATGAGGTGGCATCCTCCAGGATGCAGTATTCATCCTAAGACAATGACTTTTATAAGATACTATGTCCCCATTAGGTAGAATCCATGCCTGCATCCAAGAACCAAGGGGCAGAAGTACGGATGCGGGGCCCTGCTCACCATTACTCCCGGTGGCAGGGCTAATCACCCCCCCGCTCATCATGAACGGGGAGGATTTCTGTTATATAATAAGGGTGGGGAAGAATATGTCTGGCATTTAAGTAATCCACAGAGGGCATTTTTTGATAGCAAATTGTCTGTGTCAGCTTTATTGAGATAAAACTGACATACAATAAACTTCACTATTATTAAGTGACTAATGAGTTTTGACAAATATATAGAAGTAATATAATCACTCCCACAACCATACAGAAATCAGGACATTTCTGTAATATGATTGTGGGAGTGATTACATTACTTTCCAGAAAGTCTCTTGTGACCCTTTGCAGTAAAATCTCTCCTCTTACCCCATAGTCCCTGGCAATCACTGAGGTGCTTTTTCTGTCATTATAGTTTTGCCTTTCCTAGAGTGTCATAGAAATAGACTCACATAGCATGTAGTTTTATGTGTCTGGCCTTTTTCATTTAGCTTAATGCTTTTGAGATTCATCCATGTTGCTGTATGCAGCAGCAGCCTTTTCCTTTTTACTGCTGTGTAGTATTCCATTACATGGATATACCACAATTTGTTTATACATTCACCACTTGATGGACATTTGTTTTGCTTCCAGTTTTCAGCTATTATGAATAAAACTGTTATGCATGGTGTGTACAAGTCTTTGTCTGACCAAATATTTCTTTCTCTCTTGGGTAAATGCCTAGGAGTGGTATTTCTGGCTCACATAGTCAGTGTATGCCTAACTTTAAAAGAAACTCCAAACTATTTTCCAAAGTGGCTGGACCATTTTGTGTTCCCACTAACAATGCATAAGAGTTCTCAATTGCTCAATAGCCTTGCCAATACTTGCTGTTTTCAGTGTTTTAAATTGTAGCCATTCTATTGGGTATAGTGGCTACTCACTGTGATCTCACTGTGGTTTTACTTTGAATTTCCCTAGTGACTAAATGATGTTGTGACATATATCTATAGAGGTAGATATGTATAAAATCTTTAGTGAATTGCCTTATTTGCCACCCATATATATCGAGCAAGTGACTATTGAAATATTTTACCACCTTTTACTGGGTTTTTGCTTTCCTATATGTGGGTTGTCGTAGGTCTTTACATACTGTGTATGCGAGCCTTTTGATAGACTTTTGTTTCACAAATATTTTCAGTTTGTGGCTTGAGATTTTATTAACAGTGTTATTTGAGGAAGTAAACATTTTTAATTTTAATGAAATGCAATTTATTCATTTCTTCTCTTAGAGTTTTTGCTACTTTTGTGTATTCAAGAAATATTTTCCTAACTCAAGGTCACTACGATTTTTTTCTTATGCTTCGTTCCAGGATTTTATTGTTTTAGCTTCTAAATTTCTTAATTTAGGTTTATGATTCTTTCAGAGTTATTTTTATATGGGAATGATTTCTTCATCTTCTATTTTTGGAAGCTTTTATGTAGAACTGAGTGTTATATTTTTCCTTAAATGTTTGGTAGAATTCACCAGTGAAGGCATTTGGACCCAGAGTTTTCTTTGTGGGCATTTTGTTTTGTTTTGTTTTCAGCTTATACTTTATTCAGCTTTCCGTAGTTTCAACCTGATGTCCATTTTCTGCTCCAGAGTCTAACCCAGGAACCACAGTGCATTGAGTCATCCTGTCTCCTTAGGCTCCTCTTGTCTGTGACAGTTTCTCAGACCTTCCTTAGATTTTTAAACAATTGTTTATGTGGGTACGGAGTAGGTGTATATATTTTGGGGTACACGATATGTTTTGATACAGGCATCCAATGCATAACAATCACATTCTGGAGAATGGGGTACCCGTCCTCTCAAGCATTTATCCTTTGTGTTACAGACAATCCAATTATACTCTTTTAGTTATTTTTAAATGTTCAAGTAAATCATTATTAGCTATAGTCACCCGACTGTGCCATCAATTACTAGGTCTTATTCATTCATTCTGATTTTTTTGTACCCATTAATCACGCCTACCTCCCCTCCGCCCCCACTGCCCTTCCCAGCCTCTGCTAGCCATCCTTCTACTCTATCTCCATGGATTCAATTGTTTCGATTTTTAGATCCAACAAATAAGAGAACATGCAATGATTGTCTTTCTGTGCCTGGCTTATTTCACTTCACATGATGACCTTCAGTTCCATCCAGGTTGTTGCAAAAGACAGAATCTCATTCTTTTTTAAAGGCACCAGCATGGAGACCATAGCTGTCAAGGATGAGGTGCCATCCTCCAGGGTGTAAGCTCAGAGGCGAGCAGGTGCAAGCACATTTGTGTTTTCTCACAGCGTTAGGCTTTTATGGATGCTATTTCAATCATAAAAGCCATGAGCTACGTGGAGTTCTTAAGGAGGCAGTTCTCCTTAGTACCGCCCGTTCACTTGGGAATCAGAGTCACAGGGACGCAGGCCCAAGGCATCCATAAATCGGTCAATATTGCAAATCATACATGATGATTACTTAGTCAACATGTCAGTTTTTCCGATTAAACATTTCACAACACACAAAGTAATGTTTAACATCAAGAGGAAAAACAGCTGGGAGAAAGGGTGAAGGAACCAGTCCAGGAGAGTGAAGAAGACAGAAGTAGTCCTGGTCTGGGAGGTGGGGGGTCCATCGGTCTTGCAAAGATGAGGCTTTGGGGTGGCAGAGCCCGTGGCGGCAGATGCTGAGTTTTTATCACGCGTGACTGCAAGACGGTGCCCGTTAGGACGACCCTTTCGAGCTGCTGAAGGCTAATCCGCTACAGCCTCAGAGTCCTCTGGTAGGATGGACAGTGGAAGACCACGTTTGTTTGGGTCCTCCTCTGGTTGGATACAGTCTTAAGTTTTTAGTTTGTTTATTAAAGAAAACATCTTGTCCTTGTTGGCAACATGTCCTACAAAATATACAACGGAGTCCTTTTCTAAGATGGAGTTAGTTATGTGAGGGCTGCTCTGTGGCCAGTGCCACCCATTTGAGGGAAGTACTCCTATTTCTACGTGGAAGCAACCACTAACGCTTGGAAAAGTTGGCCATCTTGCTTGAGGTCTTGCACAGCACATCAGAACTGAAAGTCAAACCTTCCCATTGAGTATCTCACATTCAATCCACATAGTAGCCATCTTCTCTCACTGTTAAATTCTTCTTAGGGGTGATGATGGTTTTGGGGTGATGTAGTTACATAAATATAATATAACATAGATATAATATATATACTTTTTTTTAGATGAAGTCTTGCTCTGTCACCTAGGCTGGAGTGCAGTGGTGCAATCTTGGCTCACTGCAACCTCCGCCTCCCATGTTCAAGCGATTCTCCTGCCTCAGCCTCCCAAGTAGCTGCGGTTACAGACACGGCCCACTACACCTGGCTAATTTTTTGTTTGTTTGTTTTGTACTTTTAGGAGAGACAGGCTTTCACTATGTTGGCCAGGCTGGTCTCAAATTCCTGACCTCAAGTGATCCACCCACTTCGACCTCTAAAAGTGCCGAGATTACAGGCGTGAGCCACCACACCCAGCCGTATTTGTAAGATTTTAGTCTTTATGAGATATATAACAAGCTATTAACAGATGAAATTGTATGATGTCTGGGATTTGCTTGGAACCACTGTGAGTGAGAAGCAGGTGGGGTAATGATGACACATATCTGGCCTTGGCCTGAAAACTGTTGAAGCTGGAGATATGTACATGAAGGTTCATTATATTATTTTCTCTATGCTTGAAAATTTTTTATAATAGAAAGTACAATGAAAACTATCCTTTCCCTCTTCTCCTGCACACAAAGCTCCCACATCTTTTTTTCCTAACAATGAGATTACACTTTTTTTTTTTTTTTTTTTTTTTTTTTTTTTTTTTTTGAGACGGAGTTTCGCTCTTGTTGCCCAGGCTGGAGTGCAATGGCACGATCTCGGCTCACCGCAACCTCCGCCTCCTGGGTTCAGGCAATTCTCCTGCCTCAGCCTCCTGAGTAGCTGGGATTACAGGCACGTGCCACCATGCCCAGCTAATTTTTTGTATTTTTAGTAGAGACGAGGTTTCACCATGTTGACCAGGATGGTCTCGATCTCTTGACCTCATGATCCACCCGCCTCGGCCTCCCAAAGTGCTGGGATTACAGGCGTGAGCCACCGCGCCCGGCCTGAGATTACACTTTCTGACAACATCTAACCTCTTCTGTCATCTAAGCACCCAGGTTACAGAAGAACCAGGGGGCGGGACGGACTGCAAGAGAGGAGAGCCATCAGCAACTGTGAAGTGACAAGGAGGGCATCGGGCAGGTGATGCCCACCTCCTCCTGAGTCCTCCAAGAATAAACCCCATATTAAAATTATTTGAGGCCAGGAGCAGTGACTCATGCCTGTAATCCCAGCACTTTGGGAGGCCGAGGCAGGCAAATCACTTGAGGTCAGCAGTTCAAGACCAACCTGGCCAATATGGTGAAACCCTGTCTCTACAAAAAATACAAAAATTAGCTGGGCATGGTGGCAGGTGCCTGTAATCTCAGCTACTTAGGAGGCTGAGGCTGTAGAATTGCTTGAACCTGGGAAGCAGAGGTTGCAGTGAGCCTAGATGGCACTGCTGTACTCCAGCCTGGGCAACAGAGCAAGATTCTGTCTCCAAAAAAGAAAAAGAAAGAAAGAAAACCAGGCGCGGCGGCTGGCGCCTGTAATCCCAACATTTTGAGAGGCCAAGGTGGGTGGATCACCTGAGGTCAGGAGTTCGAAACCAGCCTGGCCAATATGGTGAAACCCTGTCTCCACTACAAATACAAAAATTAGCCTGGCATGGTATCACACACCTATAATTCCAGCTACTCAGGAGGCTGAGGCAGGAGAATAGCTTGAACCCAGGAGGCAGAGATTTCAGTAAACTGAGATTATACCATTGCACTCCAGCCTGGGTGGCAGAGTGACTCTCTCTCAAAAAAATGAAGTAAAATAAAATAATTTGATACTTTTATCACTTGAGACCCTGTAGGAGATAATAGGACAGTAAAAACAGCTGAGGTGGGAGCCAAAGAGAGGAGAGAAGGTAGGCTTTAGGGACTTCCCCGGGGATGCTTGAGCAACTTTTCTGCGGGGATTAGCAAGTGTCCATTAGTAGGACCTTGCCCTGGTGACTGAATCTCATGGGTTTTTCGCAGCTTACCTGGTAGAAGCTGTCTAGCCTGGGCCCAGGGAAAGCAAGCTCAGAGCCCGCTTGTTCACTCTAGAAAAGTGATCAGGCACCAAAAGAAACAGGACAAAAGGCACAATGGGGGCCAGATGCGGTGGCTCATGCTTGTAATCTCAGCAGTATGGGAGGCCAAGGCAGGCAGATCGCTTGCACTCAGGAGTTTGAGACCAGCCTGGGCAACATGATGAAACCCCATGTCTACAAAGAAAAAATTTTTTTTTAATTAGCCAGGGGTGGTGGTGCACGCCTGTAGTCCCAGCTACTTGGAAGGCTGAGGTGGGAGAATCACCTGAGCCTGGGAGGTTGAGGCTGCAGTGGGTTGAGATCACACCACTGCACTCCGGCTTCAGCGACAGAGTGAGACTCTGCCTCACAAAAACAAAAATGGCACAATGGCTTTAAAAAAAAAATCCACAAAAACTGTGGACCCCAATTAGGGTTAGAAAATAAGAGAAGTAAGTGTAGGTCAAGAGAAGAGTAGAAAAAAATGAAAGGTGGTGAAAGTTCACAGTCAGAAGGTGATGTTGCCAATGTGATGCCAGAGCTTAGCGAGAGCACCAGGTTCTAGACCGCAGGAGAAGAACAGCAGCGCGGCCTGCAAAATGCTTTTGAACTCTGCCAGGGAAAGACGTCATCATCAGTGAAGTTCTGTGACAAACAACAGAAAGGAAAAAAATATGTTGTAATTAATATCTCTACAAGTGAATGAAAAAAGACTATCATCTCAATAGGAAAATGAGGCCTGGTGCGGTGGCTCACACCTGTAATCCCAGCACTTTGGGAGGCCGAGGCAGGTGCATCACTTGAGGTCAGAAGTTCGAGAGTAGCCTGGCCAACATGGTGAAACCCTGTCTCTCCTTAAAATACAAAAGTCAGCTGAGCATGGCGGCGAGCACCTGTAATTCCAGCTACTCCAGAGGCTGAGGCACAAGAATCACTAGAACCCGGGAGGTGGAGGTTACAGTGAGCAGAGATCGCACCACTGCACTCCAGCCTGGGTGACAGAGCAAGACTCTGTCTCAGGGGAAAAAAAAAAAAAAAAAAAGAAAAAAAAGAATAATGGATACGAACAGATAGATTAAGAAGTAAAAATGAGTGACCTATGAAAAGAGGCCCATCTCATTAGTGACCAAAAAAAAATGCAATATAAAATATCAATGAGAAATGTTTTGGGTTAATTACACTGACAAAGACTTCTTAAAAATGGATAATATTCTCCGGGCGCGGTGGCTCAAGCCTGTAATCCCAGCACTTTGGGAAGCCGAGGCGGGTGGATCACAAGGTCGAGAGATCGAGACCAACCTGGTCAACACGGTAAAACCCCGTCTCTACTAAAAATACAAAAAATTAGCTGGGCATGGTGGCGTGTAATCCCAGCTACTCAGGAGGCTGAGGCAGGAGAATTGCCTGAACCCAGGAGGTGGAGGTTGCGGTGAGCCGAGATTGCGCCATTGCACTCCAGCCTGGGTAACAAGAGCGAAACTCCGTCTCAACAAAAGAAAAAAAAAAAAAAGGATAATATTCAGTCTTTGTGAGGATGTCATTATCAACGAAGAGTTGCTGAAACTAGTTCAGAGTTTGTGGAGGGCGATTGGTTGCTATATAATGAAATGCAAAACATGTCAATACGTAGCTTCTGACACAGTCGTTGTTCTTCTAGGAATTTATTCTAAGGACACAGCTGGACAAGCACCTAAGGGTGTGCATACAAGACCATGTTGTGATTGGAGTGTAATTAGAAACACCCAAACGTCCTCCATGGGGACTTGGCACTCTCCCAAAGTCTCACGCCAAAGTCTCGAGTATCTGTAAACACCTCCTCCACTCCCTGTCCCCAGGTTCACTTCACTGCCAGACTTTCCACGAGCCCTCACCTCTCAAGGTGTCGCAGCCATCTCTGCTTATATCTGTGTCCATCTCTTCCACGCCACTGCTCTCTCTAAGGTCATCACCATGGCCCCTGGTAGCCCCCTCTGTCCATGGCCTCTCAGAAGCTGGTGGTGGTGGTTGTTTTGAGACGGAGTCTTGCTCTGTGGCCAAGGCTGGAGCTCAGTGGTGTGATCTCACCCATCGAAACCTCCACCTCCCGGTTCAAGTGATTCTCCTATCTCAGCCTCCAAAACTGGGATTGCAGGCACGCACCACCATACTCAGCTAATTTTTGTATTTTTTCAGTAGAGACAGGGTTTCACCAGGTTGGCCAGGCTAGTTTCAAAACTGCTGATCTCAAGTGATCTGCCCACCTCGCCTCCCAATGTGCTGGAATTACAGGCGTCAACCACCACGCCCAGCCTCTCAGAGGCTTTTGACGCTTGCCCATTTTCTCCCTCTTGAGCCATGCTTTGCCCTGGCGGCCATGAGCCTGTCCTCTCCCAGCTTCCCTCTCCCACCCCAAATGCTCTTCCCAGGTTCCCTGGCCGCCTCCTTTCTACTGCCCAGCACCCCGCTGTGGACATTCCTCAGAGATCTGTCCCAGGACTCCCTTCTGTTTCTCCCCAAGTGGCTTCCATCACCACCTAAGGCCCAGGGTCCCGCAGACCTGAATCTCTCTCCAGAGTTCTCTCTCCAACAGCTCAGTGGACAGCTTTGCCCGGTGTCACACGAGTTTCTCAGACTCAGGGCACCCAAACCTAAGCTCATGTTCCCTCCACCTGCCCCCGCCCCCTCCTTCCTTCTCTTGGTCAACGGCACCACTGTTTGCCCAAAACAGCAACTGCTATTGCTTTCCCACTGCCTCACCATGTTCAAGCCACGTAAGGCCAGTCCATCCGTTTGATGCCAACCCACCCAGACCACACCACAGCCAGAGAATCCTTCATGGCAAAGGATTAAGTACCAAAGAATCCCTTTGCTACTTAAAATGGGTCCAGGTTCCTCACTCCCCTCCAAATAAAGTCCAAACCCCTGCCCATGGCCTCCATGCCCAGGCCCCTATCTGTGTGTCTAGCACTCCCCATCTCACCTCCGCCCTCTCTACTGAACATCCTATCTGGACCCTTCCCTCTAGGTTCTCCAGGGTCCTCCCCTTCTCCCACCCTCACGGTCCTGTGCACGGTCCTGCTTTCTAGACAATGGGGAAACTGTCAGGCCAAGTGCTGAGTCCCGTGCACCCCTCGATGGACAAAAAAGACCTACATTTCAAGCCGGGCGCGGTGGCTCAAGCCTGTAATCCCAGCACTTTGGGAGGCCGAGGCGGGTGGATCACGAGGTCGAGAGATCGAGACCATCCTGGTCAACATGGTGAAACCCTGTCTCTACTAAAAATACAGAAAATTAGCTGGGCATGGTGGCACATGCCTGTAATCCCAGCTACTCAGGAGGCTGAGGCAGGAGAATTGCCTGAACCCAGGAGGCGGAGGTTGCGGTGAGCCGAGATCGCGCCATTGCACTCCAGCCTGGGTAACAAGAGCGAAACTCCGCCTCAAAAAAAAAAAAAAAAAAAAAAAAAAGACCTACATTTCTCCAGAAGTTCACCGACAGAACAAAAAGAGAGAGGGGGAGAGAGAGACAGGAAAAGAGAGAAAGAAAGAAGAAAACAGAGAGAGAGAGAGAGAGAGAGAGAGACAACCTCCTCTGGCAGGAGATGCAGGGCTATTCATGCAGAGGTAGGCAAACCAAGAACCAATGGGCATCAGGGCTCCTGGCCCCCTTCCCTCGTGGGGGTGAGCTCCAGAGATTGGCCAAGGCTTAGCAAGGGGTTCCTCCGTCACTGATGCACCCACCCTGCAGACCTATTTATTCTGCAAGACAAGGATCCGATGCCTTTCAGGGAGACTAACGGGGGTGCCTGGCTTAGTCTTCTGGCTAACAGCCATCAGTGGGCTCTGGCCTGTCTGCCAGAAAATAGTGGGAAAGTTATACAATTTTGACAAGATTTCAGGGAACCGCAATGGAAGGGCGAACTCCAAAACTCACTGGAATTTCCCCACCCTGGGTCTAGCCAAGCAGATCACACCTCCTCTTCTCTGACCCCTAAGAAACCTAGGTCTGCTCTCCCTGCACCTGTGAAATCCAGCAAACCCTGTCTTCTGAATAAGTCACAGCTCCTCTGAGACCTGGGTCCCTGAGAACTACATTCTTTTAATTTATTTATTTTTGGGGGGAGACAGGGTCTCATGCTGTTACCCAGGCTAGAGTGGAGTGTGCAATCCCAGTTCACTGCATCCTCAGCCTCCTGGCTCAAGCCATCCTCCCACCTCAGCCTCTCTAGTAGCTGGGACCACAAGTACATGCCACGACACCTGCCTAATATTTTTTTCTTTTTTTCGTTTCTTTTTTTTTTTTTTTTTTTTTTTTTTTGTAGAGATGGGGTTTCGCCATGTTGCTCAGGCTGGTCATGAACTCCTGGGTTCAGGTGATCCTCCCGCATCAGCCTCACAGAGTTCTGGAATTACAGGCATGAGCTACCACACCCAATCCCAAGAACTACATTCCTGAGACTCTACCAGCATTATAGGAACAGGCTCCAGCTCCCCGTAACTCCAGGAGCTCTCCCCTTGTTAGGACTCACATGAGCAGGTCAGGTTGTGTGTCACTGGTCATTGGGACTGGAAACAACTCCCTCATCTGGATGCAGGAAGCCAGACTCCATCACCCTCAGGAGTTCAAGAGGCCCACAGCCCCTTTCCCTGGCTCAGCTGTGCCCAGAGGAGCCTTGGGAAACAGCCAGTTCTGTGTTCGTCCTGAGAGGCCTGACCTTGCTAAGACTTAGCTGCTAGGCCTTCTGGAAAGTTGCTCACTTGCCAGGGACCCCAAAGCCCTTGTCAGTTTATTCCTCCAGCCTGGAAGCCTGGGACCAGATTGACCTTGACTTTCAGAATCCACTTAGAGAGTTCACAGGAGTTCCAGAAAAGCTTGGGACACACACTGACTAGCAATGATGAATGCCTACCGTGAGTGCCCTGAGAACATGGGAGGAAGTTTTCCTGCATATCAGGGAAGGGTGGGAGCCCCACCACTAGCCCACTGCTGTGCCTCCAGGACTGGGAGGCCAGTATCTCTGAGGGTACACCCAGGTTCTCACCCCATCCCCTATCACAATGGCACTTAAGTGGAAGAGTCTAAAGACACAGTGTCCCCATAAACAGAGGTCGTCTAAGCGGTAATGGTGTCAAACCTAAAAGAGTAGCTGGGCATGGTAGCTCATGCCTCAAATCCCAGCATTTTAGGGGGCTATGGTGGGGGGATTAATTGAGGCCAGGAGTTTGAGACCATCTGGGCAACACAGCAAGACTCTGTCTCTACAAAAAAACTTAAGGCCAGGCGCGGTGGCTCACGCCTGTAATCCCAGCACTTTGGGAGGCCGAGGTGGGTGAATCAGGAGGTCAAGAGTTTGAGACCAGCCTGGCCAACATGGTGAAACCCCATCTCTACTAAAAATACAAAACATTAGCTGGGCATAGTGGTGGGTGCCTGTAATCCCAGCTACTTGGAAGGTTGAGGCGAATTGCTTGAACCCGGGAGGCGGAAGTTGCAGTAAACTGAGATCGCGTCACTGCACTGAGACTCTGTCTCAAAAAAAAAAATTAAAAAGTAACTGGGTGGTTCATGCCAGTAGTCCTGGGTACTTGGGAGGCTGAGTTACAAGGATCACTTGAACCCAGGAGTTCAAGGTTACAGTGAGCTAGGATTGCACCACTGGGTGTCAGAGCAAGATCCCATCTTTCTGAAAATAACAACCACAAAAAGTGAAAAGGCTATTCCAATGGTTCCCATGGAATGTCATTTGTGACCCGAGTAACAAACACCTAGTCTTAATTCCCAACACATCTCCAGAAGTGCCTGAGTAGGTAATGATTGCCTCGCTTATTCATTCATTCTTCAGCATTCGTAAGCCAAGAACAGTGTTAAGTTTTTGGAAGTAGAAGTCAATGTCTCAAATATGCTTGAATATAGTTCCCATGGTTTCCCCGATGCCAAAGACTAATGCAAGGACATCAGGACTAAGTTTAAGTTTCCCAGAACCCCAAGCATAAGCGGCCACCATACCTGAGGTTCAATCATTCTTAAACCTTTTTTTTTGTAGAGATGGGATCTCGCTGTAGTGTCCAGGCTGGTCTCAAACTCTTTACCTCATGCAATCTTTCCACCTTGGCCTCCCAAAGTGCTGGAATTACAAGCATGAGCCACCACACCCAGCCCAGTTCTTTAAAAATGCACTCCTGTAATCTCAGCCCTTTGGGAGACCGAGGCAAGTGGATCACCTGAGATCGGGAGTTCAAGACCAGCCTGACCAACATGGAGAAACTCTGTCTTTACTAAAAATACAAAAATTAGGCAGGCGTCGTGGTGCATGCCTGTAACTCCAGCTACTCGGGAGGGTGAGGCAGGAGACGCACTTGAACCTGAGAGGTGGAGGTTGTGGTGAGTCAAGATTGCACCACTGCACTCCAGCCTGGGCAACGAGAGCAAAACTCCAATACAAAATAAATAAATAAGAATAAAAATACACTCCTCCAGATATTTTTAGGCTGAATGTGAAGTGGACATTATCCCAACTTCAGGCTTGGAGAGATTAAGAAACTAGTCCAGGGTCACACAGATACGTCTCAAAGCTGGTTTTAGATACTGGCCCCGTGTGCCCCTAATGCCCATGCATGCTCTTTGCCTCATGCCTCAAAGCCCTTGAGAGAAGATATTCTTAGCGCCAACCCTGGCCCTTAGAAACCTCTCATGTGAAAAAAAAAGGGCTCCTCCCAGGGGCTGGGGAAGATGGGAAGCACCTGCTGATTGTGGACAGGATTTCCTTTCAGGGTGATAAAAATATTTTGGAGCTAGACAGAGGCAATTGTTGCACAACATTGTGAATGTACTAAATACCACGAATGGTGCACTTTAAAATGGTTCGTTTTCTGTTACAGGAATTTTTATGTCAATTTAAAGAAGAAATTATACATAAACAGGCTTCTCTGTAACAGTCAGGGCATGGTGGCTCCCACCTCTGCTAAGACAGCAAGGGATTTAGGTTTTGAGTGCAGACAGCCCTTCCTGTTAATTTTCCTCAATGATCTGTCTCTAGACGTTTCTGACATGTCGACCTTGAACCCTCAGGCCCTAAGTCTTAATGTTCCAGAATACCCAGCATGAAGTTCACATATTCTCACATGACCAAATTCCACAGATTTTATTCCTGGCAAGTGAGAAAAGCAGATTCCGTTGTTCTTACAGACACCAAGGATCAGAAGTCAAAAGTCAGCTTAGGGGTTCAGGCTCCGGGAGTCATTCCAGGACAAAACTGCAGAGGTCACCCTTGAGACCAGGATGACAGACGCCGTTTTTTGCTGTTGCTGTTTCACCTTAGCAACGTTACTCCACTTTTTAAAAAGCTTTCATGAACCACAGTATCTCATTACTAGAAACCCTGACCTTCTGGCCGAAACGAGGGAGTGAGCGGAGGACCAGGGATAAGAGCTGTGTGCCTGGCTCAGGCCAAGGCCTCTGAGCAGGACAGCCAGCAACGCCGTTTCCACCCTTAGCTCGTCTTGACTCTTAGTCCATCTGAGCTGCTATGACAAAATACTGTAGACTGGGTGGCTTCTAAACATGTATTTCTAAGTCCTGGTGGCAGGGAAGTCCAAGGCACCATCAGCTTCAATGTCAGAAAGCCCACTTCCTGGTTCATAGAGAGCATCTTTTCACTGTAACCTCCTGTGGTAGAAGGGACAGGAAGCTCTCCCTGGCCTCTTTTATAAGGACACTAATCCCATTCCTGAGTGCTCAGCTCCCATGACCTAATCACCTCCCAAAGGCCCCACCTCCAAGTACCATCACCTTGGGATTTAAGCTTTCAATATATGAATTTGGGGGGGACACACACATTCGGGCCGTAGCACTGACCACGTCACAGGAGAGTCTCAAGTCGGGAGGACTGCACAGAAAACTGCAGGAGGATCTCAAGTCTCTGGTTCAGTGATGGTATGAACACAGATGGATGGAAATGACTCAAGGCCAGGGGAAAAACCACCAGCCAGCTGGAAGCCAAATGATTTCTGGAGCACACATAAGGCCCAGATGATTCTAGCAGCTGAGTGGAAAGACCTTACAAACAGAGCAGTGCCATCGTAGTGAGACTGAGTTAACCCGGGATTAAAGGCTGCTATGGATTCACCCTCACAAAGCTTAAAAACAGTCTCAAAAGCATCAGCCAGACTCCAAGGCACTAACTGCATGCCAGAACAAAGGCCAACATCATTTAAGTGAATAAAACAAATCCATCATCTAACAGTGTAAAACTGACACTACTGGGCAGCCCATCAAATATTACTGCCCATGCAAAGAACCAGGAAGTATGGCTCATATCCTGAGCCATAAATAACAAGCTTTCATGTACCACAGTATCTCATTCCTAGAAACTTTTACCTCCCTGAAGAAAAACTGATGAATAGCAACAGACTCGGTGTTGACAAATAATGCACTTAGCGGACAAGGGTATCGAAAGAGCTATCATAAAAAACGCTCCATATTTTGAAGAAGTTAGAGGAAAATGGGAACAAGATGAAAGAAATGAAGGATATGTTTTTAAAGACCCAAATGGAACTTCTGAAAAATGAAAACTACGATGTCTGAGATGAACACTGGATTGGATGACGTAAATGGCAGATTAGACACTGTAGAAGAAAAGCTCAGCGAGCTTGAAGGCATAGCAATAGAAACTACCCAAAATGAAGCATGGAGAGAAAAAACACTGACAAAACATGAACAGATCATCAGTGAACCACTCTAACATACGTGTTATCATAGACACAGAAGGAGAGGAGAGAAGGGGACAGAATAGAAAAAATAGTTGAAGAAACAATCAGGCCACTTTTTGCTGAAAACCCTTCAGTAAATTTCCATGTGCCTTAAAGCAGTGCCCACAGTCCTTACACTGACCGGAAAGATCCTGCTAGCCTCCCTGCTGCCTCTCTAATCCCAGGCCCACCACTCACTCCTTCACACACTTCACTTCAGTCATGCAAGGCTTCTCTTGACTCTGTGAAATTCCTCCTCTCCTGGGCTTTCCCACACGCTGCTCCCTCTACCAGAAGGCTCTCCTGACTCCCAGTTGACTTCTGCCCCTCCTCTGGATCTGAGCTAAATCCCACTTCCTCAGAGAAGTCCTCCCTGACTTCCCAACCAGATATGGTCCTCTCAGCACCCTTAACACCCACGCTTCTCCATGTCAGCATTTGGTGCATTTGCAATGAATTAATTATGGTTTTAATCTCTTCTTCCTTAGAGTCTTGTTCATCATCTCATCCCCAGTGCTTAGCCGGGTGCCCCAGCCCCTCAGCTAGAAAGTGAAAGAGATGAAACTTCTTTACTTTGGTTGGTCTCTCTCTTAAACTATGTCTGCAGTGACAAGCAATTGCCTGGTGTGACTTCTGCCTTCCTGGCAAGGAGTGGATTTCTCAACACAGTCCACGGTAAGCCCTCTTCTATCTGCTGGAAAATATGATCAAATGGGTCAGGGCAGCCCTTAGAGAGAGCCACAGAGAGCCATCTATATTAGTAAGGGCTCTCCAGGAAAACAGAACCAACCGGATGCCGGGGCAAGGGGAGGAAATTGGCTCACAGCATTATAGAGGCTGGCAAGTTCAAAGTCTGTGGGGTAATAACTGGGTGCGGTGGCTCCCGCCTGTAATCTCAGCACTTTGGAAGGCCAAGGCAGGCAGATCATGAGGTCAGGAGTTCAAGACCAGCATGGTCAACATGGTGAAACCCCATCTCTACTAAAAAGACAAAAATTAGCTAGGTATGTCAGTGCACACCTGTAATCCCAGCTACTCAGGAGGCTGAGGCAGGAGATTCCCTTGAACCTGGGAGGCAGAGGTTGCGGTGAGCCAAGATGACGCCACTGCACTCCAGCCTGGGTGACAGAGCTAGACTGCATCTCAAAAAAAAAAAAAAAAAAGAAAAGAAAAAGAAAAAAAGCTTATTATCACTGGTCATTAGAGAAATGCAAATCAGAACTACAATGAGATACAATCTCCCATCAGTGAGAATGGCAGTTATGAAAAAGTCAGGAAACAACAGATGCTGGCGAGGCTGTGAAGAAATAGGAAGCTTGTACACTGTCAGCAGGAATGTAAATTACTTCAACCATTGTGGAAGACAGTGTAACGATTCTTCAAGGATCTAGAATCAGAAATACCACTTTACCTAGCAATCCCATTACTGGGTGTATACCCCCAAAATTCTAAATTATTCTACTATAAAGACACATGCACACGTATGTTTATTGCAGCACTATGTAGAAGAGGAAAGACTTGGAACCAACCCACATGCCCATCAACGATAGACTGGATGAAGAGAATGTGTCACATAAATACCATGGAATACTATGCAGCCATAAAAAAAGAATGAAATCCTGTCCTTTGCAGGGATGTGGATGAAGCTGGAAGCCATCATTCTCAGCAAACTAACACAGGAGCGGATAACCAAACACTGCATGCTCTCACTCGTAAGTGAGAGTTGAAAAATGAGGACACATGGACACAGGGAGGGGAACTTCACACATAACACACTGGGGCCTGTCGTTGATTTGAGGGTAAGGGGTGGGAAGGGCATTAGGACAAATACTGAATGCATGTGGGGCTTAAAACCTAGATGATGGGTTGACAGGTGCAGCAAACCACCGTGGCACATGTATACTTATGTAACAAACCTGCATGTTCTGCACGTGTCCCAGAAATTAAACTAAAACTAAATTAAAAAAAAAAAAAATAGAGCCTGGACTGCTTTATGGTAGCTTTATACATTCAGAAAAAGAAAAAGAATGAATGCCTGAGACACACACTGCCTGTGAGCGTCTCCCATTCCCACGAGTGCTCCCAAAACACTTTGGGCCTTAGTTATGGAAATTAGACACTGCCCGCATCTGTCTCCTTCTATGTCAATGGAAGGGTCACATTACTCATTTCTGTGTCCCCAAAAGCATTTCTTGGTATCTGACTCACAGCAGACACAGATACACTCTTACTAAGTTGAATGGCATGGAGTAACATCAGGGCACATGCTTCAAGGAGCTCTTTCCAGACTCACCAACCTACGCCTGGGGCTCGCATTTACCTGGGAAGCAAAGAGAAGTCAAAGAGCCAGGTGAGGCTAGGGCACCGGGCCCAGGCCTCTTAGGGCGCCTTGTGGAGGCTGAAGCTGCTGCTCTGTGGTGCATGCTCATCTGCCATGCTGACTTCTGATTAACCCCAGCTCTGGGAAGGCCTCTAAGCTTTCCAGTTCCTTGCGTAAGAGCACCTACTTACCGTGAATCCTGACCTTAGGTCTAAACCTTGATGTTATCAGACTTTGATGACCTTACACATTGATTCTGAATCTCGCCTTCTCTTTCCCTGTGGAGTGTGAGCCCTGGATCTGGGGCTAACGGCACAGGATTAATTATCTTGTCCTGTGGCTGCCAGAGACACGGACATGGCTTCTGTTCTAAGTGCCAATTAAATGTCTCTTTCTAAGCAGCGGAATCAATTAGTCTCTTTGGCCTCTCAGCTCCCTCAGACTTTTGGGAGTAGGCTTGCATAGACCTGCCCACAATAAATCACACCTCCCCCACCAACCCCAACTAGCTTTGGGGACTTAACAGCTGATGGGGACTCTTCATTAGTCCCTGCTTTGCTGATTCCATGATTAAGGACACAAGCCTTCAGCATAAGGCACTAGACGCAGGACATGGGCTTTGGAGTCCACATAATCAGAGTTGAGTACCAGCTTCTGTCTCTCTCTCTCTTTTTTTTTTCTTAAGATAGAGTTTTGCTCCTTGCCCAGTCTAGAGGCAATGATGTGATCTTGGCTTACTGCAACGTTCGCCTCCCAGATTCAAGCGATTCTCCTGCCTCAGCCTCCCAAATAGCTGGGACTATAGGCACATGTATCCTTGCCCAGCTAATTTTTTGTATTTTTAGTAGAGATGAGTTTTCACAGTGTTAATCAGGATGGTCTCAATATCCTGACCTCGTGATCCACCCGCCTCTGCCTCCCAAAGTGCTGGGATGACAGGCGTGAGCCACCGCGCCCAGTCCACCAGATTTTATCTTAAACAAACAGAAAAAGATGAATGATACAATGGAAAAATGACTAAGGAATGTAACCCAAATAGCCAAAAAAATAGGCTTAATTTCATTATTAATTAAGGAAATATATATTTAGCAGGACACAATTTTTCATCTAAGAGATGAACAGATAGAAAAGAATGACAGCAGACGATGCCGGGCGAGCTGCAAGCTGCAAGGAATTAGCAACAATATGCACATAAGTATGTTCAAAGAAGTACTAGTTTTAAGTCAATATAATTTTCAAATACTCATGATATATGCAGCTATTTTTTATTTATTTATTTATTTATTTATTTATTTTTATGGAGACATGAAAGAAAATGAGGGAAGAGAATAGCAAACAAGGAGCCAACCAAGATTTCTTTTAAACTTCTAAGTTGATATGATATGGTACTAATAAGAGTGTATATTTTGTATATTTAAAGTGGAGAGTTCTATAAATGTTAATTACATTTACTTGTTCCAGATCTGAGTTCAAGTCCTGAATATCGTTGTTAATTTTCTGTCTCATTGATCTGTCTAATATTAATGTTGAAGTCTCCCACTATTATTATGTGGGAGTCTAAGTCTCTTTATAAGTCTTGTATGTCTGCGTATTCCTGTATTGGGTGCGTATATATTTAGGATCTTTAGCTCTTCTTGTTGTTGCATTGATCCTTTTATCATTATATAATGTCCTTCTTTGCTTCTTTTGATCTTTGTTGCTTAATTGTAACTTCTGCTTTTCATTTATTTATTTTAGCTCTCTGTTTGGTTGGTAAATCTTTCTCCATCCCTTGTTTGGAGTCTTTGTGTATCCTTGAATGTGAGATGGATCTGGATGCAGCATACTGATGGGTTTTAGTTTTTTATTCAAATTGTCTGTCTTTGGATTGGGGGATTTAGTCAATTTAAATTTAGAATTAATAATAATATATGTGAGTTTAATACTGCCATTAGCTGGCAATTTTGTCCATTGGTTGATGTAAATTCTTCATTATATTGATGCTCTTTTTGATAACTTTTTTAGAAAGGCTGATACTGTTTGTTCCTTTCATATGTGTAGTGGTTCTTTCAGAAGCTCTTGTAAAGCAGGCCTGGTGGTGATGAAATCTCTGAGTGCTTGCTTATTCACAAAAAAAACTTTATTTTTCCTTCACTTGTGAAGCTTAGTTTGGCTGGATGTGAAATTCTGGGTTGAAAGTTCTTTTCTTTAAGGATGTTGAATATTGGCCCCCACTCTCTTCTGGCTTGTAGGGTTTCTGCTGAGAGATCTGCTGTAAGTCTGATAGGCTTCCCTTTGTGGGTAACCTGACCTTTCTCTCTGGCTGCCCTTAGTATTTTCTCCTTCATTTCAACCCTGGTGAATCTGACGATTATGTGCCTTGGAGTTGCTCTTCTTGAGGAATATCTCTGTGGTGTTCTCTGTATTACCTGGAGTTGAATATTATCCTGCCTTACTAGGCTGGGAAAATTTTCCTGAATAATGTCCTGAAGCGTATTTTCCAGCTTGGATTCATTCTCTTCGTCACATTCAGGTACACCTATCAAGCGTAGATTAGGTCTTTTGACATAGTCCCATATTTCTTGGAGACTTTGCTCGTTCCTTTTTATCCTTTTTTCTCTAATCTTGTCTTCTTGTTTTATTTCATTGAGTTGGTCTTCGACCTCTGACATCCTTTCTTCTGCTTGATCAATTTGGCTGTTAAAACTTGTGCATACTTCACGAAGTTCTCCTATTGTGTTTTTCAGCTCCATCAATTCACTTATATTCCTCTCTAAATTGTGTATTCTTGTTAACATTTCGTCAAATCTGTTTTCAAAGTTCTTAGTTGCTTTAGATTGGGTTAAAACAAGTTCTTTTAATTCACAGAAGTTTCTCATTATCCACATTTTGAAGCCTGCTTCTGTAATTGGAACACACTCGTTCTCCATCAAGCCTTGTTCCGTTGCTGATGAGGAACTGTGATCCCCCGCTGAGGGAGAGGCGTTCTGACATTGGGTATTCTCAGCCTTTTTTGGCCGTTTTCCTCCCTTCATTATAAATTTATCCATCTGTGGTCTTTGAATTCACCGTCTTTGTAATTAGGTTTCTGAGTGGACGTCCAACTTACTGATTCTCAGCCCCGAAATCTGAGCAACCCACTGCACCGACCAAATCAGCGGCGTTAAGATTGATGGTGCTTTTCCGACTCTGCACCAAGAACCGTCGCTCCAAGGCGCCGGCAAAACCGCCTCGCCGGTCACAAGAGTCGCGCTGGCGACCCGTGGGGCTCCTCCGCTGGGAATCTCCTGGTGCGTGAGCAACAAGAATTCATGTGAAGGTGTGGCGTCCTCTCATTCTTTGCGCTTTCAGTGGGAGCTACAATCCCGAGCTGTTAGTAGTCAGCCATCTTGGATCTCTCCGCAGCTATTTTTTAAATGGCACCAAGCCATACTTCTAAAATAAAATGATATACAATGGTATTTTAATTTACCTCAAGCACATTACAATACACATTATCTAACCTTCGTTTAAAAAAATAAAATAAGGCCGGACAAGCAGTTTGGGATGCCAAGGCAGGTGGATCACCTGAGGTCAGGAGTTTGAGACCAGCCTGGCCATCATGGTGAAAACCGGTCTCTATAAAAAATACAAAGATTAGTCTGGTGTGTCGGTGCACACCTTTAATCCCAGCTACTCAGGAGGCTGAGGCAGGAGAATTACTTGAACCCAGGAGGCGAAGGTTTCGGTGAGCCAGGATCTTACCACTGCACCCCAGCCTGGGCTACAGAGCTAGACACCATCTCAAAAAAAGGAAAAAAAGAAGAAAAGCTCATCATCACAGCTCATTAAAGAAATGCAAACCAAAACTACAATGAGATACCACCTCCCATCAGTGAGAATGGCTATTATGAAACAGTCAGGAAACAACAGATGCTGGTGAGGCTGTGGAGAAACAGGAAGGCGTGTACACTGTTAGTGGGAGTGTAAATTACTTCAGCCATTGTCGAAGACAGTGTGGCGATTCTTCAAGGATCTAGAATCAGAAATACCATTTTACCCAGCAATCGCATTACTGAGTATATACCCAAAACACTATTAATTACTCCACTATAAAGACACATGCACACGTATGTTTGTCGCAGCATTATTTACAACAGTAAAGACTTGGAACCAAAACAAATGCCCATCAATGATAGATTGGATAAAGAAAATGTGTCACATAAATACCATGGAATACTACGCAGCCATAAAAAAGGAGTTCATGTTCTTTGCAGAGATGTGGATGAAGCTGGAAGCCATCATTCTCAGCAAACTAACACAGGAGCGGATAACCAAACACTGCATGCTCTCACTCGTAAGTGAGAGTTGAAAAATGAGGACACATGGACACAGGGAGGGGAACTTCACACATAACACACTGGGGCCTGTCGTTGATTTGAGGGTAAGGGGTGGGAAGGGCATTAGGACAAATACTGAATGCATGTGGGGCTTAAAACCTAGATGATGGGTTGACAGGTGCAGCAAACCACCATGGCACATGTATACTTATGTAACAAACCTGCATGTTCTGCACATGTGTCCCAGAAATTAAACTAAAACTAAATTTTAAAAAAATTAGAGCCAGGACTGCTTTATGTTACCTTTATACATTCAGGAAAAGAAAAAGAACGAATGTTTGAGACACACACTGCCTGTGAAGTGTCTCCCATCCCCACAAGTGCTCCCAAAACACTTTGGGCCTTAGTTAAGGAAATTAGACTCTGCCCACATCTGTCTCCTTCTATGTCAATGGAAGGGTCACATTACTCATTTCTGTGTCCCCAAAAGCATTTCTTGGTATCTGACTCACAGCAGACACAGATACACTCTTACTAAGTTGAATGGGCATGGAGTAACATCAGGGCACATGCTTCAAGGAGCTCTTTCCAGACCCACCAACCTACGCCTGGGGCTCGCATTTACCTGGGAAGCAAAGAGAAGTCAAAGAGCCAGGTGAGGCTGGGGCACCAGGCCCAGGCCTCTTAGGGCGCCTTGTGGAGGCTGAAGCTGCTGCTCTGTGGTGCATGCTCATCTGCCATGCTGACTTCTGATTAACCCCAGCTCTGGGAAGGCCTCTAAGCTTTCCAGTTCCTTGCGTAAGAGCACCTACTTACCGTGAATCCTGACCTTAGGTCTAAATCTTGATGTTATCAGACTTTGATGACCTTACACATTGATTCTGAATCTCGCCTTCTCTACCCCTGTGGAGTGTGAGCCCTGGATCTGGGGCTAACGGCACAGGATTAACCATCTTGTCTTGTGGCTGCCAGAGACACAGACATGGCTTCTGTTCCTAAGTGCCAATTAAATGTCTCTTTCTAAGCAGCGGAATCAGTTAGTCTCTTTCTTTGGCCTCTCAGCTCCCTCAGACTTTTGGGAGTAGGCTTGCATAGACCTGCCCACAATAAATCACACCTCCCCCACCAACCCCAACTGCTTTGGGGACTTAACAGCTGATAGGGACTCTTCATTAGTCCCTGCTTTGCTGATTCCATGATTAAGGACACAAGCCTTCAGCATAAGGCACTAGACGCAGGACAAGGGCTTTGGAATCCACATAATCAGAGTTGAATACCAGCTTCTGTCTCTCTCTCTTTTTTTTTTTCTCGTGATGGAGTTTTGCTCCTTGCCCAGGCTGGAGTGCAATGATGTGATCTTGGCTCACTGCAACACTGGCCTTCCAAGTTCAAGTGATTCTCTTGCCTCAGCCTCCCAAGTAGCTGTGACTATAGGTGCATTGGACCACGCCCAGCCAGTCTTTTGTATTTTAGTAGAGATGGGTTTTCACAGTGTTTGCCGGGTGGTCTGGGTCTCCTGACCTCGTAATCCACCCAACTCCGCCTCCCAAAGTGCTGGGATGACAGGAGTGAGCCACTGCGCCCAGTCACCAGCCTTTATCTTAAACAAACAAACAGAAAAAGGTGAATGATACAATAAAAAAAGTGACTAAGAAATGTAAGCCAAATAGCCAAAAATAGGCTCAATTTCATTAGTAGTTAAAGAAATGTATATTAAGGAGGACACAATTTTTCATCTAAGGGATTAACAGAGATAGAAAGGAATGACAGCGGACGATGCTGGCGAGCTGCAGGGAAACAGAAACCCTGCCCAGGGAGCGTCAGTGACATGTGTACACCCTTTGAATGAGCAGTTCCACTTCTAGGAACTTAGCCTATAGAATTAGCAACGATATGCACATAAGTATGTTCAAAGAAGTACCAGTTTTAAGTAAATATAATTTTCAAATACTCATAATGTAATATATGCAGCTATTTTTTAAATGGCATGGAGGCATATGTTCCAATATGAAATGATATACAATGATATTTTAAGTGACCACGAGCAAGTTACAGAACATGTAGTCTAATCTTCGTTTAAACAATTAAATTAAGACTGGAGGAGGGGCTCATGCCTGTAATCCCAGCACTTTGGGAGGCCAAGGCCAGTGGATCACCTGAGGTTAGGAGTTTGAGACCAGCCTGGCCATCATGGTAAAACCCTGTGTCTACTGAGAATACCAAAAATTAGCCAGGCGTGGTGGTGGGCGCCTTTAATCACAGCTACTCAGAGGCTGATTTAGGAGCATCGCTTGAACATAGGAGGCAGAGGTTGCAGTGAGCCGAGAATGCATCAATACACTCCAGCCTGGGCAACGAGAGTGAAACTCCGTCTCAAAAAAAAAAAAAAAAAAAATTAAGATATATGTCGAACCTGTCAAAAAAAAATTAAGATATATGTCGAACCTACTGATGCTGCCATTGCCTGAGGGAAGCAGAAGAGGCTGAGACCTGGGAGAAAATGCAGGCGAGGAGTCGGCTCCTTAGCTGCAGCTGCTGCCAGAGATGCCCACCCACCCATTTTCCTGTCCCTCCGCCACGTTCACAATGCAGCTGCTTCTGCAAGGTGGTACAATCAATCTAAGGGACTATGTCTTCATTGAATTTTGTGTTGAAGCCACTAAAGCTGTTAACGTATGTTTTGAAAAATCCAAACTTAATTCAGTTGTCTTGGAGGAAGTGGTCATTTCAAGCATTTAAATGACATTGGTCTTTTTTACTGTATTGATCCAAATGATCCCAAGCATGTAAGAACGGACAGATCAGTTTTATGCTGTTTCTGAAGAATCTGGATGTCAAGGCCAAGGTTAACAAAAGAGGGCAAAATTTAACTGGCTTAGTGTGGACATCATCAGTTGAAAAGATGGAAGATGATTCAGATGAAGGCATGTCTAATTTTGACCATTTCTCTGGTCAAGATGATGAACAGCATGCGTGGTGGTGTGGACAAAGAGTTACCAGAAGCAGATGGGGCAGATGGTGACTCACAACGCAGTCATGAGAAAATGCTAGATCTAAAGCATACTGCCATCACTTGGAATTTGATAAAGAAAAATAACTGCTCTGCAAGATTTCAGAACTGACAGAATCCCTGAATCGATAGCTCTAAAGGCATGCTGTATTTGCCCACTGTAACCCATTTTTCAACCTGTTTGTTTTTGAAAAGGCTTCGCTGTGGGTTGATAAGTACCACCGCGTGGAGCAATTTTAAATTAGCTAAGGCAATAACCTGATGCATGAACACTTCCCAGATTTCCAGGAAGCTGTTGAAGTCCTAGGCAATTGATGCAGCACTTGGGATAAATGCAAACATCTCACCTAAGTCTCCTTTTCTTCATAACATAGATACTGACGCGACAGGAAGCTCTCAGCTTAGGGAAAGAGAACTAAATTTTAGATTACAGAACATGAATTCAGAACTGGCTGGAACAAACTGGCTCACACCTTACTGGTAACCTGCTATTCCTCTGGTGTTATCCTTCAGGATTTTCACTAAAGTTTATTTTTCAAAAAATTTACTTTCACCTGATTTTATGTAAGTGATCACTTGTCAGTGTTTCAGATGTATTTTAGCTTAAACTAGTGAACGCCCTGACTTAGACCTTTTTTTAAAAATTATACATCTGGGCCAGGTGAGGTGGGTTGCACCTGGAATCCCAGCACTTGGGGAGGCTGAGGCAGGCGGATCGCCTGAAGTCAGGAGTTCAAGGCCAGCCTGCCCAACATGGCAAAACCCCGTCTCTACTAAAAGTATAAAAATTAGCCGGGCATAGTGGTGTGCATGCTTGTAATTCCAGCTACTCAGGAGGCCGAGGCAGGAGAATCGCTTGAACCCAGGAGGTGGAGGCTGCAGTAAGTGGAGATGGCACCATTGCACTCCAGTTTGGGCAACAAGGGCGAGACTCTGCCTCAAAAAAAAAAAAAAAAAAAAAAAAAAAAAAAAAAAAAAAAAAGTATACCTTTGGACCTGGGCTCAGTGGCTCATACCTGTAATCCCAGCACTTTGAGAGGCCGAGGCAGATGGATCACCTGAGGTCAGGGGTTGGAGAGCCACCTGGCCTGTAAGGTTTTTTCTTTCTAGGTTTATCGTCGAGTTAAAAACGAGGAAACTGAGGCCAGCACAAGGAAACCAGATACCAACTTATTCAGCTCCTGGGCGACTCCCGGTCACGGGGCTTCCACTCAGGAGAAGAGTTTTATAGGGAGTGAAGGCATTTGATTGCACTTGGGGAGACAGGATGTGGACAGCAGGAGCTGCTATTGGTAGGGAGGTGGGACTTCCTGTGAGCCAGCTAAGTGCTGAGTGCAGAGGGGATTTCCAAGGCGTGCTAGGTGCCGAGTGCAAAGGGGATTTCTTTTTTTTTTTTTTTTTTTTTGAGACGGAGTTTCGCTCTTGTTACCCAGGCTGGAGTGCAATGGCGCGATCTCGGCTCACCGTAACCTCCACCTCCCGGGTTCAGGCAATTCTCCTGCCTCAGCCTCCTGAGTAGCTGGGATTACAGGCACGCGCCACCATGCCCAGCTAATTTTTTGTATTTTTAGTAGAGACGGGGTTTCACCGTGTTGACCAGGATGGTCTCGATCTCTCGACCTCGTGATCCGCCCGCCTCGGCCTCCCAAAGTGCTGGGATTACAGGCTTGAGCCACCGCGCCCGGCGCGCAAAGGGGATTTCTAAGGCGGAGCTAGATGATTGGCATCCTAGTGCAGAGGGGATTTCCAAGGTAGGGCTAGATGATTGACATATTCTAATTTTCCAGCTGGGGAAGGAGATGGACGTGTCTGAACTCCCAGCGAGGCAACCAGCCTTACACGGCCAGCATGAGGAAACCCCACCTCTACTAAAAATACAAAAATTTGCTGGGTGTGGTGGTGGGTGCCTGTAATCCCAGCTACTCGGGAGGCATAGGTTGCAGGGAGCTGAAATCACATCGTTGCACTCCTGCCTAGGTAACAGAGCAAGACTATCTAAAAAAGGAAAAAAGAAAATTATACATTTGATATTGTTTGACCCTTAGGCTTTTACATCTGGTGGCATAGAGGATGAAGAAAGCTGTGTTGGATTGTTGCTTGAGAGTGTATACATTTAGACCAGATTTGTATTTGCACTGTCAGTATGGCAAATGAGTGAAAAAATGTTTAATACACTATTGGATTTTTTTATTTCTTTTTTTGATTCCGCTTATGCCAGACCTGAAAACCTCAATTTAGGTTCATGACCCTGGGGATTTTTTTTTTTTGTTAATGTCTACATTCTTTCTAATAAACTGTTGGAAGACTTAAGAAAAAATAAGATACATATCCACAGGCATATTCGTAGGAAAATTATAGAGAAACAGAAACAGAAATAGAAGCTCTTCCTGGGGATACTTTTACTCTGTTTTGTTTAAATTTGTTAGAGTAAGCATGCATCCTGTATATCATCTTCTTACTAAAATAAAAGCAATATGTCCAGGCACAGTGGCTCATCCCTGTAAACCCAGCACTTTGGTAGGCCGAGTCAGGCTGATCACGAGATCAGGGGCTCAAGATCAGCCTGACCAACATAGCAAAACCCCGTCTCTACTAAAAATACAAAAATTAGCTGGGTGTGATGACGCGCACCTGTAATCCCAGCCACTCGGGAGGCTAAGGCAGGAGAATCACTCGAACCCAGGAGGCAGCAGTTGCAGTGAGCCAAGATCACACCACGGCACTCCAGTCTGGGCAACAGAGCAAGATCCCAACGCAAAAAAAATAATAATAATATTAAGAAATAAAATAATAAAATAAAAGCAATCAAAACTTTAACAAGAAATGGGCATGTGGGGCAGGTCCCTTCTAAAACACGTGTGGGTGCTGGGAGCTGCACAGCCCACTGGCCACACCTGACGTCACATGCCTACCCAGGCCACTGCTCAGCAGCTAGAAGGAAGGGGGCTCACTACGGACACCAAAGGCTTTGATGAAGACATGAGAGAACTAGCAGTGGGAATAGCTCTGCAAAAAACAAAAACAAAACAAAACAAACAAAAAAACGGGTTCAATGATCAGACCAGATCGTATCATCTCTCATGAGAGCAAAAACCTCACCAAAAAACTGAGAGCACTTTGAAGTCAACCATTTTCTTCTTACATCCTGGTTAGAGAAGTTAGAAGAAACTACAGCTGATGGCAGAAAAACTCAGACCGTCTGCACCTACAGACAGCACATTGCTTCAACTTTGGGAGAGGGATGGGAAGGGAAAACACAGTAACAAGGCAATCAAAAGCTGGGAAAGTAGTGGTGGACTGTGTCAGGAACAATGTCACCTGGACTCAGATCTATGAAAAACGGAATAAAAATTCCACCATCACTTCCGGCAGGAATTAGCTAGTAAACAAGCTGAGTCCAACGAGCACATCTCCACACTGCTGTTGATTTACTTTTTTTGCTCATTACTGTGCTCAATTATCTTTATCACAAACATTTACATGCAACTATTTCGAAGTGTTGGTTTGGTTAGGTTAGAATCATCCCTTTGGTTAATAAATGTGTTCATGCTAAGAACAAAAATAAATATAAAACAAACAAAACAAAGAATGCAGTGTGCTTCCTTGACCAACTATTGGGCCTCAGGGCAAGTTTTTGACTTCCCTGAAAGTCTGCCAGATGGTGGGAGGCATGTGGCCATCACTCC